>NC_135811.1:23547065-24223232 GCF_964213995.1 Mustelus asterias | reverse complement strand
ACGCAGCTCCCTAGCATGGCAACAGACCGGGACCTTGATGCCATAGAGATTGTCTGTTTGGCAGGTTGAATCTGGAGTCCACACCGCTTCACAGTGTCTGGGTGGATAAAGCTCTCAGTGCTCCCGCTGTCAAACAGACAATAAATCACATGATTATTTACCTGGATATTCATCATTTAACGGTCGAGTCTATGAGGCTTGGCCTGGTCCAGGATGATCGACGCCACCGTTGGTTCATGAACGCCACTGCAGGCAGCTGAAATCGATGCGGAGGACCCCTGCTGGTCGTTCGTGGTCAGTGTCGACCAACATGGCTGCCCCCATGAATCGCACGTGGGTGAGGGCGCCAAACTAAGCGACCCCTGGTGGTCATACTCCTCCGACTCCGTCGACCGTAATGGCGTCGACCTGGTCTCGCACGTGGACAAACCCCGCGACGACTTCAACGATGATGATCCAAGCTCCGAAGAATCGCAGGCCGCACTGCCGTTCCTGGGTTTCGATCGGCACACTTTTGCATAATGCCCTTTTTTACCGCATGCGGTGCACAATACAGCTTTAGCGGGACACTTTTGCCGGGTATGTTTTGCTCCTCCACAGAAGTAGCACCGCGGACCGCACGGGGCTGCAGCCGTCGTCTGGCCTAAATGGGAGCACGCCATTACACAGCATTTCGAACCCGAGGGGCGAGGAGGGATTTGCGACTGCTCCTGCCTCGTTGTCTCCACGTGGTCCTCTGGATATAAAACTAAGCTCTTTGAAGCCGACTCGAGCATCTCTGCTAACTCGATGGCCTGGGTAAGATTAAGGTTACCCTTCTCCAACAGTTTAAGTCGAATATACGACGATCCGACCCCGGCCACAAACGCATCTCGGGCGAGGTCGTACATGCTCTGCTCAGCCGACACAGCTTTGCAGGCACAGCCCCAGGCTAGCTCATTGGCATAGTCCTCCATCGTTTCGCCAGACTGCCGTCGTTGAGTGGCTAGGAGGTAACGAGCATGTATCTCGTTAGGTGGTTTTGTATAGCGCTTCTTTAGAAGCTCGAGGGCCTTAGGGTAATTAGTGGCCGCACGGATCGTGAGGTAGACTGTGTCGCTTACCCTCGCATGGAGGACCCGGAGTCTGTCATCATCTGTAGTGACCGCTGCGGAGGCTGCCAGGTAGTCTTCGAAACACTTCAGCCAGTGGTCGAAGGTGTTAGAAGCGCCCACCGCACGTGAATCTAGCGTCAGGTGTTCCGGCTTGAGAATTTGCTCCATACTCTCTCTCTTCTTTTTTTTCTCCGACGAGAGTTTAACGACAGTAAATAAAATTGATGCGCCTATTCAGACACGAGGCTCGAAGCTCAGTAAATGAAGGCTTTTATTTACTGTTAATGAAGCTACCAGAACTTATATACACTATCCCAGACTGAAGGGGTCCCGGCCAGAGCAGGGACTCTTATACCTCTCCCAGGAGGCAGAGCCCGACTGGGATGTGCCACAACACTATAATACAAAGGTGTAACAACCCCACCCTAACCCCAACAGCAACAATAGCACAATCCAACAGTAACATATGTACATCCTTGTAGTCCTGGCCAGCCCCTGGCTCAGCACTATCCAGTGGGAACCAACGATGGTTCACCACAATACCCATCCAGATGCCTCTTAAATGTTGCTAATGTGCTTGCTTCCATCACCTCCTCTGGCAGCACGTTCCAGGCACCCAACACTCTTTGCGTGAAAACCTTCCCCTGCACATCTCCCTTAAACTTTCCCCCTCTCACCTTGAACCTGTGCCCCCTTGTAAACAACACTTCCACCCTGGGGGGAAAAAAACCTCTGACTATCCATGATTCTTGCACCCTGGGAAAAAGCTCAGGAAGGGCCATTGTTTGCCTTTGGTGGCAATATTAATTGTCACCATGGGCAGAATTTTCAGATACCACAGGGACCCCATGACCAATGCTGAAAGCAGGGTGGTACAGGATAAGTGGGTGGGGGGGGGCGGTGACTAACCAGTAAACTGCTGCTAAATAGCACAGGTTAGTGAGGGACATTCAGCTGTAGTGAGGTCAAGAGAGGGCTTTAGCTGGAGTACTGAGCTCCAAAATGACACTGCAAGCATCAAATCTGCATTGAACACTGACCAATGATACAATCTGCCTACTACAGAAGTCTCTGACTCCCATTTATTCTGGTTGCTAACACAGTCGTCAGTAAGGCAGCTGGCACAATTCACACAAAGAACGCACATGCGTCAGAGGTGGCATTTTGGAATTCAACAGCACCTACAACACCTGGACAATGGGTGCTACCATTTTCATACCGAAGGGCGGCATTTTCTGGCCCTTCCTGCTAATGGGATCTTCGGGTTCCGCTGAAGGTGATCCCCACACCTCTCCCCCCACCCCCCGACCCCCCACCACCAAACACCCCATGCAGTGGGTTCACCCACCAGCAGGACAGGTGAGCCACACAAAACACTGTAGACTTCAGCAGGATTGGAAGATCCTGCCAGCAGCCTCCGTGCTGCCTCCATCACCAGAAACACACCATTGAGGGACTGGAAAATCCCATCCCAAGTATTTCCCAGTGGAAGGTCTTCTGGCAGCCAGGAGCTATGAACAAAACGGACTGCTCCAAAACCACAGTTCCATGGTGGTCACTATAGCAAGGTTAGCAGCACTTTATTTTAACCACCTTCATAGGACGTGGGCATTGCGAGTTAGACCACCTTTCTTCCCAACCCTAATTGTTCTTGAGAATATGGTAGTGATTCACCTCTTCTTGAAAAGCTGCTGTCTGAGTGCCGTTAGGAAGATTCAGGGTTTAGACCCAATGACAATGAAGGAACAGTGATATTTTTCCAAGTCAGGATGATATGTAACTTGAAGGGGGAAGCTTGGGGGTGGTGAGTGGTGATGTTCGCACATGTCTCCTGACATTGTCCTTCAGGTTGTAGAGGTTGCAAGCTTCAAGCTGTTATCAAAGATGCCTTGGCAAATTGCTGCAATGCATCTTGCACAGTGGTGGAGGGAGTGAATATTTTGAGTGGTGGATTGGACATCTCTTTCTGCCAGAGATAAGGAATCATTGAACTCCAGTGGAGTATTTTGTACAGAAGGATTGTACACAGTTAATTGACCTTGGGCTTACTGAGGTAAGTAGCCCAAGTTGGGAAATTATCCTACTCGCTGGAACTGCCTCAGTAAAAAACACCCTAAAGCATGAACCCCCTTTGGGATAAATGTAGCTTTTGAAACTCAGCTAAGCATTCATAATGACAGAGTGATAGCCCTTGGGGAAATGTCAACAAAGAACTCTGCTGAAGTTGCATAACCATTTGCTAAGTTTTTTTTCTCAATCAAAGCAGTGCAGCAGAGATTTTCTTTTAAAACTTTTACCTACAGCTACATCCTGTCTTCAAATCAAGACCGTTAAACAGACCAAATCCACCCTTCATTTACGCCAAGTCCATCAATTCATGACTCTGAAAATGGGAGTTAAGGTCCTTGCAACAACCAAACTCAGATCTGTTTCAACTCAGCACTGAGTTCAACTGGCCCTGCTGCGTTCGAGTTCCCCTCCTGGGTCAATCACGTCCCATTCCCTTACCCATACCAGCATAAAAATCATCAGTCAGAAATTAGGGCATGACTTCTGCATCCAGGTCCTACCCGCCATTTTTAAAAGTCTGTTGAGTCAGGAAGACTGCAAAAATCTGTCCCCTAATGTTAATTATCTACATGTATTGGTTGCTCTCGCATAAAGTTAAATTAAACAAGAAAAATAGACCAGAAGTTAATCAATTAAATCATCAGTTCTACCATCATTAGAAAAACTATTTTATGCTGGTAGATATTTTTGCAAAGTAACCACACTTCACTACAAATCATTCATGTCACAGCAGATCTCAACGTACTGGGAGATTGCAACAATCAGGAAGTTTGGGGAAAGCTACAATGTCAAATTGGCAACCTCCATAAAAATTCCAGTAAATGTTAACATTCAGTGTCAGAGAAGTAGCTGCTACTGTTACAAAAGATTCTTCTGCTTGCAATGACCGCACAGGAATCTCGACCTGCCAAACATGTTTTTCTTTCTTCTAACACATCATTTTTAGTATGATTGTGAAAAATAGTGTAAAGCAGCAAACTGGTCAAATACCACAAGAGCTATTAGATATAGTACACAAAATGCTGGATGAATACGAATTGCCTTGGTAACAGGGCAAATAATCTGTGTGTGGCAATGTACTCCTGGGCGGAATTTTCCATTTTTGAGGCTAAATGGGGTAGCGAGCAGGTTTTGCCCTGCGTTTCTCACTGGGTGGTGTGGTGGGAACTCGTGCCCGATGTCACGCTCGGAACTTCATTAATTATATATGTGCAACTTGCTCTCCGAATCACATGGCAGGGCAGCAACTGATTCAACCACCCCATCATTACCTAATGGGGTCGAAGTTCTGAGCACCATATTTGAACATCATCCAAACACACATAATCACTCTCCAGCTCAGCTGCATAAAGGAGATGTCTTGATATGGCTGCACCCGAGAGAAAAGCTGAGCCAAGGTCCTCATCCATGGAGCCTGCTAACGCTGGGATGTCCTCGACCCAAGGGATGCCTCCAGGAAGGTCACCAGCCTCACGTCAGTGGCTTAGGAAGTGGCTACAAGAGATGTCAGCTCATTGGGTACCCACCGAGGAATGCAATCCAATATAGGAAGAGGATGATGATCTCACTCACTCCGCCAGGGTAAGTCAATCTTCTCCTCAATCATAGGATCCCTACAGTGCAGAAGGAGGTCATTTGGCCCATCGAGTCTGCACCGACCACAATCCCACCCAGGCCCTATCCCCATAACCCCATGCATTTACCCGAGCTAGTCCCCCTGACACTAAGGGGCAATTTAGCGTGGCCAATGCACCTAACTCGCACATCTTTGGACTGTGGGAGGAAACCGGAGCACCCAGAGGAAACCCACGCAGACAAGTGGAGAATGTGCAAACTCCCCACAGACAGTGGTCCAAGCCAGGAATCAAAGCCGGGTCCCTGGCGCTGTGAGGCAGCAGTGCTAACCACTGTGCCACCATGCCACACTCTCATAATGGCATCATGCATTAAAAGATAACCCTGTTCAGGGATCTCATATAATATTCGTGAGTGACACATCACCGCTTATTGTCTAACAAACATTTTAACATCACCAGCATCTCATCGAGCATGCTGCACCAACTCCATCCTCAATCCTTAGTGGGGACCTCAGCCCTTACTGGGGAGGGCTCAGCACACACAGTCAGCCTGCATGTTTCCCAATCTCCTCCACCTCTTCTCATCACATTCCATCCATTTGTCTTCATCCAGGCCAGGCTTGCCCACAACAAGAGGGAGAGATCCCAGACTGGAGGAGGACAGCTGACATCCTGGGTTTGCCCAAATTTGAGGAGAATGCCACTGATTTGGTGGGGGAGGAGAGATCGCTCCAGTGGTGAAGGTGAGACTGGCCTCTCCCTGCAAGCCAGTACAAATGAGCCCTCCATGAGTTTGTCACATCCTGACATTTGCAGTGAGTGATCCGCAATGTTGCATTGAGCCTGTTCAAAAACTAAATCTATCTTTTCTTTCTTCCAGTCAGCAGCAGATCCAGACAAACTGCAAATGCCACGTAAGCACTGAGTCCAGGCAGCCTCAGAAGAGGATGATGAGGTGTCATTTGAAGAAGATTCATCGCTGCAGAGACACACATCCCGGTGGGTTATAGTTAGATAGTCAGCCCAGGGTCACATTCTGGGAAATACTTCTCCACAGCAGATGGAGGCAGTGACAGCCCAGGCGTCTGGCTCTTGGAGGACTGCTGAGAAACAGGCACCCAATGACTCAGGGTCTGATGGTGAGGCCCTGGAAATGTCCATCTCACAAGTGCCAGAGATACAACAACAGGCAGCAAAAATCAGGTAGAGTGGCGAGAGGCAGTCAGCAGACTGGAGCAAAGGATAGAAGAGTCTGTTTGCGTTCTCTCCAATGGTATAGCTCCAGCATGCAGGCATCTCAATGTCTCCATGGGAAGCGATGGCGACTGTGTTGGAGACCTGTGTTCAGCAGATCCTGGTGGATTTGTGCTCGGATCTGCACTCCATCACTATAGGCATTGCTGGAATTCATCAGTGACTAGGTGAGAGGGGGCGAAGCACCTTGACCTCCCTCCAGGAACCCCTTCCCCTCAAAGAGTCAGGCAGGAGCCCTCGGGCACTTCCAAATGTACAAGCTGAGGAGAGTGCACCTACCTACCCCACAGCAGGACACCCAAAGCAGGTCAGAGAACCCCAGGTCTCGGTCCTCTAGAGCATCCCCACCAAAGTCACCAAAGACAACAGGGCATAGCAGGCTGCCTCCACCTCGACTGCAGATTTCGGTGATTCACCGAGACATAGCAGTCAGGTTAGAAAGATTAAAAAGCAATGACATAACTTCTAGATCATGTCTGTTCAATCATTGTTAATATAATGCACCTTTATAAATACATTTGCTGTTCATGCGAATAGTTTTGTCATTTGAAAGCTTCATGCATATGTATCTATGTGCCTGCCCTCTTATAGTGAGGGTGACCCATCCTCCCACTCAATGATCACCTCCCTTTGTCAGCCTCACATTATGTGATGTGTCGCTGAGTCATGATACTTACTCAACACTTGTGTTATGTCAGGAAGATGTGTCGAAGCATTTTTACTGCAAGTGCCTGCAAAATGCATTCGGAAGCATACTCCTTACAAGACAACATGAAGTTGGGCGTGCTCACTAGCTTTGGAGGATTAGCTGTAATCATCCCTCAAAATGAGAAGGCTGCCTTCATTGGTATTGCCAAAGCACAAGACCAATCTTCAACCATGTGCGCATCTTAGTGTCTGCTAGAAGTTTCTCATTATGGTGGCATCAAGTCTTTTGATGCAGCATTTACGCTGTTGTTGTTTTTATATTCATTCATCCCCACTCAATGTTCAATTTCCATCCACCCTCTTCTGTGTCCGCGTTCTAGTCTTCCATGTTGGGTTCCAGCTTCCCCACTCTTGGTCTCCCCTCTGCCTGCCATTGTTTCCCTTACCTCCAACCCCACCATGGTCCATTATTCCCCATATCTCCTTCTCCTTCCCTTCCATCTCCAAAAACCTCATTGTGGCCCATTCTTCCCCACCGCCCCCAGTCTTGAGTTGTAATGCTGATCTTAGTCTCTTAGTGCAGCTACCAGAGCTCTGCAGATAACACCCTCCCAGAGTACAGAGGAAGCCAGTGGGGAGAGCAGCAAAGTACAGTGCAACTGTAATTAAAAACATGGAGCGGCGCTGCTGCAGGTTAGCTGACGCACTCTGCTCAAAGACATGAGTAAAGTGAGGGCTGACAGCTATCCACCATTCATTTCCAAACGTGATTTCCTGCTGATGTGGTGCAGGATTGGGAGTTGGAATGTGGTTCCAGCATATCTAATGAGCATTCGTGACGTGGTGATGGCATTCCTGCCATCCGCCCACCATGAAAGTGGCGAGGGGTAAAATTCAAACTGATTTCCCACCGGTGGCAATCCGATTTTTGACCTCTCCCTCATCGTCCTCTGCTCTTGCCCGTCACGAAACCCGCCGCGGGCAGCAGCAGAATATTCTGCCCCCTGGGTCTAAACACGTGTTTACTAATTAATTCTCCTTCCTGCTCCTGGGTAAGTTTGTTCCAAAGTGCCATTTTGGGAGAGCAGGGAAGTCTTCCTTTTCTCCTCACGTGGGAGCCTGCTCCGAAATTCTAACTAATCGCCACCTCAATCTGCGTAGATGCGACTCCATTACTACCACAATACATTATTCTTAATGGTATTATTCATTTGTGGGGACTTGGGCGTCGCTGGCTGACCAGTATTTATTGCCCATCCCTAGTTGCCCTTGAGAAGGTGGTGGTGAGCTGCCTTCTTGAATCGCTGCAGTCCATGTGCCGTGGGTTGACCCACAATGCCGTTAGGGAGGGAATTCCAGGATTTTGACCCAGTGACTGCGAAGGGACGGTGATATATTTCCAAGTCAGGAGGGGAACAGTCTAGGAAGTCAGTCAGTTGTCAGGGTAACAAGTACTGGGTCGTAAGTTTAGCCACCATTGTGCATATCATAAGCAGAAAAATACCCATTTCCTGAATAGAGATGAAACCCTTTCAGTGTTTTGTGAGAAAGGTGGAAAATAATTGCCTCTAAGATTCTAATATGTAGATAATGAGGCTCTGACACACAGAGAGTGAGGATGTGTAAACTGACTTGGAAATGCTTCCAGCCCAGTCTGGAAACATAGTGCTATTGAACCCAGTAATGCAGTGAAAGGCCGTTGTACTATGAAAGATATCATAGCAAAGTGCCCAGAAGATAGGCACCATGACAGATTACACAGCCAAACCTGCCACAGATTCAAGATAAATCAATACAGGAATATGTTCTGTAGTGGAAATTATTAATGGAGTCAGAACTTTCACCAACATTGCCTCAGGCGGGTCAGCTTCCACTGACGGCTCAGAATTTTAGCTCAATTAAATCCTTCACTGTCTTTGCATTGTCAGTTATACAGGGTTAGATTTTCCATCCGGGGGTGGGAGGCAGAGGAGTCGGTACTTTTCCAGGTCGTGAACTTGCCCCAAGGGAAACAGTCAACTTTTACAGAGGCACCCACCCCTCCTTTAATTGGCATGGAAACAGGCCCAATTAAAAGTGATGGGCATGTGCTTGAAACTGAGGCATCCTCTCACCAACATTCGTAAAACTTTATAATATAAAACAGATTCAGCAGCCAAGCCATTACTGGGAGTGGTTGGGGGGGGGGGGGCCCTTTGCAAGGTGGCCTTTGGCTGCACCCCCACCCAGGCAGCCGGGGGAGGCGTGTGGGCCCTGGTTCCAGATGAGCCGCAATTTCCTCCTGTTAAACATTGGAAACATTGAAAACACTAAAGCCATGAGTTTTAAACTCCAGAAATTCCATATCCTTGCAGATGATTCATCTCCTTAAGCTGTTGTCTAAATGCTCAGGCTGTTCACAACCTCACTGTCATTACAGACAATGAACTGAGTTCCTACCTGCTCCCTGTCACCATGGCAACACACTCTTAACTTTTATAATATCATCTTCTGCTGCCACTGTCTCTGTCACTGAAATCTTCAATCATGCTAAGTCGCTTTCAGACTGCTGTCCTGGCCAACCAGCCACCCATGTATTCCATATATTTCAGCTCATCCAAAAACTCCGGTGGCTGAATTCGCTCTCACCAAGTCCCACTCACCGTTACCCCTAATCGCTGACCTGCATTGGCTTCGTGTACTCCTATGCTTCAAATTTTAAATTCTCATCCTTGTGTTTAAATCTCTTCACAGACTTACCTCATCCTATCTCTGTAACTTCCTCCGGCTTTACAAACTCTTTCTCCCAACTCTTAACCAATTGAGCACTGCCCCTCCCCCAATCCTTTTGCCCCACTGATGACAGCGATACCTTCAGACTTCTGGGCCCTAAGCTCTGGAATCCCCTGCATTAAACCCTCTGTCTTTCCACCATTCTCTGTTCCTTTAAGACGCACCTTAAAACTTTTGTCAAGTTTCTGGTCAACCCTTCTACGGATCAGTTTCCTGAATACAGTCCTGTGAAGCACTTTGGATTTTTAAAAGATGTTCAATGATCCTGGTGAACGTCACTCTTGTTTTAAAGTTTTTAATGTTTATTTATTAGTGTCACAGGTAGGCTTGCATTAACACTGCAATGAAATTACTGTGAAAATCTCCTAGTTGGCACACTCCGGTGCCTGTTTGGGTACACTGAGGGAGAATTTAGCATGGCCAATGCATCTAACCAGCATGTCTTTCAGACTGTGGGAGGAAACCGGAGCACCCAGAGGAAACCCATGCAGACGTGGGGAGCACGTGCAAACTACAAACAGACAGTGACCCAAGACTGGAATCGAACCCGGGGCCCTGACGCTGTGAGGCAGCAGTGCTAATCACTGCACATTTGATTAAATAAGCTGAAGAAGTGTCTCAAACTTTGCTAACTGTCGTGATTATTTAAAAAAACACATGTATGCCAGAACCCTTTGCAAATCCAGGAAACCCACTGACACAACAGTCATGACACTGCAAAGTGATTCATCAATTGTGCAGTGTGCTGACACATCACTGAGGGCTGTGGTAAGTACAAATGTCTTTACTGCTGAGGAGATAGTCTCAGGTTGAGAAAATTGCTAAATATTTGATGTCCAACCATCCCTTCTGAATCATAGCTGGCTGCTGCAGGGTCACGTCACAAACCTGGAGGGGAAATGAATACACAGGTACCACGAGTGAGAAACTTGTGTCATTCCCTCCCACACCCAGCTTGTCTTCAACAATATTTTCCCAGCCTTTGCTGCTGGCAGCCTCAGTAAATAGCTGAAATAACACTGCAAAGAATATGCAACACAAAAGAATGTAAACATTGTAATCAATTTACATCATCTTTAAAGTTATAGTGGTCATCCAATTAAATGCCCAGTGAGTCGCAGAAAGGAATCAGCGTGCCAATGCTTGTGCTTTTAAGATGGAGATGAGGAGAATTTCTTTCTCTCCAAGGACCATTTCTCTGTGGAATTCTCTTCCCTAAAGACCAATTGAGTCAGGATCATTGAATATTTTTAAGGTTGAGTTGGCTAGAGTCGTAGCCAACAAGGGAATCAAAGGATATAGGGGCAGGCAGGAAAATGGAGTTGAGGGTAAAATTGGATCAGCCATGATCAGAACAAATGGTGGAGCAGGCTAGAGTTGATAATGATGTATTTATATATATATATATATATATATATAAATAAATATAAATATTTGTTCATCCTGCTCCTAATTTGTATGCTTCTTGGCTCAGTAACCATGCACCAATTTCATGAAACCAGCTTGCAGCAAAAACCAGGAAACCTGTTTAAGTTGAAGATTATTGGCCTGGAGTTTGTGGCAATAATGGCAGCAAATTTGTCAGCATTCACTGCCGTTATCCTGCTGAAAAAGGCAATAATCCCGGGAGTCTGCGCATGCCGCAGTTAGCCGGGGAGGTAGATGCCTGCTTGCCTCCCCTGCCTTTGTATGGCCACCTCTCTGCTTTTAAATCTAACATAATCCACTGAGTCAGTCACTTTGGTTCTCCCTGTCACCCTGGATCACCGATCCATTTTGCTTCCTGACCTCAGCTTGTCTGCTCAGCCGAATTGTCTCTGTGAGTTAAATCAACTCTTGACTGCAAGTGGTCAACCATTGTTTCATCCAAGACTCTGACAGCAATTCTGTCCTTGATTAGTTCATCTTTTAAGCTGTCATATTCAGTTCTCGGCAAGGCTGTACAGATCATTGATAAATGTATCAATGCTTTCTCCCTGTCTATGGATATGCTTGTTGAATTTAGCCTGCTCGACAACATCATTCTTTCACAGATTGAGGTAGGCAGCAAGTGTTTTTATTATTTCATCACCTTTTCTTCATCGATCCTTTACCTAACTCAGCTATTGGGTCGAATTTTACCATCCTGCCCTTCATGGAAATCAGAGCAGGCGAGGGGGCGGACCACGGAAAGGTCCATTGAGCTCAGGCAGGATTTTGTGGTTTCGGGGCGAGCGAGGCTGGATAATCCCACCCATCGTCTGGGCGACCTTCATTGCATCTAACAGCGTACTGACCCACACGCCACTCAACTTTGCGGCAAGGGCCTGTGCAATATCCAGTAAATCTTTGGTGCCAAGTCAGTCAAGCGTCTGCTTCATTGACACCTATGACCTGCTTGAAGTTTCGCAGTTAGGGGCGAGACTTTTCCATTCTTATTATTTCACCCGCTGCCACCAATACACTTGGGGCAGGATTTTCCGAGCAGGATTTTCCAGCCACGCTCGCCCCAATGCCGGGAAATCCCACCTGAGATCAACGGGTCTTTGCATGATCCGCCCCTGCCCACTACGATTCCCGTGGCAGGGGGGGGGACGGGAAAATTCCACCTTTGGTCTCATTGTGCTTAGACAGAATATTTATAGAGACCGCTGAGGTGAGGAAAATAGTAAATTTATTCAGAAACAACTTCCCTACCATGAGATCTACAAGATAGAGCAAGGTCATGTGACTTTGCATCACTTCCCTTGATGATACATACTGCATCTCATTAGCATGTTGCAATTAGAATTAACCACTTAGATTTCATTGCGCCCTTCCCAAATCTCTGATTCTTCCAGTTAACTACACGCATTTCCCCAAGAAATCTTGGAGAATCTTCATCCTCAAAGGCCTCTGCGTTCCCAATGCATGACACTATTCACACTAAGCGAGCACTCACATTATGTAAATCAGGGCACACAAAAAAATCTGGAATCATCCCCTCACTTTGCCAACACCTTGCAACATGTTGGTGCAAATGCACAATTACTGCTGATTCATCAACAACAGGATTTCAACACTTAGGTTCAAAGTAATGCCTATAAACCAGGCTGCCTTTTCTGTACGGAGCTATAAAAAGTCTAAAATTGTAAATTTTCACCAAGGCCCTGAGGAAACACTCTCCAATAAAGGCTAACTAAACGAGGCTGTACATGATCTGAGGTAAAGGTTAGCCCAGTGTTTGGAAATGCATGAAGATATAAATAGGTCTATTCATGTAGAACAACCTTACTTTATTTGAATAGGTTATGTTCTCATGTACAAATGTATATCTAATTTAACCTTCCATTACAAACCAATTCTTTTCTGAAAATTCTGAATCATTTACTAAAGTTAATCAACCTCAAAATAATATTGGGTGGCACAGTGGTTAGCACTGTTGCTTCATAACGCCAGGGATCCAGGTTTGATTCCAGCCTTGAGTGACTGTTTGTGTGAAGTTTGAATGTTCTCCCCGTGTCTGCATGGGTTTCCTCCAGGTGCTCTGGTTTCCTCCCACAGTCCAAAGATGTATAGGTTTTAGGTGCATTGACCATGCTAAATTCTCCCTCACTGTACCCGAACAGGTGCCGGAGTGTGGCAACTAGGGGATTTTCACAGTAACTTCATTGCAGTGTTAATGTAAATCTATTTGTGACACCAATAAATCAACTTAAAAAAAGGTTAGGTGGATTGGCCATGCTGAATTGCCCCTTAGTGTCCCAAGATGTGTAGGTTAGGAGGATTAGCAGGGAAACTGCATGGGGTTACAGGAATAGAGTGAGGGGAGGGTGAGTGGGGTGCGCTTGGGTAAGATCTCTCTTGGAGAGTTGGTGCAGGCTCATTGGATCGAATGACCCCCTCCTGCACTGTCAGAAATCTATGAATATCTGACCAAAGCAACTAAATTTTAATAGAACTATTATTTCCCTTGCTTACAATAAACACCATTATTATTTCCTGATACATTTGGATAATTCCTTGAGTGCTCTATATTTACATTAGGGCACATGAACATGGCATGAAGTGTGAATAGTTTTGTTACTCAGTCACCCAGTTTTACCAATTAATTGCAAAAACAACCTACATCTTCAACAATTTTGTCAAGAGTTGTAGACCTTTTATTCACTCGAATTAAACTCCAGGTTGCGAGTTGAATGCTTATTCCACATTTTCACCATTTAAATCTGATAATAACAAGATATGTGGAGGGTTACAATGTGGGCGGAGTCCATACCAGCCTGTTCTTAATGCACTTTGCCACCATTGCCAGTTTAACTCCCAGTGTTCATATTCATAAAATGAATATCATAGCTGAAATAGTAAAATGGAATAAAGCAATTATCATCAACTTTACCCTCAGCAAATTAGTGAGGCACAATGGTTAGTGCTGCGGCCTCACAGCGCCAGGGACCCAGGTTCAATTCCCGGCTTGGGTCACTGTCTGTGCAGAGTCTGCACGTTCTCCCCATGTCTGCGTGGGTTTTCTCCGGGTGCTCCGGCTTGCTCCCAAAGCTAGGTGCATTGGCCTTGCTAAATTCTCCCTCAGTGCACCCAGACAGATGCAGGAGTGTGGCGACTCTGGCACGGCAGCAGAATGCTATGCCATGTTGACCAATGTTCCAGTCAACATGTAGACAAATCTGAAATTTTGTTTCCAATAGTTGATGTTAGTTTCTGATAAATAACATCCAAGCACAATTTTGTTCTTTCATGGGACATGTGCATCGCTGGCTGGGCCAGCATTTATTGCCTATCCCTAATTGCTCCTTGAACTGGGTGGTTTGCTCGGCCATTTCAGAGGGCAGTTAAGTGTCGACCACATTGCTGGGGGTCTGAAGTCATATGTCGGCCCGACCTGGTAAGGACAGCAGATTTCCTTCCCCAAAGGGCATGAGTGAACCAGATGGGTTTTTATAACAATCGACAATGGTTTCATGGCATTCATTAGACTTTTAATTCCAGATTTTCTATTTAATTCAAATTTCACCATCTGCCATGGTGGGATTCGATCCTGGGTCCCCAGAGCATTAACCTGGGTCTCTGAATTACAAGTCCACTGACAATACCACTACGCCACTGCCTTCCCTAGAAAACCTGCAAATGTCAACATTCTACTATAATGTGATTACAGTATTCCTTTTCCTTCAAAGTTTGGATCTCCTATCAGGTATGGGGCGGGATTTCCCAGCTCTCCCACCACCAGGATCGCCCGGTCCTGCTGAAAGTCAATGGACATTTGACTGGCTCGCCAAATCCAACACGCCAGTTCTGGAAAATCCTGGCTACAGCTTTACCCACTATGACATTTGTCGCCACACAAACAAAACCTTTCAAGTTTTCACTTTGTTCTTGGTTCAATCGCTCCAGCATTCTATTCAATCTGCTAAACATATTGAGAACAGAAACGAGAGTTTGTGCGTATATTAATAGCACTTCACACAAGCATTATTAAAATACATTTCACACCAAGCCATATAAGGAGATATTAGGACTGGTTGAAGAGGTGGGAATTAAAGAGTACCTTAAAGTGGGAGAGGGAGAGATGTAGATAAGCCTATAGAGGGCCCAGGTAGTTGAAGACTTTGTTACTCATAGTGGAGCAATTAATTAATTTGATTTGATTGGGCAAAGATCCAAGTAATCACAGCAGAAACAGAATAATGATGAGATATTGTTGCCTTTTGTTTCAATGGGCGGAATCTTCTCCACTTTGAAAATTTTCACATCGGGACCATTTCTGCCCCTGATGCCACTCATGTCGGAGGTGCTCCCTCCAGTACCATCTTGCATGAGGCGGCCAATTAACAGGTTGCCTCAGCTTTCAACGTTCACTTAAGGACGGCGGGTGGGACATGGATACAGGAGACCCGATGGGGAGGCCTGTAGGATTGGCTGATGGGCAGCCTCACAGGGAGAGGTGAACAGGGTCGATGCAGAGGGAAAGCGTAAGGGGCGCCTCAAAATGGAAGCTTTGGGAAAAGGATTCTGAAGGCTTATCGAAAATGAACGGAACATCTAGCGCTGTGAGGGCCTTCAGTTTGGAGCAGGAACTTCTCCATACGGAAACCTTTGGCTGCAGTTGCACCCATTTCTTTCATTCATTTGTGGGACATGGGCGTCGCTGGCTGGCCAGAATTTATTGCCTATCCCTAGTTGCCCTTGTTCAGAGGGCAGTTGAGAGTCGACCACATTGCTGTGGCTCTGGAGTAGGCCAGACTAGGTAAGGAAGGAAGATTTCCTTTCCAAAAGGGCATTAGTGAACTAGATGGGTTTTTCTGACAATCAACAATGGTTCCATGGTCATCAATGGACTCTCAATTCCGGATACTTTTTTAAATTGAATTCAAATTCCACCATCTGCTGTGATGTGATTCGAACCCGGATCCCCATAACATTAGCTGAGCTTCTGGATTAATAGTCTCGTGATAATATCACTAGGCCATTGCCTCCCCAGCTTTGCAGCTCCACGATAGGCATGGACGGCAGCTAACAATGTTCCTCTGACCTCTCACTGTGAGGCCATGTCCAAAACCCTACCTGGCTCCACATAAAGAGTAAGAGCCATTGCGCCTCCTGGAAGATTGCATTGCAGCACAGAGTTAAAGGCTAATTTCTCCTTTTTAGTTCCTTGATTGGCTACCTGCTGTGGACGGATGGACAGCCACTGCAAGAAAGGGGCCTGTCTTTGGGAAAAAAAAACTGCTGGAGGCAGGAACACATCGGGGAGCTGGCCCAACTGATTTTACACGCCCTGCTCCCCCACCTCCAAAACCACCTCCACAAGGCTGAGAAAATTCCGCCTATTATATCATCAAAAGAAGTTTCACGCTACATCAGTCTGACTTGATTTTAGTGGGAGTCAGCTTCCCAATGGGTAGCCTGCTTCTGTTTTAAATCAACGTTTCAGCAAGCAGCAATGTTTTATGCTTCAGATTCTCACAGTCAACAACGAAGCCGGAAGTGTTTGAAAGCAAAGCTTCATAGTGTCAGTAATGAGCATCTGTTTTAAAGTCTACAGAGAGAGAGTGTGGAGGGATGCTTTTATTATTTGATGTACTGAGACTAATGAAGTGTTTCTAAGGGTGGCATGGTGGCACAGTGGTTGGCACTGCTGCCTCACAGCACCTGGGACCCGGGTTTGATTCTGACCTTGGGTCACTGTCTGTGTGGAGTTTGTACATTCTCCCCGAGTCTGTGTGGGTTTCTTCCAGGTGCTCCAGTTTCCTTTCACAGTCAAAAGACGTGCGGATTAGGTTGATTGGCCATGCTAAACTGCCCCTTAATGTCAGGGGGGCTAGCAGAGTAAATGCATGGGGTTACGGGAATAGGGCCTGGGTGGGATTGCTGTCGGTGCAGGCTTGATGGGCCGAATGTCCTCCTTCTGCACAGTAGGGATTCTATCATTCCCTGTTTTGCACGATACACAGTTCAATAACCTACATTATTTAAATAAAGTTAGTCATTTTCAACTTCAGTGGGACTAATGATAAAAGATGATGGCAGATTGGTCACTCATTCTATGTCCCACCCCTCAGTCTGAAGAGTAATAAGGTAGGGTGTAGTATCAATGTGCCAGCGTTTATGTTCCTGACTATAATTTAAAATGACACACACTCACCATGGGTTTAAAGCTCGGGCCTCAGTCTGATAAAGTCCCTGGTCACCAATTTTCAATGATGCCACAGAATACAATACACACCAGCTCCTAAAATGTAACGTTTTTCTGTTGAGGTTCCTGGGTCTCATTTTTCCTTTGACAAAGCACTGGGCAAAGAAAGGGAATCCCTGGGTCAGGGAAGGTCTGCTCCTGGGAGCGGTCAGTCATTTGGAAGATAAGAAAATATCAAGCACAGTTTCCTTTCCTCCAGCTTGTCTTTTCTCCTAAATTGTATTCACTTTACTTATCTCCCACTTCCTTAGCTTGTTTAGAGAAATCTCTGCTTCTTTGTTTTCTCTCTCTTACTTTCCATTTCCTGTTTTTTTTAACCAAATGACTCTTGTCCGTCAGACTCTGAATGTGCCTGAGTTTCTCCCCAATGTACCTTACACTGATCTACCCGTTTCCAACCACAAGCATCCTTTCCCTTCCGTCTTGTTACACATTGCCTTGTTCGTGGCTGATTCTGTGTTCTTTTGTGTTATTGTTATTTTAACTACCCCCCTTTCCTTAATTTTCTTGCGTATTCCAACAAACAGAATCACAGAACCAGGCAGAGCACCAGCAGTTAAACCATTTCTAAATGCAACATCTGAACTCGTTGGTTTATTGCCCTGAACAAAGAACAAGGGAAAAACCAGCAAATGGAAGTCACAATCAGTGACTGTGGACTGGAACGCCAACATACCTACAGTACAATTACTGCACTACTGTGCAGTGAATAGTTGCAGTTTTATTTGAAGTGCCAGCCAAATGTTCACACAGGAGTCCCTTGCTGAAGCTTCCTGGGTTATAATGTTTGTGAAGATAGGCCTGCTGTTCAGGCATAATAATAATGAAAACCAGCGAGGCCGCAAATGGTCATAGCCCAACCACAATGAAATCAAATACCCCACTTTGGCATTGACAGCAGCTAACTTGGTCTTGCTGCAACTTAAAGTGGATAAAGTTGTGGCCTCGTAAACATTGAACTTTGCGTGTCTCACACTGCAATACAATCCTCCACCCCATCTCATTATGAATGCTCTGTACTGGCTGTCACTGGAGTAGCCAGTCTACTCATTATTTCTTTTCAAGAGATATTGTGGAATTGGAAAGGCAATAGGACCTTAACAATCCAGAGAATTATTATGCACAAATTAAAGTTTATTTATTAGTGTCACAAGTAGACTTACATTAACACTGCAATGAAGTTACTGTGGAAAGCCCCTAGTTGCCACACTCCAGTGCCTGTTCGGGAACACGGAGGGAGAATTTAGCATGGCCAATGCACTTAACCAGCATGTCTTTTGGACTGTGGGAGGAAACCGGAGCACCCGGAAGAAACACACACAGGCACAGGGAGAACGTGCAGACTCCACACAGACAATGACCCAAGCCGGGAATTGAACCCGGGTCCCTGTGCTGTGAGGCAGCAGTGCTCCTCTGTGACACCATGCCTCTGATCTTCACTGATGTAGCTTAACCGGTTAAAACTGAGCAACCGAACAGTACCTGTGGACACTTATGGCATTCCTGTACCTTGGCTTCTGCTAATCTATGTCAAAAATGTCTAGTCACTGATGTACCCCTCTGGGGGGAAATCTGCAATAAATGTCAAGTGTATAGAAAGGATTGACTTGGATTTCTGGCAGTAGTTTGGTTTAGCAGGACTTAAGAAACGAGAGTTATCTGGTCGAATGAATAACATACAGAGCAGTCGACTGTCGTCGGATATGGATCTCATGAAACCCAGAGGTCAAGGTTTCCTGGAAAACCTGCAGGACATCTCATACATTTGTCAATAGATTTCCCACCTCACAGCCAGCCAGGTGGACAGGTGGAAAATCAGCTGAGAAATGGATGCCGGATCATTTTGATATTGCCGACAGCAGGGGGGGTGCTGGGGAATTGGAGATCGTGAGAGGAGTGGGGGAGGCTTCAGAGACTTTGGAGGTAGGGGTTGAGGAGGTCAGTGCGGGGAAGTTGAATATCGGAGGGAGAAGAAGTTGCAGCTTACAGAGGGAGATTTGAGATCGCTGGGTAGGGACAGGAATGGGAGATTGATATAGGGGGGAGTTGTAAATTTCAGGGGTGCGTGGGGGGGGTCTACTGATCAGGTGATTGCAGAGTCTGCAAAGAGCCTTGTTTGATTGGGTCTGGAGGAAACACACCAGCACCGCGTGACGCACAAATAGTGATGTAACTGCACTTACCTCCTGGGTTTAGTACTTCATGCCTCCTTTTATCTGACGGGATTGCAGAGTCACGGGAAACCACGCCAAAAATTGTTACTAACGAAATGCTGTTAAAATAAAGGCCTTAGACAATTGTACTGAGTGATTCACCCCCTGTGATCGAAGTAGCTGTCCAGCCCATCTTCTATCAAACTGGAAGTGGGCATGTTGCTGGCATATTTGAGATTTCAAAAATTTCGCACAGTATCAATCCCCCTGTCTCTGGGAGCTAAAATTCCCCCTATATACCTCTGATTAACAGTGTGTAACAGTTTTGAAAAGAAGACGTTTTGGCTATTACCCTTCTGTGATTATTTTCAAAGGTTTAACCTTTAACATTTACAATAAATGCCATTTGTTGAACTAACTCTCAGTTATGATTCTCAAGCTCAATTCACAGCAATCTTTACATGGTAATACTTAATAGGATGTATATGTCTATAACTATATCTTGCTGAAAACACAGTTGACTCACCCTCAATTCAATTAGATTGCTTATTTGTTTGGATAATGAAAAAATGTTGGACAAAGGACAACTTGTGAGTTATCAGTAGATAGTACTTGAGAGTGCTCAAATGCCTCCCAAAAAGGAACATACAGTTTGTGGAGAACATTAAGGAGTGCCCAATTGCCTCATACTTGACTCTGAACCAAAATCACCTTAACCACCAATACAGACAATGAATAATCCACTTTTACATGTATAAAACTAAAATTATTGAAGTTCCTTTGTAATGGATAGTAATCCCACATTATTCCTTTGTGCTGCTGGAGGTCATATGGTTTCTGCTTCAAGTACTGAATTAAGTTTGTGTGTGGAATTATCGTGAAATGTGTAAGTATAAATCCGAACATTTTTACAGAAAAATGTCTTGCAGCACGGTGGCACAGTGGTTAGCATTGCTGTCTCACAGCGCCAGGGACCCAGGTTCAATTTCGGCCTCGGGTGACTGTGTGGAGTTTGCACATTCTCCCCGTGTCTGCATGGGTTTCCTTCAGGTGCTCCGGTTTCCTCCCACAGTCTGAAGATGTGCGGGTTAGGTGGACTGGCCATGTTAAATTTCCCCTTAGTGTCATAGGGATTAGCAGGATAAATGTGTGGGGTTCAGGGGATAGGGCCTGGGTGGGGTTGTTGTCGGCGCAGGCTCGATGGGCCGAATGGCCTCCTTTTTGCCCGGCAGGGATTTCACTCTGGTCTGTGTGTAGCGGTCCTTTTAAAAAAAAAACCCACTCAACTGTGCAAAGTTGGCACGCTTTCTTGGGTTATGTGCATTGCAAATTACACAGCACGTCTTAATGTTTTCCACACATCAAATAACTATTTTCCACTGGCAGTAAACTCTTCCCACCTGCTCCCTGCAGAAACCTGGCTCCATTGTGTTTGTTGGGTGGAAAAGACTTTTGAAGTTTTGTTTAAATGTGATGAACTATTGTTCATAGACGTACATCCTCTCATCAGCTGCTCCAGGAGCATGCTGGTCAGGTTCCTGACTAAAACATACTGTTTTTTTTCCTGTTACCTTTCATGGAGGTTGGAGAGAATTGTTTCAATTTCACCCAAGTGGATCAAAAGTGATGCCGAAAATAACTGCTAACAAAATTATCCTTGTCAGCTTCCCTGTTGCCACCAATAGAGGCTGAGAAGGAAAGATATCACGAGTGATAGAAAATAACATTTTTGTTTCTTTTATCACACACACCAAAAACATCCTCTATATCTTTAAAAGGGAAATGTTATCACATATAATGGATTTTCATGGAGCCAGACTCAGTGGAAAGTTGAAACTGGCACCCGGGACCTGATTTCAGGATTCCTGACCTCATTCCTGGGGTTTCTGATTTTCGGGAGTGCCTTTTAAGGGGTGCAGTCACGAGCCTGCATCCTGCACTCCCGACCTGGCCGGCTCCATTGTGAGGATAGGCATGTCCTACTCCTCCACAATTTACAATGAGCCAAGGCTCACAGCACCTCAGAGGGTGAACCATAGTCTTCATGAGGCAACCATTTGAAAGGCAAGTTCAAAAGGTCCTCCTCGTGCTCCCCCTGTCAAGGTATGCCTTAAGAGTTTTTCACCCAGTCCAACGCCGGCATCTCCACATCATGACTACCATCGACACCGCCTTCAACCTGGTGTTGTTAAAACTCTTACTGCGTTCACCCCAGTCCAACGCCGGCATCTCCACATCATGACTACCAAGGTATGCCTTCCATCCCTATGGTTCCTTATGCTCCCCTTGCCACAGTTTCCACCTTTCCCCACCCCCCCATCCCCCCCCGCCCCCACCTATTCCCGACGGCCACTCATACTCCCATGCCGAGCTATGACATCTTAATGATTAACCCATTATACACTGTTTAGAACATGGTTTAAAACTAAAATTTGCAATGGATAGTAATTCCACGTTATTCCTTTGTGCTGTTGGAGGTCATATGGTTCTGCTTTAAGTACTGAATGGAATTTGTGTGTGGAATTATTGTGTAACCTGTAAGTACAAATCCGAAGCATGTACTGTAATGAAACCTATGGTGACAAAATGATGTGTAAAAAATCTTTAAAAGTTATTCATTGATAACGTTTTTTTAAAACTTTTTTTTACTACAGCCCAATACATTTTCAATCATCCAGGCACTTTAAAGGATCAATAGCTGAAACTGCAAGCACTTGAAAACTCTTTATCTTGTGTAAATAAATATTATGAAACTGACAGAAGAAACCAGAGAGCCAGAGCTGTAAATCAGCGATGTTTTCCCTGGGGTGCAGGTGTTTCTGTAGTCTGATGGATATCTAGGCTTTTAGCCAAGCCTTATTATGCATTCTGGGCTTATAGTCCAGACATCCTTTACAGCCTGACTCAGCACTCAACAGCCCCCTGTGGCAGCCTCCAAGCTCTTTCCTGGGTTGGCCCAGTTGCAGTCTCTCCCCCCCCCCCCCCCCCCCCACACACACACACAATGAAAATCCTGTCTTTCCAGGCAATTTCCCCGATGTGGGCGGGCTTGGTCAGGAATTTTCCTGTCTCCTGCTATCCACTTTGAGGGTGACAATCCAGCTCAATTCATCTGATATATGATGGGTTAACTTCACAAACGCACCAAGTCCTGATAAGGAGGGAAGTTTCGAGATTTGGAGCTACAATGCTGTAGCTTCATTTCTGATCCCTCATTCCTTCCAAATGCGGCTGCTCTGCTGGGAGTGTAAGATCACAGTAACGTGCCTACAATATACACTTCAGGTCAGTGTTTTCCACTTACCCTAACAATGATTCTAGTGTAGATACTGACAGGAGGACTTTTGTTCCACATTCTGAAAGACAGAATTAGCTACCCAAAGGAAGATGATGCTAACATGGCAGAAAACATTTAATTATACACAATAGAAATAAAATGCTGATAGGTCAACAGGTACAGAAAGCTGATGAACAAAGAGAAATTATTTGAAAAACAAGGGAGGCACAGTGGTTTGCACTGTTGCCTCACGGTCTCAGGGACCCAAGTACAATTCCGCCATCGGGTAAATGGCCGTGTAGAGTATGTACGTTCTCTCCGTGTCTGCGTGGGTTTCCTCCGGGTGCTCCGGTTTCCTCCCACAGTCCAAAATGTGCAGGTTAGGTTGATTGGCCATGCTAAATTGCCCCTTAGTGTCAGGGTAAATATGTGGATTTATGGGGATAGGGCCTGGGTGGGAATTGTTGTCAGTGCAGGTTCGATGGGCTGAATGGCCACCTGATGGCATTGTCAGGATTCTATGATTCTATAATTCTTTCTGGATCAAAAAAGATTCCGCACCTAGATTTCAGCAAGATTTTACAATTGTACCACGAATCAAGCATCACTTCTTGAATGGTCGTCTTCTGCACTATCGGGGTTCTGTGATTACTCTGACTAATTTAGAATGTAAAATAGAAACAGCAAGATGAGTTACTTGCACGTTGACACATGGAGAATGATGTTAGTTTGCTCTCTTGCATATCCATTCTTGCTGAGTGCCTCATCTTATTAGGTTCAACGGTGATCTAACAGAACTGTTTGCCAGTGGAAAGGAGATAAGAAAAGAAAACTGGAATCGATCCATTCTTATCCAGGCTTGGGAGATTGCTGATGCTACATCTTTTCAGTCCTGAATCTGCATCACTCTGGATTGAGAGATAAATTTACACTTCTGCCCCTGCGCCGACTTAGCAGCACCTCCAGTGTGAAAGCAGACCAAAAGATGTGCCTGCCAGCATTTGACTTCAACATGCTCTGCACATGTCTTACCCTGCCAGCGTCTCACAGCTACAGAGAGAAACATTTCCAGATCATGGACAAGAGACGGAAAAACTCGCTAAGAAGTTGCTGAAAGGTCGTGGGAAAAGAACTCTAAACCAGCGAGGGACCAAGAATATTTAAACTGTTGGCATTTGCTGGATTGACTGTTGCAGAGTTCCTTTGAGCTAAATTTCTAAGGGAATCTATTAAGCAGAAAGAGGAGATCACACAAGAGACATGGGGGCAGACAGTGTAAAAGCCGATAAAAGTGGTTTCTAATGAATAAAAGTTAGAACTTATTTGATCAGAGGGAACCCCTCCCACCCCATTAACAGTGGAACGATGAACTCAGGTTAAAAATACTCAGTGGGAGAATTAGGATTTAATGAAAGGTCTCATCAGACACATTAAACTGCGTCTCTATTTGAAGTGCTGCACATTTCAACCCTTGCAATTGTCACTTTAAAAATTCCATCAGCTGCACAGTGGAACCAGATTTATAAATTAAGACCTCTTAGCCAGGACTGATGGGTGGCACGGTGGCACAGTGGTTAGCACTGCTGCCTCACAGCACCAGGGACCTTTCAATTCCTGGCTTGGTCACAGTCTGTGTGAGTTTGCATGTTCTCCCCGTATCTGGGTTTACTCCGGATGCTCTAGTTTCCTCCCACACTCCAAAGATGTGCGGATTAGGTGGATTGGCCTTGCTAAATTGCCCCTTCATGTCAGGGGGCCTAGCTAAGGTAAATGCATGGGGTTATGGGGAAAGTGGCCTGGGCAGGATTATGGTAGGTGCAGACTCGATGGGCTGAATGGCCTCCTTCTGTACTGTAGGATTCTATGATTCTATGACTACTTTCTCTGAGTTTCAGATTCTGTTTCATTCTTTCACAGGATGTGGGCTTTGCTGGCTAGGTCAGCATTTGTTGCCCATCCCTAACTGCCCTTCTTAAACTGCTGTGGTCCATCTGGTGTAGGTACACCCACAGTGCTGTTAGGAAGTGAGTTCTAGGATTGTGACCCAGCGACAGCAAAAGAACGGTGATGTAGTTCCAAGTCAGGATGGTGAGTGAGAAGAACCTGCAGCTGGTGGTGTTCCCAAGTATCTGCTGTCCTTGCCGTTCTGGGTGATAGAGGTCATGCGTTAGGATGGTGCTGTCAAAGGAGCCTTGGTGAGTTGCTACAGTACATTCAATGTATGGTACACACTGCGTTGCATTGGTGGCGGAGGATGTGAAAATTTAAGTTGGTGCATGGGGTCCCAATCAAGCAGGTTGTTTTGTCCTGGATGGTGTTGAGCTTCTTGAGTGCTGTTGGAGGTGGACTCACCCAGACAAATACCCATCACATTCCTGATTTGTGCTTTGCAGATGTTGGGCAGACTTTGGGGAGCCATGGGGTAAATTACTCACTGCAGAATTCCCTGCCTCTAACCTGATCCTATTTTTAACACCGTCGACTGCTTTTCTCCACGAATACCACATTAGATTAGTTATGTATGTTGGACTTGGCAGCCTGCGACTGGATTAATAAGAGCTTCATGCATGAGCCTTGCTTATTTCCGAGGCACAAACTAGAAGGGTAAAGTGGCAGAGGCACAGGGGTACAGCGGCATGACTGCTCTCATTTCCATTCCTTTCAAAAGTTTATATCTGTGCCGAGGCCTGTTCTATCGATTACCCTGATTCGGCCTTCAAATTATAAAGAGCCCTCTTTGCCAACAAAGCAAGGTTGGATAGAAACATAGAAAAACTACAGCACAATACAGGCCCTTCAGCCCACAAAGTTGTGCCGAACATGTCCCTACCTTAGCGATTACTAGGCTTACCTATAACCCTCTATCTTACTAAGTTCCACGTACTTATCTAAGCGTCTCTTAAAAGACCCTATCGAATCCGCCTCCACCACTGTTGCTGGCAGCCCATTCCACACACCCACCACCCTCTGAGTGAAAAACTTACCCCTGACATCTCCTCTGTACCTATTCCCCAGCACCTTAAACCTGTGTCCTCTTGTGGCAACCATTTCAGCCCTGGGAAAAAGCCTCTGACTATCCACTCGATCAATATCTCTCAACATCTTATACACCTCTATCAGGTCACCCCTCATCCTTCGTCTCTCCAAGGAGAAAAGGCCGAGCTCACTCAACCTATCCTCATAAGGCATGCTCCCCAACCCAGGCAACATCCTTGTAAATCTCCTCTGCACCCTTTCTATGGCTTCCACATCCTTCCTGTAATGAAGCAACCAGAACTGAGCACAGTACTCCAAGTGTGGTCTGACCAGGGTCTTATATAGCTGCAACATTATCTCATGAATCCTAAACTCAATTCCTCGATTGATGAAGGCCAGTACACCATATGCCTTCTTAACCACAGCCTCAACCTGCACAGCTGCTTTGAGCGTCTTATGAACTCGGACCCCAAGATCCTTCTGATCTTCCACTCTGCCAAGAGTCCTACCATTAATATTATATTCCGCCATCCTATTTGATCTGCCAAAATGAACCACCTCACACTTATCTGGGTTGAACTCCATCTGCCACTTCTCTGCCCAGTCTTGCATCCTATAAATGTCTCACTGCAACTTCTGACATCCTTCCACACTATCCACAACACCTCCAACCTTTGTGTTGTCAGCAAACTTACCAACCCATCCCTCCACTTCCTCATCTAGGTCATTTATAAAAATCACAAAGAGTAAGGGTCCCAGAACAGATCCCTGGGGCACTCCACTGGTGACTGACCTCCATTCAAAATATGACCCATCTATAACCACTCTTTGCCTTCTGTGGGCAAGCCAGTTCTGGATCCACAAAGCAATGTCCCCTTGGATCCCATGCCCCCTCACTTTCTCAATAAGCCTTGCATGGGGCACCTTATCAAACGCCTTGCTGAAGTCCATATATACTACATCTACTGCTCTTCCTTCATCAATGTGTTTAGTCACATCCTCAAAAAATTCAATCAGGCTCGTAAGGCATGATCTGCCTTTGACAAAGCCATGCTGACTATTCTTAATCATATTATGCCTCTCCAAATGTTCATAAATCCTGCCTCTCAGGATCTTCTCCATCAACTTACCAACCACTGAGGTTAGACTCACTGGTCTATAATTTCCAGGGCTATCTCTACTCCCTTTCTTGAATAAAGGAACAACATCCGCAATCCTACAATCCTCCGGAACCTCTCCCGTCTCCATTGATGATGCAAAGATCATCGCCAGAGGCTCAGCAATCCCAGAGACAAATCCCAGAGACAACCAAGCATGTCCACCCGGAAATGGCACAAGTACTGGAAAACTCGGCATGCTGTATCTCTGTCATTTGAATATAATTGTTATATGTCCACTCTCAACCTAAAGAGGTGGGTTTATTCCACAGTCCTTGTAACCTCTCACAGTAAATGAGTGAGAATTGGGCAAAGGCATGGGTAGAAAATCCTGCTCTCACTATTAGTAACCGGATGCTGCCAATAGTCATATGAAGAGTTCCAGCAATACTGGATAGAAATCCAAGGAAGGAATCCTGAACCTTATTCCTCTTCCTAACCCGTGGACATGATGTGGAGATGCCGGCGTTGGACTGGGGTAGGCACAGTAAGAAGTCTCACCAGGTTAAAGTCCAACAGGTTTATTTGGTAGCACGAGCTTTCGGAGCGCTGCTCCTTCATCAGGTAAGTGAAGAGTTGGGTGAACAAACAAGGCATATACAGGCAGAGACTCAATTTACAAGACAATTATAACCTCCTAAATCACCGTCTTGGCCTGTAGAACTAGCTACACGTTCAATGAACTCACAAAGCCATTCACTGGAGGAGGACATTGCCATTCTGTCCTATATCTAACAATGTTTTCTGGTATCACACTGCTGTTTAACTTCATTCTAATTTAAAGTTATAATCACAAAATAAAATGATTTCCAGTGTGGACATTTAATTTAATATAACCACAGCAATCATCAAATCCAAGCCACAGGACTTTAAAGAAGCAACATTGGGAACAGAGTGAGTTTAGAACAGATTTTAGAATGTTAATAGTCCTAAAATTCCAGATGTGAGGTGACCTTTTGTGTCCAAGTTCCTGAATTGCACAGTTGCAAGTCAGGAACTTGGACGCAAGTATATTATTTAAACTCCAGTTATTTGCGAATATGTGCAGATCTAGATTTGTCCTTGTCCAATCTTTTGATCACTTCCCCCATACCTCCTTAAGTGATTCAGCGTTAGATGTTTTTTGTTCAAGCTCCAGGGGAAGTGCCTCGGTGCATTTTTCTACATTAATGGGGCTACATAAATGAAAGTAGTTGTTGTTGGGCATTCACACCCTTGCTCTACTGACAATTTTCCCCACCTGTATTTTCAACTCCTCTCATCACGTAACCATTTTATTACACACAATGCTGGAAAATCTCAGCAGGACTGACAACATCTGTGGAGAGAGAAGAGAGCCAACGTTTCGGATGGCCAACGTCATCCAGACTCGAAACGTTGGGGGCGATTCTCCCAGCCCGCTGCACTGCTCTTTTAGCACAGCGGGCTGGAAGACTCGAATGCAGGCCGTTTCACGGGTTCCCTGCTGGGCGACACGGCCTCCGTGCGTCCCCCAGTGCCGGATTTCGGCACGGAGCTGCATAATTTATCCAAGCCCTCGTTTGAATATGTTTTAAATGCGGGGGGATGGGGGGAGGTGGGGGGAGGGGTGGGGTCGCACGGCCAATGATGCAGGGCAGTCCAAAAATGTGCGGGTTAGGTTGATTGGCTACGCTAAATTGCCCCTTAGTGTCAGGGGGACTAGCTAGGATAAGTGCATGGGGTTGTTGGGGATAGGCCTGGGTAAAAAGAGACATGGGAAGAACATGCAGACTCCGCACAGACAGTGACCCAAGCCGGGAATTGAACCCAGATCAATGGCACTGTGAGGCAGCAGTGCTAACCACTGTTCAGTTTACATTTTGTTTGTGGTTTATGCACGAGGGTTTGAACTTCTGTGTATGTGGCTTGCATCTTCTGTGTAGTATTCTGTGCCCCAAACGATTGTTACTACATTGTACTTGGGTCTGAGCTTTTGGTGGTCCCTGTCCCAGAGCCCTGAGCCTTGTAAAAGTGATGTGGAGATGCCGGCGTTGGACTGGGGTAAGCACAGTAAGAAGTCTCACAACACCAGGTTAAAATCCAATGGGTTTATTTGGCACTAGCTTCTGGAGTCTCGGGCTCCGAAAGCTAGTGCCAAATAAACCTGTTGGACTTTAACCTGGTGTTGTGAGACTACTTACTTGTAAAAGTGTCAGTGTTGTTCGAAGAAAATATGCTCTTGATTTCCAACCTGATTGGTAAAGAGAGTATTTAAGTGTGCATGTGGTGAGAAGGAAGGGGTTTGGGACACCTTTGAGAATGCACCAAGGACTAACTAAAGTTGCAAAAGAAAGACTCAAGGAACCTGAACATGATCCCACAGAATAAGAATGCAGGAAAAATCTCCACATTAAATGCTCAGATATTTGATAGTCAATTATATCTCCAAACTGAAATCCACAATATTTCTCTCTCAACAGAACGCACTTGAGTTCTAATCTTAGTTGGGAGGGAGCTGTTTTATTTTCAATGAAGTATATCGAAAGAATTCATCACTAAGAAAATTGAATTTTATTTGAACCTTCAGATAAATTTAATGCATTGGAAATTTGCCATTCTGTTGAATATTACATATATCTGCTTATTTAATTTGCAAGGACACGGATTGTTTTGCCTTCTTGATAGTTGTTGCATGTCGTCAGATGTAGAGTTCGATAACTCAATACTTCAATTCTTGTTTGCGCAACAAAATTCTTGGAAATGTTTCAGAGGAATTTTTCAACCCCTCTCTGCCTCCGGGAACACTGAGATTCTATCACTGGTGTGAACATGGATACAAATTTATTACAGCCTCCGATTACTTTCATCTATATGTTCAGTGGTTGGTTTTATTCCCAATCTGCAATCATAATAAAACACTTGCAATCCGGGGAATGTTGAACATGTTCACAGGATATTCTGTGTGGCATTAATCATTTCAAGTAAGTGGGTGAATTTTGCATTGGAATAGCAAATAAGAATCATAGAATCCCTACAGTGCAAAAGGAGGCTATTCAGCCCATCGAGCCTGCACTGACGACAATTCCATCCAGGCCCAATCCCCGTAATTCTATCCTCCTGCTCTTTCCTGGTAACCTCATGCATTTACCAAGTCTATTCCCCCAACCCAAAAGTCTTTGGACACTAAGGGGCAATTTAACATGGACAACCCACCTAACCTGCACATCTTTGGAATGTGGGACGAAACCAGAGCACCCAGAGAAAACCACGCAGACACGGAGAGAACGTGCAAACTCTGCGCAGTGACCCATGCTGGGAATTGAACCCAGGTTCCTGGCACTGTGAGGCAGTAGTGCTAAACACTGTGCCACCATGCCACCCATAAAGAAGAACCTCTGAAAGCATTCATCTGTTGAAGTCTTCATCAATAATTTCTAGGTTATAGGAGTGGCATTGTGGCACAGTGGTTAGCACTGCTGCCCCACTGTGCCAGGGACCTGAGTTTGGTCCCGGCCTTTGGTCACTGTCTGTGTGGAGTTTGCACGTTCTCCCCGTGTCTGTGTGGGTTTTCTCCGGGTGCTCCAGTTTCCTTCCACAGTCCAAAGATGTGCAAGTTAGATGGATTGTCCATGCTAAATTGCCCCTTAGTATCCCAGGAGGGTTAGGGGGTAAATATGTGGGGTTATGGGGTTAGGGCCTGAGTAAGATGCTCTGTCAAAGGGTCGGTGCAGACATGATGGGCCAAATGGCCTCTTTCTGCACTGTAGGGATTCTATTCTATCATTTCTGACAGAGGGACAGAATAGATTGGAGGGGCTGAGGGGATGCAAATCATTTTAGAAAGCTGGTTGCAGGTACCAACCATTAGAATAAGTTGCGACAGCAACACTAACTCATTCATTCCACAGGATTTTCACAAGACTGCAGCTGTTTGACTTTGTCAGTCTTTCTTTTGCTCAGGTCTCCCGATACACAATGACATCATCTTAGTCTTAATCTTTCAATGAAATCACCTGCCCCCAGTAGACACCCATTTCAATACATTCTGAGAGTGTTGGCCTTCATCCACAGAGCACTAAGCCCCCACCCATTCCAATTACCATCAATGCTCACTCTTCTCAATTCATTTAATCTGTCTGTTTCTTCCTCATTTTGTGGACTATTACGTTAGCTCTTTGGAATCTTGTATAAACTTTCGTCTAACTTGATTCCAATTCTTTTGCAAACAGGACAGTGGCAGCAATAACAACCAGTATTTGTACAGTGTTGTTCATGTCACAAACTGCGGCAACCAAGGGTCGGAAAAGACTATCTATGTAATTCACATTCTTTATTACTCCCTTGCCTATCCTTTCAACTTTAAGCTCACTGCCCTTGTCGTCTGTACTTCCTAATGCAAAAGCCGACCCTAATTTCACGACAGAGAATGTTCTTGTTTTTGGATTTTAATCATGATGATCACAGGTTAGCATCACCATGTCCTAACAGCATACAAAGAGGCCATTTGGCCCATCGTGTCTGCACCAGCTGAAAAATGAGCCCCCCAGCTTAATCCCAACTTCCAGCATTTAGTCTGTAGTCCTAGCAGGTTACAGCACTTGAGGTGAATATCTAGTTGTATAGTTTTAGATATATATATTGAGTACAATGATTAGAATCATTAACTTGGTTGCCTGACTGGTCACCTTTAACTTAAGGGCGAATGAAGATCTTGGCCCATAATTTCCGGCCCGAATGCTGGCTTAAATAGATTGTGCGCCGCACTTGCTCGCCGGGACAACACGGAAGTCCCAGCGCATGTACATGCGCACTGAAAGAGCGCCAAGTTTGAACCTCTGATTTGCGTTCTGAAAGCAGCCAGTATTGAAGCACTGATCTGCAATTTGTTAAAGTTAAAGTTTATTTATTAGTCACAACTAAGGCTTACATTAACACTGCAATGAAGTTACTGTGAAATTCCCTTAGTCGCCACAATCAAGTGCCCGTTCGGGTCAATGCAGCTAACCAGCACGTCTTGCCATAACCTCCGTCACTTGCGCCAATGGTAGGTGACTATTTACACTTATTTTCTGGTCTAGCTGCAGTGAGTGGAGGCAGCAGACATTCTTTGGGTGGGTTAATTTTTTTTGGTAAATGTTTTAAAAAAGACGCTTAACATATATGTAATGGACAGAAAGTGAAAGAAAGATTTTTTTTCAAATTCACAACTTTGTCATGACAAATAATTCCAGTAAAAAAGTGCATTCATTTATAACAAGGTGGATGTTAATGTCTGGAATAAATTTCAGCTCAAGTCCATTTGGATTTTGCTATATTTTTAAAGTAGTGTTTAGCCCAATTTTAAGAGTCTCCCTGTTGCAATGTTGATCCTTATGCAACTTGGCTCGTTCAAATGCTTGAGGAAAGTCTATCCCTTAAGATGACATACGCAAGTTGATGTAAGCTGATGTGAATATCTCTCTGATAGGTATTGTGGAATCCAGTGCAGATTGAAAATCTGGAGTCATGTTCCACTACTGCTGGTACATCTCACTTTTAGCTTGGCTTCTTGACTGAAATTCTTTTTGAGCCTTTGATGTAGGCGCAGAATCATAGAATAGAATCCCTACAGTGCAGAAGAAGGCCATTCGGCCCATCGAGCCTGCACTGACAACAATCCCACCCAGACCCTATCCCTGTAACCCACTTATTTACCCCACTAATCCCACTGACACTATGGGACAATTTAGCATGGCCAATCCACCTAACCAGCACATCTTTGGAGTGTGGGAGGAAACCGGAGCACCCGGAGGAAACACACCCAAACACGGGGAGGATGTGTGGAATTTGCACAGTCACCCGAGGCTGGAATTTAACCCGGGTCCCTGGCGCTGTGAGGCAGCAGTGCTATCCACTGTGCCACCATGCCACCCATAGAATCAGACTACATGTAACAGCTGATTAAGCTACCACTGGGTATAGAACCAGCCAGCCACTGAACTACTATCCAGGTCTCGGAAGTCACAAAATAACTCCATGTAAACAAAATCGCAATGTTTAAATGTTACTCTGCGAAAGATGCATGGTATGTCCAAACTGAAATAAAAGGATAGCTTTTTTATTGCTAGTTTGATAAGTAACATCTTGAAGGACAGTTCAACCATATTTAACTTTGCTTCTGGAAAAATAAGTTACTACAAAAACAAAATCTAGTTATTCGGTGCCATTTCCTTCTTAGCAGTGTAATTCTTAAGCCACTTTTTGTGCCCAAATAGGTTTTGGGTCTCAGAATCGATTGGTTTTCCATACAGTTGCTGACATGTTGCCAGCTTTACCTCTCGAATGATAGTCCCTGGTTCTTTTTCCTCTCTCCAGCTGTCCCTTTAAAATGTTTTCTGGCACAGTCCAAAGGATTTGTGCTTAATCTTTTCCACAAACAAATCTGTGAATGGAAAAGTATTTCTCTGGCAACGGGAGAAGCAATGCCTTTAAATGCACGAACAAGCAAAAGTCGTCACTTCAAATAATATCGGCCAAACCTTGGTGTTGTGACTTGGTGTTACCGTTAAAAATAAGTCATCTATTTCATATGAGCAGCAGCAGGGGAACGATTTTCAAACTTGCTTTGTGACGCTTTGTGGCAAGATAGGCTCCAGATAGTCTGTAATCTCAAATGCATCGTGAAATTCAAACCGCACAAACCCAATGCTTCAGCTCCAATACCTCAGCTTTGCACAAAATTAAATGAAAAACAAAACTTCCAGAACATTCAGGAACTGTGCCACATTTCTGACAGTGGAAACTCCCGGCTGCTGCTTGCACTTGATTGACATGAATGGCTATCATTAGGGTGCCATCACCTTGCATTGACACCACATAAATGAGGACTCTGATATTCTGGAACAAAGGGGAGTGAAACTCCCTTCAAGAGTCTCGCTTTACTTTCCTCTGGATTCAGATCAGGCTTCGACTCCAGATTTACACTATAATTTTAGTATTAGTGCCAAGCAAAACCACTTCATACCAACTCAACAGTGGTAACATAAGGGCAACCTTAGAGAAACCATCAATTAAATGCACTATGTATGCCACATAGAAATCCTCACTGGCATGACAACTGACTGAGGAATACTGTAACTTAGTATGCTTTTCTCTAGGAAACTATTTCCTAAAAAAATGATTTGACTCTTGGATCAACAGCAAGACATTTGGAGCTAAATGTTGAAATTCATCTGTCACAGGTTTACCTCAAGAATTCCACTTGACACTTGCCAATGCTTTTAGATTTTTCTTAAATGCATGTGTATAACTTTCATAAACACCAAAGGGACAAAAATATTTACTCAGTCTTCAGTAAGGTCTTTCATACACCTAGTAAGCAATCAGAAGCAGAAAAGAATATACAACCAATTTACTATACTGCATTCCCATTGCCGCAACAATTACTAGGGCATGGAGCTTGCCCAGCTGTGGCACTTGTTCTGTGATAATTTAGCAAAGCTCAGCCAGGGTGGTGGCAGGAGCATGGGGAAACTCCCTGGTGTCCTTGCAAATATGGAGGAACATTCAGCTTGTGCTCTCACCCCTGATCACGATACAGTGAACCCAGTCCGGAAGTTTGCGCGGGTGATTGGGTGACTGCAAACGGTTCCTCATCACCATGGCGCACCTCCAGCCTTCAGACAGGCCCAGACCGATTCCATTCCAAATCCCAGGGACATGGTCATTTATATAAAGTGGGCATGTGCTCATGTAACTGATGGTGCTTCCTGGGCATTTGCCCAACAGAAAGAGAGGAAAGTCGGATCTTTATCACTTGATCAAGGTTTGGTTGGGGGGAGGGGGGCGGTGTGCAGGGAGAGGGGAGACAGGGGTGGGGTGGGGAAGTGAGGGTGTTGATCTTGTGCTGAATGGTTCCAAACAATGGTTGGCAGTTTCTGCGGGAAAGATTTCCTGATGGTAAATGGTAGCTTTGAGATTTAAGGCCCTCAAAAACACCAAAATTAAACTCCCGGTTTCATAACAGTAAAAGAAAGTACCCTGTTTACTGCAGGCATTCTTTCCCCAGGGTGCAGCTAGCGGAACTTCTACTGGGGACCATCAATTTGCCAGGTGATGTCAGGACAGACTGTTGAGTGGGATTTTTTCTTCTTCGCCTATGCGACTGGGAATTTTCAAAGTAAAGCGCAAGTGCTGAGATGCAACTGAGCTGGCTCCTGTCTTAAATTCCAGCTTCTCTCCCTGTTGCTACAACTCCACCCTCTTTCTCCCTGCAGGGTTAATGAAGTTGGGATGATGACGGATGTTGCTCATACAAGAGACAGCAGTGGGTGTCTCAAACCCCAAGAACTGTAACCAGGAAGGGCCCAACATCTTCAGGGAAAAAAATTAATGGGAGAAGGAAAACAATGCTGGAGAATTCCCATGTGTCAGAGTGGTTCTCCTATAATTTTGTAACGGCACAACTGTATTCATTGTTGTTAACTGTTAGCACACATTTTGTATACTGTATTACAACGGCGGTGCCCTTGGAAACTGTATTCATAACCAGCTCCATGGGCAGGATAGAGGGCAGCACACATGGGAATGGATACTTCTCAATCCACACCATACATTAGCAAGCACTCTCAGTCTGACAAGCGGACCTACTGGAATTGCATTTTGCACATCTGCCTCATTTCTACATTACAACAGCGATGACACATTAGAAGTACTTCATTCGCTGTAAAGTTTTTTGGAACATGTGGCGGTGGTAAAGGGTGCTATATAGATGGAAGTCTTTCTTTTTCATCTGACCTCTTAATGACTATGCTAACTCTGCATTGTGTGCCTTACACAGCCTGAGATTTGTTTAGCTTACTTAAAGTGGTTTTATATATTGGTGAACATACCTTTCAATAGTCCTGCAGAAGCTACTTTCATCCTCGTAGGGAGGAAAGGAAAAGTCAGAATGTAAAACAGGCGGCACGGTGGCACAGTCGTTAGCACTGCTGTCTCACAGCGCCAGAGACCCGGGTTTGATTCCCGGCTTGGGTCACTGTCTGTGTGGAGTTTGCACATTCTCCCCGTGTCTGCGTGGGTTTCCTCTGGGTGTTCCGGTTTCCTCTCACAGTCTAAAGATGTGCGGTTTAAGTTGATTGGCCATGCTAAATTGACCCTAGTTTCAGGGGGATTAGCAGGGTAAATATGTGGGGTTACAGGGGCAGGGTGAGATTGTTGTCGGTGCAAGCTCGATGGGCCGAATGGCCTCCTTCTGTACTGTAGGGATTCTATGATTCTACATTGTTTAAAAGACACAGCCGAGTACCAGAAGGCGTCCAAAAGACGTATTGATTCGGTGCATTGGCCAAGCTAAAGTTCAGAAGGATGAGAGGGGATCTTATCAAAGTATATAAAATTTGAAAAGGGATTGATAAAGTAAATGTAGACCAAATGTTTCCTCTTATGGGGCAATCTGGAACAAGAGGTCACAGGTATAAGTTGAAAGGTGGTAGATTTAAAACTGGGATGAGGAGGAACTACTTCTCGCAGAGGGCGGTGAATTTGTGGAACTCGCTGCCTCATAACATGGTGGAGCCTGAATCGTTGAATGGTTTCAAGAAGGAGATAGATATATTTCTGATTTTAAAAAGGGGATAAAGGGATACGGGGGATAGGTGAGGAGGTGGATTTGAGTCCACGGAGTGATCAGCCATGATCTGATTGAATGGCAGAGTAGGCTTGAAGGGCTGAATTTGTGTACTTCTGCTCCTAATTCCTATGTTCCTCTGTTCCCTCAGTGTACCCAAACAGGCGGCGAAGTGAGGCGACTAGGGGATTTTCACAGTAACTTCATTGCAGTGTTAAAGTACTTGTGACACTAATAAATAAACTTTTTAAAAAACTTAAGAAAGAATCTGGTAGAACCATGTGGCCAATTTGTCAGGCTGCATAACTTTGTCAATAAATGTTATACGGAGCTTCTCAAATAGATCAGTTGGTAAAGATCAGCGTGTAACAGAATCACAGAGATGTGGCATGCTCAATTCCTAGTCTAAAATAAATTTCAGCAGAGGATAGGGAGGGAAAATCAGTTTCAACTCCTGGCTGTTACGCAGACAGCTCCTGCTGGAAAATGCACAAATGTTGATATAGGATGGACGGAATCAGGCTCAGCTGTTGAATCACTTGCCAATGCTCATTTCTCGACACACGAATGATAAATTACTTCCTGGGAACTATGCACCAGCAGGGTGTGAATGGCCTCAGGGCAGAAAAACGATGTACACAATCACACGGCCCGAGAAATAGAGAAGGAAAGAAATGCAGAATAACCTACAAACACCAATAATGAATGATAAAGAATTGACAGGAAATATAAAATTTGCACGTAAACCTTGCCTCTCACTTAAATGTTTCACTGCAGAACATTATCCACTTTAAGTTTCTTTCATTGGCTGAGATTGCATTTTACAAGATTTTAAATGTTTTTTTTTGGTTGAAGAATAAAATAAAGTCATAAAAGAGAAATGGATAAAGTCTCCAGTGGCCAATGTTAACAGATGCTATTGCTGGTTCGCAGTCAGTAACTGGCTTAACAGTCGAGTTCAGGCAATGGAACAACCAAATCCAGTCCAGTTGATTCATCTCCAATCTTACTGTCAAGAGTTCCACTTAATAAGATTTAACATTTCATGCTGCATAAAATAGTCGCTGCCACAAAAAGGATCACTCTGCACACATTAGCTTGTGTCTGATAATTATTGGTATAAATTTGCACCAATCGAGCACAAGGTCGCGGGAATTTCTGTAAGGTACGTGACATGGTATGACTTGAATTCTCAGGGACAGGGATTTGGAAGCACTAATCTTTTCTTTCAGGCAGAAAGTGCTCAGCTGTGGTTTCACTGAAAGAAGTTGCCTCTTTGTGAGCTTCATTATGTATGGCATTTCTTTCCTTATGTATTGGTATAAGAACCACTATTCATAAGGCAACAAACCAGAAATGAGTCACAGTCTCAGCATCTGTATTATTCTGAATTTGACAATAACTCTCAACAAAGAGAAATCAGAAGTTAGCATACCTCCATGTCTCTCCCGTTTCCTGCTTTGAAACAAGATTCGACTTGTGTCTTCATTAAATAACTAATCTTTGTGTGATTCTCAATAAATGATGTGGAGATGCCGGCGTTGGACTGGGGTGGGCACGTAAGAAGTCTCACAACACCAGGTTAAAGTCCAACAGGTTTATTTGGAATCATGAGCTTTTGGAGCGCTGCCCCTTCATCAGGTGAGTCCGACTCAGTCCGACTCACCTGATGAAGGAGCAGCACTCTGAAAGCTCATGATTCCAAATAAACCTGTTGGACTTTAACCTGGTGTTGAGAGACTTCTTAGTAAATGGTAGGAGAAACATTAGAGTGAGACAGTTACCTGCAAGCCAGTGATGTTTTAGGATGTAGCTTATAGGGGAGGCAGCGGTGCAGTGGTATTGTCACAGGACTGGTAATTCAAAGACGCAGGGTAATGTGTTAGGGACTTGGGTTCGAATCCCACCACAGCGGATGGTAAACTCTGAATTCAATAAAAATCTGGAATTAAAAATCTAATGATGACCATGAAACCATTGTCGATTGTCGTAAAAACCCATCTGGTTCACTAATGTCCTACATGTGACTCTAGATCTACAGCAATGTGGTTGACTCTTAAATGCCCTCAGTGATGGGCAATAAATGCCTGCCAGCAATACCCACATCCCATTAATGAATAAAAATAATTCCAAATTTTGCGCACTGTGGCCAAATATTTCACAGGTTCTTGCTGGTGCCCCTAAGGCGGAAATTGTCCATAATGTAAAGGGCTTCATAACCAACTTCTCCTGTGCCAACTTACTCCTTTGGAGTATTCCTCATGTACGGAATAATATAGGGGAAAGATAAGATGGATACTGAGCACAAGAGAAAGGCAAAGAGGAAGCCAAGGCGAGGGGGTCCAAGGCATTTGCGAATAACCGGCTTTTAAAGAAAAGAACTTGTATTTATATCGCATCTTTCAGAACCTCAGAACACCCCAAAGTGCTTCAAAGCCAATTAAATGCTCCTTGGAAGTGTAGTAACTGCCCTAAAATGGAGAATAGGCAGAATTTTCCCTTTTCTCCTTTAAATGCTGGACAAGGCGAGTAAACTGGTGAGCAGCTCGCTGGCTACACAGCTGGCTTTCCTCTCCATATTGCCCAGCAATTAGAAAAAAATGATGGAGGCTCTCCAGAGATCGGGGTGCCCTTTTTAAAGGACACCACCCCTCCAAATACATGGGACTCCACCCCATGGAGCTCCCCAGAGAGGAACCCCCCGGCATAGTCCTCTGCCAATTTTTACGCCTCTGAAATGTGCATTACGTGGTACAATTTGAATTCTCAGGGACAGGGATTTGGAAGCACTAATCTTTTCTTTATACCATTGATAAATTTCATTTCAATTTGTCAATTCTTAACATATTAATTTGAACTGGGTGCTTGCAATTCCCCTGAAATTCATGCAGTAACAGATACCCCCACAGAAAGAAACCACAAAGGCACATTCTTTCCTGCTGGCAATTTTATTGCAAAAACAGTTTTACCTACAAGCCTTCCCCGAGGCAAATGTTTTCTTATTTAATAAAAATCCTATAACCTACAGCACGACGTTGGCAAGCCAGCAAGGACAATAACAAATTGAACCTCAACAGAGGGACACAAGTAGCAAGAAGCAATGGCCAAAATAAATTGAAAATCTCATTAAAATATGTTCAGGGAGTGGGGCTGATAGTTTAACTAAAGAGCCGGCACTGGGATGATGGGTCAAATGGTCTCCTTCTGTTTGGTTTCTCTATCTTCAAGTGAAACTGTTGAAATTTGGTACAGGCAGAGTGGGTGAGATGTTTTACACCAGAGTTTGACCAGAGAGGTTGTAATCCATAATGGACTGGATTGTATGTGGTCAGTCTAGGAACTTGGATTCCTGGCTCAACCTCCCCCTTCTCCTTCTATGTTTTATGGCCTCAGGAAAAGTTCAAAAGAAATATGCACAGACCCATAAATGCAAAAATAATTAATTTTACATGCAAGATGTGCCACCATTGAAATTTTTGAACACCTTAAGTTTGATGCAAATATACATTTTAAATTATGTACAATGATATCATTTGGAAATTAGACTTTAAAAGGAATTTCTGGATCAGTGAGGAGAATGCTTTCTGCCGATGAATGACCAGGATATTATTCCCATTTCACTTGAGTTAGGACTTGTAATTATGAAATTTCTGGGATGACTACACCCCATAGCTTCTTGAGGCAAAGCGTAGAAAACTATGCCTTCAGTCAGAAAAAGAACTTACCCATTGTGTCTTTTTAAAAAATTCATTTGTGGGACAAAGGCTGGCCAGCATTTATTGCCCATCCCTAGTTGTCCTTGGAGGGTAGTTAAGAGCAAACCACATTGCTGTGGCTCTGGAGTCACATGTAGGCCAGACCAGGTAAGGATGGCAGATTTCCTTCTCTAAAGGACATTAGTGAACCAAATGGTTTTTTCCAACAATCGACAATGGTCATCAGTCAATTCTTAATTCGAGATTTTTTTTAATTGACCTGTGTCCCCCAGAAGATTAACTGAGTTTCTGGATTAATAGTCTAGCGATAATACCACTAGGCCATCGCCTCCCTCTGTCTTTCAACAATGTCCTGAAGGATTTCACATTAAATGTACTGCAGTGACTTAGATATCAGAAAAGGCAGCAGCCATTTTGTACTCAGCAAACAGGCACAAACAATGTTGAAACAAAGAACTAATTCACCTGGATTTTTTCCCTCAGTTCTTTTGCCCAAGAGAAGAATGTTGGTCATGATAGAGAGAGCTCTCCCAGATATCAAAATCAACCCCTTTCAGTGGAGGCAATGGATAAAGCTAAAGTTTCAGCTGGCAGGACCTGATTGACAGCACAGAACAGTGGGTAGATGGGGGTGTTCCTGCAATGGTCATCCTTAATCAATGCCATCTGATATCCAGTTTTTTTTTCCTTTACTGGAACTGAATATTGGGTGGACTATATAACATACAGCAGATGTGGGCCTATTCCCCTGCATCCCCTCCCAGGTTGATATGCACCCCCTTTGACTCTCAGCAGATGTTGCCTGACCTCCTGAGTGCTTCCAATATTTTTGTTCTTGTGTCTGTCGCTTTCTTTTTGCATTTTCGCCTTATGAATGTTTGATGTCTAGCATGTCCCTAAAGCGCTGGAACAGGCCGGTGTAACTTCTGCACCACACTGAAATCCCTGCCCCCTCACTTTAACGATCGGGTTTCTGGTGCCTGCCGTGTGATCTTTGTGATACAAGCCCTGTAAGAATGTGGCACATAGGGTGCTGGTTCACTTTTTGTCAAAATGTTTTGTTCTGCCTAATGGTCTGCTTGGCTTGTGGTCGCCCTTTGCCACATTCCAGCGGTATGTGAGAAGTCTGAAGGAGCACAAGCTAACATAAAACACATTTGTTAGGCACCAACCTCCTTCTAAAAATTGCTCATTTCTAGGCACCCTCGTTGCTGAAGCGGTTACATAATTGACTCCCAAACAGAGCTGGCCGTCAGCCCAAAGTCACAAGGCAGTCCATCAACGAAAGCAGCCTCAAAAGTAAAAAATGCTGGAAAATCTCAGCAGGTCAACATCTGTGGAGAGAGCAGGGAGCCAACATTTCAAATCTGGATGACCCTTTGTCAGAGCGGTTCTGACGAAGGGTCATCCAGACTCGAAACGTTGGCTCTATTCTCTCTTCACAGATGCTGTCAGACCTGCTGAGATTTTCCGGCATTTTCCATTTTTGTTTCAGATTCCAGCAGTATTTTGCTTTTAACGAAGGCAGCTTGCTTTGGTTGGATGGATTATGCTCATCAGGGTCACTTGTTCAGTAAGTTGTTCCACTCGGCCGAAAAGAGAAGTTAACACACAGCTCAGTATAGTACTGGAATGGGATGCAAAATAAAACAAACGTAACAGGTACAAGGCAATAATTCATCAGAAGGAACACACTTATCATCTTTCTCGCACTGTGCTCTTACTGATAAACCACAGAACTCCCTGTGGAGAATCTGGCTCAGCTCTCCAAATTGAGAAGAGCTTTTTGTAGAATATTTTAAAAATGGAGAAAGTTTTATTTAGCTGTGATCTATTTTAAACTCTGATAATCGGATGTGAGCTTCTCAAATGAAATTTTGAATGTTGTGGTTACGGGAAACAATGGTCCAGTTATAATTTCTTCATCATCATCACCTGCCAGTTCCCCTTCAAGCCATATTCAGTATCATACAGACTTGGAACAATATCGCCGTTCCTTCGCTGCCACTGGATCAAAATCCTGGAACTCCTGACTTAGCAGCATTTGTGGGTGTACCTACGCTAGATGGGCTGCAGTGATTCAAGAAGGCAGCTCACTATGATATTCTCCAGCGCAACTAAGGCTGGGCCACAATTGCTAGCCTGGCCAGCGATACTCACATCTCGCGAAAGAATACAAAAACATTCTGGTTACTGGAACGCTTCAAGGAGGCTGTGTGTTTCTATTATAATAACTTTAATGTCTGCAGGCCTGGAAGGAGCAGTAAAGAGCCAGATCCATGCATTCCCTTTGCAGCACTGCTTATGGGCCAGGAGTGCTTTCCCTCAGCCCCCCTAGCGTACTGGACCCCCACGATTGAGCAATTCCGACACCCCATAGACCCAGGATGGACATACCTCGGCTCGGCTCCCAGCTACCTTCCCGCCAGACAGACTGTCCATTTGGCTGCCTATGGCTAGGAAACTTGTTGAGAACATTTAAATTCAGGCCCTGCCCTTAGATTTGGCAGGACACTGGGGGAAGCCCGTACATTCAGATTTGCCTGTTGCAACCCATCCTCCCAAGCTCGCTCGCTTCCAACTTCACATTTATTCCTGGGCCCATAGTGTCGGCCATTATAAATACAAGCATTTTCCTTCCAACATCAGGCTTTCTGACTTTTGAATACCTTTCACAAGTAGACATACACAAACCACATTTGCAAAAGAAATGGCTGGCTACAAAGATTGAAATGTTCATGAGAAAACTATATTAAAAGTATTTTGTCAAAATGCAGTTCTCTACATCGAATGTTAAAGAAAGTTTAAAATAAAATTGACAGAGAAACTTGCTCATCACCAGAAAATAGTTCATTGACTTCAGCAGTCATGATCTCCTGAGATCAACTGACCTCAGAATATCAGAGCAATTAGATCTTATGGTGCAAGCCCCGCGGCAACAGAGTAATTAGGAAATTATGTGCTTCTGTTCATAGAAAGGAATGGCAGATTTCCACATTGTAGGGTAGATGCCAGTGTTGTATCTTTACTGGAACAGCTTGGCTAGAAGTGCAGCTAGTCCCGGAGTACAAGTCTTCATTACTACAGCTAGGATGCTGCCATGGCACATAACCTTTGCAGAATCTGGTGCCTTCAGCCATTTCTTAATCATGTGAAGTGGGTCGAATTGGCTGAAGGTTGGCATCTGTGGTGCTGGGGACCTGAGGAGGAGGCTACAATGGATCATCCACTCAGCATTTCTGGCTGGAGATGGTTTCAAACACTTCAACCCTTCCTTTCGCACTGATGTGCTGGGTTCCTCCAACATTGAGGAGAGGGATATATGTGGGACGTCCTCCTCCTCCACGGTGGCACAATGGATAGCACTGCTGCCTCACAGCGTAGAGACCCGGTGGTTGGGGGGCGGGGGGGGGGGGTTGTATTCTCAGTGCGAAGGTAGGACTTGGTCTTCACAAATACTGTGTGGTGATCACTGCTATCAATACTGTCATGGACATATGCATCTGCGTTTGGTAGATTGGTGAGAATGAGGTCTAATGGATCTTATGCCAAAAGAAAAAGATTTGCACTTGCTGATGATCTTGGGAGCTATTTATATCAGAGGTAAAAATTGGGGCTTTGATCCTTGGCTTCTCTTTCCGAATTATTTACGTGATCAATTTCACATGGGCTGTCTCCAAAGCAAAGCATCTTGAACTTTCCCATTTCAAATGAAAGTTGACTGGGGTCACAGACAGGTTGAAAAATAGGACACATTTTCTCTTAGACTTTCACTGTTCCCAGACATCAGTGACAATACTGAGTAAGATGATGATGAATAGAGAGCTCAGATGAAAGATATTCTTACTCCTGACTCTTCAAATCACCATCTCACTCTCTATCCTCTCCAACTCTATGACCTTTGAGGGAGACCCAAGTAATTCCTCCAGGATATCTGTTCAGTTAGCTTTGTGTTTCGACCGCCACAATGACTTAATACAGCTCAAATGACCAAACTTCTACACTGCAGATATTGAACCAGAGCCCAGGATACTTGCACATTGTAAACTATCAATCTACAAAAGATCCAAAGTAACAAGATGAGAATGTGAGAAGATAAGGAATGGAAGCAGGAGTAGATGATAAGCCCCTCATGTCTATTGCTGATCTTCTGTCTCAACTCCGCTTTCCCCCCCCACTCTTCATATCCCTTGATACTTTGATAGACCAAAGATCTGCCTATCTCGGCTTTAAATGCACCAAAATTTGAAGCATCCTCTACTGGACTAAAGAATTCCAGAGATTTACAACCCTAAGGGAAGAACTTGCTCTTCATCTCATTTCTAGAGAACCAGAATACAAGAGCAGGGATGTACTGCTGAGGCTGTATAAGGACCTGGTCAGACCCCATTTGGAATACTGTGAGTAGTTTTGGGCCCCATGCCTAAGGTAGGGTGTGCTGGCCTTGGAGGGGGGTCCAGAGGAGGTTCACAAGAATGATCCCAGGAATGAAGGGTTTGTCATATGAGGAGCGGTTGAGGAGTCTGGGCCGATACTCAATGGGGTTTAGAAGGATGACGGGGGGAGGGGATCTAATTGAACCAGTTATCCTGAGTCTGTACCCCAGTATTCTAGATTCCCCAGATAGGGGAGACAATCACTCAGTATATATTCTGTTTAGCCTCTTCAAAACCTTCTAAACAGCAGAGTATAGGCCCAATTTGCTCAGTCTCGCATCATAGCTCAGCCCTCTCATCCGAGCAACTAATCTAGTGAACAGCCCCCATTGCAACTACATCCTTTCTAAATATGGAGGACAAAAAGTTTATTCTCAAGTTCTGGAGCATGTTAGTTGCCTTTTAAACTTAATCATCCACCGAGTACAAAACATTGGGATGGTCATGGACGAGGTAAAAAATAACAGATACACAATAGTGCATTTGTACCAAAGACATGATAACATCAAATGCTGAGTTCAAAGTTCATTGCCACAAGTTTTAAGAGCAGAATGTGAGTTCAATCATACCTACTTTTTCAATACAATTTGTTAAAAAAAAACTTAAGTCTCAAATATTTGTTCAATATTTGAAGAATAAAGCTTTAATTCCTCAAATCCGGCTGACATTATCCAGATTAATTTTATTTTCCTGGAGTGCCTTTTTTTACTGAATGACTTATTTACAACCTTGGCATGTCAACAGCACAGCAGCTATTAATGACCTTATGCACTCTGACGAATGGGAGCCTTTGCTGAAGATAATACAAATGCTGTTGACTATCTGAAGCCATAGCTTTCTCAGAGGAGCAATCAGTGTCAGATTGCCACTCTGTGCCCAATTACATACATGGACTTTCCTCTGAGCCGGTCTCGCCCGACCTTCTGACTCAGGCTGGGTGAGATCCAGGCAGCCCAGTGCGCCCAGCATCCAAATCCAGCTCTGTCGAGCTGAAGGAGTAAGAAGTTTAACAACACCAGGTTAAAGTCCAACAGGTTTATTTGGTAGCAAAAGCCACACAAGCTTTCGGAGCTCCAAGCCCCTTCTTCAGGTGAAGAAGGGGCTTGGAGCTCCGAAAGCTTGTGTGGCTTTTGCTACCAAATAAACCTGTTGGACTTTAACCTGGTGTTGTTAAACTTCTTACTGTGTTTACCCCAGTCCGACGCCGGCATCTCCATATCAGAACTGAAGGAGGACATACCCCTGTTTTTACAGTACTAGCTGCCATAAAATATCCCTCTGAAATTGACAGGTCAGGGAGAAGGTAACTGAGGTAAGTGGGTAGGATTTGGGGTGGTGAGGGGATCGGATATGGAGGAGTTCAAAGATCAGGGTGGGGGGACCTAAGAGATCAGGTTGGAAAGGTCAGAGGTTGAGCAATCAGCTGTCTGGGTGGGTGAGGTCAGATGTTGACAGGGATCAGAGGTGAGGATGAGCGGGGATCAGAGGTCAGGGTGGTCAGCGGTCGAGGTTGGGGGTGTCAGAAGCCGGGATATGTGGGGTCAGAGATGGGCAAGGGTCAGAGGTCAGGGTGGAGGGGTCAGAGGTTGGGGTAAGGCTGTCAAAGGTCAGGGATGGGAGTGGTCAGTAGTCAGGTGATGGTGGACAGTGGTGGGGGAGACAGAGGTCAGTGGTGGAGGGTCAGTGGTTGGTGATTTCAGAGATCAGTTCAGGTCCATGGGGAGATGGGAGGAATACTGTAGAGGGGGTGTTGTCCTGGGGGAGGTGGGGTGTGAGGTTGGTTGGGGGTGGTTAGGGGTGTGGGGGGAGCTCTGTGGAGGCTCTAGGGAATCCTGTGGAGGTGGGATTCGGTTTGGGTCTGGCAGCAGAATGTGCAAGTCCATCAATTAATGAGGAGAGGTTAACAGGGGATTTGTTGATTCTACATAAAGTAGAGGGGTTTGGTAACTATTAGAAACTGAAGACAGAATGAGATATTCCTGTGGGCCACTGACTGCACAGGAGGCGCAAGGTTAGACTTTTGATGTGAAGTGACTCCAAACAATAATGACAGTGCTGTTTATAGGCTTGGTGAAGCATGAGCTACAACTCTGGCAAATCTGAGCCTACACTGATTGAGTTTCTTCGTGGTGAATGTGCCTCTGCCTGTTTATGCAGTTTGAACTGTTGATACTATCTTCATCTGTTTGGCATCCTAATGATCCCCCTCCTCTTCTTCCAAGTAAAATAAATTCCCACAGGGACACCCAATATTCAAGTTTCGAGATTTAAACTAAAATATAACCAGTGCCAAAACCCATGGTACAAATCTATTACGCAATTGATTGGGCCTCAAGAGGCTTGTGTGTAAACCTCGCAGAAAAAAATCTTCAAGAATGTATTAAATGACTTTCCATTGAATGTGCTTTTAAGTTTGCTAACAATTCAAGCACAGAACAAGGTAAAGGTGCATGCCTGAGATATATGGGCAAAATAGAAAAGCAGTATTCTCCTGGTGCAAGATATCAAAAATAGGTCCAAATTAGAATGTATCTGAAACATTATATATCATAGAATATATATTATATATAACATAATAACCCTGGAATCTGATGACTGGGGGATTTTCACAGTAACTTCATTGCAGTGATAATGTAACCCTACTTGGGACATTGATAAATAAACTTAAACTTAACAAATTAAAATGAAACTCCTATCAGAAATAGGCAGGAAAAAAATCAAAACGTTAAAGATGTTGGAAATCTGAAATAAAAACAGATAATGATGGGAAATCTCAGCAGGTCTGGCAGCATCTGTGAAGAAAAGCACAGTGCTAATGTTTAGAGTCTCATATGACTTCTTCAGAACTGGAGAGAGGTATAAATGCAATGCATTTTACACGTAATAAAACCTATTTTAAGCCCATAAAATCATTTCATAAAACGTGTCCCATTTTTATCTCTCTCCAGCTCTGAAGAAGAGTCATATTGGGCTCGAAACCTCGTTAACTCTGGTCCTCTCTCCTCAAATGCTGCCAGTCCTGCTGTGAAATAGGCAGGAGTCTCCCCCTGGTATTCATCAGTCTCTTCAAACACATGCATCAAGCTTTTTAATGGGAGAGGTTTGCACACACACACACACACACAATCCCTGCCCACTCTCCCGATTAGTACCGTCAGTCTACGGACCAAGACAGATAGAAACATCTGAAGTTTGTATTACGATAGGGGAAGCAATAAAAGACGGAGCAGAGCAAGACAACATTGCTGCTTCTGTATTTTATTGTTTCAGTCTGGATTCCAGAACTCCATGATCTAGCTCCCACCATTTCCAATAGTAAATCAGGCTCCCTTACCTTTAGATTTAGCATTTTTGTGGATTCAATACATCTTCCATTGGAATATGGGAGCCAGGTTTCTTCCTGTAATCTGCAAGAGCTGCTTCTTGAAACTTGGTGTCTGGGAATCCAAGCTAAAACCATACCAGAATAAGAGTGTCTAAGACACAAACAAGCTGATAAAGGCGGAGATTGAGAAGGAAGTAGCCAGCAAACACAGATGGGGGAAAAATCCAAAGTAGCAATCACAGAGGAGGGGCACCAAACAGAGACAGATGTGGAGAAAAATAAGCCAGCGGAGGCACAGATATGGGGCCAGGGAAACTGAGAGGAAGCAAGAAAAAGGGAGAGAGGTTGAGGCTTGGATTTTTACTTTCAGGTCAGGGAGCACAGAGTGGGAATACTTCACAAACCCAACGTGACCTGGAAGTAGGGTTTTTCATTCTGGGATGGCAGAATTCTCTGGGAGTCATTCCGGATTAGCTTGAAATGAGTGAGGAGGCTGCTGGGTGTGGAGGCAGCCCCGACAGAGTATTGTGTACAGTTCTGGGCGCCACACTTTAGGAAGGATGTGAATGCAATGGAGAGAGTGCAGAAGAGGTTTACAAGAATGGTTCCAGGGATGAAGGACTTCAGCTATGAGGATAGATTAGAGAAGTTGGGACTGTTCTCCTTGGAGAGAAGGAGGCTGAGGCGGCAACTTGATAGAGATGTTCAAAATCATGTGGGGGGCTGGACAGACTAGATAGGAAAAAACTGTCTGCGCTCGTAAAAGGATCGAGAATGAGAGGGCACAGACTTAAAGCGATTTGCAAAAGTAATGTATGTGATGTGAGAAAAAACCTTTTCGAGTGGTTTGGGTCTGGAAAGCACTGCCTGGAATTGCTGGAGGCAGGTTCAATTGAGGCTTTCAAGAGGGCATGAGATGATTATCTGAATAGAAACAATGCGCAGGGTTACGGGGAAAAGGCAGGCGAATGACACTAAGTCATAATGCTCGGTTGGAGACCGGCACAGACAGAATGGGCCGAATTTCCGCACCGTAACAATTCTGTGTCTCGACTCTGTGCTCCCGACCAAAGAGTGAATTCAGGCCAAAGTTTCTCCATCAACTACATTTTGTGATTAATTACAGGATAAATAACTCAAGGAGGACAAGTCAGACATTTGCCGCTTCTTGTCCTATTGAATTAGGGCCAGAATTCACACCGGCAGGATTCTCTGGTCCTGCTGCAGTGAACGGAGATTTGGCTGAGCACCAAATTCTCTGTCCTCGCTGGCACTTGCACCGGGGAGGGGGGGGGGGGGGGGGGGGTCAGGGGGTGAACGGCCGGAAAGTTCATCATAGAAATCATAGAAACCCTACAATGCAGAAGGAGGCCATTCGGCCCATCGAGTCTGCACCGACCACAATCCCACCCAGGCCCTACCCCCACATATTTTACCCGCTAATCCCTCTAACCTACGCATCCCAGGACTCTAAGTGGCAATTTTTTTTTAACCTGGCCAATCAACCTAACCCGCACATCTTTGGACTGTGGGAGGAAACCGGAGCACCCGGAGGAAACCCACGCACACACGAGGAGAATGTGCAAACTCCACACAGACAGTGACCCGAGCCGGGAATCGAACCCGGGACCCTGGAGCTGTGAAGCAGCAGTGCTAACCACTGTGCTACCGTGCCGCCTTTCCGGCCTGGATATCTCTCCTGCAGTCCTTCCAACAGACTGACAGCATTCAACCAAATAAGCAACCAAGCTTGGAGTCGCAGTTGGCACTGGGGCTGGAACTCTGGTCAAGATTCAAATGTTCAACTCCTTCTGTGACCTGTCCATTGTCAGTGGTCATGCTTTGAGTACAAACATCTGCGAGAATGTATTTTCTAATGCAATATGTGACCTGATTCAACAGCCAGCAACTCAGATTGAATGAAAACAATCTGGAACAGAATAACACATGAGCATGAAATCAATTCTGTTTATCAGACTGCGACATCAATCAGGATTAGATTGTGGTTATGAAGAGTCCATTAACACGCAGGTGATAAAATGCCTAATTCCAAGATAGCAAAACACCACAAATGCTGGAAATTTGATGTTTAAAAAACTGAACATGCTGAAAACAAACAAAGCAAACAGCGTTTGTAAAGGTAGGAAACTGTTGAAATGTTACCCATATTCTAATTCTGATGTGATACATCAACAAGTTATAGTTCTTCAAAGGCGTTGGCTGACTTGCTGGGTGTTTCAAACATTTTCTGTTTTTAATGGAACGACACCTTCCCCAAGAATCCCATGTCCTATTGCACAGTTTAAACAGGCTGATATTTTGTCAGTCCCTTGTACAAGATAGAATATTATTGTTCCGTTTGTGTGTTTAAAATTCAGCTATATTAACTTAGGTACTGATAATGCATTATAGTCAATCCAGGAAATCACAGATTAATCATTTTCTAAAATGGATAACACTTAATCATTAAGGCAAGGTGTTTAATATTGGATCAAGTTGAGGTATTAATATTGAGCCAATGTCAACATACGGGGCCAGATTTTACAGCCCCATTGCAGCAGGGACGGAGCCCAAAAAATCCAGCGAGTTGTTTGACTTTGGCAGGGCATGAAAATCCCACTGGTGGGAAATGAAGTGAAATGTTACAGGAAGTTGCAAATTTAATTTATTGGGCATTGCTACATCCAAATGAAGCGAGGTCGCAGTAGGATGGGGTTAACTAATTGAGCAATGGTGGAGTTCTAAGGGATGCATTTAATACTGCTTTTGTATCGAAGTAATGCTAGTTTGAGGAATATGGGAGTTGTTTGTATATAGAATATAGAATCCCTACAGTGCAGAAGGCGGCCATTTGGCCCATCAAGTCTGCACCGACTCTCCGACAGAGCATCCCACCCAGCCAATCGACCTAACCTACATATCTTTGGACTGTGGGAGGAAACCGGAGCACCCGGAGGAAACCCACGCAGACACGGGGCGAATGTGCAAACTCCACACAGACAGTGACCAAGGCTAGAATCGGGTCCCTGGCACTGTGAGGCAGCAGTGCTAACTACTGTGCCACCATGCTGGGGGGAGGGGGGGGAGGCTAGTGCCCTCAATCCTCTGCCAAGCCACACACCCAAGTCAAAAGGAGTGTTTACTTGGGGAAACCGATGTTCACTCTCTCACTCTCACTTATAACTCTGAGTAGCGAGTGGGTACACCAGCAGCCATGTCCCAGGATCTCAACTTGGCAGTCACACAAAACCAAATGAGGGATCCATCAGCTGCAGCATTGTGGGGACAATGTGTGTGAAAACTATAAACAGTGAAGAGGCAAAGGATTGCTACAGGTTTGTAGGACAATGATTCAGAAGGCAGAGATCAGCAAGGTGTATGACACACTGTAAGGGCACAGTCATGTCACTCAGTAAAGCAATGTGGTCAGTCACTGTGAAGACTCTAGGACCTGCCGCAGTATAATAGTTAATAATAGAAAGTCAGAGTCAAAGAATAGGAAAGAGAGTGGAGTTTGGGAATCCTGCAGCTGATTCTAAGTAGTGAAAGGGAAGGGGTAACCCTTGCCAACAAAGTAACCAACACATTTATGACAAAGTTGATCTAATCTCACAAGAAAGGTCGGCCTCAGAATCCCTTACACTCAATGGAAGACGTGGCTTCTTGAGAACAGGAATATAGAACATAAGGACTTTATATCAGGCAGGAAAGCTTGTTATTTTGGGTACCAGCAGACCAACATCCAGCATTTCCATCACTAAATAAAATGGCGGCAGAATGTGTAGATCCACCTGACACTAGGCTAGGATAATGAAACCAGAATAATGGTGTCAATGCTCAAAGCCTGCTTCTGGTCATCATGTACTTAAAATCCAATCAAAGTAAGTGCCGGAATTAAAAGAGCTATCATAGGTTGTGTCAATTTTTCTTTTGTGATCAAGAAAACTTGATAGGAGAATATTTCGATTTCGTTGGGGAAACCGCACTATTGAATCTTACCCTGTCTACTCTTTTGTGTTGTATTAATGTGGACAAAGCAAACAGTGCACAGCGCATCATTAGTCATTTGGTGGGCCGTTCTACATGAATGCTTCCTTTGATCCTTTCTTAGATCAATTCACCTTCATTGTCATAGCAAACACCTAAAAAGCTAAATTTCCTCAATTAATCATGCGCTCTGACTCTCGGTACTCCCCCTCATGTTGCTACGGCTTCCTGCTTGTGCGCGTTTTTTTAACACCAGCTGCGACCCTGTTAACCTGAGACAAGTTACGCTTTCAGAAATGAGTAATAAACTTAATCACTATTTTCACACAGTTCAGATTACAAAACATGCTCGGAAGGAAAAACATTGCGGGGATTTTAAGTGCCTTGTACAACCATCGCCCACCATTCCACATCATCTGCACTTTATCATCCCCACAAGTAGCTTATCAGCAGGCATTTGCCTGGAGGAGCAATCTCCACTGTAGTTGCTTAACCCTTGTGGCTTCACAGGCATTCAGTACATTGTGAATACAATTCCACTGCAATGCATCAGCTGGATTTACAACTTAACTGTCAATTTCTCTCATTGTTTAATGCCTCCCATTGTTGCTGCAGTACATTAAAAGGTTTCATATCAATTTTGGAGAGACATTGGGTCAGAGGAGATACGATTAAAGTTTTAAAACGGTATTAGGCGTAGAGGATTTAGATAGGATTCAGAATGGTGGACCAGAGGCATTAAGGGTATAAGCACTGAAGAGCCTGATGTTATGTTGGAACAAATAGGGGACCAAATTGGGTTTATAGCACCCATTTTTTAATGTGGTCAACTAACACTCCAAAAAATGGGGTCTAAGATGCTTGTGCACATTTTTGACAATAGGCACACATAGGACACCATCTTGGTCAGGGTTTTCTGCGAACATGCATTCTTCTAGGACCATAAAATATAGGAGTAGAATTAGGCTATTCGGCTCATCAGCTGCTGCAGCAGGTAGAGCAATGAAATGTTGGCACAGACTCGTGTACACTACTGATTTGCAGCCGCCACTGTGTTGTGCAACTTCAGCCTATCCCCTCTCCTAATCTGGCATAGTTAATCACAGTGCCACATGGAATGACAGACCCCTGTGACACATTTCCCGCATTACTGATTAAAGGGATTACAGGTTCGTTGCTGGATTATTTTTCTGGCTACTGGTGCAATTGAATGTGTTTTTGGAGGTTTCCTACACATTACTTTCTTGCATGTTCAGCCAATCTTCAGTATAGTACAGCACAGGTTCAATTCACAAAGGACTCACAGTAATTTTTGCAGCCGCAGTGCACTTCATATTTAATACAAAATGACTTCAAGTAGCACCATGATACTGGAGCCCCATGTTGATAGGTGCAGCCATTGAATAACATGGATAGTCTTGGCTGGTTCACCATGGCAGGTCTTTCGCACAGCCCACTTCCTCACCCAGCAGCCCTTGCACTGCCTCAGGACTTTTTCTCGGGCCAACAGACATGACTCTTATCACACCCCACCACTTACCCCCACCAGCCCACCAAAACAAAAATCAGAACCTCTGGGGCTGTTTTTCAGAAGTTGGGTTCGTGAAGCCAGGAATTCTCCCAATTCTTGTGTTTCTGACCCAGGTGAAAATCCAGGTCTCAGTACGCTATTGGGGAATGTTACAATTGAAACTTAAGCAGAATTTCCAAATGGATATTTATGTTCATCAGGGTACTGGCGATGAAATGTTTTTTTTCCACTTTTAATACAGGTTAAAGTTTGGACAGCCCATTGCCTAGGTCCCAACCGACCAATGATGTCAGGTTGAGGCAATGCCAAGGAAGATGTGGCAAATTTGTAACTGAAAATTCTCACACACACGCTCTCCCTCACACACTCACTCTCTCTCACACACACTCTCTCTCTCACACGCACTCTCTCTCTCACACGCACTCTCTCTCTCTCTCACACACACACACTCCCTCTACCAAACTACCACAGAGTCAAATGCAGCATAAAGTACCCACAATTCTTGCTCAACAATACAGTGTATACAGAGTGCCCTTCATTGTACCTTTGTGAATTTTGCATTGTGCAGACCAGCTGGACTGTCAACTTTGAGTAAATTTTAACAGTCAGATTTTTGAGTCACAGATCAGGGTAGCACAGTGGTTAGCATTGCTGCCTCACAGCACCAGGGACCTGGGTTCGATTCCTGGCTTGGGTCACTGCCTGTGTGGAGTCTGATGTTGCAGCTGTATAGAACGCTGGTTAGGCCACATTTGGAGTACTGCATCCAGTTCTGGTCGCCGCACTACCAGAAGGACGTGGAGGCTTTAGAGAGAGTGCAGAGAAGGTTTTTCAGGATATTGCCTGGTATGGAAGGTCTTAGCTATGAGGAGAGATTGGGTAAACTGGGCTTGTTCTCCCTGGAAAGACGGAGAATGAGGGGAGACCTAATAGAGGTGCACAAAATTATGAAGGGTATAGATAGGGTGAACAGTTGGAAGCTTTTTCCCAGGTCGGAGGTGACGATCACAAGGGGTCACGGGCTCAAGGTGAGAGGGGCGAGGTATAACTCAGATATCAGAGGGACGTTTTTTACACAGAGAGTGGTGGGGGCCTGGAATGCGCTGCCAAGTAGGGTGGTGGAGGCAGACACGCTGGCATAGTTTAAGACTTACCTGGATAGTCACATGAGCAGTCTGGGAATGGAGGGATACAAACGAATGGACTAGTTGGACCAGTGAGCGGCTCAGGCTTGGAGGGCCGAAGGGCCTGTTTCCTGTGCTGCACTGTTCTTTGTTCTTTGTTCTTTGTGGGTAAATATGTAGGGATTTTATACTCTTTTATACTCTATACCCCGTCCTATAAAGGCAAGCATACCATATGCCTTCTTCACCACCTTCTCCACCTGTGCTGCCACCTTCAAGGATTTGTGGACTTGCACACCTAGGTCTCCTTGTATAACTCCCCCCTACATTATTTCTTCCAAAATGCATCACTTCGCATTTATCTGGATTAAATTCCATCTGCCATTTCTCCGCCCAATTTTCCAGCCTATCTATATCCTGCTGTATTGTCCGACAATGTTCATCGCTATACGCAAGTCCAGCCATCTTCGTGTCATCCGCAAACCTGCTGATAACACCAGTTACACCTTCTTCCAAATCATTTATATATATCACAAATATCAGAGGTCCCAGTACAGAGCCCTGCGGAACACCACTGGTCACAGACCTCCAGCCGGAAAAAGACCCTTCAACTGCTACCCTCTGTCTCCTGTGGCCAAGCCAATTCTCTACCCATCTAGCCACCTCTCCTTGTATCCCATGAGCCTTAACCTTCTTAACCAACCTGCCATGAGGAACTTTGTCAAATGCCTTCCTGAAATCCATATAGACGACATCCACGGCCCTTCCTTCGTCAACCGTTTTTGTCACTTCCTCAAAAAAAAACTCCACCAAATTTGTAAGGCACGACCTCCCTCTTACAAAACCATGCTGTCTGTCACTAATGAGATTGTTCCGTTCTAAATGCGGAACAATCCACTGACCCATGCGTCCCGGGACACTAAGGGGCAATTTAGAATGGCCAATCAACCTAGCCCGTACATCTTTGGACTGTGGGAGGAAACCGGAGTAAACTCACGCAAACACAGGGAGAATGTGCAAACTCCACACAGACAGTGACCCGAGCCGGGATTCGAACCCAGGTCCCTGGAGCTGTGAAGCAGCAGCGCTAACCACTGTGCTATCGTGCCGCCTGTGTCTGCGCGGGTTTCCTCCGGGTGCTCCGGTTTCCTTCCACAGTCCAAAGATGTGCGGGTTAGGCATGCTAATTGGCCATGCTAATTTGTTCCTAGTGTCAGGGGATTAGCAGTGTGAATATTGGGGTTACAGGAATAGGGCCTGGGTGGGATTGTGGTCAATGCAGACTCAATGGGCCGAATGGCCTCCTTTTGAACTGTAGGCATTCTATGATTCAGCCACATACCTTCGCCATTACCTCACAACGAAAAGTCTCAAAATGCTTGAAAACAGCAAGTTGCATTCATCATACAGTGAGTTTGTTCTTTAATCAAGGTTTGTTCTATTCCACATTATTTTATAGTTGTACTGTAAGGAGTTATGAGAAAAAGTGACCTGTGAAAGAAAATGTCTTTGCAATAAAATCTCTGCAGCAAATCAGAAGCCACCAAAAGATAATTGGTGCAGACTATACGTGAGCATAGGAATCGTCAGCCAAAGAAAAAGACCACAATTCCTTAAGATCACCTTCTGCTATCCTGGTGGTTGTGCATCAATACTGGAGTCACTGACTAATTATAGAAATTAGTCTACGACAGATCCAGATGTGGCACAACGTAAACCTATGTTGGGAGAGTTTTGGGAACCACAGCAGCATTTTTCAGCCATCTGTCTGGGTGCTAAAAATCCTCTCGGGAGGTCAAGATGGGGTTTTGAACTGAAATGCTGGTTTAACCTGCATTTAGTGCAAGAGGTCGTCTTGGAAAAAGAGTTGGAGTCTACTCAAAAGTACAGCTTCCAAGAGGATTGTTAAGGAGCGGATCATCATTACATGCCTGCTAGTGCTCAGGCTGCACTGTATTTTCATGGCTAGTGCCTATTATGTCCTTTCCTCAGGTGTTGACTTGCTGCAAGGGCTGTGAAGAGCACTTCTGAAACACGGTGAGAAACTTTCCAGGGCACTTTGGCAAGATTTCAGCAACAGTCTTGCATTTATTCCACAAATTCTCAGAGGTCTTCACCTAAAAAGAGCAAGTTCAGTACTACTCCACCTCATAGCAGTCGCCTGGGAAAAGGGGGTGTTCGGTCATGGGCATTTTGCTTGGGGATCAGGCAAGTTCACATTGTGGTAGTCAGCAATTAGGACCAGAATTACATACTCAGTTGAAACTTTCAGACTGGCCTCTTTTATTAGCACAACACCCACTTAGCGCCTGGTTTCACCCTTTCACCTGAATAACTCCCCAAAGGTCAAAAACCAACTCGACTCCTAAGTATACTACACATATTGTGTCCCATGTCCTAAATTACTAATATTCTGCATCCCAAATGACCACGGAATAACTAAGCACTTATCCTTGGTTGGGAGTTATGAAATGAGTGGTCTATTTTCCAACATGCCAGTGAGTGAATGGATAAAAAGCCACAGAAAGGCCTTTTATGACATGTACAGGGGTGGCACGGTGGAACAGTGGTTAGCACTGCTGCCTCGCAGCACAAGGGGCCCGGGTTCGATTCCCGGTTTGGGTCACTGTCTGTGTGGGGTTTGCACGTTCTCCCCGTGTCTGCGTGAGTTTCCTCCGGGTGCTCTGGTTTCCTCCCACAGTCTGAAAGACGTACTGGTTAGGTGCATGGGCTATGCTACATTCTCCCTCAGTGTACCTGAACAGGCGCCGGAGTGTGGCAACTACGAGATTTTCACAGTAGCTTCATTGCAGTGTTAATGTAAGCCTACTTGTGACACTAATAAATAAAGGTAAACATTGCCTATAGCTACCTGTGGCTCTGTGATGTCTCAATTAGCATTCAACCGCACAGGATATGTTTCTCAGCCTAATAATTGTTCTAAATGCAAATGAATGGGAATAAAACTGTATTTTGCTGGCGTTTTATTGCAGTATACTAATTCCATTAGAATGTTACATAATCGTTAGACAAAATTCAAAAGGGTTCCATTCTGGAGCCAGTTTGGGAATTGAAGATTGCATGGAAAAATGGTTCACAGCTTGAGAGCACTTTTCATACATCTTAATGAAGCGCAGCAGTGAAAATAAACTAAATTGAAGATAGACTGCCAAGCAGGACTTACCACAACATTACAGCATGACCTGATTTTTGACTTATATTTGCCAACAGCTGTGCGAATGCTGACAGCAGCAAACCAGCAGCAGAGGCACTTCAAAAAAAAATGTTTGGAGTCAAAGCTTTTTAAAAATTTAAATTCCTGGTGTATTGCCATGTGCAAAGCCCTCTTGGCTGAGGTCCGTTTTTAAGCCAGGAGAAGATATGAGTGATGACTGCTTGTTTAATGAGATAGTCTGCCTTCTCGTACTGGTGTACATTTCCACACTAAGCCTGCGTCAGACGCCCTTTTGGGAATTTGTAGGTTGGGGTATTTCCTGCGGTGAAGTGTCCAAGCTTCGGGCACCTGTGTGCTCAGTATTCGAAAGAGGAAGGTCAGGGCCAGATGAAACGAGATTATGCTTGGGAAGGAGATTTGAACTTGGGGAAACTCAAGACGGGTTGATGTCAGCACCAATGGTTGGAGTTAAGATTTTAATTAACAAAGTCACATACAAAATGATAATTCTCTACAGCTTCACTAAAACCCAATACACAAGCAACGCAACATACTGCTCAAAGATGTAATTTTCTCTCCCCTGTTTACTATTCAGGGAAAGGATACAACTGCCGAGACAAAGTTACACATTCTGTTGATTTTCTACAGGAAGGTAGCTGACTTAGCCACTGTTTATTTTATAGTTGGTTTCTGCAGTTGGGGCAGCTTTTCACAATTATGTATTTCTTGAAATGTCTTACAAGGTTTCTCTAGTTCAGTTCAGCCCTGCAAGTTGTACACAGAGCTTCGCAAACATAGGGGCGAATGATGACAACATATTAAATTGTCAAAAGCTACTTAAAGTCTATAGCACAACTTCAATGATCAAAAAAGTAAATGATGAGTAGGCTTGAGATGTGTTCTAGTGATTAATTAGTCATCTACTCAGTCATCTAACGATAAATATCGTTTAGACACAGGCTGTGGTCCAAGAAAGCAGCATTTGTAAGATTTAGATTATGTCACTGAAGCTTTACTGATTTAACGTCATCATCTATACGCTAAGTTAAGTTACATCGTTGAGATATATTCCAGCCATTGATGTCCATTATGGTATGTAGCTCCACTGGGTGGAACATGTTGTTCATATGTTTGACACTAGCCTCCTGAAGGAATTCCTCCACTCTGAATTCAGTTGCTGCAAAAATAAGTTTGCCAACCCTCCCAGAATGGCATGGAGTCTTCTGGAATTAGCATCAATCTCCCGGTGGCCAAATAATGCCTTTTGGAAGAGTTTAAAACAATAATTTAGGTTGACACCATTGACTAAGTTGGGCCAGTTTGCTCCACAAGCATTATTATTCCACTAACCAGGAAGGAGGATCCCACAACACTGGCTGGGAATGTAGTTTCTCAATCCCTGTATGGTGGAAAGCGGGGCAACTGGGTGGAGAGCAGACTACAATTCCCAGAGGATACCGTTGGTGTGAGAGTGGACAACGATGTGACCGGTCAGAAATGAAATGCCAGAAATTGAGGTAAAAGGAGAGGGTGGTAGCTGGGTCAAGTTGTGACAGAATGCGAGTCGCAGTTCAAACCATTGCAGAGAATGTCTTAGTCTCAGGGTCATCTACAGTCAGTAATTTCTAGGCTGCAATTAATGTAAGATCGAACCTTGTTTGAAAGCAATGGCAAATTCATGTTGTATGCTATTACTAATGCACCAAGCGGCACGGTGGCAAGCACTGCTGCCTCACAGGGACCCGGGTTCGATTCCCAGCTTGGGTCACTGTCTGTGCGGAGTCTGCACATTCTCCCCGTGTCTGTGTGAGCTTCTCTGGGTGCTCCGGTTTCCTCCATAGTCTGAAAGATGCGCTCGTTAGGTGCATTGGCCATGCTAAATTCTCCCTCAGTGTACCCGAACAGGCGCCGGAGTGTGGCGACTAGGGGATTTTCACAGTAACTTCACTGCAGGTAAGCCAACTTGTGACACTAATAAATAAATTTTTAAAACCAATTGACTAGGAAGTTCAGCCAAAAAGAGCTACATTGTGAGTTGCTAATCATCAGGATTTTCTGGGCAATTTGCTCCATTCTGCTGTTTGCATTGCACAATAGCACCTCATTCTGACCCTCCCGGATAATTTTAAGAACATTCTGTATTTACACATTAACTGCTCTTTGAATTTGCAGCAGAAAGTTTTAGCTGAAACTTAAGAGCATAAATGCCCTTTGTGTGGTGTCATAATTGCTAATTGAACCCCCACCTGCAGAAAAAGAACAAATTAAACTGTTTAAGTCTCATTCCTGCATGCGGTAAATTGTTGCGAGAGATCTGAATATTTTCAAACTGTAAACTTTTAAGGGGGGCAAATTCATCAGGGGCAGCAGCGGCAGCCTGGGCTGGCATGGAATATTGAGTGCCAACACGGCATTCTGATTCCGGTTCCACTGGGGATCAGGAATCCAATTTGGAATGTCTAACCTGCACCAAACTATCAAAGATAAGGCAGCTCACTGTGCAGTCAAAGGGCTTTGTTATGGACAGCTTGAGATTTTCTTGTTGCTGATGTTTCCAGTATCTCTCCTCCTCCCCACCTCCATTATTATTTGGCAGTAGCAAGAGGAGGTGGGGCAGACTTTGTTTTCATGCATCCCTCATAGAACCCACTCACATCACACCACCAGCTTTCTGTGACATCAGTTCCGCTAATCATTTCCCAAAATATGTCCAGCCCAATTTGGCATAGAGTCATCGAGGCATAGAGCGCAGAAAAGGCCCTTCAGCCCATCGAGTCTGCACCGACAATAACTACTACTAAAGGCACGCTAATCCCATTTTCCTGCACTTGTCCCATATCCTTGAATGTTATTATATTTCAAATGCTCATCCAAATATTTTTTAAGGGTTTCCAGCCTCCACTACCTTCCCAGGCAGTGCATTCCAGATTCCCACCACCCCTTGAATCATAGAGTCATAGAAACCCTACAGTGCAGAAAGAGGCCATTTGGCCCATCAAGTCTGCACCGACCACAATCCCACCCAGGCCCTACCCCTATATCCACCCGCTAATCCCTCTAACCTACACATCTCAGGACACTAAGGGGCAATTTTAGCATGGCCAATCAACCTAACCAGCACATCTTTGGACTGTGGGAGGAAACCGGAGCATCCGGAGGAAACCCACGCAGACACGAGGAGAATGTGCAAACTCCACACAGACAGTGACCCAAGCCGGGAATCGAACCCAGGTCCCTGGAGCTGTGAAGCAGCAGTGCTAACCACTGTGCTACTGTGCCGCCCAGTGAAAAAGTTGAGTGAAAAAGTTTTTTCTCAAATCCCTTCTGAATCTCCTGCCCCTTACCCTAAAACTATGCCCCTTTTGGTGATTGACCCCTCAACCAAGGGGAACAGGAGACTCCCAGGAGATCAGCAGAAATGCTTTTGAGACGTCATCAAAGCATTCCTGAGGAGGTCAAATATACTATGCCAACTCAAGGGAGATCCTGGCTTGTAACCAATGAAAATAGATAGGCATCAAACACATTTGTCAGGAACATGAAGAGGTGAAGTCAAGGCATTTAAGGGAGCACATAAACCTGCAAACAACCCACCCACCCATCCCTGCAAACACTATCTGTCCCAAGTGTGGCAGAGTCTGCAGATCACACATTGGACTCAGCAGACATCTCAGAATCCATTGAACTGCAATGGAAGCAAATCACCCTCATTCTCAAAGGACCGTCTCAGAAGTACGAGGGAGGTATACCATAGCTAGTGTTTATAAAGCCAATGCTGCTGTTCAATGCGAATATCACAACTGATGTGTATGAAAAGTGAGATATTAATCACAGTGGGAATTATTTTTGTTTACCTTTGTCTTTGTCTAGTTCTCTTCCCTTTGCTGACTTGTATTGAGACATGATTTATCAGGCAACAGCTCTCTGCCTTTATAGGATTGCTGCTGCTGAGGCAGTATTGGAAAGCTGTTTCTCTATGAAAGTAACATTAAGTAATTGAGCCCAATCCTGCTCTCACCTAAAAGTCATATGTACAGTCCTTCTAAAGGAAGTCACTTGATATTGATCTGAACTCTGAATAATTTCTCCCCATAGAAATAGAACGGTCATATGCTTAAACACATATCAGTCAATCATTTGATTTGATTTTTAGTTGAGTAAACCACTTTAGGGACTGGTCATTACCAGAACTTTCGTGATGCAGTAACAAAGCCCCTTTAAAATATCCATATGCAATGTAAGGCCATAGATATTGATTTCACAGTAGTTTCTGCATTCTGCAATTTGGTATGCAGGTGGAACCAAAAAGGCATCTGTTCCCTCATAATTACAGCAATATTTCTGCTCGAATATGACATCGCAGACATCTGTAACTAGGGTTACAAAGTGATAATCCACACAAGATAGAAAATGCTGGAAATGCTTAACAAGCTGTGAAGTACTTTTGAAGTGTAGTCAGTCTTATGGTGCAGAGGTTGCAGCAGCCAAGTTGTATGCAACAAGCTCCCACAAGCAACCACATGACAATGACCAGAAAATATGTTTTTGTGATGTGGGTTGAGTGATAAATTTGGCCAGGACGCTGGGATAAATCCCCAGCTCTTCTTCAACATGAGGCATCCACATGAGGTGGCAGATGAGGCCTCAGTGTAATGGCTCATTCAAAAGGCAACACCTCTGACAGCTCAGCACTCCCTCAGTGCTGCATTGGAATGTCAGCCTAGGATTTTGTACTCAAGATTTTGGAGTTTGACTTGAACCCACAACATTCTGACTGAGAAGCGAGTGCGCTATCAACTGAGCTACCATGAAAGGAAATGTAAAAGGGATTTTTGCATGACCTTTAACTCCCAATAATGTTTTATCTGTCATCATTTGCAATATATAAGACAGTAAGTTAACTTAATAGTGGTTTTGCTGTGGTGACTTTCACAATTGATAATATCAATTTGGAGAGGTCTGAATAGTAATGTTCCTTTACCTATTTTTATGTATGACTATAACACATGGCACGGTGGCACAGTGGTTTAGCTCTGCTGCCTCACAGCTCCAGGGACCTGGGTTCGATTCCCAGCTTGGGTCACTGTCTGTGTGGAGTTTGCACATTCTCCCTGTGTCTGCAAGGGTTTCCTCCGGGTGCTCCAGTTTCCTCCCACACTCCAAAGATGTGCGGGTTAGGTGGATTGGCCATACTAAATTGCCCCTTAGTGTCAAGGGGACTAGCTAGGGTAAATGCATGGGGTTATGGGGATAGGGCCTGGGTGAGATTGTGATTGGTGCAGACTTGATGGGCCAAATGACCTTCTTCTGCACTGTATGATTCTATGGACTTCTATATTGTGAAGATTTTAGCTTCACAGTTGGGAAAATAACTGCAATATTTTCCTCACACTGGTAGTATGTAAGCACAATTGTCCAGTTATCTGCCTCATATCTCTCCTTCTTTCTAATCAGGTTGCCTGATCACTGTAAATTGCTCCAGACGTTTTTGCTGCATGAAAGATACTACAAATTTTCAATCATAATTGCCCTTCAGAAGATGATGGTCAGCTGCCTTTTTGAACCGTTGCAGTCCCCGAGGTTAGGTACACCTAGAGTGTTGTTAGGGAGGGAATTCCAGAAGTTTGACCCACCGACATTGAAGCGACATCAGATGAACATTTAAATCATTTCTGCCTTGTCTGGAAAGATTTTCTTCCTTGGAATGTTAGCTGGAATTTTAATTTAATTTCATCTCCGTAAACAAAATCTTTATTGTCCACTTGTGATCACTTGGCCTTTGCAACTTGCTCTTTTGTAAAATCACAGCAATGAGAAAAAGCAGTTTGGGGATGTATGTTGGTTCTGCTGAATGACACATATTTTATTATTTCTGTACAATGTTACTGCTTTTGGTTGTGTTACCTGTATTCAGACACTACTTTCAATTAGAAGGTTGGGAGGTTGAAACGGGAGAATTAGTTGCCCAGATTTTGTTGTAATGATAATGCTGAGGCTATTAGTGCTTACCATTAATACCGGGTAAATCTGACAAGAAACCTCTGGGGAGGCGATGGCCTAATGGTGTTATCGCTAGACTATTAATCCAGGAACTCAGCTAATATTGTGGGGACCTGGATTCAAATCCCACCGCAGCAGAATTTGAATTCAATTTTAAAAATCTGGAATTAAGAATCTACTGATTACCATGAAACCATTGTCGATTGTCGGAAAAACCCATCAGGTTCACTAATGTCCTTTAGGGAAGGAAATCTGCTGTCCTTGCCTGGCCTACATACAACTCCAGAGCATAAGCAATGTGGTTGACTCTCAACTGCCCTCTGAACAAGGGCAACTAAGGATGGGCAATAAATGCTGGCCAACCAGTGATGCCCATGTCCCATGAATGAATAAAAGAAATTTGAGGAAATTTGGCAATCGCTGCCAATAGCCTACTCTTCTGCAATCTTTAATGATGGGCGTGGCACTAAAATCATTTTATAAAATCATAGAATCCTACACTGCAGAAGGAGGCCATACGGCCCATCGAGTTTGCACTCACCACAATCCCACCCAGGCCCAATCCCCATAATCCCATGCATTTACCCTAGCTAGTCCCCCTGATACTAGGGGGCAATTTAGCATGGCCAATCCACCTAACTTGGACTGTGGGAGGAAACTGGAGCACCCGGAGGGAAACCCATGCAGACACAGGGAGAATGTGCAAACTCCACACAGACAGTAACCCAAGCTGGGAATCGAATCCCAGCTGTGAGGCAGCAGTGCTAACTGGTGTAAAACTATGATACTGGCGCAATAACTGATACACTTTTGAGTAAGTAATATTTATTGCCGAACAGCCTCTCTGACCCTGAAAAAGTTATTTTTACAACTGTTGTAGTCTAATTCACTCAGAAGAAAATTAATGTTGCAGATTTTTAAAACTTTTTCTGTTTATCTCTCCGAGCCTCAATTTTATCCCCATGGCCCAATCTTTATTTTGTTTCCGGCCCATGATATAAATGAAATTCGCATTTCCTGTTTTTCTGTTTCCTGGTTTAAACTTTGCCCGTTTTCAGGAGAATTCAATGGGAAATATGATTAATTGAATTGCTTGTCCTGCTCACAGACACTGTAGATCCCCTGTGGAGGGTGGTGCACTGTGAAAGGCACCAGATTAGTGGAAATCCCTGCTGACAAGCTGTGAAAAGTCTCTGGGCAACTGTCAGTGTGGTGAAAGGCAAGCACCCATTACTTAGCTGCTGACAGCAATATACATGCCATCAATTTGACCTGCTGGCTTTGAAGCTGAAGGGTGCATGTGGGGGTGGCAGGAACTAGATGAGGTGTTCACACGCTGCTCATCAGGGTTAGTGAAGCTGAGGTAACAATATCAACTGAAATTTATTGATATTCATTATAGTTTTTTTGCCTGCCTAAGTTCAAAGGGCTGCCTTTAAAGAGGAGATAGTGCAGGTACAATTGAGGTACTTTCTCTTTGCATAAATACTTTTATAAACGGTGACCTCTGATGCCTTCATATGGCATATCTGGGTAGGGGGGGGCGGGGGTGGGGGGGAGTGGCGGGGATGGTCCCACAGTGCCAGGGACCCGAGGACGATTCCGGCCTTGGGTGACTGACTGTGTGGAGTTTGCACATTTTCTCCCTGTGTCTGCGTGGGTTTCCTCCGGGTGCTCCGGTTTCCTCCCACAGTCCAAAGATGTGCAGAGTAAGTGGATTGGCCATGCTAAATTGCCCTTTAGTGTCCTAAAATGTGTAGGTTAGAGGGATTAGCAGGGTAACTATGTAGGGTTAAGGGGATAGGCTCTGGGTAAGGTGTTCTATTGGAGAGCCAGTGCAGGCCCGATGGGCCAAATGGACTCCTTCTGCAATGTAGGGATTCTATGATTATGTAAATGAAGGTTTTAGAGGAGTAGCCATTTTACACAGCACATGGAGTGCATTCCAATGAATGAGAAAGTTATGGCAAACAAAGTCAAAGCTCCCTAGATGATAACAAAGATAGAGTACGACGAAGCAGAAAAAGGATACATGTGACTAATTGGCTAGAGAAAGTAAAATAAAAAGAAATGAGAGAAAAATGAGAAGACACAGGCAATTAATATAAAATGGAATCCTAAAGTCTTCTACAGGCTTATGAATTGTAAAAAGGTAGTTAAAAAGAGGAATGAGAGTAATTGGGGACCTAAAAGGGGATTTATGCATGAAGTCAGAGGGTATGGTTGAGGTACCAAATTAGTATTTTGCATTGGTCTTTACCAATGAAGGAAGATGCTGCCAAGTCATAGTGAAAGAGGATAGTTGAGTCACTGGATGGGCAAAAAATTGATGAAGAGAAGGTATTGTACTGAAAGTGGATAAGTCACCAGTGCTGGATGAGATACATCCAAGGATACTGAGGGAAGTAAGGAAGTAAATTGCAGAGGCTCTGGCCACAATCTTTCAATCGTCCTTAGATTAGGGGTGGTTCCAGAGGGCTGGAACATTGCAAATGTTACACCCTTGTTCAAAAGGGAGTGCAAGGATAAGGCCATAATCCATCAACAGGTCAGTTAGTTTAACCTGTGGTGGAAAAGCTTTCAAAAATTATAATTTGATGCTAAATTAACAGTCAGCTGACACAAGTGGATTAATTAAGAAAGGCCAGCTCAAATTTGTTAAGGATAAATTATGTTTCATTAACTTGCTTGGGGTTTATTTTGGATGAGGTAACAGAGAGGGCGATTGAAGATATGTGCAGACCATGAAAATCCATTTGATAAAGTGCCACATAATGAGTGTAAGTTAAAGGCAATGGAATAAAAGGGGCATTGGCAACCTGTCTACGAAGCTGGATGGCTGACAGGAAACAGAGTAGTGGTGAATGGTTGTTTTTCTGACTGGAGGAAAGTATATAATGAGTTCAATGTTAGGACCACTGCTTTCTTGATCTGTAAAAATTACCGAGGCTTGAGTGTCCAAGGCACAATTTCAACATGTGTGGATGACAAAAACCTGGGAGACATTTGTGAATTGTGAGGAGGATAAAATTTGAGAGGGCTGCTGGAATGGACTGACACATGGCAGATTAAATTTAACACAAGGAAATGAGATGTGTTCACTTTAATAGGAAGAACAACGAGAGGCAATAAAAACCAAAGGGTACAATTTGAAAAGGTGTGCAGGAGGAGAGCGACTTGGGGCAAGTGTGCACTAATCATTGAAGGTGGCAGGACGAATAAGGAAGCATTCTAGGCTTTACAGCTAGGGGCAAAGAGTACAAAAATGAGGAAGTTATAATGAATCTTTATAAACGCTCATTCAGCCACAAGTGGAATAATGGGCCATAACTTCCTTGGTGTGGCAATCAGCGTTGGATTGCCACTCTGTACTCATGTACCTTTTGCCCCTGCCTATCTCATCTATCTGACTCAGGCCAGATGAGATCCAGGCAGCACAGCAGGTCCCTGGCTCCAATGTCAGAGTCCAAAAGAATCACAGCCAAAGAGGACACGCCCCATTTTTTTAAAACAGCATTAGCTACTGTAGAGCAAGTGAGTTTAAAGATCCGATTGAAAATGACAGGCCAGGGAGAAGGTAAGTGTCTAAGGCAATTGGCTGGGATGGGGGAGTGGGGGAGGGGAGTGGTGGCAAATCCTGTGCAGGTGGGGGAGGGGGTGCTGGAGGTAGGGACTATTGTGGGGGATGGGCTGTGTTTAGTGAGGATGAGGGGTTGTGGGGGTGGTGGGAGTGCCTGTGGGGACAGGATAGTGGGGGGGCGGGGGGGGGGGGAGTCCCATACGGGTATGGGTCTGGGTTTAATATAGTCACACTGAAGTTAGAAGAGGTTTTATTTCCAACCTTTGCATATTAAGTATTAGCGTAACACTGGCAGAACCATCCAAAGTTAGCGATTTAAATCGTTTTGTCAGATGGTTCCCAGTACAGTGTAATTGTCCACGGGAAGTGAGTGCTTCTGGACAATTGCCGCATAAACTCTTACCTGGGAACTTTGTGTTACCCCCCCAATTCGACGTTGGAGAGTCAGTAAGTTACAGGCCAACTGTGTCCCGTTCTGGGAACAATACTTTAGGAAGGATGTGAAGGCATTAGGGAGAGTGCAGTAAAGATTTACAAGACTACTTCCAAGGATGAGGAATTTCAGTAATGTAGATAGATTGGAGACGTTACAGCTGTTCTCCTTAGAGGAGCTAAAAGAGGAGATTTGATAGCAATGTTCAAAATCATGAATGGTCTGGACAGAGTAATCGGGGAGAAACTATTCCCATTGGTGGAAGGGTCAAGAACTCGAGGGCACTGATTTAAATTGATTGGCAAGTAAGCAATGGTGGCATGAGGATCAAGGTTTTAAAAAGTGAGTGTATAGGATCTGGAATGTACTGCCTGAGAGTGTGGGAGAGGTAGATTCAATTGAGGACTTTAAAAAATGACTTGGATAATAATCTGAAGAGAGAACTGTGCAGGGCTACAGGGAAAAGATATGAGTGACACTGGGTGAATTACTTTTGGAAAGAAGCAGCATAGGTACAAGGGACCAAATGGCCTCCTCCTCTACTGTAATCATTCAATGGCCCACACCGTGGTATAACAGAGTAGCTCACTGAGCCACGAGGGCTAAATGACATTATGAAAAATGCATGGTGGCACAGTGGTAGCACTGCTGCCTCACAGCGCCAGGGACTCAGGTTCAATTCCAGTCTTGGGTGACAGTGTGGAGTTTGCATATTCATAGAATCATAGAATCATAGAAACCCTACAGTACAGAAAGAGGCCATTTGGCCCATCGAGTCTGCACCAACCACAATCCCACCCAGGCCCCACCTCCATGTCCCACCCACTAATCCCTCTAACCTACGCATCTCAGGACACTAAGGGGCAATTTTAGCATGGCCAATCAACCTAACCCGCACATCTTTGGACTGTGGGAGGAAACCGGAGCACCCGGAGGAAACCCACGCAGACATGAGGAGAATGTGCAAACTCCACACAGACAGTGAGCCAAGCCGGGAATCGAACCCAGGTCCCTGGAGCTGTGAAGCAGCAGTGCTAACCACTGTGCTACCGTGCCGCCCGCTGCTACCGTGCCGCCCGCCCGTGTCTGCGTGGGTTTCCTCTGGGTGCTCCAGTTTCCTCCCACAGTCCAAAGATGTGCAGGTTGGGTGGATTAGCCATGCTAAATTGTCTCTTAGTGCCCCAAAATATGATTAGCCATGGTAAATGTGTGGGGTTACGGATATAGGGGTGGGGTGGAGGGTGGGCCTGTGTAAGATGCTCTGTCGGACAGTCGATGCAGACTCAATGGGCTGAATGGCTTCCTTCTGCACTGTAGGGATTCTATTGTCCATTTGTCTTTACTATCAAAAAAAGGCAAATGGAAATTGTCACAGTGAATTTCACTTCAGTATTTGAAGCATTTATACTGTATTTGATTGGAAACACATGCCATACTCAAAAGCTTGTGCTGCCTATTAAATTCACTGTGGATGAAGTGCTCTTACTTAATATTCAGGCATTGCAAGTTAACATTGGTACCACAACAAGTAACAATTGCTGAGCTATCCTCTGTCACAAAATGCTCTCAGCATAGCGAATAACGAATGATTTACAGGGATCCTGCAAACTTAAATCAAATTTCCCATAGTGGAATAAATGCTGAGGCCTTAGTCACTGCTATTTACATTGGTGCTTTCCTTTAATAAGAACACAGGCAAATCAAACCATTATATCTTCGTAAATTAAATCACGTGTACATCGAGTAGTTGTGATTCCTCCTGAAATCAATGGAAGAGGTAATGAATCTTAATTATTTGGATACTTTTGAGTAAAAGTAGGTGGGTCCAGAAATCTGTACTGCTTTGGATATAAACAGTGATGTCCTATAAGTGAGACGCAGGATGAATGTAAATGACGATTATCTACCATAGAAAAATAAGATGATTTAATATATTAAGTATCTAAAATATGTGAGGCTTCATTTGCGGAGGTGATTCTCAGCTTTGCTGGAAGAGGGAGACATTGAAACTTATTCACTGCATCAAAATCCCTTCATAGTTTCTTTAGAGCCTCTTTTCACCAAAGGAAATAATTCCAGTATCTTGGAGCTCCCCATATAGCATCATAACCTAAAGGACTGCAGTGGTTCACAGAGATGCCCCATTATCAGTTTCTCAGGTTAACAAATAATGTAGTCGAGACCATGTCAACATTTAAGGACATTAAATAGAAGGTTGAAGGAAATGAAAGGATGCAGGAACAGGTTTGTGGATTACTGTTCACATGGAGGATAAACACTAACATGGAATGAAAGCAAATTATTGCGGATGCTGGAATCTGAAACAAAAACAGAAAATGCTGGAAAATCTCAGCAGGGTCTGACAGCATCTGTGGAGAGAGAATAGAGCCAACGTTTCGAGTCAGGATGACTCTTCGTCACTCTGACGCAGGGTCATCCAGACTCCAAACTCTGTTCTCTCTCCACAGATGCTGTCAGACCCTGCTGAGATTTTCCAGCATTTTCTGTTTTTTATTGTTGCTGACTGACATGGAATAGTTGGGCTGAGCGATTTGTTTCTATTTTATAGTGTCTGTAATTCTATATGTGTAGCTCTTTCGTGTAAAACAAAGGGTGGTAAAGTATGTTAATATCTGTTAAGCGCTGGACAATAAGTGTCATCCTGACAGCTCGCTGGAATAGTGTTAATCCTAGTAATAGTGTCTATTTACATTTAGAAACAGGCCATTCAGCCCAATTAATCCATGCCAGTGTTTATGTTCCACCTCATTCCCCTCCCACTCTTCTTCCTGTCAGCCGCTGTTCAGTTAGTCTTTTTGTTTAGTTAAACAGTAAACCAAGGTCCTCTTTGAATCAGCTCCCACAACAAAACACTCTCTCCATCCCCACAACAATTAAGATCAACGGAGAAATCCTGGAAAATATGAACCATTTTCTATATTTTGGGAGTCTCCTCTTGACGAAAGAAGAGAAGGATGACAAAATTCATTATTGCCTCCAGTATGACAGCTCAGCCTTTGCCAGACTGAGGGAAAATAGTAATTGAGGATCAATGTCTCAAACCCGAGATTCAGATCATCGTTTACTGGACAGCAGAGATCCTCATGCTCCGATATGCTTCGTAGACTTGGACAAGCTTCAGCAGTTCACTTAGCAGCACTCTTGCATCTGAGTCAGTTGTCAAAATGTTGCAGCTATCATGCTGATGGGATCTTATGGTCCCGCCAGTGGCGCACCCCCTCTGTGGATTTTCTGGTAGAGGGGTGTGTTCAATAGGAAACCTGGTTGACAACGGCGGGACCAAAAGATCCCTCCACGAGCGTGCAGCATGCTGCATCCTGCCACCGCCATTCATGCCGTAGAGAGGGAGAAAAATCCCACCCAGTAGACTATGTGTTCAAGTTCCACCCCAGAAACATGAACAAGCAAATCTGTTACTACAATCCAGGGCAGCAGGTCCCTCTGCTCTTACATCCCCTTCAGAATTGTACCCTTAATTTTATATTGCCTCTCCATGTTCTTCCTACCAAAATGAATCACTACACATTTTTTTGCATTTAATTTAATCTGCCACCTGTCTGTCAATTTCACCAACTTGTCTACGTCCTTTTGAAATTCCAGTCCATCCTTCTCACAGTTCACATTACTTCTCAGTTTCACATCATCTACAATTTTTGAAATTGTACCCTGTACGCCAAAGAATAGATCATTAATCTAAATCAGGAAAAGCAAGGGTCCAAATACTGACCGCCTGGGGAACTCCACTACAAACATTCCTCCAGCCTGAAAAACATTCATGAATCATATTGTTTCCTCTCACTCAGCCAATCCTGTATCCTTGTTGCTACTTTCCCTTCATCCTGTCAGATATAACTCTGTTCACAAGCCTGTTATGCAGTAATATATCAGATGTCTTTTGGAAGTCCATGTACACCACTTATCAAACCTCTGTTACTTTTTCAAAAAACAAGTTAGTTAAAAACCATTTTTTTTTAGTAAATATCATAGAATCCCTACAGTGCTGACAGAGGCCATTCGGCCCATCGGGTCTATACCCACAACAATCCTATCCAGGCTCTATCCCCGTAACCCAACATATTTACCTCACTAACCTCTCTAACCTACGCATCCCAGGACACTAAGGAGCATGGCCCATGCACCTAACCTGCAATCTTTGGACTGTGGGAAGAAACGGGAGCACCCAGAGGAAACCCATGCAGACACAGGGAGAACGTGCAAACTCCACACAGACAGTGACCCAAGCCAGGAATTGAACCCGGGTCCACTGGTGCTGTGCCACCATGCCACTTTCTTTAAATAACCCACATTTCCTATGTGACTATTAATTTTGCCTAGAACTATTGTTTCTAGAAGCTTCCCCATCACCAAAGTTAAACTGACTGGTCTGTTCTTGCTGGGCTTCCCTTTACACCCTTTTTTGAATAAGGTTGTAACATTTGCAACTCCCCAACCTTCTGAAACCACCCCTGAGTCTAAGGAAGAATGGAAAATTCAGGTCAATGCCTCTGAAATTTCCACTCACTTCCCCAATATCCTTGGATACATCGCATCTGGTTCTGGTGCCTTACCCACTTTAAGTACATACAGCTTATCCAAAAACTCCTCTATCAATTTTAAACCCTTCTGGTATCTGGATTGCCTCCTCTTTCACCATAGCATTGGTGCCTTCTTCTCCCTTTGCAAAGACAGATGCAATGTGTTCATAGAATACCATTGCATGTCCTCTGCCTCCATGCGGAAATCTGATTTTTGGTGCCCAATCAGCCCTTCTCCTCCTCTTACCACCCTTTTACAATAAATATGCCTATAGAAGACTTTGGGATTCTCTTTATGCTGGCTGTCAGTCTCCTTTCATACTCCCCCTTTGCTTCTTTTATTTACTTTTTCACCTTCCCTCTCAGCCTTCTATGTTCAAACTAATTCTCAATTGTAATTCCTACCTGACATCTGTCAGAAGTAGACTTTTTCTTCTTTATTTTACTTTCTATCTTTTTACCATGTGGGGAACCCTGATTTTATTTGCCTTATCTTTCCTTTGCTAGGATGTTTACCTTCACTTTTCCCAAAATGCCTTTATTTTGGAAGGTAGCCCATTGTTCAGCTACCATTTTCCTGCCAACATTTGACTCTAATTTAAAGGCAAATTGCTGCGGATGCTGGAATCTAAAACAAAAATAGAAAATGATGGGAAAACTCAGCAGGTCTGACAGCACCTGTGAAGGGAGAACAGAGCTAACGTTTCGAGTCAGGATGACCCTGCGTTTTTGTTTGACTCTAATTTATTTGGCGCTGATCTGTGCTTACCCCATTTCCCCAGTTAATTATTCTTATTCCTCCTAAACGTATGATACAATGGCTCCTCCCTTAAATATACGTCTATCGATACTTGATTGCTGAACTCTTGACATTTTTCCAGCCTTTCTGCTCGTTGAACTCTGGTCACTTTTCTGGCCCTGTCTTAGCACTTTCTTCTTTTTTGACTTCCTGCATCAAAAGCACATGTGTAGGTCTGCTTTCCATAGCTTATTTTGTCCTGGAACAGGTTGCTACCCTGCAGCCAGAGTGGTGCCTCTCTGCATCAAGCATGGCTGATTCTGGGTCTCTCGCACTCTTGCCCCCTGTTGGAAGAATTTGCACGGTGATAATCAATTTCTTTGACCTTGTTATGAGCACACCTTCCAGTGTCAACTCGAACCCAGAGTTTCTGGCTTAGAAGCAAGGACGCTATCCACTGCGCCACAAGACCTCCTCTTCTTAAGCTGTGGCCTAATGGTATCCACAATTGGGCACTGTATTATGTAGGCTGTCCATCTGCCTCTAACATGCAGGTAGCCATTGCCAGTTTCACCCCACATCTGACAAAATCAGCCAGAGGCAGGAATTCTTCAGACAGCTGACCCAACATAGTTATTTCAGTACAGCGGCACAGTGGCACAGTGGTTGGCACTGCTGCCTCACAGCGCCAGGAACCCAGGTTCAATTCCAGCCCTGGGTCACTGTCTGTGTGGAGTTTGCATATTCTCCCGTGTCTGTGTGGGTTTCCTCCAGGTGCTCCGGTTTCCTCCCAAGCCCAAAGATGTGCGGGTTGGGTTGATTGGCTATGCTAAATTGACCCTAGTGTCAGGGGGATTACAGGGTAAATATGTGGGGTTACGGGAATAGGGCTTGGGTGGGATTGTGGTCAGTGCAGACTCGATGGGCCAATTGGCCTCCTTCTGCACTGCAGGAATTCTATGATTTTCTATGATACTTCCTCGCATCCCTTCTTCCACAGAAGCAGGAAGATTCCATCCAATGTTTCAGGTCAATGGCCTTTGACAACACTGTAAGAGCTGCTTTGGTTTGTTTACAAGAAAAGTTTAGAGTGAACATAGTATGTTAAAGGACTCTGTTTATCCAATCCTACTGTCATGCCCAATGCAGGCATGGAGATATTACAAATTTGAAAGCTGTACTTGAAAAAGTGAACACAAAAGTCGTTAAGGTGGCTACAGAATACCATGTGACGTTTGGTGTTTGAACTGTAGACAGTAGAATCTGCAGTCAATACCTGATTAATCATGAACCTGAGTGAAGGATACATAGAAACACAGAAAATAGGAGCAGGAGGCTGTTCGGCCCTTCAAGCCTGCTCCGCCATTCATTATGATCATTGCTGATCATCCAACTCAGTCGCCTGTGAAATTCACACATCTCATTGTTTAAGGATGGACCAAAACCTACAGACAATGGTGTTTGCAGACAACTCAACTCCACGTTGCACCAGGGACAAAAGAGACATCGAAACTCAATGGAGTTAGCTGGAACAGAAGTAGATCCATTGTTCTTTCATTGTATTATGATGACCACTCATCCAAACATAAAAGCCTTGCCGTCTGAAACTCTCAAGGTATGAAAAGCCACAACAAAGATGTTTATTGGCTTAACACAGCACCTTATTTGGAAAAGCACTTTTGATCACATAGTAAGGTATGTTTGTTACCTGCTTTTAAAATAAGAGCAAAAGCTGTTCTGAGACATAGAGACTGTCAGAAAGCCTTCAACTATAGTTAAGAAAGCCCACCAACGCCTCTACTTTCTCAGAAGACTAAGGAAACTTGGCATGTCAGCTACAACTCTCACCAACTTTTATAGATGCGCCCTAGAAAGCATTCTTTCTGGTTGGATCACAGCTTGGTATGGCTCCTGCTCTTCCCAAGACCGTAAGAAACTACAAAAGGTCGTGAATGTAGCCCAATCCATCAGTCAAACCAGCCTCCCATCCATTGACTCTATCTACACTTCTCGCTGCCTTGGCAAAGCAGCCAGCATAATTAGGGATCCCACGCACCCCGGACATTCTCTCTTCCAGCTTCTTCCGTCAGGAAAAGATACAAAAGTCTGAGGTCACGTAACAACCAACTCAAAAACAGCTTCTTCTCTGCTGCCATCAGACTGTTGAATGAACCTACCTTGCATTAAGTTGATCTTTCTCTACACCATAGCTATGACTGTAACACTACATTCTGTACTCCATCGTTTCCTTCTCTATAAACTGTATGCTCTGTCTGTAAAGCGTGCAAGAAACAATACTTTTCACTGTATGTCAATACATGTGACGATAATAAATCAAATCAAAAGCCAGTTGCAGTCAAATAAACAGCCAAGATAAATCAACAGCATTACCTTGAAGGTAGGAGAAGGACTCTCCCCGAGAATGAAACTCCTGGAAATTCAACTACACTATGCTTCACAGCTTACTGAAAAACCTTGGCTTCCAAGGCCTTCACTTCAACTAAAAGAATCAAATCAACTAAGAAACTACAGTCCATCACAAAGAGAGATTGAGACGATTATACATCTTAATTGTATGACAATGCATAATCGTAATGCATTGGGGATGAGAATCATATCAGCCATGGTTGAACGGCGGGTGGCGCAGACTCAATGGGCCGAATGGCCTAATTCTGCTCCTATATCTTATGGTCTTATGGTATTGATTTTTCCTTTATCTGTATCTAGTCTTTGCAGGAGTGATAGCATGTATGAGGTGAGCGTGGGAGATATTGGACAAAATCCTCCGACTCTTCACACCGGTGGGATCTTCTGGTCCCACTGACGGCACACCCCCGCCGCGGGTTTCCTGTCGGTGTGAGGTGGAATCAATAGGAAATGCCATTGATAGCAGAGGGACCAGACCCTCCTGCCGCCAGCCAACGGCATGCCACCTCCTGCAGCCAAGAAACATGCTGCAGGGAAGCCAGGGAATCTATAGTTAAAGTAAAAGTTTATTTATTAGTCACAAGTAGGCTTACATTCACACTGCAATGAAGTTACTGTGAAAATCCCCCTAGTCGCCGAAGTCCGGCATCTGTTCGGGTACACTGAGGGAGAATTTATCATGACCAATTCACCTAACCTGCACATCTTTGGACTGTGGGGGGAACTGGAGCACCCGGAGGAAACCCACGCAGACACGAGGAGAACGTGCAAACTCCACACAGTGACCCAAGCTGGCAATCGAACCCGGGTCCCTGGCACTGTGAGGCAGCAGTGCTAACCACTGTGCCACCGCTAGTGTTTTCTTTTAACCTCCAGGGCATGTGTCGGATAATACATAACCTTTTCATTTTAAAACTCACAAAAATGCTTGCTGCTGGATGTTTTTAAATTGGGACAACCACTCTCCGAGGGTAAGAGAACACACTCCCTCCCCACATACAAAACGCTTTGATCATGGACATGCCCACCATACAATCTTATGGGAAGATCTGCAACTTTCCGCTGAGTTTGGTGATGCTACAGAACTACAACAGCTGCCCCGTTTTGCCAACATCACTGTCAACGCAGCAAGTCCACTTGTACCACAGATCCTGAAGGTATTGTCTCACTCATTCAGTATTCCATAATTGATTTTATATTGAAATTCAAATGCATTAGACATAATTTTTTTAAAAGTAGTTTCTACTTATTGCTCACCGCCAGTACTTTGTTAGCTTTGTAGTTGCATTTGTGAAGACCAATTCCCCAGCTGACCATCTCAAACATACTTGGAGTTTTAACAAACAATATCAGCAGTGTTGCGTTGACACGATCTGATAAGCAGGCTGATTGTGCCATAGCTATCACAGCACATAACAGCTGGCATTAAAATAGGCACCAGTAGATAAATCGCATTTCTGCTGATCAGATGCTGAATATGTTTTCACTTAAGCTCTGCACTATTTGCTTTAGTCAGAAGGAGTGGGATGGTTCATCCTCCAGAAATTCTCCACGGATGTTGTCAGTGCTGCTCCTTATTTGACCTGACAGCTGGCATGTTTAAATGGCGAAGGAATTGACTCCTCCATGGCCTCTCCTCAGATAACCTTGCCAAAGAATGGAAACACTTAGCCCCACACACAATCCTGAACAGCACAAGCGACAATACAAGATTTGAATCTCTCTAATGTGCACAAGCTAACTAATCGATTCAAATCTGTAAAATATGGTTTCTCCCCCCATGTCACTTTTATACAACAGATGAGACATGGAATTCGATTTCACCGACTAATCGCTCATTTCCCACTCAAAAAACCCCCCAAATCTTTAAGTTATTATGTGATAACTTTCAAGCAGTGGTTAGCACTGCTGCCTCACAGCGCCAGGGACCCGGGTTCAATTCCGGCCTTGGGTGTCAGCCTGTGTGGAGTTTGCACGTTCTCTCCATGTCTGCATGGGTTTCCTCCGGTGCTCCGGTTTCCTCCCACACTCCAAAGATGTGCGAGTTATGTTGATTGGCCATGCTGAATTGCCCCTTAGTGTCAGGGAGACTGGCACGATAAATACATGGGGTTACAGGGGTAGGGCCTGGGTGGGATTGTTGTCTTTGCAGGCTCAATGGGCTCAATGGCCACCTTCTGCATGGTAGGGATTCGATGATTCTGATTAGGCAAATTCAATTTCCAGAAACAGAAAGTGCGGAGCAGGACAGCTCATTAGGGCAAAGTTTGAAGTTTATTTATTAGTCACAAGTAAGCTTACTGCAATGAAGTTACTGTGAAAATCCCCTAGCAGCTACACTCTGGTGTCTGTTCCAGTACACTGAGGAGAATTCAGCATGGTCAATCCACCTCACCAGCACGTCTTTCGGACTGTGGGAGGAAAGCGGAGCACCCGGAGGAAACCCATGCAGACACGGGGAGAACGTGCAGATTCTGCACAGACAGTGACCCGAGGCCGGGAATCCAGCCCTTGTCCCTGGTGCTGTGAGACAGCAGTGCTAACCACTGTGCCACCGTGGTAATATTTACTTTGCGGATCTCGTGTTTTCGCTGCCATAATTTCAAATATACAGACCGGTGTTCACTCAGAGCCTTTCAGTGTGTAAAACAACAACTTAACAACGCTCACAAAATCCGTCAAGCACAAAAGGAGAATGCAATTTAAAATCACTTTGCTGAGATGCTTGTAAACAAAATGCTGAAACTTGAGACTGACGCCATCCATCGACCTGCCCCACACAAACCAAACCTCACGCATCACTGATAACTAACCAAATATCTCAGTGGCAACATCTTTTGTATACCAGCCATTTCCCGGTGGCTTATAAATCAGAGTGGAATTGAATTGCAAATTTACACTAAAGACTCTCGACCGCTTACCGCCTTGCCTCAATTATTTTAACAGTGAGAATTGAAACGACTGTTGCTTTTAAGATTTATGAGTACACATGTGGCTCCCAGCCACTCTGTTATCCCGCAAGCCTTTGTCTTGGTGAGAGAGACAGCGGCTGAGGCAACACAATCCGGGAAACGGCGCTAGGTGAACGCAGCTCTCCACTGGTTTGAAACACTCAAGAGCGATTCAATCAGCCTTCAGGACATCCATTGACAATATTACCCCTGTAGCTAGTTACTCGTCACGAATCCGAACTAATTCAGCCACATACAGGGTGTCCAGCTGTTGACGTTTCTGAAGTTAAGGAAGCAGAATCTTCCAGCCAGCAAAGGTTTGAGAGCTGTAAACCCATCGTTAACATGAGAGCTGTAAACTCATCGTTAACATGACACCCACAGCTGGAGTTGGGGCAGAGAGGGTGCAGAGCCATGTAGCAGAGCCCTGCTTTGGGGATTATACTTTGGACCATACGGGACTATTCTAGTGGGGCAGGAGGGTGGCTAAAAAGTTAAGTTTAAAGTGTATTTATTAGTCACAAGCAAGGCTGACATCAACACTGCAATGAAGTTACTGTGAAATTCCCCTATTTGCGGGGAGAAAGATTCTGCAAATGACAGAAATGACAGGTTTGGGGTCTAAAGAATGAGGACTTCAGGATCGAAGACAACTGGAGGGCAATTGCTACCTTAGATCCTTCCCAGGCACTTAGAGCGGTTACTTGACTTGGGAGTGGATCATATCAATTACAGGTTTGCTTCTGCTCCTCGGAATTGTCAGTTTCCATTTGAAATTGACATGTGGAGAGAAGTGTGTGTGTCGGGGTGGGGGGTAAAATCCACAAGTATAGGAGCAACAAGACTGTAGTCAATAGTTGGGGGGCAATTGATAAAAGCCCCACTTCCACTCGCTTACCTTTGCTCCTATCCATGTGTGAGATCTAGAAAAAGCCAGGCGCCCCTTGAAGTGCCTTTTTTTGTTTCGCCTTTCGATGTGTAGCAAATCCCAGATAATAACACGCATCGGATTCTCCCGGTCACTGGTCCTGAGCTGTCCTGTCCTGTCCCTCTTGCTCGGATTTGGACCAACTGCTCTCATTGAGCGCACAAGTTGTGCCTGAGCAGCCCCGCCCGGTGCGCCTTGCTTCCTCCGGGCTCACAGCTGGGGAGTTGGCACAAGTCGCGGAGAGCCGAGTGAGTTACAGAGCCGAAGCCCCACCATCCAGCTTTCAGTCGGGTCACGTTCCGAGACGCTGGGAATCACTGTGGGCAGAACCGAGATTTCCAAACCTGCCCCCCCCCCCCCCAGCCACCAATCATTTCCGGCGCCGCTTTATTTCTAAATGATAACACCGGCAAAGCAGCAATGAATTAAAAATGACATCTAATAAGACAACAGCAATTATAAACATCTACCCGAGCGTTGTCAGGAAAGGGATTTCTTTAAACATTTAAGCCTCTGGAGTGTCGTTCCACAGTTTTTTCTCCACACATTTTTAATAACATGATGCCACATTTATAGGGGGAATGTCAGCATTTCCCACATTGCTTTCTTGCAATTTAGAAAGAATGAACGAAATTTTACAAAATAGCTACTTGAATGTTTGAATTAGTCTACACGTTTATTATTAAAGTAAACCGAGACCACAATTTTCTTTTGGTTACCAGTTCGATGTTAATATCAATTAGAATCATAGAATTCCATTCAGTGCAGAAGGAGGCCATTTGGCCAACCAAGCCTGTACCAACAACAATCCCACCCAACCCCTATCCCCATAACCCCACGTATTTACCCTGCTAATCCGCCTGACACTAAGGGGCAATTTAGCATGCCCAATCTTTGGAATGTGGGAGGGAACCGGAGCACCCAAAGGAAACCCCACGCAGACACTGGGAGAATGTGCAAACTCCAGAGTCATCTGAGGCCGGAATTGAACCCGGGTCCCTGGCAATGAGAGGAAGCAGTGCTAACCACTGTGCCACCCATAATATGATAAAGCCAAGTCACTGATTAAGTCAAATTCTGGTTTCATTACAGGGGATTGGAGGGGGCTTTTACCAATTTTGGGAGGAATTATATCCACTTAACCTGCGCCCTTTCCCCCTGAAAACTGTAAATTTAGTGGACATGGATCAGTTCTGATGAAAGGTCACTGCCCTGCAGTATTTCCAGCATTTTCTGTTTTTATTTCCAATTTCCAACATCTGCAGTATTTTACTTTTGTTCCCTGGAATAAGATCTTCTATTTTCTGTGTTAGAGCAGGAGTGTGATCAAGCAGTTCTACATCAACAAAGCTGGAATATTCTAATAGGGACAGATAATATTCTTCACTAACAAAAACAGAAAGTGCTGGAAAAACTCAGCAGATCTGACAGCATCTCTGGAGTGGGGCGGCATAGTGGCACAGTGGTTAGGGCTGCTGCCTCAAAGCGCCAGGGACCTGGATTCAATTCCAGTCTTGGGTCACTGTCTGTGTGGAGTTTGCACATTCTCCCTGTGTCTGCGTGGGTTTCCTCTGGGTGCTCCGGTTTCCTCCCACTGTCCAAAGGTGTGTGGGTAGGTTGATTGGCCATGCTAAATTGACCCTCGTGTCAGGGGCTTTAGCAGGGCAAATAGGCGGGGTTATGGGAATAGGGCCTGGGTGGGATTCTGGTCGATGGGTCGAATGGCCTCTTTCTGCTCTGTAGGGATTTGATGAGAATCGAGCCAATGTTTCGAGTCTGGCTGTATTCTCTCTCCACAGATGCTGTCAGACCTGCTGAGATTTTCCAGCATTTTCTGTTTTTGTTACAAATTCCAGCATCTGCAGTATTTTGCTGTTATAATAATATTCTTCAGTTTGATGTCATGCTCAGAAATGAAATGAAAAACATTTCCTTATGTCATAACGACATTGAATTTCTAAGGATCCTCAGCTGTTAACATTCTGTCCCAATAAGGTTTGATCACACGCTTGCTGAATTTGCTAACATTGGTCGGGACGGTGCTATCGGATTTGGTTAGAAAAGGCTGTGGGAGAGATGGCGCTGAAATTAGTGACAACTCATTGCTATCCAATGAACCCTGGGGCATGAAGAGAGGATTACATTCGACTATACAGCCCCTGATAATCAAAATGACCTGCTGATATTTATTGTCTGGATATGGGAACAGTGACATGGTGGCACAATGGTTAGCACTGCTGCCTCACAGCAAGAGTTTTAACAACACCGGGTTAAACACCAGGATCCAGAACTGGCTTGCCCAAAGGAGACAGAGAGTGGGTATAGATAGGTCTTTTTCTAAATGGAGGTCGATCACCAGCGGTGTGCCCCAGGGATCTGTTCTGGGAAAATGTTCGTCATTTTCATAAATGACCTGGATGAGGAAGTGGAGGGATGGGTTGGTAAGTTTGCCGACGGCACAAAGGTTGGTGGGGTTGTGGATAGTCTGGAGGGATGTCAGAAGTTAGGATGTCAGATGTCAGAAGATAGGATGGAAGACTGGGCAGAGAAGTGGCAGATGGACTTCAACCCAGATAAATGCGTAGTGGTCCATTTTGGCAGGTCAAATGGGATGAAGGAGTACAATATAAAGGGTAAGACTCTTAGTACTGTAGAGGATCAGAAGGACCTTGGGGTCCGGGTCCCTAGGACTCTAAAATTGGCCCCGCAGGTGGAGGAGGTGGTTAAGAAGGCGTATGGTGTGCTGGCCTTTATCAATCGAGGGATTGAGTTTAGGAGTCCGGGGATAATGATGCAGCTATATAAGACCCTCATCAGACCCCACTTGGAGTACTGTGCTCAGTTCTGGTCGCCTCATTACAGGAAGGATGTGGAAAAGATCGAAAGGGTGCAGAGGAGATTTACAAGGATGTTGCCTGGATTGAGTGGCATGCCTTATGAGGATAGGCTGAGGGAGTTCGGTCTTTTCTCCTTGGAGAGACATAGGATGAGAGGCGACCTAATAGAGGTATATAAGATGTTGAGAGGCATAGATCGGGTGGACTCTCAGAGGCTTTTTCCCAGGGTGGAAATGGCTGCTACGAGAGAACACAGGTTTAAGGTGCTGGGAGGTAGGTACAGGGGAAATCTTAGGGGGAAATTTTTCACACAGAGGGTGGTGGGCGAGTGGAATCGGCTGCCGTCAGTGGTGGTGGAGGCAAACTCAATAGGGTCTTTTAAGAGACTCCTGGATGAGTACATGACACTTAATAGGATGGAGGGTTATAGGTAGGCCTAAAAGGTAGGGATATGTTCGGCACAACTTGTGGGGCCGAAGGGCCTGTTTTGTGCTGTAGTTTTCCTATGTTTCTAAAGTCCAACAGGTTTATTTGGTAGCAAATGCCATTAGCTTTCGGAGCGCTGCTCCTTCGTCAGATGGAGTGGATATCTCACAGCCTCACAGCACCAGGGAACCAGGTTCGATTCCAGCCTTGAGTGATTGTGTGGAATTTCACATTCTCCCCGTGTCTGCATGGGTTTCTTCACAGTGCTTCAATTTCCTCCCACACTCCAAAATAGGGCTGGTTAAGTGGATTGGCCATGCTAAATTGTCTTCATGTCCAAAGATGTGTAGGTTAGGCAGATTAGCCATGCTAAGTTGCCCCTTGGTGTCTAAAGATGTTTAGGTTAGATGGAGTAGTGGGATGAATATGTGGGGTTATGGGGAAAGGACCTGGGTAAGATGCTCTGTTGGAGAGCCGGTGCAGACTTGAGGGGCCAAATGGCCTCCTTCTGCACTGTAGGACTTCTATGATTCTATGAAATCCTCCTCCTAACACAACATGGTAAATGTGCAGGGTTACAGGGATAGGGTGGAGGGGAAGGCCTGGGTGGGATGCTCTTTCGGATAGTCGGTGCAGACTCAATGGGCCGAATTACCTCTCTCCACACTGTATGGTTCTATGATGATGGGTTTTAACACTTCTTTTATTCTTTTGTGGGACCTGGGCATCACCGGCAAGGTCAGTGATTGCCCATCCCTAATTGCCCATGAGAAGGTGATGGTGAGCTGCTGAGGTCTGTATGGCCTGGGTATATTCTGTGTGCTGTTAAGATATAATTTTTCTTCTTTGGATATTTTTTGATGGGGGATGTCTGCTATCCTGCCCATTCAGCGGCACAGTAGCACAGTGGTTAGCACTGCTGCTTCACAGCTCCAGGGACCTGGGTTCGATTCCCGGCTCGGGTCACTGTCTGTGTGGAGTTTGCACATTCTCCTCATGTCTGCGTGGGTTTCCTCCGTGTGCTCCGGTTTCCTCCCACAGTCCAAAGATGTGCGGGTTAGGTTGACTGGCCATGGTAAAATTGCCCCTTAGTGTCCTGGGATGCGTAGATTAGAGGGATTAGCGGGTAAAATATGTAGGGATATGGGGGTAGGGCCTGGGTGGGATTGTGGTCGGTGCAGACTCGATGGGCCGAATGGCCTCTTTCTGTACTGTAGGGTTTCTATGATTCTTCTATGATTTCTTCATATGGAAGACAGTGATTTCCATGAAGCTATTTGATGAGAGACCACAGCTGCCTTTACCTTATACTCAGTCACATGTACTTTCCATCAGAAGCCAACTGATAATATTTAGATAAAAGCAAAATACTGCAGATGTAGAAATAAGAACTGGAAGTGCTAGAAAAGCCCAGCAGGTCTGGCAGCATCCGTGGAGAGAGAAACAGAGTTAATGGGCGGGATTTTCTGGCAGCGCTGGTCCCAAGACCGGAAAATCCAGCCCAAGGTCAATAGACCTTTGCTTGGTCCACTCCGCCCACTACGATTCCCGTGGCTGGCAGGACGGGAAAATTCCGCCCAATGTTTTGAATCCAATCTGACTCTTCCTCAGAACTGATAATATGTAAAAACAGGAATCATAGCTAATTTTGCCTCCTCCACCTCAAGGGTTGTAACTAATTAAACTGTTCTCCCACCCAAGGCTGAGACTCCAGAACAGTACGAAGGGAGCTCTGTACTGACAGAGGTGAGTCTTTTGGATGTGAGATTACACTGAGGCCCCACCTGCCTGCTCGAATGGATGTGAAAGATCCCAGGACATTATTTCAAAGAAGAACAGGGGAGTTATCCCTCGTGTCTTGACCAATATTTATTCCTCAATCAAATCTAGATCTGCTTGTTCATTATCAGATTGCTGTTTGTGGGAGTTTGCTGTGCTCATAGTGGCTAATTTCAGAATGTACTGCACTGGCTGCAAAGCTCTGTGAGACATCCAGTGGTTGTGAAAAGCACTGTCGGAATGCAGGTCTCTCTTTTCTTTTCAAGATCAACCATCTCAGCACAGCAATTAGTCAAATCCCATATCTTCTCTGCTATACAGCTTAGTGCCAAACTGGATTGTCCCTTTACCTACATGGCATCACGGTGGCACAGTGGTTTTGGGTGGCTTGGTGGCACAGTGGTTAACACTGCTGCCTCACAGCACCAGGGAACCCGGGTTCAATTCTGGCCTTGAGTGACTGTGTGGAGTTTGCACATTCCCCCCATGTCTGCCTGGGTTCCCTCTGGGTGCTCTGGTTTCCTCCCACACTTGAAAGATGTGCAGGTTAGGTGGATTGGCCATGTTAAATTGCCCTTTAGTGTCTACAAATCTGTAGGTTAGAGGAATTAGCGGGGTAAATGTGTGAGGTTACGGAGATAGGGTGGTGGAGTGAGTAGGATGACCTGTTGAAGAGTCGGTGCAGACTCGATGGGCCAAGTGGTCTCCTTCTGCACTGTAGGGATCCTATGATTCTACTTAACAAACTATCAGTCCAGCATCAAAAAGACATTAATACTTAGCATTTATTTAGCACCTTGAATAAAGTGAAACATCCCTCGGCACTTCACAGGAGAGTTACCAAAAAAAATTTCACCCTAAACCACACAGGGAGATATTAGGATAGGTGTCCAAAAACATGGCCAGTAAGGTAGGTTCAATGAGTGCCTTAAAGGAGGAGAATAAGCTAGAGAGGGAGAGAAGGTTAGGGTGAGAGTTCTCGAGCTTTTGGGCCTCAGCGGCTGAAAGAACAGCTGCCAGTGATGGAGAAATTGAAATTGGGGCTGTGCAAAAGGGCAGAATTGGAAGAATTGAGAGATCTCTGACGGTTGTAAGGCTACAGGTGGTTACAGAGGGGCGAGGACATGGAGGGATTTAAAACCACGGATGAGACTTCCAAAACCAATACATCACCGGTGTAGGAGTCAATGTAAGTCAACAAGCACAGGGGTGATGAGAGAATGGGAGTTGCTGCATGTTAGTATTTGGGCAACAGAATATTGGGTGAGCTCAAGTTTAATAAGGGGGTGGGAAGTGGAGGCTACCTAGAAGAATGTTAGACTAGTCCAGACTAAAGGTAACAAAGGCTTGGATGAGGGTTTCAACAGCAAATGAGCTGAGACAGGGTGGGAGAAGGGCAACGTTACAGAGGTGAAAGGAGGTAATTTAAGCAAGTAGATGGATATGTGATCAGAACACATGAACATACAAATATTGCAAGATCATACAAGTTGTAAACAATCCGGTTCAGCTTCAGACAGTGACTGGAATGAGGTAGTTGGTTTCAAAATAGAGTTGTGGTAAGGACTGAAGACAAAATATTTGCTGTTCCAGTACTGAATGCCAGACAAGCAGTGGGGCTAATCAGAGTCAGTAGAGGGGTTGAGTGAGGTGGTGGTGAGGTAGATCTGGGTGGTCTCAGCATATTCCTGGTACGTGACCTGGTGTCGCTGAGTGGCAGCATGCAGCTGAGAATTAGGAGAGAGCCAAGGAGAGACCCTAACTGAATACTATGAAAACCAATCAACAAATAGTCCACATTAAGTGAGGTCTGATGCAAGGTGTTTAATATTTATTTCATATAAATAAATTATGTTCATTCTACTCAGGTCCAAATATTATAATACGACTAATTTAATAATATAACATTGCAAGTAATAATGTTGAAAAAGGCTTGCAAAGCCCTACTTTATTCATGATAACATGATTTGCACTGTCACCAAATAGTTTTGTTGTTCTTCATGGAATGGTCTCTCGTTGACAAACGCTCTCAGTCGCTGTGGACTAAAATGTGACTTTGTGCACAAAGTAACCTGGGTGAACAACAGAATCTTCTATTTCCTCTAGGTTACATGTGGCTTTCCAATGTACACTCACATCATTATGTAGATAATACTCAGAAACTTTCTTAACTGATTTAACCATCAAACCTTTTTCAGAGATTAAATCATTTACAACAGTAAGTAGTAATACCCGGATGTTCCAGTTAGTTCAGTAACACAGCTTTGCATCAGTTAATAAAAGGATTAAGCAGGCATATTCAACAACTAAGTACTTTTGGATGTTTTGCTTTTGTCAATCTTTCTGCTGATAAACAGGCAGACTCATTTGTTAAGATGTTATCTGCCTGATCCTACAGAATTATGTAGATTTTCCTATACCCTACTGGATATTTAGTTTGCCTTAATGTCAGCAAAAATATCTCATTCTTGAAGATCTAAACCCCATTGAAATAATGCCTTGCCTTTTAGAAGGTAATCTATCACACCGAGGAATGTTTCTTGAACAATACACATAGTTTCGTAACACCTACAGAGACAGATGAAGAGCTACCTGTGGTGAATAATTGCATTGTGACAGTACTTAGTTCAATGATGCAGCATTTGGGCAATTTTGTTTCCCAGACACTTAGTCAACAGTATTTATATGACTGGTTATTTCAGATATTCCTCAGGCAAGGACAGAATCATTTACGATTCCCCAACACACAGTTGCACAAGACATTTTGATTGCAGTACCTCTCTTCCAAGAATCTGCACTTTAAGCTAAGTAATGCAGCATAAACTACAGACGAACAATAATAATGTCGTAAATGGGCATAAGTGCTTTAAAACTTTCTAAATCAGTTGGCTTAAAATCACCTTCACACTGAAAGGCACTTCTACTTGATGAGGTTCTGGAAGAGCTGAAGTGGGTGGTGCTTTGGAATCCACCCCATTGCCGCACAGAGCAAATGTTTAATTAGGCCAATGCACATGAGTGGGTGGCACACACACAACTATGACTACATTTCTAATTTCCCTGAGATTAGTGAAAAACTATTACAGGCCAGCAAAGCACAATTGATGGCTTGAGAGCCCAGCCCATCAGCTAAATTGGCTTTTTGCCTTATTAGCATCAATTGCTTATATTAGGCTTTAGCATGAAAAAGATGACTTCACAAAACAGGGCCCCACGCTGTCAGAGGCCTTGGAGGGGTTCCAGAGGAGGTTCACAAGAATGGTCCCAGGAATGAAGGGTTTGTCATATGAGGAGCAATTGTGGAGTCTGGGTCTATATTTGATGGAGTTTAGAAGGATGAGGGGGGAATCTAATTGAAACTTACACAATACTGAGAGGCCTGTATAGAGTGGATGTGGAGAGGATGTTTCTACTAGTGGGGGAGACTTAGAACTTGAGGGTATAACATCAGAGTGAAGGGACGCTCCTTTAAAACTGAGATGAGGAGATATTTCTTCAGCCAGAGGATGGTGAATCTGTGGAACTCATTGCCACAGAGGGCTGTGGAGGCCAGGTCATTGAGTGTCTTTAAAACAGAGATAGATAGGTTCTTGGTCAATAAGGGGATCAAGGGTTATGGGAAGAAGACAGGAAAATGGGGTTGAGAATCATATCAGCCATGATTGGATGGCAGAGCAGATTCGATGGGCTGAATGGCCTAATTCTGCTCTTATATCTTATGGTCTTAATGCCATCTCTGGACTTGATAACATTTCCAACAACTTACATATAGCTTAAGTGTACAGGTGCATCAGAATATTTTTAAGTGGTGCCCTGGAACTGAAATATCGATGGTAGTCATGATGGGGAGATGCCGGCGTTGGACTGGGGTAAATACAGTAAGAAGTCTCACAACACCAGGTTAAAGTCCAACAGGATAATTTTGTAGCAAAATCCACTAGCTTTCGGAGCGCTGCCTCCTCGTCAGGTAAGTGGGAGTTCTGTTTACAAACAGGGCATATAAAGACACAAACTCAATTTACAAAATAATGGTTGATTCGTGATCTGTAGTCCTTTCGGTATCTTGTCTGCTTTCTTGCATCTTTGTAGAAACTTGAAGTCTGTGTTGATATGCGCGATCTTCTTGGAGATCCTCTCCACTTGGAGCCGGTAGTTTGTGGTGTCGATGGTAGTCATGATGTGGAGATGCCGGCGTTGGACTGGGGTAAACACAGTAAGAAGTCTCGCTTCTTACCCTGTTTGTGAACAGAACTCCCACTTACCTGACAAAGGAGCAGCGCTCCGAAAGCTAGTGGATTTTGCTACCAAATAAACCTGTTGGACTTTAACCTGGTGTTGTGAGATTTCTTACTGTGTTTACCCCAGTCCAACGCCGGCATCTCCACATCATGACTATCATCAACACCGCAAACTGTCGGCTCCAAGTGGAGAGGATCTCCAAGAAGATCGTGCATATCGACACAGACATCAAGTTTCTACAAAGATGCAAGAAAGCAGACAAGATACCGAAAGGACCTCAGATCATGAATCCAACCATTATTTTGTAAATTGAATTTGTCTTTATATGCCCTGTTTGTAGAACTCCCACTTACCTGACGAAGGGGCAGTGCTCCGAAAGCGAGTGGATTTTGCTACCAAATAAACATATTGAACTTTAACCTGGTGTTGTGAGACTTCTTACTGAAATATCGGCCAGGATTCTCCAGCCATTCACACCCTGCTGCCGCTGCCTGCGAGCATGGAGAATTTGGCACTCAGCCACATCTCCGTTCACTGTGGCGGGACTGGAAATCCCAGCTGTGAGCGAGGTTGGAGAATCTGGCTCAACTCTTGTTTCTCTCTGCAGATGCTGTCAGACCTGCTGAGTTTATCCAGCATTTCCTGTTTTTATTGCATTGTAAGTAACTTATTCTAAGCATGGAGCATATCCAAAAAATATATACAATATATTGAACACCAAATTGGCAATAATATACCTAAAACGTGCATCATTGTACTTCATTTGGCTTCAACCATTTTGATTTATTATTGTCACATTTATTGGTGTACAGTGAAAAGTATTGTTTCTTGTGCGCTATTCAGAGAAAACATACCGTTCATAGGGGAGAAGCAGAGAGGGTGCAGAATATAGTATTACAGTCATAGCTAGGGTGTAGAGAAAGATCAGCTTAATATACTGTAGGTCCATTCAAAAGTCTGATGGCAGCAGGAAAGAAGCTGTTCTTGAGTTGGTTGGTACATGATCTCAGACTTTTGTATTTTTTTCCTGATGGGAAAAGGTGGAAGAGAGTATGTTTAAAGTTTATTTATCAGTGTCACAAGTTGGTTTACATTAACACTTCAATGAAATCACTAAAAATTCCCTAGTCGCCACACTCTGGCACCTGTTCGGGTACACTGAGGGAGAATTTACCATGGTCAATGCACCTAACTGGTACGTCTTTCAGACTGTGGGAGGAAACTGGAGCACCCGGTGGAAACTCACGCAGACACGGGGAGAACGTGCAAACTCAGTACAGAGAGTGACCCAAACTGAGAATCTAACCTTGGTCCCTGGCGCTGTGAGGTAACAGTGCTAACCACTGTCCGGCGTGCATGGGGTCCTTAATTATACTGAAAACTTTTGCCCTGGGGTTATTGTTCATTCCTGACAGACTGGGGAGGAGTCTGCATTCTCGCACCGCCAGTTGTCTTTGTCTAACAATCGCTTCAAGCTGGGGCGGGAGTGGGACAAGGGGACATACAACACACTGGGGAATTTGCTTGAGGGTCTATGGTGTGTCTGTCGCATTATTTTAAAGATGAATAAGCCGGTCTATCAAAAACAAAGAAAATCGTCCAATTCACATGTTTATTTTCAGTTCCCATCAACCTGTTTTTTAAAACATTCTGTTGGACCCTGGGGCAATGTCCAGCAGTGGTCTCTGTGTGTGGTGCTGTCCGCGATTCAGAGGCTCTGTTTATCCACGCCCCGAGGGGGAAATGCTGACCTTGCCAATTCCTGCAACCACTAAACTGCCTCTCCCCCGCCTCCCTCCCTTTAGCTGACAGGGTGATGGAGACAAGTCAGCAAGACTGTCCTGGACAAACTTGGGGTCCTGCAACAGGGCAGCGAAATCCACCGCCTCTCACAGCAGTGGGCAGCCCCATCTGGCGGCCGGAACATCAGCTTGTTCACAAGGTGAGGTCCACAACTGCCCACACAACAGGTACACGACACAGCGTCAGGCAAGTCCCAGCACTGCTTACACTGTAGCTTCGCCCACCAGGATGTCTGACTCAAAGATCCACTCAGTTCCTGGGATATTTCCGGGAAAACTGCTGGAGGGAAATCACCACAATTGACATAAAAGCCAATTCCGCCTAATGGATATATTTGTGGATGCTGATTGGACGTGTTCCAGGAGGCTCCATCACAGGGCCCACCCCCTATGCTCCCAACATTGGCCACTTGATATATCAAGTGGAAAAAGGACTTGGACTTGTTATAAAGGAAAATTACTGAATGTTGGAATCTGAAACAAAAACAGAAAATGCTGGGAAATCTCAGCAGATCTAACAGCGTTGGTGCAGAGAGAATAGTGCCAACGTTTCGAGTCTGGATGACCCTTCATCACTTGTACATCGCCTTTCCTAACTTAAGAATGTCCCAAACCACTTTGCAACCGATGAAGTACACTTTCAGGGCAGGTACGATATTGTTATGTTTGTTGGGGCATGCCCCTTTAAGAGAATGGGTCAAGCCCCACCTTGGGTGGAGCTTGCCAACGCAGTCTGGTGCTGACTGTGCTCAGAGAAAGATGTGTATTAAACTGTTCCCTTAATTCATTACTACTGACCTTGTGGTCCTTATTGATCTTTAGTATCGGTCCTCCAAACATTATGGGTGGTATTTTATGGCCTCGCTCATCCCAAAACCATAAAATCCCACCTGAGGTCAATGGACCTTTCCATGGTCTGGCCCTCGCCCGCTCTGATTCCCATGGTGGGCAGGATGGTAAAATTCCGGCCAATACATATTACTGTAGAAATGTTCCAGTGTGATAATGACTAGGCCTTCTGTTTTACTGTGCTGGCTGAGTGATAAAGGTTGAACACAGTAAGAAGTCTCACAACACCAGGTTAAAGTCCAACAGGTTTATTTGGTTGGCCAGCACAGTGAGATCCCCGCCCCCACTCTTCGCCATCCATCCTTGTCATATATTACCTCAGGGTAGTCGGAAAGTGAACAAACCCACTAGCATTATTGTTGATCATGATGTGGAGATGCCGGCGTTGGACTGGGGTGGACACAGTAAGAAGTCTCACAGCACCAGGTTAAAGTCCAACAGGTTTGTTTGGTTATTGTTGATCATTGATCTTTTTCCCCCGTTTCAACATTTTTATAACTAACAAATACTGTTAAAGGAACATTTTGTTAAATGTTAATGCCTCGATGATTGTTCTCCTGGGTTGCTTGCAACAATGTCCCAGAGATTTACCTTTAATCATGTAGGTGCTAGAAGAACCCTGCTGGGTTGCCAGTGGCTGGGAAATTGGGTTACGGTGAAAGGGGTGGATCTTTCAGCCGCTTATCCTGGACTATAAGGGGGAATGTCAAGGGGAGTTCCCAGCCTAACCTATGGCATTTTACCTGATACAACCACCAAGTAAGTTCTGGAGAAAGCAAGCTCTAAGTATGATTCTGAGCTATCTAAAAGTCCAGAAATGTCGACAAGATATGGTAATCAATCTGAAAGATGGTCCAGTAGTTTCTTTAGGAGCTGAAGCATCATAAGGCAGTTTTTCTGTTGGGTGCTTGCCAGGTAACCATAGTTCCATTGCAGCGTCCATCAGGGCAGCCACCATGGATTCACCTACCCCAACCATGTCAATGATCCAGTTCCAGTAATGTGGAGAGGGGTTGGCACTGCGCTGAGTCAGACACCTTGGGTTTCACTCCATCACATTTATACTGGCAGAAAGGAGACAGTAGAAATTTACCCACCATCTTTGGATGATACTGCTGCTGCAGTAGAAAGTTTGGGTAATTTTGCACTGCTGTCACCATTCTCACCTTGTCACCGTTTGCTTTTGATGCATTGGAATACAGTAAAGATCATCACTCACATCACTGTAAACCTAATACTTCCTGCAGAAAATTACCTTAGTTCAGGTACAAAACTAAATCATAAATGCTAATGGAATACTGGTCTTTATCTCAGGGGGGTTGGAATGCAATAGTGAAGAGTTGATACATCCTGAGTTGTGCAGAGCTTTGGTCAGAGCCCATCTGGAGTGTGGCATTCTGGTTTGTAAGCTGTTCCTCAGAAAACACAGAATGGACATAGAGTGGTACAATGCAGATTTGCTGGAATGATAGAATTATAGAGTCCCTACAATGCAGAAGGAGGTCATTCGACCATCGAGTCTGCACTAACTCTCTGCGAGTATCTGACCCAGGCCCTTACCCCCACCTTATCCCCGTAACCCTGCACATTTACTATGGCTAATCCATTTAACCTGGACAACACAAGGGGCAATTTAGCATGGCCAATCCACCTAACCCGCACATCTTTGGACTGTGGGAGGAAACCAGAACACCCGAAGGAAACCCATGCGGACCGCAGAGAGAATGTGCAGATTCCACACAGACAGTCACCCAAGGCTGGAATCGAACCCGGGTCCCTGGCGCTGTGAGACAGCAGTGCTAGCCACTGTGCCACCATGCCACCCTCGGGTTTAAAGAGTTAAATTATGAAGACAGATTGCATAAACCAGGATTGTATTCCCTGGATATCAGAAGTTTGAAGGGTGAGCTAATTGAGGTGCTCAAAATGATGAATGGATTTGATAGGAAAGTTCTGGAGAAACAGTTTCCTTTGCTGGGGGAATCAAGGACAAGAGGCGATATTCTTAAAGTTAGAACCAGGCTGGTTATTGAAACCAGGAAGAATTTTTTAAAAACATAGGATAGTGGAAATTTGTAACTTTCTACCCAAATGGCTACGACAATTGGAATTTTTAAGCCGGAGATCGATAGATTTATTTAATTAAGATTAGCAGGTACATGGAGAAAAGACAAGTGATTTGAACTGTGATTAATTATAATACAACAGAATAGTGAATCAAACGTGATGGGATGAATGGCCTGATACCGTTTCTTAATGATCTATTTGTTTGATAACATAAATGCAATGTGTAACCTTGTTAATTCACACTTATCAAATGCAGTCAAATTAAACACAATAAAAAAATAAGTAATTTATTATCTCTGCAGCAAAGAATAAATAATTACATATTTATGAATTCTGTTGAATATTATTAAATTGTATTTTCCATTTTGACTTGGTGGTTTGTTAATTGTATTTTAATTATGTTTAATTGCATACAGTTGGTGGGTATTGACTGGGAATTCACTTGTGCACCTAGAAATAAACAGACTAAAACTATGGCATTTTGGATTAAAAGGTGTGAATTATTGTAATGTGTAACTCTGTAAATAAATGTTTATAAAAGTACATGAAGATTGGGATCAATTCTAATCTTCACCAACCAGCTTTCTGGAATATAAAATAGTTTAATTGGGAGGAGTTGAACCTTCTCGGGCTGAATGACTCACTGAATGTATACAGTGAATATTGCTTGCATCTCAGTTGTACTGAAGCAGCTCGGAATGCAACTTGCTCTATGTAGTCAACCTTTAAAGTAACGTTGCAACATTTGTAAGACCATTGTGAGATGTCTGAAATGTTTCCTTTACTGTATTGAAGCATCTCAGAGTGTTACTTGATGTATGTAAAGAGCCTGAACATTATTGCATTTTGTGTGATGGGCATTTTGGAATGTTTGCAATGTTCTTGCAGATTTCTTATGAATAAAGTATATTTTTAGAAAACAAAATAGTTGGGGAGATATAAAAATGCTGGCCTAGCCAACAATGTCCATGTCATGTGAAAAAAATATAAAACAACAAGCTGAAAAACTTTGGGACAGAAATCCAATGTTTTAGGGAAGGGAGGGAAAGTGCTGTGCCTGAAAGTCTTCCGGCTCGGAGTATTAAGTCCAATTCCATGAATGCATTGTGTGTGTTGAATGGACAATGGAGCTGTAGTGGCTGTCGTGCTACAGATTTGCTTGAAAGCAAAATGCCATCTTAACTATATAATTAAAAACCAATGCATATTAAAATAGATCATCAAACTTCATAGGATAAATAGCATGATGAGCAGGTTTTGTCCCCAAAATGTTTTATGTTAATAAATCAAATGATGGTAAATTCAAATGATTCTCTTGCTCGCTTCCATTCAGATTGCAATGATGAACTCTACCTTGACCCATGCTGGTCATGATACAATTAATAGTAAGACAGGGTTTGAATTCTGAAGTCAGTTGGTTAAACTGAGCCCCTTATTCGCACTGTCTTACCAGCTCAGTCTTATTGTTTCCAGCTAGTGTAAGGTAAATGCACAAAATCGTTAATGTAAAATAATGTCAGAAGATATTAATTTATGCATATATAATACTGTATTAATTCACTACCCTGTAACACAGTGAAAAATAATAACTGTGTCGTAAATGTAATTTACCTGCTGAACCTTCATCTTACAAAATACACTTTTTGTGTTATATAGGAACTGAAAGATTTCACCTGCATGGTCATTCATCATGTGTAGGTCCAGGTCACGATCAACAGTTGTCCAAATCTACATTCAAAGGCATCAATGCCAAGGTTAACCCAGTTTTTATCGAATGTTCTAAGAAAGTGCTCTTTTGATTAGGATGGAGAGTCTGGGTGTTCCCTTCCAAGACCAAGGAAATCGCAAACACCTTTTCATGAAATTTAGAAAAATCATCTGATATTTTTCTCTAAATCTAAACATTTTAATCATAAAATTAACAAAAGATTTTCAAAGGTTTCTGTACCACTCAATCAAGTGTCAGGGGGCTAAGATAATTTCGAACTCTTTAATTTTATAAAATATATATAAAAGGTAAAGTCCCAGATGATCATAGGCTGCTCTCCCCTTTTGAGGGAGAGAGCTGACTGGTGGTGATTTAACCTGAGGATCACCACATCTCAGGCGAGGGGCACGGTTGAGAAGGCGGGGCCTCTGTGATTAACCTCAGTCAGTACGGGAATTGAACCTCATGGTGTTGGTGTCACTGCATCACTCACAAGCCATGCAGCCAACTGAGCTAGCTAACCTCCCCCATGAAAAATATACATGTCATCATGGCTAATTTATTTTTAAGAACTGGATAAAGGCTTTAAAATGACTGAAACCATGGCTGGCTATGACTCAAACAAAACAAACTTTCTGGCATTCAGAGAAGTTGCCATCTCGTTATCTCTCAGGAGGCCCAGTGAAGTGCAGAAGACCAACTTCCAGGGGAACTATTCAAAGGCTATTTAGATTCCCTACGCCAGGCCTGGCCAATGGAGACTACCCGTCTGATGGGACTATGGACTCTGAAACTACTTTTGAAATTCTTAATGGTTGAATCATCAACATTCACAAGAATCCAGAGTAAGGAATTTACATCCATTGTCAAAGCAAAAGTGGAGAAGTGGTAGTTACATGCCTATCACCTCCCTCCCCCATGCTGATAGAACCTGTAATATTGCCTTGTGGTGCTGCAAAGGGGAGTCTGCTATCTCCCATCAACTGAGTAGCAGCTCAGAAACAGGTGGTCTGTCCAGGTTTGAATGGCTGGTTGCATCTATGCTGTTTCTACTGGAACTTTTGAACCATTGCCTACAAGACGGATTTTCCTCTGTGCACCCATTTCATCGTGGCAGCCATCTCTACTGGAAAAGTGTATTATCCAGCATCAGTTTCAGCCAGCTGAGCTCTATGAAGGAATATACGATTGGACTTTTGATTCTGGGCTCACGTGAAGCAATAACTCTTATTTTTTCCTGTGGTCTTTGTCCAGTACCTCTTTCTTTTCTTTATTCCTCTATAACTGTATGAATGAAATGAGTGTGGGGGGCTGTTGTGAACTCTCTCTCATATTTTGAATGCATGTCAAATAAACTAACCCTCTAAATTTGCCCTATCTCAAGATTGCTATGGGGTTATTAAATAGAAAATTGGATCACACCCAAACTGAGGGTTAAGCAAGGGCACCACCACTTGTAAAAGGGGGAAATGAAAAAAATAAAAAAACACCTTTTTATTTGCAGGTGGATGGTGAGGGGAGAAATCCGGGCTGTTTAGGGTAAACCCCCTCCTGTCCGTAACACAAGACTTACAAATCTTGTTTAGGGAGTCAAAGCATACATATTGAAGAAGTTTGGGACATTCAATTTTATCTCCAGTCAGGAATTCAACTACCAACCCCGATGTCATTTCGCAAAGAGAAAATGTCCAAGAAGCTTTAAGGATTTTAAAGATAGAAAAACTCATAACATTTAAGAATAAAGCACAAAACATTCTTTATTTACTTGGGCTGAATACAATCGTAACACAGATTATAGTGGTGTAGAAGAGCAATATGTAAATGCTCCTTGCAATACAATGATATAGATCAAAGAAAACTGCCATTATTTGTAAGAGAAAAAACAAAGACAGTGGCAGTGCGACTTCCCAACTTGTGCAAACATGGAAAACTATTGAAAACAAGAAACAAACAACAGAACTGCAGCTGAAACTATTTACTTTAAAGTAATAAAAGCTGACAAGTTTTGAGGAAATGTAATTCATACTGCCCTTCATTAGATGCAGTGCAATCTATCAAATTTTATGAATCACGATAAACATCAGCCTGTTCTTTTGTCTACAAGAAGTCCAAACCAAGTTAATTTTTAATATCACAAGATAATGTTCTGTTGCGTCCAATTGTTAACACCGTACATTTATAAAGCACCCGCATACAAAAGAAATCTCGGCGCACTTTCCAAGGAGAGGTGAACATTGAACAGGAAGTAAAGCAGAGAAGGAGGGTGAGGATGAAGAGAAAATAAAGAGACCCAAGGCATTGTTGAAGGGAGAGGTTTTTTGAGAGGCTTTTCAAAGTGGTAAAGAGGCAAAGTCACTTAGGAGGTGAATTTCGTAACAACCACTTGGGTTGAAAGATCAGTCATTGATGGTGGACGGGGGCGGGGGGGGGGGGGGTGGGGGGGGGTGGGGAGGTTGATTTCAGCAATAAGTCAGTGCCAGAGGATTAAAGGGTGTGAGCTGGCACATATGTCTGAAGAAAGTTATTCAGAGAGTGATATGGCCAAATGATTTGAAAGTGAAGAGGAAGACCTCCTTTAAGTGAATTCCCTGGGGTGTAATGAGCCACGAGAACTGGGGATGGACTGGGCGACGAATGTGCATGTATTTCCTTTAGAAAGAGAGGACTTTGTATATAAAATGGTACAGTAGCTGAAATGTGTGAAAGGCAAAGGTTGGCAGACTGGAGAAGAAAGTATTGGAAAAATCAGTTCACAAAGGGATAAGGGGATTGCATTGAAACTTACAGAATACTGAAAGGCCTGGATAGAGTGGACATGGGGAAGATGTTTCCATTAGTAGGAGAGACTAGGATCCGAGGGCACAACCTCAGAGTAAAGGGACAACCCTTTAAAACCGAGATGAGGAGGAATTTCTTCAGTCAGAGGATGGTGAATCTATGGAATTCATTGCCACAGAAGGCTGTGGAGGCCAGGTCATTGAGTGTATTTAAGACAGAGATAGTCAAGTTCTTGATTGGTAAGGGGATCAATAGTTGCAGAGAAAAAACAGGAGGATGGGGTTGAGAAACTTATCAGCCATGATTGAATGGCAGAACAGACTCGATGGGCTGAATTGCCTAATTCTGCTCCTATATCTTGTGGTCTTATGGCCTAAAACCAAGGATGAGTTTTTTGGCAGTGGAGAGACTGAAGCACGGGTTTATGCAGGAATATTCTAGAGGTGCAAACTAGCAGTCATGGCAACAGATGGAATATGTGGCAGGAAGGTGATCTCAGGGTCAGACAAAGGCTGCCAGCCATCTTGAGAAAGCAGTTAGCAAGGTTGATGAAATTCACATTGGAGGCACATTAGAGAGTCTGAGTGAGGCAGATTCAATTTTGAACTGTGCATTTAAACATATGCAGTGCATGATGGCTGGAAAGATGGTCAGACAGATAACTAGAGTCTTGGAATTAGGGCTGCTGAAGAACATTTAGGTGTCATTGTTATACATTGATACTAATTCTGATTAGAAACTGCAAAGTACGTGGGTCTGATTTCAGAGGAGATAAAAAGAACGGAGGGATAAACATGTCGTGAATGGGAGAAGGGTGAGCAGATAGCCTTGATTTTGGAAACACAGAGATCCATTAGTTTATCGGAATTATAACCAAAGATGAAAGCGGAGAGTGAGGGCATTCAGGCCAGAGGAGGTGACTTATTCTGGAGATGTGAAGTTTGGCCAAGTCACCCTGTAGTAACAAGGAGATTTAGCTATACGAGGGAAGCTACTGCTTGAGTTGGTCAAATCAACCATTAAATATACACATTCTGGCCCATGGACTTGTATCCATGGATTTAACTGACATAGGTGATAGTAGTGAGACATAGGGTGTCAGAGGTGGCGGCAAGGGAATTAAATGGAAATTTGATATCAAGTATTAATGTCAGTGCAAGTGGTGGGTCAGAGGAAAGGCCCTACAGGTGGCATGGTTGTGGGAGTTTGAACTGTTTTGTAGAAGGTAGAAAGAAGTCGGACAAAAGTGGGAAAAGCAGGTAGATGCATAGAAAGGAGATGAAGAAGTCATCAGAGAAATCTCAGTTGGCCTTCCACATGCTGATGCTTCATGAGACGGAAGTAAGTACAAGAGTGTGGACATGCTTTCTAGTACATGCGTGAAAGGTAAAATTGAGTGAGGTGAGGGGACAGACAGGATGAGGTTAGATACAGATAAAGTTACTGAAAACAAGTTGTGTGATGTAAAGACTGTAGACTACAGGTTACTGATCCAGGGCTCAGGTTAGAGCTTCACCCTTTCTGGAATTGCATTCCAGATTACAACAACCTCAAACTGGCAACTCTTGTCACAACTAACAAAAAAATAACTTTTTCCAAAATTATAATTCAGACTACAATTAGTTCAGGCTGATTTCATCAAAGACAGGAACTCAACAATAATCTTATAGGTAGACCGAGTATTCAAAAGTGACTTGTAATTAAATTTGGTTTTTTAAAACAATTCATTTTTGTACTTGCAGACAAATAGATAATGAGATTAGAAAACAGTTACAATAGCGGTTGTGACTGTCCTTGACATCTGTAACATTATTTCTCACATCATATATACCAATGCTATAGGCTACTGCTTTGTAACAGAGATAACCATGGAAGAAATTATTATACCTCTGTACAAAACACTACACAGCTGAAGCTAAAATTCCAGGGTGGTATCTTGACATTGTCACTGCTCATCAGGGAGTTATTTTAGTATTACATCATTCCAAGAATCCAAAATCATATTTTGCACTTAATATGATGGAATAATCTAATAATTTTAATTAAGCAGCATAAACAACATGACAAAGTGGGAGTTCAGTGCAAAAAAAGTGGATAAATTGAGTTAAGCATCTTTTAAGGATTCGACTACAATGCAAAGGTTGCATTCTTTTAACGTGTATTATTAGATCCAGTGTTTACATAAGGATTAGCTATGGAGAAGGGAGGCAGGAATGCAGTTTGTGAACTAAAAAAACACCTTGCTGCTTTATTTTTCATACTGTGAGAAATTGTCTCGAGTGTAATTTAAAATTACCCCATGAAATGTTCTTATGCTTAAAGTAATTCCTGTGACATTGGGTTTCTCAGTAATACTGAATGGAAGAATGCAGGTTTGATCTCCTCCTTGATGGTAGTTCCCGAGGCAAAGGGTTTTGAAAAGGGCATGCCAAGCACAGGCTGGGACATCTCCCAATGGGATTGAAAGAGCTGTTGGCAGAAGTTTGGAAGCAGGTCCAACTTCTCAGTGGACTGAAGAATAACTGCAAATTGTTTAATTTGGAAAAATTACAATTGAAAAATTTCATTTTGAAACTTGTTTGGAATGAAATTGAATGTAGGACCGAGGTGTTTATTGCTTCCATAAACCTGTCTCTTGATCACTTTTTTTCTTTTTAAATATAGTCATATAAATGGCAAAGGCAGCCACTATTTCATTTGAATTTTTCACAGCAGTTCCAAAGACTTCAAACCAGTTTTATCAAAGTAATGACAAAGGATATTACTGTAGACAATTAGACTGGTTACATTTTTGTCAATCTATGCCTTCCCACGTTGGGTATGGCCCAGTTAAATGCTGAGTATTGCTGAGTTAATAGTCTTGGTAGCATAGTTGTGAGAAGGCACTAGAATGGAGGTCACAGAGGGCAAAGTAAAATGGAAGAGGGAGTCATGTTGAACAGCTGAGAAAGTTCCCCTTGGGCTCTGAGCAGATCTTCAACACGGCCTCTTGACCAGGTCTGGGGTGGCGTACCGAGACACCAAAGAAAATTAATTTATATTAGACGGACGCTTACAACTTTTTTACACCCTTGACATTCTCGTTCATTTCAAAAGACTGAGGTTCATTTATTAAACAATATTTTTAACTGAACTAATGTTAGATAGAGTGCAATACACAAGAGTAGCCTGTCAGTTTCAGACATATGTAACTCCAATGATGGGCTTTGGAAAGTCAGAAATCTCACCCTGAAATCTGCCTTTTATTACTGATCATTTTCAGTTTGTTCTGCAATTAATTACTTGGTGCAGTTTATTTCAGTCACATGTTTAGGTTCACAGCCATAGTTACCAATCATAAAGCTCTAATAACTTAAGTGCAATTTTTAAGTTGCTTTGACGTCTCATGGCCCCTTACAGTGCCTCTCACTGCACTGTGGTCCTTGGGACCTAGTCTGTACAAAATCGATCAGCTCCCCCTCACCGCGCACTACACAGGATATTAAAAATGATTCCCTTGCATTCTTAAAATAAAATGTAAATAGAGACTGCTGATAGGGCTAGATGAAGTAGGGTGGGAGGAGGCTCAGGTGGAGCACAGACACAGACCGGTGGAGCTAAACAGTATGTTTCTTTGCTGTACAGTCCACGTAACATGTTTACTTGTATTAGCAAAGTGTTTTGAGTGTTTCAATCTTAAACAGAACCGTTCATTAAAATGCCAGTCGCTACATCTTATGAGAACACTAAAAGTAAAGTCCAGTTTAACCAAAAGACTCATTCTGGTGCTTGAAGATCTTCATGAATTTACTTCTATATTTGCTCCGTATTGCACAACACATATTAGCTGTTCATTAACTATTATCAAGCAACCACATACAAGGCATGCCCCAGAGACTCGAAACAATAAGCATGACTCCGACATTATTATGTTGGTTGCTGAACACTGAGCACATTCACCGTGCAACATAAAAATGGATTGTCAACCTGATTCTTCACATTTTTGTTCATACAGAATACTAGCTTGACTAAGTTAAAGAGGGAAGACAATAAATAAAACACAAACAACATTGCTTTATTAATGGCATTCACTGATAGACTGAAATTTAACTTTTAAAATATGTAATTATAGCTGGCCACATTTCCCGCCCTCGGCTGCTCCAGTGGTATCATACGTCTTTCCAACATAAATTCCATCACTGCTTATTATTTTAAAAGCTAAATACTTCATGAAATCAGAATGCTAGCCGATGCAACTATAAAGCATAGTGTGGACAGAGCAGAACTGAACTTGCAATTCCAGAGACAACCTGCATTAAGCTTTTGTTAACCTAGTACACTAGATCCAACAAATCAAAGCACTGAACTCTGCCAAGTGTCCATAAAATAACATCAGGCAGGTGAAATGCTTGTTAATTTTAAGAAAGATACGCTTACCTTAACAGTAACATAAACTCCCATTATCAAAATCACGCACATATCCACAATGGTTTTCAGGACACAGGGCTGCTGTTTGAGGCTTACTTTCCTATGCTTTGTACCCTGGAAACGAGGTTCTCAGGAGATCTGTATTACCAAATATTCGCACCCCATTTGCATTGCCAAGGGATTCAGTTGGGTATTTCCTGAGAGGAGTGTAAGGGGTTGGAGTACTTATGCATGACAATTCTATGCAATTGAGGCAGGAGGAATTAAATGGTGTCCAACTTTCAGTGCTGAATGGATCACCATTTCCAGGCCTTTCTAGCGGAAGTTCAACTTTCCTCTCCTCGCTCCAGGTGCAATGTGCTGCTGGGAGTGTGAGCGGGGAGTTTAAATGGCTGATTTGCACCCAGACAGGATCAAATTATGTCAGGCCGGGCACACTTCAGGGGAGCAGTGGGAGGAAAATCAGCCCTTCTGAGTCTAAATGTGCTGGAAATACATGGTGGGGTGATTAGCACCTGACAGAGGAAGATTAATGTTTAAGTGGGTTTTATCAATCCGAACTAGGATAGCATTTGAAACAGTCTCTCTCTTCTGGATGTCAAATCACCCACTGCGTATCTGCAGCATTTATTATCATTCTTCCAGATTTGGTGCATTGACATCTATAATGGTTAGATAAAAATTTGTATCTGGATGCGGCATGAGCGGAAATCATAGTGAATTTACGCAATTGTTAAGAATTTGCTTTATCTGCAGGAGGGGTTAATTCCACACATCCAGCAGAGAGCCACACTCTGGTGGAGAAAGGGCTAAACCAGAGCATATAAACCATATCAAATATCGAAAATGCAGTCCAGTTCGACAACAAGAACCTGCTGATAAATTAAAAATGCTAATTAAATGTTCGGTTGAAGAAATATAACATTGTCTGGGGTCAGACATGTGCGATATTATCCACTGTTCATTTATTTTAATTGCTTTATAATTGCATTTTATCCTTTATAATAACAAGAAAGTATAACCTTTTGGTGCAGTGAGAGTTTTTGGATTTACTTCATCGAATATTTAAAATAGCGTCCAGTTGTTCTATAAGCTGACTGCAAACTCACCATCGTTGCTAACAGGCTGAGCTTACATAGCTATAAGGGGCTCTTTGCTCTCCCTTTATGTATTTGCTCATTGAAAGGAATTAATACGGTTAGAGCCTTTAAAGGGGATGGGCGGACAAAACTAATTTAAATGGAAATAAACTATCTGGAACACAGATAGGAAAAATCACTTGCCTGTTGTGCCACTTGCCCTATCGTATTCTGTAACTTGTTTAAAATTTAGTCTTAAGTTACATATATTTTACGCCTGGTTTCAGCTGAATCTATGCTATATTTTATACAAATAAACAAATAGTCATTTTTCCTAAGCAAACTGGATTAAATTTCCTACCCATTCAGAATCATTTCAAACCAGATCTTTGGCAGACACACTGCAGCATCTTTGTCTCATTTTTATACATGGTGTGAAATTATTATTATTTTTTACAGAGTGGAAATATATCAGTCTCGAAATTATACAATGTAACAGTATTGTGTCAACCACTTTATGCACTATTTTAATAGAGGCAGTAACCTGTGGTAACTTCCTTGATTAAAACAGTGTGCAGAATAATTGCATACAACCCCAACCCAAGATAATCTGTCACAGTGTAATTTCTAGGCTATTAACTACTGATCGGCTGGGAATGATACGAAAAAGAGGTCCACTAATTCAAAGCTTGGGATTTATGCATATGAAATTGTCATTTTATATCTCTGTTAACATCTCAAATGCGCCAAATAAAATGGGGCTGACCTGGCACTAAGGAAATCTTGCAAGTGACAATTCATAACATTAAGGCAAGTACGGACACAAGTAACAATGTGATACTCACACAAAATACCTGGGCAATGACTCCACCATTCTTTGTTTTGTTTTCAATACAAATGAATGAAGTAACGCATTAATGCCTGCTATGAAGCTAGATATTTTACCATTCCTTCACTAAGCTGAGCTGCTGACTTTGAAGAAGGTTTCTTCATTTTTCTTTGTATATTTTTCTCTGATATGACTATTGTGTATAGCAGCTGTACATACACCCTTTTCAACTACAGCACACGGTGTAAAAGGTTTCAAGCAATAAAGTCCAAAGCATAACTTTGTACAAACCAGCTTCAAATTAATTCCCTTGTCTCCCCCCCCACCCCCGGTTCCACAAACCCATGCTTTCACAGTGAAAGGCAGAGAACACTGGTTGCTGCACTTTGCTTAGAGTCGTATGGCTAAATATTTTAAAACTGTTTCCAAAGCAGAGTATCCAAGTTAATTAGAAAAGAAAAATAAAGTTGTCCAACTTATTACAATATCCAATCTATTATAGTTCTAGAAAGATTCGAGCAATTTATGGTTTAACGAGAGATGATATTACTGTGGTTCATTTTATTGAGGGAAATCACACTAGAATCCTCAGGTCAGAATCCTGGCAAATTTTATGTGGGTATCAATTTCTCAAACCTCACACTGGTTATCTGCTGCAGCGCAGGTATTTTTCAGAGGTTTGATTTTCGTTAACTTCCAGAACGCCTTTCCCACAGAATATTACATTGATATTTAGCCACTGCAAGTTGCCCATTTCCAACATGCATTTTTTTTTAGAAGAGGCGAGCTTTCTTCTTGAGCTCATTGCGTTTCCAAAGTGGTAACCTGTCGAACTCCTGGTTAGTCATATTAAACAGCTGGTAAAAAACTTCAGGGGCCAGATGACGCTAAAGGAGCAAAGCATAAAGAAAAAAAATCAATTAGTTATTACAGTTTATTTGCAATGCAATCCAACAATGCTGAAGTCACATTTATTTATCTAGAATTAGAGATTTTCTTTTCCTTTGTTAAGTTTGATTTGATTTATTACTGTCACATGTATTGGCATACAGTGAAAAACATTGTTTCTTGCGTGCTATACAGACAAAGCATACCATACATAGAGATGGAAAGGAGAGAGTGCAGAATGTGTTATAGTCATAGCTAGGGTGTAGAGAAAGGTCCATTCAAAAGTCTGGTGCAGCAGAGAAGCTGTTCTTGAGTCAGTTGGTAGGTGTTCTCAGACTTTTCCCAACGGAAGAAGATGGGAGTATGTCTGGGGTGCGTGGGGTCCATGATTATACTGGCTGCTTTTCCAAGGCAACGGGAAGTGTAGACGGAGTCATTGGATGGGAGGTTGGTTTGCGTGATGGACTGGGCTACGTTCACAACCCTTTGTAGTTTTGTAGCTAATATGCCTTTGCCATCTTTTCCTCCCAAGTCACTGACTAACTGGGTGCTAGTCCCTATCCCAATGTCACTTTATCTGGTAAGAGTGCATTTTGGGTATTCTGATCAGTTTTGGTCATCAAGACACATCGTGCTGGCAAAACAATGAGATTCACACAGTGTCAGAGGACTGAGTTAGAAGGCAATAATATGGGAGAGGAAGCAGAGGAGAAAGGACAAGTTATTCAGCAGAGCAGGAAAAGGTTAATCCAGAATGCTACTTTCAGTTAAACCATAATTGTGGGAACAAGCTAAGGATTGAAATCAGAATATTTGAATGAAGAATGATTCCTATCTGGGATGATTATCCTGTTACGGTAAAGCCTAATCCCTGGCATAATTCAAAAGGCAATTAAACTGCTATGATATGGATACAGAGGGTTTCTGTGCAAGCATCTCACATTCACTTCTCTTTGTGAGATTGAATGCTTAGTATCTCATCCCGATGTGAGCTGAAGACATAAAACAGCATCAACTGCTTGCACTGCGCTACCCTTTTATTCCTCCTTAACAACTGGCACTAAGGAAATCTTGCAAGTGACAATTCATAACATTAAGGCACAAGTTTTTTGCATCCAGGTGGTAGCATGCTTGAAAGTCAGAGGGGCAAATCTTACCATCTTCCCCTGCTGGCTGATGGGTGGGATGAGTTGGTAAGTTCGTGAGAGAGCCAAGAAATCAGGTTTTCATCCGATTTCTCGCCTCTCGTGATCTTACCAGCGATGGGTATCCGGCGAGGTCAGCCTTGTGCCTATTTCCATTTAAATGTATTACGCACAGAATTGATGAGCACGGTACAGTATCATCTGGGCTCATTGCCTCTGTAGCCTCGACAGGAGAGGTTCCCTCCAGCGAGAATCACAACTGGTCCCTAGCAACAGGGAGGGGTTGTGATGGTCTCGCCCGTAGAACTGGAGGCCATTGACGGCCCCTGGGAAGGCTGGAGGCAAGGGGGTGCCACTTGGGCAGTGCCAGCCTGGCAGTGCCAGTCTGGCACCCTGGCACTACCAGCTTGGCACTCTGGCACTGCCCATTAGGCACCCAAAGAGCAGGGCCATAGGGGGAAACGGCCTGCTGGGGGGCAGGTCAGACTGGGAGTGGCCGGTTGGTGTGGAGGGGCGGGGGAATCCACTGGCACTCTGCATTAAGCATCGCTGGGGGGAGGGAGGGGGACGATCGGGGCTGGCCATGGTGGGGAGGTCGGTCATTCCCGGCAGGTTGGGGGTTGCAATAGGCCGTGGGCCCCCGCAGAAGCTGAGTAGACTGTGCTCTCACCTCCAGTCTTGTTCTGTCTACATCTCTTGGTAATTTGCTGCGTCCCCTGTTGGTCACCGAAAGCACTTGATAAGGGTAAATCTTTGCAGTGGAAAAAAAGGAAGATTCAATATCATCTACTCATCTCCAATTATGTACATGCAAAAAAGCATCTTTTTCAGACTTCCTCATTATAATCTATAAAATATAATAATACCGTTGTGATCCCAAGGGAGGCTGACAATTTCTAAAAAGATATTCAAATTTCCAGTGGCTAACTGGAAGGATTATACAAAAAGATTTTATTCTAATAAACAAATGAAAAGCAACATCATCTAAATACTATTCAATAGACAACTGATATTCTAAACTACAGAAACGATCCCCCATTTAATTTTGAAAAAAAATCCTTCCATGGTTATACTTTATTCTGTCTCTGAAGTGGACTCTACATTTTCCAGGAACCAGTCCAAAATGATTCTTGGCTCTGGCAGGCTTGCTTCCTTTATTTTCCTTTCCCAGCAATGGTAACTGAGAATTGACTTTCATGGTGAGGAACAAAGTGGGGATTTTTCCCTTGAACCAAACTAAGCAAATCTTCTCATCTTGTTTTAATCCTCACAAACAAGATCTCTTCAAACTGAGCATAAGACCCCACCCTCATTTCATGTGGTGACTGACAGGGCCTTCATATTCTCTGTTTAAGGTGCAGGACTAACTGCTGCCATCTTTCTGCTCTCTCTTTCTCTCTCTCCCAGATTCTTTCAGGTTGACGCGTCTGTGAGGTTCAGAAATATCTTAAGGAAACTCTGTAAGCTGATGGCTTTCTTTGGCCTGTTCCACTCTCAAAGTCCATTTCAAAGTCCACGGCAAGGTGAATCACATGGGCATTATATCTAGGTAGAAATACTGATTAATTAATCCTCTCAACCCCCAACTCCATTCTGTTTTGGAATTTAATAATTTAAAAAGAACAGTTTACACAAAATCCCAGTAAGACAACCTGGGCCCCGTTAATAATTAACATAAGAGTCATATTTGACTTGAATCTTTGGCCAGAATTCTCCAGTTGTTCATACCCTGCCGCTGCTGAAAGCAAGGACAGAGAATTTGGCGCTCAGCTAAATCTCCATTCACTGCAGCAGGACCGGAGAATCTCGCTGGTGTGAATGGCCAGAGAATTCCAGCCACTAACTCTGTTTCTGTATTCACATATTCTGCCAGACCTGTTGAGTTTTTCTAGCACTTCCTATTTTCATTTCAGATTTCCAGTATCCGCAATATTTTGCCATTTTAAGGAGATTCCAGGTTTTGATTCAGACTCGATACTAATTGTTTACTAGTATACTAGTTGGGGCGGCACGATGGCACAGTGGTTAGCACTCTGCCTCACAGCACCAGGGACCTGGGTTCGATTCCCAGCTTGGGTCACTGTCCTGTGTGGAGTTTGCACATTCTCCCTGTGTCTGCGTGGGTTTCCTCCGGGTGCTCCGATTTCCTCCCACAATCCAAAGATGTGCAGGTTAGGTGGATTGGCCATGCTAAGTTGCCACTTAGTGTCAGGGGGACTAGCTAGGGTAAATGGATGGGGTTATGGGGATAGGGCCTGGGTGGGATTGTGGTCGGTGCAGACTCAATGGGTCAAATGGCCTCCTTCTGCAGTGTAGGGATTCTATGATTCTAATAGGAGATAAGCTTAGGACCATTAAGCTAACAGGTCATCATCCCATGCCAATTTTACATTTACTTGCTTACAGATCTATTTTCAACAGGTTTTCTCCCCTTGCAAACCAGTTTGTCCCCATTCATTCCCTGGTCGTGTGAAGGAAAAATGAATGACTATTTCTAAAAATGATGCACAGGTCTAGCACACTTACCACTAGAAAGGGTGACATGGTGGTTCAATGCAATGATGTACTAACACAGTGGGAGGATGTGGGCTAACTGGCAATGGCATTTTAAGTTTGCAATCTTGCCTATGCTATCAGGAGAGGGTCTAAGCAGGGTCTCCACAGGAAGAACTGAAACCTGGATGGAAAATGATCCCAGTCACTCTTGTACACCTAACAGTGGTTGACTCAAAAAGAACACTGATAAAAATCTGAAAATAGGCCAATTTGTCTGGGTAACACTGTTTGAATTTTCTGTTTACTTTGGTTATTCTTATCATATACAGTAAGCTCTTATTTCTTCATATTTTATTAGTCCATAATTCCAGTGATCTCCGTAGACTTGCCTTTGGCTCCAGCATGTTAGGCATTGAAACTCCCCTGTCCATCCTTGTTCCTTGCGCAGTTCCCTCTTGCGAGGGCTGTGAGAGGCAGAGAGAAATAATGAGGGTATGTCAGTTACAAAGCCCATAATGCAAGCGCCACTATATTGACACAGAGTTACACTAAACTTCAGGGAATTAAAGTGCATGTGAAGTAAGATAAACATTGCAAAACAAATATAAGTAACACAGTATTCTTACTTAAATGTTGAAATAGAACAAAAAACAGAATTATACTATACGATCTTCAGCCTTTCAAATCAGGTACAGTGTTGAAAGATTAACTGATGCTTTGTTGTATTTACTAATGGAAACGGCACTATCAGAATTGTTACAGTAGAACTGCGTCGTCACTGCGAACTGAAGCTGTTTTGCAACTTTCTGCAATTGCAGTATAAATGCTGCAGTTAAACCCCTTGGTTATTGCCAGCAAGCCTCCATTATGATTTACATTGACATCAAAGAAAACGTTCACTTCAATTGTACGAAACTCCGAGAGGGACAAAGTGAGATTCTTTTTCAGAAACGCTGATCAAAATATGATGACGTTAGTTCACACGATTCCCCATTCTCCACCAAATAGGCTAACCTTCCGCACCATTATTCACTTTAATACTGGACACCAGGGGCGGAATTTTCCCTCCGCACTCGCCCCAAGACCGGAAAGCCCAAAGATGTGCAGGTTAGGTGCACTGGCCATGTTAAATTCTCCCTCAGTGTACCCGAACAGGCACCAGAGTGTGGAGACGAGGAGATTTTCACAGTAAATTCATTACAGTGTGAATGTCAGCCTACTTGTGACTAATAAATAAACTTTAAACTTTAACTTCTTAAAAATCCTGCCCCAGGTCAACAGACCTTTGCATAGTCCGTGTCCCACCCACTACGATTCCTGGGACGGGTGGGACGAGAAAATCCCCCCCCCCCAAACATTACATGGACTGGCAGCAGGTCTACTGTTAGAGTTTTTGTTTCTAAGAGTAGCAAAATGTGTGAACAAAATTATCGGGTAAAATCCAAAGTTTCAAAAGAAAATTTAAACATTCTGACGTGTATTTTTAAGAACTGTACTGACTGTGTGCATTTTGGAATGTCAATTCAAGGAAAAAAATCAATAATTAGACTGACATATTCAAGCTTTACTCTTATCCTAGCTTAGTTTCTATGAAGTAGACATTCCATTTCATTCTCAAATAAAACATTAAAATTCTGGTTCAGTTACAATATCTACAACAATCAAAAATAGCTACATATTCTGATAATACAGTTGACTCAAGCTTAGTACATTTTAATTAATAATTATTCATTGATTTTTCCTCATCTAAACTAAAAGGTCCAATTGAATATAACGATGCTTGGATTTCATTGCAAGAAAACTAGGCTAAAATCATTACAACACCTTCTAGAATAATTGCTAGATTATTTAAAATCAGATTTATCACATTAGATCATACATCTCTTTAATATTCAGAAAATAATGTCATTGAGAAACATTAAGACATGTATAAGGTTCATCTTTCCCTTTTGCGGTCAACGTATTTTTGACATTTCTAATGACACCAACATACCAGCGTTTCTGAAAAAAAAAAGAAAAGGAAAATTATTACTCTGGTGCACACTTTACATACGTTATTATTCTTTTCTCTAATTACCTTGATGAAAATGTACAAATGAATACATTAATATATTCGGTTAACTCTGTTCTGCTAACAAGGATCTATTTGTCGCTTTAGGTGTCTCCATCTGTAATCGGACGGGTGTTGGCCACGGATGTTCCTGCCACAATCATTATCAATACTGCTCCATATCCAAGCAACAGCCTACAGCAAGGATAAGCAAGCCACATCAGCTTAGCAACACTTACTCCTGCCACCCAGTCAGATCAAGGGCTGTAAAGGATTCTGAGCCCCAGAAGGCTTGGAGGCCAAGGGCCATGTGGTTCAGATCTAAGTACTCCACCTTAGCTGTCAACCCTGCCCATGCTGGAGTCATTTTGATAAAACTCTTATCACTTCTACTCCAGAAGAAAATGTGCCCCTATAATAAAATTGGATCAGCCATAGTCACGTCAGTTTATCAATTTGTCATGTAGTAAAGTAAGATTTAGGTATGTTTGTTCAGCTTGAAGATTATAATAGTTCCGAAAATAAACTTGTGTTTATTAACTGGAAAGTTGTTTAAACAATGCTGGATCTCATTTCAGTTTTACACAGTTCTCCTTTCCCTCCTCTCCCCGAGGGTGCTGTTTCAGGTCTAGTTAATTAACTCACATGAAATCCCTCTATTTATTGCTTAATTGAGATATTAACCCATCGAAACTGAACAGTTTAACACCCTTATCAAAATAACAAACAAAGAAATGGATTATGCAAATGCACACGAGTCCAGATAATGAGTACTGTTGGGCTATTTGACCTTGGGGTAAATTTTATGTTGATGATGGGAAGTGACGGCTGCATAATGCTTGCCTACCAGTAGAAATATTGGTCTTGGCTGGACAATTTTATGAAAGGCGGCCCGACAGCGATAATATACTGGAGCTTTAATTAGCTGAAAGTTGAACTTCTCTCACTCATGGAAAGTAAGTCCCATTTACAAGAACAGTGAGCCAATCTGATTGGCCAGCAGCTGAGTAGTCCCAGTGGCATCAGAACTCAGTAAGAGTCTGAAGAAGGAAGGACATGTCTTTGGTCTAGGAGGAATCAGGAAACAGGGGAGTGGCACGAGGGGTCAGGTTCTGAAGGCTAGGGGCAGAGACACAAAGTGGGGGATACCATCTTGGGGTAGGTGCACAGGGTTCCTTCCCTCCTCCAAAATGGAGGTCGAATCCTTCCTTCCTACCATAAGACATAGGAGCAGAATTAGGCCACTTGGCCCATCGAGTCTGCTCCGCCATTCAATTATGGCTAATATTTTTCTCATCCCCATTCTCCTGCCTTTTCCCCATCACCCCTGATCCCCTTATTAATCAAGAACCTATCTATCTCTGTCTTAAAGACACTCAATGACCTGGCCTCCACAGCCTTCTGCAGCAAAGAGTTCCACAGATTCACCACTCTCTGGCTGAAGAAATTCCTCCTCATCTCTGTTTTAAAAGATCGTCCCTTTAGTCTGAGGTTTTGCCCTCTGGTTCTAGTTTTTCCTACTAGTGGAAACATCCTCTCCACGTCCACTTTATCCAGGCCTCGCAGTATCCTGTAAGTTTCAATGAGATCCCCCCTCATCCTTCTAAACTCCAACGAGTTCAGACCCAGAGTCATCAACCGTTCCTCATACGACAAGCTCTTCGTTCCAGGGATCTTTCTTGTGAACCTTCTCTGGACCCTTTCCAAGGCCAGCTTTCTCTTTCCCACCCTTTATCCTGAGAGTTTGAAAGAGTGGACGGGTCTCCTTCATTCTATCTTCCTCCATCTACTATATTATGGTGGCAAAGAGAGAATGAGGCCCTTAACAGCCCATTAATTGGCTAATTAGGGACCTAAGAGCAGGCGGGTGGACGTGTTTGCTGGCTGACGCTTTACCATGGAATACCACAGAATCCCTACAGTGCGCAAGGAGGTCATTTGGCCCATCGAGTCTGCAACTCTCCGAAAGAGCATCCCACCCAGGCCCACACCCCCTCCACCCACCATGTCTCAGAACCTCGGGCATTTACCATGGTCAATCCATCTAACCTACACATCTTTGGACTGTGGAAGGAAACCCACACACACACTGGGAGAACATGCAAACTCCACACAGATAGTGACCCAAGGCCAGAATTGAACCCGGGTCCTTGGCGCTGTGAGGCAACAGTGCTTACCACTGTGCCGCCCTCCATAACCCACCCACTGTATTAATGGCAACAGCTCAAGGGTGGGTGAGAAGGTAGTGGGCTAGCAACCAGTTCTATTTTGCAGGTGCCCCCACCCCAGCTTGCAAATACACTGGCATGGAGCAACAAAATCCCCTCCACTACCCCCACCCCCACACCCCCCAACTGTCCTGCGCAACCTCCCCCACCCAGCATGAGTTACTCACAGCCAAACATAATTCAGCAAACAGGATTCACTGAATAGTGACTAAAAACAGAAATCCTGATTGGTTTCATTCTTCTTCATCTGCCTAGCTGAGAATGATATTATTCTGGGTTCCTGCAACACCGAGCAGTGGCCAGAGTGTATTCTGCTTCCAGCTGCTAGGTGGCAGCGTCAAACTGTATTCATTAAAAGGGAACTCGGAGGCTTACACAGGGCAATCCGGGGAATTACAGCTACAGCTTCAGGAATAAAGTCCCACTAAATGCTCTTTGAGTTTTATCCCTTGCAAGTCACGAGCAACAAACTTTAAAAAGGCAATGCTACGAAAATGTGCTGGGCTTAAATTAAAATCCAGAAGGGGGGAATCACGACCTAAACAATAGGATTTTATAAGTCAGTGAGAATCTAGATGAAGACCAGGATTGTTAATGAAATCCATTTGTTACGGAAAACATGATAATAATGTTTTCATCTGGACAATATGAGGCTCAGCATGCTGTTTGGATGGTGGGACTTGGACATCTAGGGCAGCACCAAGTACTTTCTTGAAAAGTTGGAAGGGAGGCAGTAAGGTATCGGGTATCAATCAGTCTAAATTCTGGGCACCAGTTACTTCAGGTGCTGACAGAGTATGGAAAAGGAAATGATTATTCAGCCCTATCAAGGCCACTTCTTTTGATTTGATTTATTATTGTCACATGTATTAGTATACAGTGAAAAATATTGTTCCTTATGTGCTACACAGACAAAGCATACCGTTCATAGAGAAGGAAAGGAGAGAGTGCAGAATGTAGTGTTACAGTCATAGCTAGGGTATAGAGCAAGATCAATGTGGTACGAGGTAGGTCCATTCAAAAGTCTGACAACAGCAGGGAAGAAGCTGTTCTTGAGTCGGTTGGTACATGACCTCAGATTTTTGTATCTTTTTCCCCCGAAACCCTCATAGATTTTAGCACACCTTCTTAATCTTGAGGGAATGTTGATGTATAAATCATACCATACCCCAAACATGAGCAAGAAAATTCACTCCTCCTCAATTGTCCATAATCAACCCTGCCTTCCCAGAAGGAAAAAAGCAGTAAAAACTGGGAAGTAGGAAAACTGGTCCAAAGTGTTTTTTCCTGGTGGGTTCCTGTCTTTCAGGTAACATCCCTCCCTGCCTCATAGCATACAGACCAGCGAGCCCCACGAGATAGTTAATCCTGTCCCTATTTACTTATCCTTAGAATTACCTATCATTTTCCCAGGTGCATACTTAACCAGGTCAGCTTTAACAACAGGGGTAGAGACCCAGGACAGACAGATAAATAAATCATCATCTACCATGATATTTATGAGGAGGCCCAGCAGTTAGGGCTGGCTAAATGGTGTCACCCATTGAAACTCTCACTTCCTCCAGCCCCTTCACCTTGAGCAACCAAGACATGTCAAGATACTGGTGTTCAGGTCAAAAAAGCTGTGGAATTGAGGTCCAGGCTGGACTTGAAGCCTGAACAACACCCTGAAATTAAACTGGGCCTCAAAGGAAGGGGCAAATTAACACAAGAGAAAGAAGTTAAGCTAAGAAAGGACTGCTATTGAGCTGGTCTTTTATGCCTGACCACAGAACTCCAGGAGTACTGGTTTTTGATCATTTTGAACCAGTTTTTCCTTCTAGCCTAGCAGCTGCTCATGCATGAAGCATCCAAACATTGCATGTTCCTATCTCCACACCCTGGTCAGTACTAAAGATGTGTCAGAACTATTGAAACAACTTGACTTTGTCCTGATCCTAGATCCCCTGGTGGTTTTCGAAACATAACTCATTATATGCTAGCAGGGTAGTAGAGGGAGTTTCAATCCCAATATCACAGAATCCCTACAGCGCAGATGGAAGCCATTTGGCTCATCAAGTCTTCACCAACACACTGACAGTGTCTTACCCAGGCGCTCTCCCCCACCCTATCCTCGTAACCCCACACCTTTATCATGGCTAATCCTTCTAACCTAGACATCTCAGAACACTAAGGGGCAATTTAGCATGGCCAATCCACCTAACGTGCACATCTTTGGATTGTGGGAGGAAACCAGAGCACCCGGGGGAAACCCATGCAGACACAGGGAGAATGTGCAAATTCCACACAGAGACCAGAATTTTCCCGTCCCGCCCGCTACGATTCTCGTAGGAGCAGACATGCAAAGGTCCGTTGACCTTGGGCAGGACTTTCGGGCTTGGGGTGAGTGCGGCCCAGAGAGTCACCCAAGGTCGGAATTGAACCTGGGTCCCTGGCGCTGTGAGGCAGCAGTGCTAACCACTGTGTCACTGTGCTGCCCTTTTTTTTCATATATAATTTCATATCAGATGGATCTGATACTTGCATTGCTTTCTTATACTTTCTAAATAAATCAGACAATCTATATCCCGAGCGATTTAACAACATTCACAAAGATGTTTGGAGTCAATCATGACACTTGAACTATTTTCTGGGAGAAGAATTTAAATGTATTTTATAAGCTGGACAGATATGCACGGAAACACAAGATGAAAAGGCATTCCTACCTCTGACACCATCGCTCACATCGCTGTAGCTGTCGTACTGTGTGAAGTCTGTGGACTGTGGCTACCAAAACAAGAGGGAAGAAGAATTAGCCTTTAAAACGTCCCAACAGACAATTATACTTTACTAGTTACTGTAGATTAGTTACTACATCATGTACACTACATAAAGGTACACAAAGATAATAATAGTTAGACCAGGGTTATATTGTAAATTAGCCACTTAACATATGTGGGTAACTGCATTTGTGATTCGTAAATTTAACAAAAATAGACCCCACTGTGGGTCGGGTGATTTCAACGCTCATATTCACATGGTATATGTGAGCATATTTTAACGTTTTTGTATATTTGTTAGTAAAATGGTAAGATGAAAAGCAGAGAGACCGAATGTCCTTTTTAAATTGTATGCATTTTTCATGTTTTTTAATGCTTTACTGGTAAGCTGTGTAACCTGAGTGAACACTCTGGTCTGCAGCGCCATGGAAACATGGGCGGGGTGGTTGGGGATCAGCTGGATCAATGGACATACCCAAGGCCAGCAGGACAAACAAGTCCGTCCAATATTGAGAAGCTCCAAGAGAGCACTTAATGGCAAGCGGCATCCAACCCCATACTGAATGGGACATAGTAAGAAGTCTCACAACACCAGGTTAAAGTCCAACAGCTTTATTTGGAATCATGAGCTTTCGGAGTGCTGCTCTCGGTTGATGAAGCAGCAGCGCTCCGAAAGTTTGTGATTCCAAATAAACCTGTTGGACTTTAACCTGGTGTTGTGAGGCTTCTTACTGTGCTTAGCCCAGTCCAACACCGGCATCTCCACCTCATACTGAATGGAGGGAAGGCAAGTCTGGCGCATCTCATTGTGCAAGTCAACATTTTCTGATGAAGTCAAAGTATAGCTCGTAACCGTTGAACAAAAACCTACGAGCTGCACAAAGACTACTGCATCCAATAAGTAAATGCCGGATTTCCAAACTTTAGTGAAAGTGATTTCACTAGGTTTTGCACAAGGTTTTGCACAAACTGGTGACAGACGCTTGTTAAATAAATATACACGGTAAGCACATTTACCTGTATTGTGTGTAGCATTTTCTACTAGAGACTGTGCATGAGCTTAAATGGTGTCTCCACAATAAAACCTGTGGCTACTCAACAATTGCTTTTGAAAAATACTAAATTAGACACATGCCTAGCATCATTCACATGCATGAATATAGTGGGCTGCATTTTCCCTCCGGGAATAGGAAAGCAAAGTCAGTTTCCAGATCCCGAAACTCCCCCCATGCAGAGGGGGAAACAGTGGTTGAGATTGTCACAGAGGCACCCACTAAGTGGCATGGAGACAGGTTCCCTGGACAATTAAGGATTGCTTCCTGCCACTACATCAATTTTTAGGTCCAAATTGCACTTTGCCTTGGCTGCCATGGACTTTCATTTTCTGATCAGTCTGCAATGTGGGGACCTTATTAAAGATCCTGCTAGAATCTAATTGGACTACATCAAATGTGCTATTCTCACTGACCTTTCTTTAGACCTCCTCAAAAATTTCAATCACATTAGTCAGACATGATCTTCCCTTAACGGATCCATACTGAATCGCTTTGATTAATCTGTGTCTTTCTAATAACCTCCAATAATCTACCCACCATCAATGTTTGGCTGACGGGCCTCTTATGACCCCTTTGGTCCCTTTGGAAACCCTACAGTATTGTCCCCTTTGGAAACGCTACAGTATCATAGAAACTCTACAGTGCAGAAGGAGGCCATTTAGCCCATCGAGTCTGCACCAGCAACAATCCCACCCGGGCCCTATCCCCGTAATCCCACATATTTGCCCCATTAATCCCTCCAATTTACACATCCAGGGTCACTAAGGGGCGATTTAGCACGGCCAATGCACCTAATCTGCACATCTTTGGACTGTGGGAGGAAACCAGAGCCCCCGGATGAAACCCAAGCAGACCCGGAAAGAATCTGCAAACTCCACACAGACAGTGACCTAAGTCGGGAATCAAACCCAGGTCTTTGGAGCTATGAGGCAGCAGTGCTAACCACTGTGCCACCTTTCCCCTCTCTAAAAGATGGTACAACTTTAGCAGCCCTCCACCTCCACACCTACAGCCAGAAAACATTGGAAAAGGATGGTCAGAATATCTGCTATCCTCCTGTGCTTCTTGTAGCAGGCTGGGATACATTACATCCAGGTCCGGTTATATGTCTGCTTTCAAAGATGCTGAACCTCTTACTATTTCCTCTTTCACTATGTTGATCCCAACTAATATTTCATAGTCCTCCTGCTCGACTATAGTTGTGTGTACCTGCCTCTTTTGTGAAGACACTTATATTGATTAAAAACCATCTCCAAGTCTTCTACCTTCACATACAGGTTACCTTTTTGGTGTCCAATAAGTCCAACTCTTTCCTTAGTTATCCTCTTGCCTTTCAAACATTTTTTAAAACTGTTTGTTCCTTTTCTTGATTTTACTTTCCAACATTTTTTGTGCCCTTCATTTTCCATGTGACAGATAAAAAGCCCGCAGTGATATGAACCTAGTGATGCCAATAGGTCAACTCCAAACTGATCATGAGGATGCACATGTTTCAAAAAAATCAAGAGAGGACATCTTTCATTTCTCTGACTATTTTGGTTAATTATTTGGCCTTTCTAAATTCAAGGAATGTTAGCAATTGAGAAAAATGAAGGGTGAGATTTTCCACAGCCCCTGCGGCATGGATGGTTGGAGGCAGCCTGTCATTGGCTGGTGGCGAGATCTTCTGATCCCGCTGCTTTCAACAGGGCTTCCCGTTCTATGCACCCCCACCGCCTGGAAACCCAAGGTGAAGGTTCGCCTTTGGCTGGACCAAAAGATCCCATCGGCAAGAACAGCTGGAAAATTCCAGTCCAAGTTTGTATTTCAGACTTGCTCCCCCCAGTATCAAGCGTTACCAGCATTGGGAGCAACATAGAAAAGCTGAAAAGTTAAGCTGTTTCTAGATTCCCTGGGGAATCGACCAATGCCCAAAGCCCAGATGACTTTCCCAAGGGCATGGAGAATTTTTCAACTACGTCTTAATTTGACAAGGGCGGCACGGTAGCACAGTGGTTAGCACTGCTGCTTCACAGCTCCGGGTTAGGTTGATTGGCCAGGTTAAAAATTGCCCCTTAGAGTCCTGGGATGCGTAGGTTAGAGGGATTAGCGGGTAAATATGTGGGGGTAGGGCCTGGGTGGGATTGTGGTCGGTGCAGACTCGATGGGCCGAATGGCCTCCTTCTGCACAGTAGGGTTTCTATGATTTCTATGATTGAGTTGTGGTTCCTCTGAGTGAGACGACTGAACATGTGTGTACAAAACACTGTAAACTTATTTGTTCCAAAATTTCCCGTAACAATCCAAATTAGTGATGTTTGAGATGTTGGGGCTGGGTCAACTCAATTCCCACAGCATCCTATACAGCAAGAAGCTTTCCATCCTATTGGTCTGTGCTGCCTAAAGTCAGGGTCCCAGAGCTGATCCAATCGTGTGTTCATTAACTGCAGAACTAAATCCTCTTCCTTCTGATTTCTTAATACTAAGTTGAAGTAAAGGATGACTTTTCACTACGCAGGACTTTTATTAGAAGTAAATCAAAATGCTTAAGCTTCAAAATGATAACAACGCCGGCAACTCAAATCCTAAATCTTGAGTAGCTCACTCCGTAGCATATATTAAAAATGAACAATGTTTTACATGTAGAGTGGCTGTGGTACAGCAGTGATATGTATTTTCAATGCTGTCATAACTTTGTTTCATAAACATGTGTGTGCAAAACACTGTAAACTTATTTGTTCCAAAATTTCCCGTAACAATCCATCCTTTAGTCACCACCTAATTACAAATTTAAATTTATATGAACATGCTTCAGACAATTTGTCACTAATTATTCCTGGCTGGCACATATGAAAACTCCAGAGTTCAGGTTACAATTTTAAGGGTAAAGGCAGTAACTGGATCAGAGAGAAGCAAGGAGTGCCAGCTGATGTCATTGGCCATTTACATAGTATGTGATGCATGTGAGTCTTGTCTTACCCTATGTAGCCCATTTCTTCCATAACCCGGGAGAGAGGATGTTTTGGACGCAGAGGCATGCAGTGCTGAAGGGGAGAAATGTAAAAGCAACATTAAAACTTCAGGAAGTCAACAGGAGACAGCAAAAGTAATAAATTTAAGCTAATATTCTATATTAACAACTCTGGGGCAGTAAAGGGAATAGGCAATTCAATATGGATATGTTTTAAAGGTAAATAATGCTATCAGGAATAGCAGTAACATAATGTTTAAGTTTATTTATTAGTGTCACAAGTAGGCTTTCGTTAACACTGCAATGAAGTTACTGTGAAAATCCCCTGGTTGCCACACTCCGGTACCTGTTTGTGTACACTGAGGGAGAATTTAGCATGGCCAATGCACCTAACCAGCACGTCTTTTGGACTGTGGGAGGAAACCGGAGCACCCAAAGAAAACCCACGCAGATGAGGGGAGAATTTGCAGATTCCACACAGACAGTGACCCAAGCCGGGAATTGAACCTGGATCCCTGATGCTGTGAGGCAGCAGTGCTAACCACTGTGCCATCGTGGCATATAATGTTTTATATATAGAGGGATGCACATAGAAGCCAAGGATCAATCTTTCAAAATCAAAGGCATCACGTTCACACCCACTTCCAGCTTATTCTTATTTTTTGTAAGAATCAGAATTGCATTAAAAAAACAAAATACACAAGTTATGGGAGTATAACGTCAGACTGAAAGATTTGTAAAGTATTGTCCAGAAGTTTTCATTTTGTTTAGTTCAGAGTTCCGTTTACACAGTAAAATGCGTCCTGTGGGTGGGGATGATTTTGCTGCCATCAGATTCAGTCTCCACACTTCTCCTTGTTCTTTGTTCTGGACCAGTACACAATCTTCCACCCCCACCTTGAAATAATTCCCAATCCAAGGTTGGAGTCTACCTGGCACCTGCCCCACATTTAACTTCACTAAGGCTGGAAAACAATTGGACTCAGTGAGGAGGGGCGGGGGGGGTGGAGAGGGGGGTTCGGAGTGGGTGGCAGTCAGGTTAAGTCTCTGCAAAACAATGTAAACCTGACGTGACATACATTTAGGTGATTAGACGACAGATAAATTGGCCCAATAATCTTCACAGGGCAATCATGGTCGATTAATTATTTTTTTTCAAGGAATACGGGTGTCACTGGCAAGGTCAGCATTTGTTGCCGATCCCTAATTGCCCTTGAACTCCGTGGCTTGCTAGGCCATTTCAAGAACAAAGAACAGCACAGCACAGGAACAGGCCCTTTGATCCACCAAGCCCGCTCCGATCACATTGTCCTACCCGGACCAACCGCCTGTATCTCTCTATACCTCGTCTGTTCATGTGCCTGTCCAGATAAGTCTTAAATGTCGCTAACACATCTGCCTCAACCACCTCACTTGGCAGTGCATTCCAGGCCCCCACCACCCTCTGTGTAAAAAAACTTCCCCCGCACATCTCTACTGAACCTTTCCCCCCCTTACCTTGAATTTGTGCCCCCTTGGGATTGTCATTTCTGCCCCGGGATAAAGCTTCCAACTGGAAGCTTCAACAGAGGACAGTTAAGGGTCAATCACATTACTGTAGGTCTGGAGTAACTTGTAGGCCAGATCAGGCAAAGGTGGCAGATTTCTTTCTCTGAAGGTCATTCGTGAACCAGATGGGGGTTTTTGTGACAATTAATGATTGTTACCTTTAACACAAACACAGCTGACCACTTAAAAATGGGACTATGTACAGCTAAAGCAAACTGAGTTGATGCAAAAGAGGACTTGAAGCCTCGCAGAGTAAACCTCACCCAAAATAACACCTACTCCACCAAAAGAACAAATGGAGATTTTCTCTAGAACGTTTTTACTGAGCTGGTTTGAGGATTAAAATTCATTACTTCCTAAATAATCTGATAGATTTATCGATTACTTTGACAGGAAGGTCTATTCCTGGGGTCCGTTCCCACGTGAGGAGGAAACTATTTTGGAGGTTAGGTAGCAATTCAATGGAAATCTTTCAAAGATTGGAATGAAACAGGCAGTAAAGGTATTAAAGAACCCTGTTTCTTACTGATCAGTGCCCTTTTCCCATGGAGCTACTGCCTTCATTCGGGTATAGAAGATATATGGCAAAATTAACATTAGAGCTGCTATCTTATGATTATACAGATTTTGTTAATGTATAAATGCATTTTAGCAAGTGAAAACGATGTCAGCAGAGTGCACTCCTTTAGTGTGAGGATAATTTTGACTGTCATTATATTGAGGGATTACAGGCTTAAAACATTAAACGAACATGTTCAATGATTGCATTATTCTGAAATGTGAAGGAAGGAAACACAACCTGGAGTACTGATTAGTTGCTTCATTAATCAAAAGCTTTTCATTTTAATTACAGACTTATTACTTTGGACTTTCTTTGGTGGGATTGTAATGCTTCATAAAACCATCTCTCAGGGAGTCACATGGTGACAACTCATCATTTCAATTTAATAGCTGGAATTTTCCACCCAGAAGATTTCTAATTATTGGTGGTTTTCGAAAGGGGAACATGATGATTGGTATTTGGGAAAATAACGGTTGATGTTATGACTGCCACTATGTTACATAGTCTCAACTTAGTTCATAGAATCCATAGAATAGAATCCCTGCAGTGCAGAAAGAAGCCATTTGGCCCATTGAGTCTGAACCAACTCAGACAGAACATCAAACCCATGCCCTATTCCCATAACCCCATGTATTTACCCCACTACTTCCCCCTAACCTACACGTCTTGGGAGACTAAGGGGCAATTTATCATGGCAATCCACCTAACCTGCAGATCTTTGGAATGTGGGAGGAAACCGGAGCACCCAGAGGAAGCCCACGCAGACAGAGAGAGGACGTGCAAACTCCACACAGTCACCCAAGGCCGGAATTGAGCCCGGGTCCCTAGCACTGTGAGGTAGCAGTGTTAACCACTGTGCCACCCATAAGCCTTAGGGAAGCTTTAGTTTATGTACTGAACATCGGCAGACATAAAGAAGAAGTTGGCAGGTCATGGGTAGGTGGAGGTTAGCATAACTGTCTTCTTTCCTATTTTTTCAGGCTCTCTCACACCCAATCTATTGCCAGAAGGATGGAGCAGCAATGTTCTCCAAAAGTTTCTGACAATGCTGATGGTGTGGAATAGCTTGCAGTGATTTAGACTCTGTTTCAGACCCACCTTATGCAATGTGGCTAACTTGGTGTCTCCCCTTGACTCCCTTTGACAGACAGGTGGAGAAGGTGGTGAAGAAGGCATATGGCATGCTTGCCTTTATAGGACGGGGCATAGAGTATAAAAGTTGGGGTCTGATGTTGCAGACGTATAGAACGTTGGTTCGGCCGCATTTGGAATACTGCGTCCAGTTCTGGTCGCCACACTACCAGAAGGACGTGGAGGCTTTAGAGAGAGTGCAGAGGAGGTTTACCAGGATGTTGCTGGTATGGAGGGGCTTAGTTATGAGGAGAGATTGGGTAAACTGGGGTTGTTCTCACTGGAAAGACGGAGGATGAGGGGAGACCTAATAGAGGTATATAAAATTATGAAAGGCATAGATAGGGTGAAGGGTGCGAAGCTTTTTCCCAGGTCGGTTGTGACGTTCACGAGGGGTCATAGGTTCAAGGTGAGGGGGGGGGGGGGAGGTTTAACACGGATATCAGAAGGACATATTTTACACAGAGGGTGGTGCGGGCCTGGAATGTGCTGCCAGGCAAGGTGGTGGAGGCGGGCACACTGGGAACGTTTAAGACTCATCTAGATAGCCACATGAACGGAGTCGGAATGGAGGGATACAAAAGAATGGTCTAGTTTGGACCAGGGAGCGGTGCGGGCTTGGAGGGCCGAAGGGCCTGTTCCTGTGCTGTATTGTTCTTTGTTCTTGTTCAGACCTGGGATACGTCACCATCTCTCTGAAAACGGCATAAAACCCATGTACACACGGATTTGCTTTCTTAGATGGAGCCATCATTCAGCTGTGGCTAACTGATTATAAATGGGCATTTTTTAATATGATCATAACATTTTAAGTTAGGTGGTTTGTTTTTGACGGGTGCAGACGAGATGGGCCGAAGGGCCTTTTCTATGCTGTCGACCTCTATTTCACTATATTGGAAAATCCTATTATTGCCTGCTGAAACCTCTTTAAACCAACTTTTAATAATGTCTAAGCAAGTAATTTAAAAATCCCACTGAATTATGTCTAATTCAAATATTCAAGTGATGTTAATTATCAGAAAGTTGCCTGGAACTACATAAAATATCGTCCGATGTTTTGAGGCAACATTGTAATATAGAGAATCTTGGCTTGTATAAAGAATATTAAGTTCACTTGTCAAAAGGCCCATGGCAAAGAATTATGAATTGATAAAGAAGTTATTCATCGCACACATTTAATGAAAGATTTATATTCTTACATGCATTTCCTGCTGAGTCAAGGCGATGTCTGAATTGGAGGTCACCAGATGGAGTATGAGAGGCTAAGCGGGCTAGCTTCTCCTTTTCCAGCTCTTCCTTTAGGATCAGCTTCCCAAGGCCTGACTGGATCTGGACAATTACAAAAGATAATTCCCAAAATAAACAAATCCGTATTTCTGAAGAGCAGCTAATGCAGCACCAGTGAGGAGGAGTTAGTGAGACTAGCTAAACATCGTTAGGTTTTCCCTGACAACAATGTCCCTTTTTGAACATAATTTACTTCGAACTGTTTCAAGAAGCTGAGTACAAACCTGAGCAGTGGTACATTTCGGGCAGTAGGACAAGCCAAACAATCCTACTTTGATTAAGAATTAACTTCATTTCCTTAACCCAAGCAATACTGAAGGTGAACATTGACAAACATTGGTTGGTGGTTAGTCTGCAATGTGACCTGTCCTGTTGTGCTGGGGGAACCCTTGAATGAAAGGAAGAAGAAAGCTTTGCATTTATATATCACTTTGCATCTTTCACAACCTCAGGACATTCCACACAGCACTTAGCAGCCAAAGAAGTACTTTCAAAGTGCAGCAATTGTTGTAATGTAGGAGATGTGGCAGCCAATTTACGCACAAGGTCCCACATTCAGCAGTTTAATAAATAACCCGATCGTCTGTTTTAGGTGTTAGCTGAGGGATAAATGGTGACCAGCGCACCTGGAGAACTCCCCAGTTCTTTGAACAATGCCTTGGGATTGGTTCCATCCACCTGGGAGGGCAGACAGGGAAGTACTTTGGAAAATTCTGAGTTTAATTGTAAATTTTCATTAATGACATCAGTTGGAATTCAATGCTGGTGGGAACCTCTGGTCCCAATGATGGAACTCCCCTCCCCACTGTGGGTTTCTTGGTGGCGTGGGGTGGAGCCACTGGGAAATCCCATTGACAGCGGCAAGACCAGAAGATCCTGCTGTCAGCCAATGACGGAACGCCTTCCATTGCCGAGAAACACGCAGTAAGGAATCCCGCGCACTACCACATAGATGATGCAAAAGTATTGGCTGGAACTTTTCAGTTTTGTACGCCCTGTTACTGCTGCCAGCGTGAAAGGAGAATTTGGCGCTCAGCGAATCCCCATTCGCAGCAGCGGGACTGGATAATCTCAGCTGCAGATGAGGTCGGAGCCATTAAATTGAAATGGTGCTGGCTGCAGATCGTTTGAATAAAAATAGATAACTTTAAAAAGTACAAAAATACATACAAGTCTGAAAAATATTCTTGAACAATGATTACAGGATTAACATGTGCTATCTGAAAACTGAAATTTGGTTGAAAGTCAGACCCAATTGTCTCAATCTCCTCTTTGCATTAGCCTAATATCAATGGGCATGACACACAAAACAAGTACATACATAGATATTCATTAATTAATTATTAATACTGCAGCAGTCATGAAAAATTAGGTTGACTGTTACAGATTGTCATTTGCTTGTTTCTTTAACCTCAATGTTATGGAAGGTGCAGACTCGATGGGCCAAATGGCCTCCTTCTGCACTGTAGGGATTCTATGGTTCCATAGTAAATTGACATAAAATATATACTTTTTTAATAGTACATTCTAACAGTTCTAGATACCACAAGTTAGTCATACTTTGCTGAGTTGCTCCTCTTGGAGTTGTCTACGTCTGAGTTTTTCCTCGTCTTCCTCTTCTCGCTCACTCCCCCTCCTCCTGTCCATTCCTGGTAGCAACAAGGTACAACTTCAGAGGATTGTGATAGTATATCCTGGCAGGGGTACAGGCTTGTATGGGTTTAAAACCAAAAAGCGGGATGAAGCCTGCAATCACCTCGGTGGCTTAGTCCCGGTTAAGATTGATTCTCTGATTTTAGCAAGGAATTAGTACACAAATTTCAATAACTTTCTCTCTTGAATAGAGATGTACAGGTGGCAATATTTGTCTGATGCATTAATCAGCAAACTGGCCGGTGCCGTGATCACATTGTTCAATCACGATTACACCCATGCAAGTCCCAATCCAAGTTGGCGGTCGGATCTCATGAGTAAAGTGTAAAAATGGGCTCTGTCAGGCAGCAGGATAGTCAGGGAGAGCATGCCAAGAGGGGGAGGGGGGGGGGGGGGGGGGGAGGGGTGGTGGGGTTGGGGGGGGGGGGGTGGCAAACGTATAGAGACTTCCAGCAGGTTCCCGTATTCTCAAGGAACTAAAGCAGCAGGAATCGTCTTCCTGATGTCACAACAATAAAAAGAGGGAAAAAAACTATTTGGTCCATTCTAGGAGTACTGGTCCCACTTTAAGGACCCTTGATTGGACTGTACCATGTCAGGAACAAATGAATGGGACATGTACAAGCACAGACACCCATTAGTGCATGAAAACCGGATCAAGGGTGTAGAAGCACCATTCAAATAAGACTGTTGTCTGATCCAGGCGGGAGTGCTGGCTTCCTGCTCATTACATTCAGTGGGATTCTCCGGCCGTTCATGCCAGTGGGATTCTCTGGCCGCCCATTGCAGGGAACGGAGATTTGGCTGAGTGCCAAATTCTTTGTCCTCCCTTTCAGCGGTGGCGGGGCGTGAATGGCCAGAGAATTCCGCCCATTGGACTCATTTTGGGCAGCCAAGCGACATACCTACATTATAACATTTTCATTCACAGAATCATTGAGGTACAGAAGGAGGCCATTTGGCCCATCATATCGTCACCGGCTCTCCAAATGAGCATTATGACTGAGTGCCATTTTCCTGCCTTTTCCCCATAACCATGCCCATTGCTTGTATTCAAATAATAATCCAATGCCTTCTTGAATGCCTCAGTTGAACCTGCCTCCATCACACTTCCAGGCAGCGCATTTCTTACCCAAACCACTTGCGGTGTGAAAAAGGCTTTCCCAACATAAATGGGACAATAGGCATTTGAGAACTGCCCGTGCAGTGATCATAATTTGAAAAAGAACACCCTTTGTGACCAAAAAGACACTTAATCTCGACAAACATACCCAGAACTTCCTTGTTTTCTCCTGATTTCTTCAGGGCTTCAAAGTTAGGCGCAAAACCCACCAGGCATTCATGAATCCGACCAAAACAAAACCCCTCAACATGCTATTTAGTGGCATGTGCAGTTAGTAAAGTGACCAAGGGATTTGTGATGAATCTGTAATTAACTCTGTGGTGAATTGCTATATTTTAGCCGCTGCACGTTTGCCAGGGTAAGTCAAGTGTAATATTCTCAAACAGCAGTGAGTAGCAATAGTGGGGACTCTTTGAGAAAATGGCTTGTTAACAAAGGTGGAGAAAAAAGTGGAAAAAAGTCCCAAAGTACTTTTGTTCTGAAGTTACAGCGTACATCTGAAACAATTCAAGAACTTAGGGGAAGGTTGCGTGGCACAAACTTATCTTTATCCCACTCCAAAGCTTCATCAGAAATCAGAGCCAAAATCTAAAACAGAATTTTTTTTTAAGCTCGTACTAAAGAGTTCGGGCCAACTGACTTATGTTTTATATAAATTTCGCCAGTCTCTCTTTCCAACCACATTAGTCAGCTGGAGAAACACTGCCGTCATATATTACAATGGAAATCAGTGGTTTGAAGGAAGTTGGGAAAAACTGTTTAAATACTCCCCCCCTCGAAAATGAAAAAAACACACATTTATGCGTGAAATATTATTTAGGTCAAATTACTGGCACCAAAACAAATTCAGAGCATTGGTGTTGTTTGGGAACAGTCAACCAGATTGCTGAAGACTTCTGAAAAAAAGCCTTTGGCAATAGTACACTTTTTAGAAGATTAATTTTCGTGATATTAATTTAAGTCCCAATATTGAAAGTCTTTAAATCCATCCACGGTGCAGAGCATGGATAACTGAAACCTTCTCTCAACACTGATAATGAGAAAAGTGAGATGCTTCTTCTTTTAGGGAGATGTGTTTGCGACCATACACTTGATATGAGTTGCAATAAGTGTTCACCTAAAAAGGTGAAACACCCAAAGGACATTAAGGGAAGGAAAGCTTCAGATAAAATTACAAGGATATTGTTCACACACAGAGAAACAATGCCTGAGAAATCTTATTTTCTCAAAAATGCAAATCAGAACAATGTCACGCCATTTCCAACATGACAACATGAAACGCAGATGAAACCTTCCAATGATGTTGTTGCATCAGTTGTGTATGAATGGAAAATAAATCTGTCACGCATTGCTCTTTGAACACAATACCCCTTTTTAAGCCAGGAATTTAAAGGAGGGGTTGACAGCAATGCTCCATCCTGCAGTTTTCACAGATCACAGCAATGAATCACTTGTACCTGAGCCTGCACCAACATAAACTGTCAAAAGCTACCCTCAAAATCGTTTCTCGGCCTTTTGGCTAAGATCAAGTATAGTATTGGCGTCCTGCATTTGACTGAAGTCATGAGGTTACACTGAGGCTTCATTTGAAGCAATTTTTTAAAGCTGTATCTAGGCCGTTTGGCTAAGATGCAAATGAGATCAAGCCTTGGAGGAGGTGCAATGCCTGCTCCAATCAGCTTGGATCATGTAGACCAAGCCCAAGACAGGAAGAGGCTTGCTTGTCTTGGATCGGGAATGTCTCACTTGCTGAGACTTTGAATTGGACTTTGATTGGATTGAATTGGATATAAACAAAAAAAAACTGTCAAAAGCTACCCTCTAAATGACCTTCCGCCTCCTGGATTTACATTCCAACCAAATGCCTCACTCATCCAGTTGCTCTGCACAAATGGATTTCTGTCTACGGTTGTTTGGTCTCACAACTGCCCTTGTGAAGTGATCAGTTTAACCACAATGATATTTAGGCAATGTAAGTGTATTGATGTTTCTTGATAAATAGCACTGCATGTACATCTTGAGCACACTGGGTCCAGCTAAATGATAAATTGGAAAACTATAGCAGCTGAAATGTGGATTACCATCTCAAGAGAGAGACATTGGACGTCTAAGGCTGCTTGTCACTGGGACTCACTGGCTCGTTGAGAGAGCTGGCTGTATTTGGCCAAGGAGCTACATGCAGTGACAAAAGGGAGCACATGGCTATTGTCTGATTTCGTTCGCAGGATAAGCAAGAAGTGGCACTTTCCATTCAGAACATTTCTGGCTGTTCTTGGGACAGACACCACCTTTAGGATCAATCAGTTCTAATAAGAGCCAGTTAAATGAAAATCTGCTGCACTGTTGACTTCACCTTCTACCTGCACAGAAATGACTTCTTAACATATGACAATGTATCAGTGAAAATGTTGGTCGTAACAGAAAACCCTGTTTGCAAAGTCATGCGAGTTCAGATTCAGATTTTTTAAAGTTCAGAATATATATATTTTTTAAATTATTAGCATTATTAGAAACAAATTAGAAATTTAAAAACTTTAAAAATTTTAGTTTTGGCAACGTTATCCTGACGAACTTACATTATTATCTTTGAAAACAGAAAATTTAAAAGAATAATTAATGAACTGCAAGGCCCGTTTGTCAGGCTTTTATCATACCTATGGTACCTGAACCTGGCCAGTAGTCAGTCTCCACCTCAGAACTTTGATCGGGATCTGGAGCCTGGGCAGCTGGGAACTTGGAGGACTTGATGATTTCCACGCCTGTCTTGAGTTGTGCTGCCATTGCAGCTGCATCTAGAGTGGCAACCAGTGGGAACTCAGCACGTGCTACTGTGCCTGAAATAGACTGGGGTTTTCCTACTAGCCTGCTGTAGGCTTTCAGCACCCTCTGCTAATCAGTACAGTGTTAGTGACATCTCTTCATCACAAATAATAATCATATTCTTCTGGCATAAAGTTACTATGCTTTGTTTAGCAACTTAATCATTGTATTAACTATTTTTATAATGGGTTAGTCATAACAGAAAACATCACAAGTAATTATGGAAAGAACTGTAGCACATTTATATATGAGGCCTAATATTGTAGGACTCACTTTTTGTGCATAATATGGCTTATATATTAGATTTAGAATTCCTAACACTCCTGTTAGCAAGCCTCAATGTTGACTGTAGTTAGCTCAAGTGATTTTAATTCTTTGTCTTAATTTAACAAAGCCATTGATTTTGTATAGCAGAGGGTGTAGATTTTTTTTAAAAATCAGTTGACTTAAAGATATTTACACAAAACACAATAATCATTACTTTACAATTTTGGCTGGCGTGAAGGCAATTTTCAAACAAGGGAAATTCACCAATGAGGAGGTACACTTGAGGGGAGTGGAGATTGGAAAATCAGTATTGCAGTGTTGCAGTGCTATCTCCAATTCAGTTTATTTAAACATGGTTTCTCCTCGGTGCCTCCGGATCAATGAGCTTAACTGTTTGTGCAAGTCTACTTATCGAATCTAACAAAAACAATGGCCCACCTCTGAAATACTTACTCACATCTCATTGTGTCCATTCTGTTGTGTTATCCTATTCATTCATTTTAACTAACATTGTACTGCTGCCTGTCCCCTGACAAGCTCTCTGTTCTCTGAACTCCATTACTCAGTTTAGTCCTGATGGTGTGCCTTCCAGATCCATGTCTCTGTGTTTAGTCTATCTTCTTCCAGTTTACCTCCTTCTCCTTGGAAGTTTGTTCATATTCACCTCGCCTTTTTAACCTTCTAGCTACCATTCCATTGTCTTTGCAACAGTACCTCTGAAGACAATGGATGTGGTCATAAATTGCCAATTAGCCAACAGCTTGAAAATTCTAGTTTAATCAATAAGCACCAGTGTGGATTAGGACATAGATGTCCTACTGGTGTTCTTGTTGTCTGAACTTCTGTTCTTAAACAATTTGGTGAACCATCTGTTTTCACCCTGAGCCTCTCCAAGATCTGGCACAGTACCATTCTAAACAAGTTACTGCTATTTACCCCTCTCGCCAAAGGCATATGCATGGTTACTGAATGTTAAATTCTCCAACCACAAAATCCTAGCATGAAATCATATGTGTGAGTTGGAGCCAAGGCGGTAGTGCTGGTTTTCTGACCATGCTCGCCTCGAGCCAACTTGTCACAGGTCGTGCACTGGATTGGAAAATTTATCCCTTTAGTTTCTGCTTAAATTGCTCTATCTTGGTGACTTATTTCCTGACTCTTTTCCAATAGCCAAGGAGCTTTTTTCCAACATCAGTATTTTATTTGAATTTCCAAATCTAACTTGTTTTTTTCCCCAGGATTTTGAAACTACAGGATTTTGAAACTACCTTCAGTATTTCCTTCCACCTACAGCCTTCAGACTTCCTATTCCCTCGTCACTATTTGCCGACTTAATTAATCTCTTTTTCATTTTTCAGCCTTGGTGGAGGCCTTGGTTTCCAAACTTTTTATTTAAAAAAATGATTCTGCCAGATAATTTCAGGGCTAATCAAAGGTATAGCTTGATGATTAATGAGGAGTTCTCCTGGTATGAGGAACAGTTCAGAAACTTGTGTTCAATCTAACTGTGAGGTGTATTACTGTGGCCATGTTTCACTTGGAGGACAATATTGTTTAGAGCAGCTATTTTTATTTGATTTAGTTCAAAATAATGTTTCAAAAACGTTCTGGCTGAGCTCAAGCCCAAGATGGGTTGCAATATCTTATCTTGTCAGCTTGGATCCTGTTTATCTATTTTGTGGGGACCGTGACTTGGATTCAATCGGAATTTGAATTTGGTTTTTGGAGCAAGCAAGGAATGGATTTGCGTTTAAAATTTTTTTCAAAAATACTGTTTCAAAGACAAATTTTTTGTTGCAAATCTTGGAAGAGATCAAAATGTCTGAACTTTGAATTGATGGGTTTCACAAATAGATGTCTGAGTATATGTGAGTTTGTTTGCTTGTATTGTTAATGCTGTCTCAGTGATAGATTTCCATTGCCAATCTAGCAGGTTACCAGTGCCCCCTGGTGGCCCAGATGAAACATTAGGGAACACATACTCCAGTTTCAGCTCCATTTTCCAGGCCTGTTTCTGTGCATGTTGGCCGTTGAAGGACGACCACCTCGGGCGTTAAGTTTGATGACATAATAATCAGATCTAGTACATGTGATGTTACTGCAAGGTCAAGCTAGCAATAAACCCATGAACATTAAAGGAATTCAGACTTGGTATTTAAGGGGTTAAACTGGGAACATTCCCAATTGTCCAGATCAGTAGATCCTCAGAAACCTCAGCAGAACGGCATAAATGCTGGCATGAGAGACATGTTTATTAATAGTGCGAATAATAAATCCTTTGAGGCTTATAATATTTCCACATCAGTCTATTAATTAAATATGATAAAATCTTCTATTTTTATGTTGTGCTGCCTACAGAGAGATGTATTTTTATTTTACTGTGGCACAAATCAATCACTATTATGGTAGGAATGCAGTTTTAAGGAAACAATGCTGCTGGAAAAACAGGCTGGTTTATCAAAAGCTGAATCTTTTTTTTTATTCTTGAAAGGTCAACACTGCATCCAACAATGCAGTGGTTAATGGCTCTATAGAATGCTGGCTCTGGCTAATGGTGGATCTTGGGGGGAGGAGAACGCTTTTAAAAATGGTTTTCCATATTTTAGGAGATTCATCAATCCCATACTCCTCGAGGGAAGTCGCACTCAAAAGGGTGGAAAAGTTTAAAGTTTATTTATTAGTGTCAAAAGTAGGCTTACATTAACACTGCAATGAAGCTTCTGAGAATCCCCTAGTTGCCTGTTCGGGTACGCTGAGGGAGAACTTAGCATGGCCAATGCACCTAACCAGCTCGTCTTTCAGACAGTGGGAGGAAACCGGAGGAAACCCACACAGACATGGGCAGAACATGCAGACTCCGTACAGTCAGTGACCCAAGCCGGGAATCGAACCAGAGTCCCTGGCGCTGTGAGGCAGCAGTGCTAACCATTGTGCCACCTTGCTGCCTTCAAGCTTACCTCCTTAGTTTTTATAAATGATGGTTGATACCATTTCTAGGGCCTGGCCCTCATGGCCTATGATGTACACCCCCCCCCTGTCGATCTGACCAGAGCTGACCGATTAACAGGCTGCTCCTGGTAGCCCTGTCCAATTAAGGATGGCGGAACGTTTCGGAAGTAAGAGGGCCAACAGGAATCCACAGCTGCAGACAGCCAGCATCCCTTGGGGGGGAAGAAGTGGGTGCTGTCGATGTGGATGGGGGAACCACAAGAGGACCTCAAGATGGAAGCTGGAGGCTTCAGAACAGGTTTAGCAAACCGTGACCACAATCCTGAAGCTTTGGCACATTTCCTTCTTCTTTCACGGACAAAATGCACATTTTAAAATTGATCTGGAACTTAATTTATGTTTAAAATTTTTTTAAACCAGGCGTGTTTTCTCTTCAATTCTTCAAATTACCCGATTTAATAATAAATTAAATATTAACACTGAAGAGTTTATATTATTTAAATTTTCCGCTATTTAAATTTGGCAGAATAGAGGCATTTGCTTATTTAGAAAGACCTCCAGGTTCAGGAAACTGACAAGCAGCATGACTGCAAACAGTACTTACACATTAATATGAGTGGGGAAATCAAGGCAGCCACATATTAATGGAAGAGTGAAGTAGAATCATGATCGTGAGCAAAACAAAAAGCAGAATTATAAGGAAACATAGAAAAGTACCTAATATCTAATAACTTTTAAAGTATGAAATAAATGGATGAAAAACATGCACAGTGAACAATTCTAGTCAAAAATCCAAAACAGCTCTTGCAAAGTTACTGTCCTCAAAATGTTGAATTGGATATTGAGGCTGGAATTTTCCAGTCTCACACGCCCCACTGTGGCTGCCAGCAAGAATGAAGAATTTGGCGCTCAGCCAAATCTCCGTTCACTGCAGCAGGACTGGAGAATCCCAACTGTAGGCAAGATCAGAGAATTCTGGCTTTAGTGGTGCAGTTACTTAATATATACTAGACTTCCAACTAATGGACCAAGCTGTGCAACCATCCCAGATTCTAGGATAAAGATCACCTCCCTCTACTGACTGTAGGTTCTTGATGAAAATAGATGGGCAACCTCAACCTGTTTCCTTGCAAGTCTGAGTGTAGGTCACAAACTTTCCATAAAGTGCCACAAATTTGGACCGATTTAGTAACCTCACCCAGGGAGGCAAAAAGGTGGCAAGCAAGTACATTAAAAATAAAATTCACCTGGTGCAGTAGGGTGCTGACACTGATCTGAAATGCAAAAGCTTTCCATTCTCCATAACCGGTGAAGGCAAAAAAGAAAAATGCAAACCCCTCTCTCCCAAAAAATGTTTTTCTATTTAATGCTCCAATCCTGCCCACCATCACATTGCTAAGAGTCTCCTTTCTATATGGGTCAGCGCTTCACAAGGTTGTAGACTTCTCCAGAGTTGCCAATACTACTCTGAATGGAGAGAGGGCAGCAGTCTGAGCTACATTAGACAATATTCATCCAAAAATACTGAAACCCTTCACATTAGATTTGACTTCTGGGATTTGGTCTCATAATTATCTAACCATGGAGCAAACCATTTCAATTTTCATCTCATCCAGGTGCTGACATAGCAAGAAATTCTTAAACTTTCAACAAAGCTCAGGAATAATACATTCAATTAGCTTTTTCAGAAGTCAATAATAAAGAAAGGAACTGTACCATATTGTTTGTAGATAGGAGGCTTTCTGTATATATTAGTCCCTTGATCTGTGGAAAGAAAGTTATGCAGTGTATTAGTTATTACGTAATGCCTTTGAAAAATGAATCCTTTCTGATATCAAGCAAAGCTGAAAAGGCACAATGATCTAATACAGGACGCAACACAAATAATAGCAAATGTCAATGTGAGATGCTAGGTGTCCATCATAGGGGATGCCAACAATCAGCTTTAGCAATGACGCAGCAGAACACCAACACTGCAAACTGCAAATGCTTCAGTGTATGAATAATCAGCACAAGTTTAATGGCAACAATTTCTGCATTTTGCATGAAACATTGTCTGCCACAAAGAGTTTCTGCTTCTAAAGTTTTTGATTTAAGTACATTCTCAACTGATGTCCTATTTTAAATGTGTCTGCTGGGCATTGTCATTTCTCTGGTAGAAGTCAAAATAGAATTTAACTATGAACAACACTGCATAAGCTATGTTCTGCATCACAGGTTGCTTGCCAGAGGTGTATATAAATATCTTCAAGATTGTTAACATAAATTAAGTTATGAAAAGCACTATTATCATATGAAATGGGATAGGATGTGGAAGGCTTGGTGGTCACCACCAAGACAGACTCGTTGTTGCATTAGACAGGGTTAATACAGTGACCTGCACACTCAGTGTGTCACTGCAGGCTGAGTACCATTCTAGGTGGCCCCAGTACAGCATCAGACAGGATCATTAAATGACCGTGCAAGGCTGGTACAACTCTAGGCAGGAACAGTATTCATAGAGTCTCTACAGCGCAGGAGGAGGCAATTCAGCCCATCAAGTCTGCACCGACTCTCTGACAGAGCTTCTTACCCAGGCCCACCCCCGTAACCCCACACATTTAATCCACTAATCCCCCTAATCTACACATCTTGAGACACTAAGGGGCAATTTAGCACTGCCAATCCAGCTAACCTGCACATCTTTGGACTGTGGGGGGAGACCGGAGCACCCGGAGAAAACCCACACAGACATGGGAAGAATGTGCAACTCCACACAGACAGTGACCCGAGGCTGGAATCAAACCCGGGTCCCTGGCACTGTGAGGTGCAGTGCAACACGGCTAAAGGGATCAAAGGGTATGGAAAGAAAGCGGGACTGGGATACTGCAAGTGCATGATCAGCCATGATTATATTTAATGGTGGTGCAGGCTCAAAGGGTCGAATGGCCTACTCCTGCTCCTATTTTCTATGTTTCTAAGACATGGTAAAATTGGTGTGTGACATTACACCAGGTCAATGTATCATCAGGCAGATTTCGCGTGTCACTGCACAGGGATAACGTGTTGGCTGGCAGCCATTGTGAACTCAGTTTTGAGGTCTGTTTGGACACATTAGTGAAGTAGACGATATCTTAATCATGAGTAAGTATGTGACCGATATCTCTCAGCAGTTTTAGAAGCAGTGCATAAGCAGATCAATGGCAACAAGTTTAAAATAGAATGACACACAGCTTACCTTTCTAACCATAACCAGGAGGAACTGAGAGCAATATGATACATAAGTTTGGGTTTGTGTGTCTACTTTATATTCATTAACTGAGATCTTTCAAACTTGATCATGAGGGATGTACTTCAATAATAAACTGCTCGAAGCAGAACACTGGATTATGGAATATTACAGCCTCATTGTTGCTGATAGGACAAAAATACATAAAACACACAGAAAACACAATGTGCTGGGAGAGATCTAAAATGCTAACACAAGACTCTTTCGTCTGCCTATACATATTTCCAGTTCATCAATTCAGTGCATGGATCTGCCAAGAACTTTGAAATTAGCTTTCAATTCAGAAGCTGCATTTTCTAAACTCATAGAATCATAGGATCCCTACAGTGCAGAAGGAGGCCATTCGGCCCATCAAGCCTGCACCGATCCCACCCAGGCCCTATCCCTATAAACCCACATATTTACCTGCTAATCCTCCAGACACTAGGGTCAATTTAGCATGATGAATCCAACTAACTCGCACATCTTTGGACTGTGGGAGGAAACCGGAGCACCCTGAGGAAAATCACGCAGACACGGGGAGAACGTGCAAACTCCGCACAGACAGTGATCCAAGCCGGGAATCGAACCTGGGTCCCTGGCACTGTGAGGCAGCAGTGCTAACCACTGTTTCACTTTGCCGCCCCAAAAGGGAAGTAACTGTGTTGGGGGAGGGGGGAAAAACCTGAAGGTTTACACCCATGGTCATTTTACTTCAGCACTGCCACCTTAACAGACCATACTCATTCCTGCATTGTCATTTGGTTATTTTAATTTAGATGTTACCTCTGCTGTCTGCAAGCAGAAACTGTTTCAATATCATGTAGTTTATAGTGCACAAGATAGTAGGGCGATAATTAATTTTCCTCAGACGATCAGAAGAACTGGTCCATGTGGAAGTCAAGAGTTTCTATTGCAAAAATGGACTTTGGGGGATGCAAATTGGACACGACAGCACCAACAGCCCATCCAGAGATACAACAGTACCTCGGCACATTCACCTGGCTGTCTCACTGACTCTGCTGGTCATGTCTCTGTCCCTAGTTTGTTCTCACAGCTCCTCTCTTTGGGCTAAGGTTTTCTCAACTCTCTTGTAAAATTCTTTACACTTAGGATAACTTCCCTGAGAATAATGAATCCCAGTTTGGCTGATAAATGTGGCGTCATTTTGGACAGAGTTCTGAAGGTCATGGACACACGTCCCCAGTCTGTGCTCTGGTCTCTGGTTTCAATCAGGTGGGGATAAGAGGTGCCGGAATTAGCCAGCATGCTTCTGAATTTGGGCAATGAAAACTCAGCTATTTCCTGAATGCCACTCAACATTTCTACTGAAACAAAGATTCTGATGGAAGATTGCATGCATGGGAATGTCAGCCAAGGACAGGCTTCTCTTTGGTCTTGATACCACCCTCGGGGTGAATACTCTGCCAACACTCACAATCCAGGCTCAAGCAAGAAGATAAAGATAAGATAAAGTTTATTTATTAGTTACAAGTAAGGCTGACATTACACTGCAATGAAGTTACTGTGAAATTCCCCTAGTCGTCACACTCCGGCGCCTGGACCTAGCCAGTACGTCTTTAAGACTGTGGGAGGAAACAGGAGCACCCAGAGGAAACCCATGCAGACACGGGGAGAATATGCAAACTCCACACAGGCAGTGATCCAAGCCAGGAATCAAACCCGGGTCGTTGGCGCTGTGAGGCAGCAATGCTAACCACTGTGCCACCGTGCTGAGAACTATTGTGACCAAGGCTGGAAAGTCAGAGAAAAAGAAAGAAGAATGAATCCAATTGAGATAAAATCTGTTTTCATCAAACAATAATCTGGATAATATGAAATTAAATTATATGATTAGATTGTGATTGTCATTCTGTGATTATTTTTTACAGTGACAGTAATATCTCTTCACATTATCATAAGGGTCTTAATTTGGCAATTTGTCATGAAAACGGGCGGCACGGTGGCACAGTGGGTAGCACTGCTGCCTCACAGTGCCAGGGACCCAGGTTCAATTCCAGCCTTGGATCACTGAGTGGAGTTTATACATTCTCCCCGTGTCTGCATGGGTTTCCTCCGGGTGCTCCGGTTCCCTCCCACAGTCCAAAAAGGTGTGGGTTAGGTTGATTGGCCATTTTAAATTGACCCTAGCATCAGGGGGATTAGCAGGGTAAATGAGGGTTAAGGGAATAGGACCTGGGTGGGATTGTGGCCAAATGGCCTCCTTTTGTACTGTAGGGATTCTATGATTCTATGAAAACCGTCACAATGTATAGTGAAAGCAAAAAATATTGCATTATGATGAAAGACTACCTTGGCTTGTATTTCCACCTTAACTGCTCAAGTCAATTTGTTGTTGTAACAATTCAGTGTCTTGCTGCAAGTGCATTCCCTCTCATTTTTGTTACTTGACTTGTGTGAAACAAAGTAAAATCAGTCTTTAATCAGTCATTGAGGCTTTTCCACCATTTATCCGACAGCTTTATTATCAGCACCCCTTCACCACTACCGTCTGAAGCAACCAATACTGAAATTAATTGTCCATAGCAATATATCTCTATCTACAATGCATTCCTTTTATTATTAATTAAACATACTGTTATAAATAATAACCTTTTGTGATACCTTCAATATTCATTTATGCAACAGACCTCCAAGAGACCAGCACATCTGGTAGTCAGACAACATTTAAATGTTGCTAATATGTCCACATTCATATACCTTACAACTGGGATCTACAATAACTGTCTAGTATTTTTACTTTTCCTACAAAATTAATGCATCTCCACGCAACATAAAATGCCAATGCAACTCAGTGTAAACTCAGTTGACAGATCCAGGCCTATAGAATGGTTCATGTACAAGCATTGCAAAGATACTGCCTGTGTTGTCCATTATTTATCTGACAGACATTGCTGCTATAGTTTTGCTTCATGTTGATCAGGCTCAGTAATATACTGTCAGGTGAAAGCGTGAGTTTTTGAAGTAAAAGTAGATGGAGGACAGAGAGTAGGTTGCTGCTTTTTGTTATATCCAAAAAGGGACTGAGGTAGGGTAGGAAATTATGTCTCATGTTTTAATTTTTTACTGCTGAGCGTCCACCCAAAGCTATCAATATCTTAACAATTAATGGTTGTACGTTATAAAGCAAAGAATTGTATTTCTGTTCAAAAATACAACCTACTGAGCCCCATTTTAGAAATCTCCAGACCAAATTGGATGAGTGCGAATTCCAACAGACGCGGACACATATCCACACTGTGAAAGCAGTCTGGCGACCACATATGTTAGTGAGTGGCTTGCTTCGCAAGTGTGAACACAGATTAAAAAGCTGCATCCAAAGAACCATGTGAGGAGAAATGGAGACAGGACATGGAGACATAGCTACAGCCTGTACTGCAACGCTGAAACTGAGGTGCTTGAACTCCTACCTGGAAGATGGAAATGTTTGGGGGCCTGAACATAAGATGGTGTCGGGGGCCTGCTGTCTGGTCGACTAGGGACAGGGGAGTTCCGACCACTGGATGGCTCATTGCCTCCAATAAGAAAAGTAAAGGATAATGAGAATGGGAGAAAAATTTTTTTTTTTCATTTTATACAACAAAAACGGATGTGCAGCAATAAAAGTAATGAAAATTAATCTAAAGATTACATTACAGCAAGGTGACTCCAATTACGTTTTAATGGTGTGTTAGTTTAACTAGCAAACTTCACACATTCTTAAAGGACACTCATTTAAAAGAAAACTTTCACTGGGTAATGTATTGCAAGATTTTGTTTCCAATAAAATACAGACAAATAATTCTACTTTAACATGAATGAGCAGAAATATTGGAACACTGGACCATTTTGGAGTAATTCTATAATGCAATACTTCAACATCCAATTTGGCATTATAAATATGAAACACATATTTATATATCAAGGTCAGTGTGTATTACAATCCCAGATGGTTAAATAAACTACATTTCATGGGCAATAATCGAAGAATTTCCATCGCTTGAATAAGAGGTAATAATTTTTTAATTGGATGATCTGAATAGAATGCTATCCTTTCATTAATCATTGATTCTGAAAGGGCATCTCTTCAAGATGATTATTCAGCTGGTCTGGATAGAATTGAAGAAAATTAGAAGTCATAATTCGCTACATATGAAAGATTGTAAAACCCAATGTAAACATTTGTATTTGAATCTTATTGTAACCAAGAGTACAAGAGGTTGATTCTGCACAGCATAGCTTGTAAATAAAGTAACAAAGTGGATTTAAATACTGGATATTATAATCCATTCCTTAAGAAAAAAGGCACCATCACGTTCAAAATAATATACAAATAATCCTGCAATCTAATTTAAAATGCCAAAATTAAAGAACATCCCTGAACCAAACAATTACCAAAGGTGGCTTCACCACAAAACATAGCAGGGAGCCAAGGCCAAGGAGTGGAGGGAACTCCAAATGTTTTAGTGTCTGCACTGACAATGACTTCTTGGTGTTGGATTGCCAAATGTCTATTTCCCGCCAACACCAAACAGTGTCTGGTGAATACCATCAGCACAGAACAGTATATGGCTCGGGTCACTGTTATGTCAGGGTGTGTAGTGCTAAAATCTGAGACTAATAACTGCAATTTACCCTGATAATGTTTTTAAGATAGCAATACATCCCAAAGTGCTTCACAGGTGTGTTACCAAACAACATTTGACATCAAGCCACATGAGGAGTGTCTCTAAAGAAGTGTGTTTAAAGGAGTTGCTTAAAAGGGAAGAGTGGAAAAGCATAGAATTTCAGGGAGGGAATTCGCGCGCTTGGGGATTAGGCAGCTAGAAACATTGTCACTAACTATGGAGCAATTATAATCGGAGATGTGCAAAGGCCAGGACTGGAGGAACACTGATATCTCAGAGGGTTCACGGGCTGGGGGATGTTACTGAAGTAGGGAGGCATAAGGTCATGGAGGGGTTTGAAGGCAAGGATGAGAATTTTTACATTTAGGTGTTGCTGGGCTGGGAGCCAGTGTAGGGGATAAGGGTTTCTGCAGCAGGAATTAACTGTGCAGATAAGCAGAATATTAGGAAATTAGGCACAAGTGGCAACACCATTCCATATAAAACATTCATTCAGCATTAAACGATCTTGGTGGAGATTTCCCAGCCCTTCCCGCCGGCAAGATCTTCCCATCCCTCCAACAGTGGGACCCCCCTGTCCTCAGGTTCACCAGCGGCAGGGATGCAAACAATGGAAACCCCGTTGACAGTGGCGGGACTGGAAAATCCAGCTGCCTGCCAATGATGGGCTACCTCTGCCACTGCAAAACATGGCGTGCAGGGGGGGAGGGCGGGGGCGGGGGGGGGGGTAGGAAAAGTCTTTATTGGCGGATTCTCCAGGTCCGCTAGCCCCCGGTGAGTATCGCGATGGCCTGGAGAATCAGGAGTCGGCAGAAAAACGGGTTCTGCGCCAATCGCCAAACCCATTGCAACCCTCCCAGGCCGCGCTGCCGATCAGGCCCCGCCTGCAAATTAAAATTCACAACTTTAAAATATAATTAGCGGGCTTGAAGTCTGATTCAAATAGCTCTCACTATTCACCCGCCTCTCCTGCAGGATCTGCACTGAACAGGCTTTCGTACAGGTCCTGACAGGCGAGGACCTAGCATATCGGACCCCGAGGGTCAAGGAAGTACCAGAAACCCCTCGGCAATGAGAGGCATCCAACTCTCCCCCCCCCCCCCCCCCCCACCCCACCTCCCCCGCCACCCACACAGGCATGAGGTTTATCTGATCCGACCTCCCACTTAGGCCCCCTAAAGTCCCTCTCCCAGCCCTCCCCCACATGCTCTCCCTTCCCTCCCAGACCTACAATTCAGCACCCTGCACACCCCCCCGCCCCCCCATCCAGTTCCAGTTTGCTGCTGGCGTGGGTACATAGTCCCAATTCAGGAAAATTGCAGCCATTGTCTTTATCCCAATCCATTCAATGGGCAGCATGGTGACACAGTGGTTGGCACTGCTGCCTCACAGATCCAGGGACCTGGGTTCGATTCCTGGTTTGGGTCACTGTCTGTGTGGAGTTTGCATGTTCTCCCTGTGTCTGCGTGGGTTTCCTCCGGGTGCTGCGGTTTCCTCCCACAGTCCAAAGGTGTGCGGGTTAGGCAGATTGGCCATGCTAAATTGACTTTTAGTGCGCCAGGATGCATAGATTAGAGGGGTTAACGGGGTAAATATGTGGGGTTACGGGGATAGGGCCTGGGTGGGTTTGTTATCGGTGCAGACGTGATGGGACCGAATGGCCTCCTTCTGCACTGTAGGGATTCTATGAAATGTTTAATGCTTTCCTTTTTAACATCCATGCCATGTAAGGACAAAGTGCAACACAAAGCTGTTACGTTTTTTGTGCTTGTAAGTCTTTGAAAGTGAAATCGTGGGCAATGACATACCTATGTAGAAGGAAAGAGCTGAAATAAATGTCAAAACACATTTCGGTAAACATCATTGAAAAATAGGAATACAGAAAGCATGTCTCAAACACAAAGTAAAGAGTAACATATTCTGGTTCTCAAATATATTCTGTGAAAGGCTGTCTAAAATCAGGGCTCAACGCATTCAGTAAATACTTCTTCTTTGTTCCAACAAAGTCTATTCAAGCCACTGCACTGAAAATAAAACTAGCCTGTCCTGCAAAATGGGTAATTGGCAACAGCACATCATTTTGGAATGACTAATGCACTAAAATCGTACATTGCACAAAAACAAATCATCTTTGGGGCTATGGTATCATGAATGGAGTCAGTTGTCTGGCATCCTGAACATTCTTTCTCCTCTGACACTTGAGGTCATTCTAACTGGGTATCATATTATCAGTAAGAGTTCTAATTGCTATACAATCAAACAGGGTCAAAGTCATTTTTTTAATAGGGACTACATGTCTCAATCATTAAATAGTTAGATTGAATAGTTTTACTGTAACCTCTCCAGTATGAACAGTATAGTTGTAACCTGATAACAAAGTGAGTTAAAGGGATATGGGGAACAGGTAGGAAGGTGGATTTGAGACCAGGAAGAGATCAGCCATGAGCTGATCGTATGGCAGAGCAGTCTTGAAGGGCGAACTGCCCACTTGTGCTTCAAGTTTATTTATTAGTGTCAAAAGTAGGCTTACATTAACACTGCAATGACGTTACTGTGAAAATCCCCGAGTCGCCACACTCCGGCGCCTGATTGGGTACACTGAGGGAGAATGTAGCATGGCCAATGCACTTAACCAGCACGTCTTTCCGACAGAGAGGAAACCAGAGCACCCGGAGGAAACCCATGCAGGCACGGGGAGAATGTGCAGACTCCACACAGAGAGTGACCCAAGCCGGGAATCGAAGCCGGGTCCCTGGCGCTGTGACGCAGCAGTGCTAACCACTGTGCCACCTTGCCGCCCTGCTCCTAACTCCAATGTTTGTTCCTATGTTCCTAACTTCTCCAATCTGGAAATCTATTCTTTGGAAATGCCAGTTGCCTGGAAGCATTTTGAGCAGATCCAAGTAACTCATGGTATCATTTTAGTACAGTACTTTGGGAGAGGAGACATGAAGGACGGAGTATTTGGATAAGTAATTTTTATTCCAGCTTTATAATGTTTTATCACTGTTCTATGCTTCAGAAAAATATTGTCTGTAGTGCTTACTGGTTCACACACTTGTGGTTAGGCATTCTAATGCGATTTCATAATCTAGAAAATTCTGAAATCCAGAAATGACATGGTCCCAAGCATTCCAGACTAAAGAGGTTACAGTGTATATGATGCAGAGAGCAATAACCTGAGACATATATTACTGTACACGACAGTACATTTAATGAAATTAGTTACCACATTTCTGCCACCATCAACAAGATAACTCATTGATGATACAAGAAATTTGCCTATGCATTATGACCAGATCAAACTTGAAATTGCTAAACTACAGGTGACTAAAGAATCAAAGTTTTTACAAATTGCCTTCTATCTCCAAAGTAGAGACTCATAAGAAAAAATGAAGTAAAAGTTTTTCTTTCCAAATCAAAAATCAGCGAGAATAGCAAGATCAGGTTACATTGAATAGAAATATAATAAAAATCATTTTAAAAATGGGGAAAAAAGAATGGGAAGAAGGACAGAACAGACAAAAATGAAAGCGAAGAACGTTCCAGGGCCTTGTATCATGACACTGCAATGGTTGGTTAATTGGGAAATCGCAGGTGCATTGTCGCAGTTGTCCTCTCATTTAACACTCACCAATTTTCAGTAAGTTGCCTGCTATGTTTGAGACATTGAAAGGTCCTGCCTTAGTGTTTAGATTTCATGGATTTTGTTTCAAGAGAGTATATTAGAAACCCTACCATGTGAAGGAGGCCATTCGGCCCATCGAGTCTGCACCGACAGCAATCCCACCCAGGCCCTATTCCCGTAACCTCTCTATATTAACCCTGCTAATCCCCCTAACATTAGGGTCAATTTAGCATGGCCAATCAACCTAGCCCGCACATCTTTGGACTGTGGGAGGAAACCGGAGCACCCAGAGGAAACCCACGCAGACACGAGGAGAATGTGCAAACTCCCCACAGTGACCCAAGTCGGGAATCGAACCTGGGTCCCTGGCGCTGTGAGGCAGCAGTGCAAACCACTGTGCCGCCCTGGACTAGCATAATAACAAAAGCTGCTCCTGGCAGCTCTATCAATATGTTGCTGCAATTGTTAGTGTTTGTTTCAGTGACTCAGTGCATTGTCCAAGGGGCAAAATGATTCACTCTCGTATGAAGCTTTATCTATTGTTGAAGGTTCTGGATCATTGATGCAATCTTGATGCACAGGTGTATGATAGGAAACTTTTAAAGAGAAAACACTGGGAATGTACAACAGGTCAAGTGCATTTGCAACAGGAAGAGAGGCTCATTTTCTGGGTCACAACTGAAATTAAATCTCTCGCTCTTAGATGCGGACTGCATTTCCAATGTTATTTGTTTTAATCTAAAGTAATACAATGTCATCTTTGGAGATTAATTTCATGAAATGTTACTATTTTAAGTCACAAGTTAAAAACAACTGGAACTGTTGAAATTATATCAAGCCTGAACCCTTATATTTAACAAAATGATTACTATGGTGTTATGACCATTGGAGAGAGAACACATCAAAATATTATCTCAGGCAGAAAAATGAAAACATCATCAATAGTGGCAGCTGAATGTACACAATAGCCATGATAATAACTTTTTAACAGGAAACACATTCAGAAATGACTCTTCATGTTCTCAATTACTCTCTTTGAACAGTATAAAGATTGCCATGCATTTCATACATGTTGGATACACTATACATTAACAGATTAGAGTGAGGCTTCACAATGTTAAAGAGGATACTGAAATCCCTATCAAGTGCCTCAGGTATTTTACTAAAGGTGCTGCTACACAAATGCAAGTTGAAAATTTCAAAACTGAGATTGGTAGAATTTGTTGGGTGATGGTGTTAAGAGAGTTCACATCTGATTGGATGGTAGGACAGGCACCAGGGGGCTCCACATCCTTCACCTGTTATTATGTTAGAAAAAATAAGATACTTTTGGATATTTGCCAACATTTCAGAAAAATGCCAACGAGCATTAAATTTAATGTCGGGTATTTGTGAAGTGCTGCTATGTGATTCGAGGATTGATAAAGGGTAATTATTAGAATACCATCTTGGCTAGCCAAGTCCAGCTTTTACCTACCTATATGGAGCATGACACTGGCCAGAGTTTACAATTCTCTCAGGGTGGGTTGGCCATAAAATGCGGTGCCGTGCAGGCAGCGTGGTTCTTGCACCTACACACCCCGCTGTAATTCTACCCATTCATCCTGGGCCAACATTGTGCCTTGAGTGGCCAGGTAATGGTCACGTGAGGGCCACTTCCTGCCACTGCTGGCATTCTAGCCAGGGCTGAGGAGGCCGGTGCCAAGTATCCAGTCCAACAGGATAGGGTGGTAGCCGGTCAGGGAGGGTGCCTCCTTTTCAGGTCCCCTTTGCAGATGGGAGGCTTCCCTAAGGTAATCCCCATGTTTCCTCTACCCACTGCCTTGTCCAACGCAGTCCCCATCCCTCTTACTGGTGCAAACTGGTCAGTGCGTGTGGTCATGCCGTCAACATTTTCGCTGGGGATCAGGACCCTGCCCCCAGTGTAAAATTCAGCCCATTATATTGAAATGGGGAAAATCAGTGTGAGTGGAGCCATAACTACTAGTCTGCAGGGACAGAGAACACTGCACCGCCCTGCAGCAGAATAGGCCTGTGGGCAGATTGGATGAAAGGCAAAGGCTGGGGTTATAAAAACTGATGAGCAGATCATTATAGAATCAAGCGAAACATCCCATTGTAACACAGTGAAGGGTCTTAAATTATCCTGGAGTGAATGGCAATGATTGTTGACTGAAATAAACTAGTGGAAAAAAAATGCAAAAGCAGTTCAACCTTAATAGGCTGCTGGTAATTGCAGAGTTTTCAATGCAATTTCTATTTAAACTAATCAGAGTTTACCGATTTCCCCTCAGTATCACAAGGCTAATCTCCCAATTATTATTGCCCCAAAAACTCCCATATTATTCTTCATTTCGAGCAGTGCAGCTCCTTGGACTATTACACCATGACAGAATCCAGCTGCTACAACAATGGACAAGTCTCTTGTGATGCTCATCCAGAACCTCACATTTTTCACTTCCTGATAGTTTTCATAGTTCCAAAAGGTATTTTGCTTCCCACAACAGGCCCACCTGGGGTTTAATGATGTAATGGGGACATTATTTACCCAGAGTGGATTTTGGGTGGGTGGGAGAGCTGAATGAATGGGGAATGCACCAGCTGACTTAAGTTTCAGGCCTCATTGAAATGCCGGTGATCCTCTTCCTGCCCACAGGGTGAATGCCGGTGGTTTCCAGATAAGTGGCAAAGAAGAGGTATTGGGGAGGATCTTGTGGGAGGTAATGGAGGGGTTGGGATGCATGATGCCCAGAGCAGGAACACATGCTTATTCTGATCCCATAAAGGGCATTCTTTAGCTCAGCTGGAAGGCCTTTCTATCTTTCCCATCAACCTGCTTCAGTTTGGTGGGAAAGTGTTCCAACTCAAGGCCCCAGTTAAAATACCTTTGAGGTTCCCTTGAATCTATAAGACCCCAGTTTACATAAATGTATGAGGCATCTGTCTAGAAATCCCTGAGAGTTTGCATTCAAGACAGTGGTTAAGAGCCGTGTCTGGGCAGGAAAGTAAACATTTATAACTACTCATCCTCCCTCAGTTTATTTGATTTGGTTTAACTGGTCGTTCATTTTGCTCCAAAAAGATTATAACCACTCATTTGGTTTCCACTGGGCGGTTAGGGTTAAGATCGACCCCCATGCTTTTACGCTTGTTTACTTTTTGTGTTGTCCATCAAACAAAGGTCCGAGGCTCCTCCCTGAAAGTAGCCAATGTTACACCTGTCCACATTCAGAATGAGTGCTCCAGTAAAACTAAACATCACACAAACCTTACATTATTATAAACTACATGATTCAAAATGATTATTTCTGCAAGCTAAGAACATTCCGGTACGCATCTCAGCACTTCATAAAATGAAAATGACAGCCCACTAAAAAGCAATTCTTTGAAGTTGAAAACCTCACAACCTCATTCGAAATACAACTTGGAAAAGTATAAAAGCTGAGAAATACAAAAGTATCTTTCAAATCTGCAAGAAAGCTCACTGTGACTTGCCATTTAAAACAAAATCATCCATTCTTTGAACTACTTTCAAAAATTTATTTAAGAACAAATGAACCCCCCCCCCATTTTCTTTCAGTTTTAGAGTTCCGACATTGGGTTGATTCACTTACCAGGTCTGTGAAAGTGCTGTGGAGAGCGGGCAACAGTGGGAGTATAACAGTGGCGATTATAAACAGGAGAGCTGATAGATCCTTGGCTGGAGGACCTGTGCACCATTCGATCCCGTGCATCATGGTATGCCTAAAACATATTTACAGATTCTTCACACTCGGGTCAGACAAGCCAGAGAATTATATTAAATATTATTATTCTTTTAAAATGAGAGCATGACACATGCTGGAATGTTTACACAAAATTCAACAGTGAATTGAGTCGACAATAAAAACAGAATGTATTAATAATGAAAGTTGGATGCTGTATAGTGTGCAGCTGAATTCCCTAAGAGACCCATCTATCATTGCCACCATATATTCCAACGCTGTTGCAATCTAGCACAACCTATTGCACCTTGGATACTCATCACTGTGGCGTTAAAGGTTTGATTCACTGCATTATTTGGCTCCCAATGTCACGCTGCACTTCCAAGTGACACTGTTCAGGCACACCTGACACCGCTGTACAAGAAAGGAATATCAGAGCAGGGAAGAGTTCCCTAAACTTCTCTCATGCAATGTCTAATTGTCAGGCTTTGTGTGGCTTTGAATAGGGCCCGAGGTTTTGAGAAGATTCAAGAGCTGAGAGGGGGAATAAAGGGATTTGATTCTCTCACAAACCATTAAATAATGCAAGAATCATTAAAGTACTTGGGAGATTTTACAACCCATTCTCTTACGTCTAACACATACGTGTGTGTAATAATATGCTATTAAGTGAAATGGAGCAATGGTAAGTCAATCAGGTTGAGATACAGTTCAGCCTTAATCTAATTGCAGGCTGAAGCAAGCTCAAGGGCCTGAATGGCCTACTCCTGTTCCTATGTTTCTATGTATGCCAGCTGTCTACGTTTCATGCAAGCATTTCCCGTTTCAGGGACACTGTGCATCTTCGTGGGTAAACGTCAGTATGATTCTTGGGCCCATTTCTTGCTGCTGACACTCTAACAATCAAATGCTTTTTCCACAAAGCAGGTGGGAATCCATGCAAGAGTAGAATGCCTACCCACAGCATGCAGTGGTGATTATTTATATATAGATGAGGGAGAGAGAGAGTGTGTGAAGAGGCAATGAGATGGGATGGGAGGTGAAAGTTAGCCCAAATGCAGGATTAGGATAGGGGAGCCTGGACGGACCACTGGGGAAGGGAGATGGAGGACTTCAGATAGAATTGAAGCAAGAGGATAAAGAAATGACAGCTTAAAATGATGTTGGGGTAAAGGAAACCAGCTTGAACTATAGTAAGGGAAGAGATTCAGAAGATAGCAACAAAAGCGCGTCAGGTTGGTAGATTGGGGAAGAGGAGTGCCAATGTGAATTAGTAGAATTAGTGACAGCCTGTGAATTGGGTGGGTAACTCGAGTTTATGAAATCTTCTGCGCTAGTTTTAAAAGGTGTGCTCGAGTTAGGCCCCGCTCACAAAGACCATGAACCCACGGCTGGGCTGGTGAGCTGTTGAAATCTACGTTCACGTTAATGGGACTGGAAAGATCCCAGTGGCACAAAGGGTTGGAAAATTTCAGCCAGTGTTCATTATCTCCAGGGTGAATCAAACAGCACTGGAAGTTTCAATGTCTGCAGGCTTTTGAGAAAGTTCCAAAAATTAAACTGGATCTTTCAGCTGCAAATAAGCACGAATAGGCTCGTTTGAAAAGGTTTTTAATTACTACTAAATTGTCTACTCAACTGAAGCATAATGAGAAAGTGGTTTTGTATATTTTTAAAAAGTCATTTTCAGGAATTTAAAATTGAGTTTTCCACAGCTGCTGAAATGACTGTGATTTAAAATGCTTATTTTTTGTGGTTAAACCAATTTTCAGCTGTATTAATAAAACTTCACCAAGTTACCACTCTTAAATCAATCAAGGAATATTTATGAAGCAAAATTTAACAAAAGCCAAGTTTTACAATCTTGCTCGACTGCGCTGGGGCAGGGGCCAAATTTGACATTAGGTGATGTGCAAATGAGCTTGCCCAGTAACTTGGGGAAAGTAAGACACTTTTCAAATCAGACTCAATTCAATTGCACTTGTTTTGTTCAAAGCGAAGACTTTACCCCATTATCCAGTGCAGAGGGCAGAATGATTGAGTGGGCTGGGATGAAAGGTGGTGAGCTATTAGGGAGAATTGAAACTGGAAAAGGAGCATTCCTCTATGAAGGGGGGACTCTCTTGTGGGGACCATGAATTGGATTCAATTTGAATTTGGCTTTTGGAGCAAGCAAGGAGATAGATTGGGTCTGCCCAGTCCACTCTAAGCATTGGCCTTGTAACCTTAAGAATGGAGTAAAATATTTTTTAAATTATTGATGGGGGAAGTTTGCTGTCTAAGAACTTTTAGCCATGGTGAACTGAGGGGACTGGACTTGTATTGAACCTCGTTGGGTTGTATGACTCACATTGATTGTATATGGTGAATATCACCTGTATCATAATTGTATGGAAGCACCTCAGAGTGCAACTTGCTCTATGGAGACAACCTAAATATCTTTGCACCACTTGCAATGACCGTGTTGAAATGTCTGTAGCATTTCTTTCATTGTACTGATGCACTCTCAAGATGATGTATGTAGAGAATCTGAATATTATTGCACTTTGTGTAATGACCATTTTGAAATGTTTGTAACGTTCTTTCAGATATTTAATTTAAAAAGTATACTTTTTGTATAAGAAAATGGTGCAGGGGTTTTCACCTGGCTTTTCAGCCTTTTGGTTAAGATCAAGCATCGGGTCAAGCCCAAGATCAGGTGCAATGCCTTTTCTTGTCAGCTTGGATCTTGTATGTCTCCTTGCGGGGACCGTGAATTGGATTCAACTTGGCTTTTGGAACAAGCAAGGAGTTGGATTCGGGTCTGCCCGGTCCACTCTGCGTATTGGCTTTATGACTTTATAAAAAAAAGTTTTAAAAAGTTAGTATTGAAGTTGTTTTTGGGGAATTAAAGGTTTATTGGAAACTGAGATGCCACTTGCTTATTCCATTTTGCCAGATTAGTTGTGACGTATAAAGATATTTAAGGCAACTGGAGTATGAGCAGAGGTAGGGGTGGCACTCGGAAAGACTGTTACAATTGTACCTTTGTTGCTCAAAGCTCTAACTAGAAAGACCCCACGGTCACAAAAAATTTCCTTCAACTGCCTTGTTTGAAATTAGACAATTTCTTTTGAAACAGGAGTAAAAAGTAAAACCATTCCTCTCAATTGTAGATCATGCAGAAAAAGAAGATTTCAAGTACGAAATAAATGATTAATTCCCAAATGACAAATAGGGCGTATTTTTCAGTAGAATTAAATAACTTGCTTGTCCTTGCCAGACAAAATACAAAGACCCAATTTTATAGATTTCAAAATACTGGAAAATGCATCATGTCAAAAGGCAACATTTCCTGAGGACTGCTTTTGCTTTCAAAACTAATTTCCCCCTTCAGACATTCCTAAAATTATGGTTTATTTTCCAGTGAAAGAATATTAGGAATCTCTACAATCCAATATCCCAATACACTTTTGATCTAATTACTTAAAAAAAATGTCAGAGGCTTACTTTCAGGTCTGTATTCGAGTTGTTAGCTTATTGGAAATTGTTGCTTTTCGTAAGTTCCTAGGTTGGCATGCCCGGAAATATACATTTCATTTTCTAACTACATGTTTTTGACAAGTGTGAGTGACAAGGAAAATAGTAAGCAGTCGATGAAAAATTCACAATTAATTACAGACCCTAATTTCAAGGCAACTTTGGGCATTTTCATTGCCAAGCTGTCCTATTCATTTTTCTCAATCTAGATACAAGTCATCTGGAAACATTAAGCTTGTATTTGAAATGTGCAACAAGTCCCAGATGTTTGGGCGTTCCAAACACACGTTGTTTCGGGGAATCGTGCAATTGTATTATCACCAGGCTCTGGTCCGGTTGCCAGCCGCAAATAGTACAGCCAGTGTTACTCCTTTAGGTCTTACAGCTGCCCCAGATGAAGAGAAGCTACACTAGAAAAGTAAAGCAAGTAGACTGATGTGGCATTTGGCATACTTGTGCTAATATTTTGATTAAAATCTTCACTTGGCCAATGAAGTCTTTAAACAGACTGACAATCGTATCAAATATTATTTTCATTGAAAGTCTGTTTTGCAATACTTTTAGAGCTATAGCTTATCCCTTTGCGCCTCTACCCTACCCCCTGCACCCCCCCCCCCCCCACCCCCCCTCCATCCCTGTGGAACTTTTTCACATCCAAGTCGATAATGCTTCATTAACATTGGCTTGGATAAGTCAGGAAAAACAACGGCCCCTCAATACTCCCTTAACTTCTTTATGAGCTAAGCTTTTAGTCAACATTATAGAGCGGCAGAAAGGTCCAAGAAATACAGCATTCGTTCCAGCCTTGTTACAAATCATTGTTATTTTACCCCAGTGAAAAGTGGAAATATTGGACCATAACTAGAGCGCACTCTCTTGGCCAGACAAGGGAACACACCAAGTTAAAAAAAAACTTCAATCAAAACTAACTCATCATGGCTCATTTTTAGTGCACAAACTGCAGTGGCATTTAAACAGATGAGAGAGCATTACAAGACCAGGAGGTTGACACTGAGTAGGCAGAGAGCTCGTGAAGTGGGGATGCGATGGTCTAGTGGTATTATCACTAGACCATCAATCCAGAAACTCAGCTAACATATTGGGGACCCTGGTTCGAAACCCGCCATGGCAGGTGGTGGAATTTGAATTCAATAAAAAATATCTGGAATTAAGAATCTATTGATGACCACGAAACCATTGTCGATTGTTGGAAAAACCCATCTGGTTCACTAATGTCCTTTAGGGAAGAAAATCTTCTGTCCTTAACCGGTCTGGCTGACATATGGCCCCAGAGCCACAGCAATGTGGTTGACTCTCAACTGCCCTCTGAAATGGCCTGATGAGCCACTCAGTTCAAGGGCAACTAGGGATGGGCAATAAATGCTGGCCAGCCAGCGATGCCCATGTCCCACAAATGGACAAAGACAAATACAGTATGCACACCTGGGACAGTGAAAGAAAAGAAAAATGACTTCCTCGAGAACAGAGATCAATTTCTGATTGTGTGAACACATCTGGTAATTGACTAAACCAAGTATCTGATTATATAATCTATCCCTATTTTTACATTAGGACTAATTACCCTTTGTGTCAAAGAGGTGGGATGTCCTGATTGATTAAAAATGTGAAAATAATAGATTTTCTGAAGCACTTGGTATAGATTTCACAGATCTGTCAATATGAAATGAGAACAATCCTCATTTAGTCATGAAAACCACTTAGCAATTATGGATATCTGTGAAATAGCCATTGTCAGGTACAGCTCAGTGCGAGTACTTAATCCTGAACATATTTAAAGAAGTCCCCCCATATTACTGAGCCTCAAAGTCAGCAAACCTACTGTCAGGGTTCACCAAGTGAAACTCGGCTTCCTTCACATGGGGAAGGAAGGAGGAAAAGTGCAGGGGGACACAAACTTGGTGTTTGTGGGACCTTGCTGTGCATAAATTGGCTTTTCCCTACATTGCAACAGTGGCCACACTGTGAGAACATCTCACTGGCCTGTCATTCCCAGTGGCGCAGTGTAACCATGCATCAATTCACGGTGCCCACCGGTTAGATGATGGTGACTAGTCTATATGATTGCGAGTCTGTACCTCTGAGGAGTAGATGGTTAGCCCCTTTCATTAGATATGTTGCGTTGGAGCATGTTGAATGGAGGATAGGAAAACTGGTGACAGCATTTCCTGCGCCCTCTCAGAATTGATTATAACTGCTGCATATCAGTAGGGAGGGAACCAAAGGAAAGGAGATTTTTCAAAAAAGTTAACAATCTTTAAAGTTTATTTATTAGTGTCACAAGTAGGCTTACATTAACACCACATTGAAGTTACTGTGAAAGTCCCCTAGTCGCCACACTAGGGAGTCCCCGACACTGAGGGAGAAATTAGCATGGCCAATCCACCTAACCAGCAAGTCTTTCGGATTGTGGGAGGAAAGCGGAGCTACCGGAGGAAACCCACGCAGACACAGGGAGAACGTGCAGATTCTGACCCAAGCCGGGAATCGAACCCGGGTCCTTGGCATTGTGAGATAGCAGTGCTAACCACTGTGCCACCATGCCTCACCATAATCATACGGTCCCTTAAGAAATATCTTGGATATTATATGGCTACCAGCACATTACTGTGTTCATTTTAAGCGCCTGCAGGGCCAGGATTCATGAATGCTCTAAGCAAAGATGGTACTGTCAATTCCACCGAGATTTGTCAATTTTTAAAATAGATGATATAAAACAAATCACAGAATTAATGATTCATTAGAATAGTTCAAGCAAAGGACCTTCACTTCCATTGGCTACTGACTAAGCACTATCACTGCAAACAAGGTATTGACACTGCATTTATACATTCACAAATGTAATATATTTCACATCAGTAAAAATACTAGATACAGGCATAAAAATGAAAATGCATATTACTGTCTGGAATTTGGTGTGCTCTAATTAATGGGCACCTTGTTGTTAATGGGTATTTGTTTAATGGATTAGTTCCTTCTATATTTGTTTTATTAAACCATGCTCTCTGGTAAAAACCAAAAATGTTAGCCCCACAAACTCAAAAAGACATTCAGCTGTCACTAACAGTCAACTTTGTTTTATAAATCTTACAACAAAGGATAACATTTTCACTGTTACACACTGAGATTATAATGGAATGCTAATTACAACAAAGACCTCCTGATAACTTGCTTTATTTAGGGAAGTTGTATTGAAAAACGAGGCAACAGAAAACTTCAGGATTGTCAGCATTTGAAAGGCAAAAGGCAGGTAAAAGCATCAAGTTGCAACCTTTCATTATAATCCACCTTTCTCCCGAATTTACCTTGTCTTTTCTCTTTCAGATGCTGTTGTGCATTTTTATGTTTCCATCTAAGATGTTTCCCCTCATCTCTACCTTAACATTGTAAAGTAGGAGAGGGTTATATTTGGCTATATTGCAATGTGTTTCATTCCAGCATGCAGTAAGAACTGTTTGACCAAACGTCCCAATTCTACTGGTTCACTGAAGCCAACACGGTTGCAAGAAGCCAGTAAAGACCATGAAGAGGAGCTGAGAATGAACATGAAGGGATTTACTGACCTCGGTGGAAGGTGTGGGGGAAAGTGTCCTTGGCGACTGTGAGATATTAAAAAGAAAAAAAAAACATGTAAAACCGTTTTCCTGATAACATCATATAGAAACTGATCGTGTCTCAGAAAATGACTCACCAAGAACCTCTCAATTCATTTCTGCGAGATTTAGAAACACAGACACTTTGTGATGAAAAAAGTGTTGCATTACAATCAACAAAATGTCAACATTTATGCAATAATGATACAGATGCAAATCATAGTCATAGTGGAGGACAAAATACATCAATGAAGCATGAGCTAAGGCCAGCAGATATTTAACAGCCATAACAAAATAGTGAAGATGCAAACTGAGGGTCAACTGTGGCCAGTGCACACAACGATAGCTTTCTCGTTTAACTGTGCAATTTGACCATTCAGTTTAGTAAAGGAGTTCCAGTCAAAACATATTTTTTGGAAGGTATGCGGTATTTGACTAATAATGTGCCTTTTTCTTGGCTTGGACTAGCTCCACAACTGGTCTGAACTTACCATCCATGTTAAAGTGAATAGGCTTGATGCAAGATGCAAGCACCTCTCTCTCGTGTCTTTCTCTCTCTCTCATGTCTTTCTCCCTCTCTCTCTCTCGTGTCTTTCTCTCTCTCTCTCTCGTGTCTTTCTCTCTCTCTCTCTCGTGTTTTTCTCTCGTGTCTTTCTCGCTCTCTCTCTCGTGTCTTTCTCTCTCTCTCTCTCTCTTATGTCTTTCTCTCTTGTCTCTCTCTCTCTCTCTCTGTGAATCTCTGTGTCCCTGGGTAGGATTTCCCAGCCACGCTCACCAGAAAACTGAGGTCAATGGACCTTGGTATGGTTCGCCCCCCCGCCCGCTATGATTCCCGTGACAAACGGGATGGGAAAACTCCCCCCATCGCTCTCTGTTGCTCTCGCTCTGTGTCTCAGTGATGCCACCAAAACAGCCAAGTTAGAGAAAGAATTATTTGGTCAGGACATCTTCTAATTGTATAAAATGATAAAAAGTATTTTCAGAATCATGGATTTTAATATAAACACAGGTGGGATATTTTGAATAAATATAAAAACACTCCTGAAAACATTCTCTCCCCATTGAATGATAAGCTGGTACCGATATTCTCTCTTATTAATGAAATGAATCAAAGTTGTATCTTGCCAGGTATATTGTTAATTAATGTAGACGTTCATTATAACTGCATAAAATATATTTAGAACTCGATTAGTACTCCCAGTGGATCTCTGTCCTGAGAATCAGAGCTGCATTCCTGGCTAATTGAACATATGATCAGAATACACTCAAACCAGCATGATGCTTGAAATAAAAATGTTCTTTGGCAGCTCACCAACATTTCAAAGAATTTACCTTGAAGAATTCCAACACATAAAATAACCTTTCACCTCCTTCCTCATCCTCTCTACAAGAGGGAATGAATAATGGAGAGATTTGAGAGAGAACTGACAATGGAGAGGTGCAAGAGGAGGTTTCAAAGTGGAGAATAATAGAAAATTGGTGTTTCCCTTTACTTGGTATTATGATTCTGCTCCCACTTGAATCCCCGGTTAAAACAGGCAGAATTTCAAACCCAAATCGTTTTCAAACCCCAAAATGCTCAAGTGTTACTTACACCCACCCCGATGACTCAGTACATAAAGGCTCTGCTGTGTGCAACAGTGAGCCTGTTAAAGCCGGAAGTCCACTGGCTTCAATCAATGCTAAGCCAGCTGAGCTCATATTGGCAGCAAAATGCTACAACCGGCCTCCGCATCCTTGGCTTAGAATTGGAAAAATAAAGATCAGCCAAAGTTCTCAATCATGATAGCTATCTAATAAATCTTGCTGAAGCTCAACATTCGATGTTGAATGCAAACAGGACTTAGCTGAGCTATGATTGCCCCTACAATTGACTGGTTTGCCAGTGCTCATTGTCAAAACTTCCACATGGAGCACAATGACTTTGGCAGAGCACAGTGATCATGGAGCTACATACTGACACGTTGAATGCATATGAACTCTGGGAGGTCTTTTTTTTATTTATTAGTGTCACAAGTATTACATTAACACTGCAATGAAGTTACTGAGAAAATCCCCTAGTCGCTACACTCCGGCGCCTGTTTGGGTTCACTGAGGGAGAATTTAGCGTGGCCAATGCACCTAACCAGCATGTCTTTCACCCTGTGGGAGAAAACTGGAGTACCTGGAGGAAACCCACACAGACACGGGGAGAACGTAGGCAAACTCTGCACAGACGGTGACCCAAGCCAGGTCCCCGGCGTTGTGAGGCAGCAGTGCTGACCACTGTCCAAATGGTCAATCTGTGCACCTTGCCTTCTTATGTTCTTAAGAATTTTGGTCTTCAACACATGTGCTTACTGACACTGTACTGTGCATTTTGAGTAATATGAAGGTTATGTAAAAAAGTGCTTTGTCTCCAGTATCAATTTAACAACTACTAATGCCCAATTAAAGACATTTTAACATTTCGGCAGGACTCCTGAGGAAGCACTGCTGAAGTGAAGAATCAACAATCTCATCTTTCTATTTTGGCAATACGCTACTGCTGATTAGGGGGCTAAAATGGACAAAGGTTGATTATGGGCTGAATTGGACGCCCAGCAAGGAAAAGCTCCTTTCCTATACCTAGCTCCTCCATTATTCTGATTTCTTGGAAATGTGAATTCTTACTACCATTGAAGTCAAGGAGTTCGGGTCCCATATTTGGTTCTGTGATATCAGCATCAAGCTTTCCAATTTCAGTGTAAATTATCTCGGGTCCCTGGTGCTGTGAGGGATTCTATAATCATGTAGAATCATCAAATCAGTCAAGATAGAAGGCGGCCATTTGGCCCATGGTGTCTGTTCTTGCTCTTTGAAAGAGCTATCCAATTAATTCCATTCTCCTGCTCTTTTTTCCATGGCTTTTCAAATCTTTCCATTCCATACAGATATTCACTTCACTCTTGAATGCGATTATTGAATCTGTTCCCACCAGGGCAATGCATTCCAGATCATAATAATTCACCAAGTTAAAAAACAAAAGTCTCTTCCTTCCCTCTCTGGCTTTTCACTGATGATCTTAAATCTGGTCATTGTCCACACGTTGGTGGAACCAGTCTTTGACTTCTGACCGTAAGCTTCCTCTGATAGCTGATAAAAGCGTGTAGAAAGCATCAGGTGGAAAACCACATTACTGGCATCTAAAGATGCACGAAGCGTCTAGCCCGTCCATGGTAAGATGCAATGGTGGTGGATGGTCAGCAGTAGCTGTTAGGGTGAAGGTGCTTCTTGAGATGACTCACTGCCCCTCTCGAGTCAATAGCAATGTCTTATTTCCACTACATTGCTGCCACAAACATTGGGACTGCTATGTGTGACAGCGTTGTTGGTAGATGCAGCACTAATTGTCAAAGCAGAGAAATAGATCATGGCTTGTATTTCTGTGCTGGCAGCAAATGCCTTTAGGTGGATGTAACATTTTATGAAGGCTGGTGGGTGGTAGGAGTTTCCAGTTCCTTTAGAGTTGGTGCTAGGAAGCTACAGCCATGGCTTAGGGTAGGGGATTGTGTATAGTAAAAGTGGTAGGTCAGGGGGAACAAATGACATCACCCTCAGGCTGTGGCTAAGCTTACAGAGTGTGGAGCAAATTTTGTACATTGCACTCCCAGCCAATGAAGCTCTGGAATGCTAAAGAGGAAATTTTACCTCTAGAATATTCCCTCAGTATACAACATTATGCGGGGCCTACATAGAGTGGAGTGGAAGGACATTTCCAAAGATGTGCCAGTTAGGTGCATTGGCCATGCTAAATTACCCCTTAATGTCAGGGGGGACTAGCAGGGTAAATAGCTGAGGTTACAGGGATAGGGCCTGGGTGGGATTGTTGTCAGTTCAGGCTCAATGAGTCCTTCTGCACTGTAGGGTTTCTATGATTTTCTTTAAGAGAGAGATCAATAACCAGGGGACAGAGATTTAAGGATATTGACAGAAGTAGAGGGGAACTGAGGAAGTATGTTTTTAGCCAGCTGTATTAGGGTCTTGGATTCATTTCTTTTCTTAAAAGTGGAACTCTTAATCACATTTAAGAACTATTTAGATATGCATTTAACATGGCGTAACCTAAAAGGCAACAGACCAAGAGATGGAAAGAAGAAATTAGCCTGGATAGCTCTATTTCAGTCAACACAGAAATGATGGTCTCCTTCTGCATTGTAAATCCATGTTTCTATGATAGCAAGAATAAACATAGGAAATTTATATAAATGCACTCACGTCACTGAAAACAGCAACTAGAGGAATTCTCCCCCTCCCTCCGTAAGTTATCAGTTATAACATGTCAAAACTGCAGACCAACCACAATGCGTATTTTCCACAGACCAAGAACTCTCAACTTTCAACAGATTGAATTAATTGTTTTGCATTGTGACATTGACCCATATTCGTACTCCTAAGGATGTGTAGAAAGCAGTCATTTTAAGCTCTTAGCTTTTCTCCATCCCTCACACAAACAGCATTTGTCACGAAGCTGGCAAATTGTGACAATAGTTATTATTGACAACCATAAGAACGGTTAGAGCTCCAGGTACTCGCGTTCAACTGCAAGTCACTTTGGGCCTGATTTTTACAGCATGCTTCGTAAGAACCCAGGTCAGGCAGTGATTGAGTTTTTATAGTGAAAATCTTTTAGCTATTTTCAAAAGCTTGAGGTTGAATTTGAACCCGATTGTGGAGCATTACAATGGACGTGAGTGATTATAAGTATATGTTATGCCTTACCCATCACTGCATTCCTGGGGAAGCCGCAGTGGCTGGTATACAGCACAAGTCATGACTTGGAGGGTTAAACAGTGTTAGAAATTATATAAAAAGTAATTAAAAAGTGATCCAGGATGCAGATAGAACTTGGCAAAACACTCCTTAAGACTGAAAAATTGCTTTAGAAAGGAGATGATTTTGACAGTAGGAAAAGTTTTGTTAATGTGTCGTTTCAAGAGGAAACTCCCCAACCATAATTCAAATACATTCTTAAAAATCAGGCCTTTTGTTTCAATGAAGTAGTAATCCTGTTGGCAGGGTCAGTAGAAAGATGCTTCATCTCTTCTCTGGGACTCACAGAAACCTGCAACTCCCCATTAATTTCAAGTGGCCAGTTAAGCCCATAATGGAAAAGGCCAATTTGAATTGTTAGTTAGTTTGTGCCTAAGTTTTAGACGAGGATGTGGGGATGGAAATGTTATACAGGGTTTACCCCAACTTCCTGCAGGTTTCTATTGACCATGCCTATTCAGCTCAGAAACCAGAGAAGGTTAATGAAGTTGCAGTGCACAAGGATTCTTGTGTAAAACAGTCATTTATCACCAACTTACAATTTCACTTTGAACAAGCGAGCCGTTGTCACTTCTTGCGTATTGAGACTGTCAACAAAGAATCAATTTTTTAACATTCGGCATTGAGTGTCAATCTACACTGCTGATCCCTTTTCCTGCTCAACGACTTTAAGTGCATAACTTTAAAATGCAGAGATCCCTTTCGTTTACACATGCTTAAACAGCATTTACATTAAACTGCTTTTTCTCCATTTGACGACCAATGAAAATGTGTTCATTATCTTTGAATCTTTCTTTTCGAACATTCATTACTGGTTAATGAGTGTGAGATACAGAAGGGGCTGATTATTGCCTTCGCACTGCCCACGTCTGTACAGGGCAGTGAGGGACAAAGACTGTACCAAAGTGCAATCGTCCACATAGCATCCGTCTGCCCGTTGCTGCTTTCTCAACTTGCCACAAACCATAGGTGGTAAGGGTCAGGAGGTAACCATTCGCAGTGATACTAAAATGGACCATAAACTGCAGTCAAGTTAGGCTGGAGGAAGGTTTGGCAATGACTTTTCCTTCATTATTTCTGAGACTCTTAAACCTTAACAGCTCCTTTAAGTTCAACTATTTGCTGCTTGGTGATTATTTCCCGAATGCTTCAATCTACTACGTTAGTACCTCACTTGTTAGGCTTATCCCATTTATGGGGGCACATGCCAGTCTGTGCCACGTCGGCTTTCCTGCCTCATAAATGGGCAAGCTGCCCAGGAGCAACATAATGAGTGCTCTACAATGAAGTCAACCCCAACCATGAAAATGGATCGCCGCATGACAGGTGGTCATTCACCATCTAACCCAGGTATGCCAGAATTGAAAACTGACCCCAAGATGTTTAATGGAACAAATACAGGACAATGAGTGAGAAAGTGTTTGAAAGTGGCATATGAAGGACAGTTAGTTGCACCTTACCTCTCCCATGCTATGACGCTCATGTCTATCCTCAAAGGTCGCACCAAAATATGGCTCATAAGTGATTAGGTCAGGACGTTCAATGTCATAAATGGCCTTAACTTTGGGGATGGCAGCCAGGTCCTTGTACTCAAGAATCTCATTGTCTACTTTTGCCTGGATAAATGAAACATACAAGAATGACACATAGATTAAGCAGCGGTAGGTACATGGTCACATTTCTCAACCTCAGGTGAGTGTATGAGATAACAGTCACATTGGCTGGAATTTTACCGCCTCTCCCACCCTGAAATCAGGGCAGGCGAGGCTCACAGAATGGAATGTTGGCCTCGGGTGGGATTTTACGAGCCTTGCCCAAGCGAGGTCATAAAAGCCCGGCCATCATGTCTTAACAAAATAGTAATGGGCATCACAGTTCCAAATGCAATAGGTGAGTGTGATGCGCTATCAATAAGGCGAAAGACTACCGATATGCCAATATAAGTGTAGGCTTTTATTCACAACAGAATCAGGAGCAGATCCCAACAAATAACCAACCTCGACTGAACAAGGGGGAGGAGACAGCCACCTTTATACTAGGTGCCGAGGGGAGGAACCAAACTGGAAGGGGATGTGTCCAGGTCTGACAAGCACACACAACGGTGGTCCATATAGGACAAAGGCACAACTGAGGTCCACCACAGAGTGTTTTTGATTTATAAATTTTTGGGGGTGTATTTTAACTTGATGATATCAGCACCGAACCGTCACAGATCAGTATAGGGAATTGATCTAAAATGAAGCTCTATCTATTCTGCCCCAATCACTCACATTTAGGCCAATCCCACCCTGAGATGTCCACCCTCAGGAGTTGAAATGATGTTGAGCCCATGGCTGAGACATTGGAAAACAGTGGATTTAAACAGTTAAACACACTGCTATTTTCCCACATATCCACCAGCCATTGTTTCTTTCTCTACTCATTGGCAACTTGCCTTCAGGGAAAGCAGAGCCTCATGAAACCATGCCAAACTAGCAACATTTTGCCATAATATTACAGCCAGTAAAGACAGAAACAACATCAAAAATCAAATGTACTAATGAAACGCATCAAATGAAATCCCACCCTCGTTATTGTTTTCTCAGTGTGCAACTGCTTTTTAATTTGACATCTGGAAAATCATCATGTATTTTTTTATTTTTCACATCGACCTTGGCTCAGTTGGTAGAACTCTCACCTCGGAGTCACAAGATTCCAGGTTCAAATCCTGTGGCCAATGGCGGGGTGGAAAACAAGGATGATGGTTTGTTGCTACAGAAGTTACTTTCTCATATCCCACCACAGCCTGCCCTTGTCCTAAATTCTCTTCTGCTGTAGAAGCTAGAAACAGTGTCAGCACACATCTCCTGCTTTCCTTCCAACTTCCCTTGACACAGCATTAACCTTCTCACAGACATGTTCTGCTGCTGTGGACTCAGATGGGGGCATTCAGTCAGGCAGAGTATAGCCAGTGCAGGCCAGCCAGAGAGCCTCTTGCTACTTTGTTTATTGGTGTCACAAGTAGGCTTACAATCACACTTCAATGAAGTTACTGTGAAAATCCCCTAGTTGCCGCACTCCGGCGCCTGTTCGGGTACACTGAGGGAGAATTTAGCACAGCCAATGCACTGAATCAGCACGTCTCTCGGACTGTGGAAGGAAACCGGAGCAGCCGGAGGAAACCCACACAGACACTGGGAGAATGTGCAAATGCTGCACAGACAGTGACCCAAACTGGGAATCGAACCCGGGTCCCTGGCGCTATGAGGCAGCAGTGCTAACCACTGTGCCACCGTGCCACCATAGCTTCAACTCAGTGCAGGGGATTCACCCAGGGTTTGGAGCCCTCCTTGCCAGCGTGGAAGTGGTGGCCAACTCCTTGAGAACACTTGCAGACCCAACCATAATGCAGTTTCTGACAACGGAGGCAGAAATGACCCAATGATTGGGTGATACAGGAGAAGATCAGATTGAGATTATGAGATCTCTATATGTTACCACACCCCCAAGCTGGTGCCACGCAAGCTCAGACTGCTGCTATCTTGGCTGTAGATCCACTGCTCAGAGAGATTTGCAGGTTCTCACAGCAATCCATCAATCTGTGCTTGGATCGCTGGCATTTGCTGAGGCACTGCCCTGGGGGAGTGACATGGCTCTGAGATTCATGATGAGGATGGCATTATTCGTGCTCTCACCAGTGCCATTATTGCCTCTCAGCCAGCCAGCACAGGCAGCTGCTATCCATGCTGAGGTAGTGTTGTCTGAAACCGGGCCCTCAAGGCCTGGAGCTGCAAGTCATCTGCAAGGCCATTCACCTCTTCCCCCATGAAAAGTCAGCAGTCTTCCATCAACTTATCGTGTGACACTCACATCCTTCCTAACAGGGCGATCTGCACAGACCTGCCAGAAACTGACAGCGGTAATCATTTTGCCATTGTTTTGAACTCTGGGCTCCTGTAGCCCTGAACCCCGTGATGCTATAGGATCGAATTGGCTAGGTTCAGTCTTATAACGTGAAGGGAATAATTGTGAGAAACATGCAAAGGATAACGAACGGCTGAGATTTTCTTGTTCACACGCTATAGGAGTGGTAGGTGGAATATTCCATCTAGTCAGACGTACGTGTGACAAACACCCCAACAACTTTCTCAGGATTGACTCATGAGGTTTTTTTGCAGCTTACAGCGAGGCTTCTACCTGCGTCATGCAATGCGTCACAGTGAGGAGTGGAAAATCCTATAGCAGCAGCAGCAACTTATAGGGACATCCACTGCCGGCCAGGGGCAGCACGGTGGCACAGTGGTCAGCACTGCTGCCTCACAGCGCCAGGAACCTAGGTTCAATTCCGGCCTCAAGTCACTGTCTGTGTGGAGTTTGCACATTCTCCCCATGTCTGCGTGGGTTTCCTCCGAGTGCTCCGGTTTCCTCCCACAGTCCAAAGATGTGCGGATTAGGTGGATTGGCCATGCTAAATTGCTCCTTAGTGTCTGGGGGATTATTGGGATAAATGTGTGGGGTTACGGGAATAGGGCCTGGGTGGGATTGTGGTCGGTGCAGACTTGATGGGCCGAATGGCCTCCTTCTGCACTGTGAAGATCCTACAGATGGATTCTATAAAGCTTCCAGTTGAAGCAGGTAGATGATTGCTCTCTCCAGCCAGTTTTTCTTTATTCTTTCATGGGATGTGGACATCATTGGCAAGGCCAGCATCTATCGTCCATCCCTAATTGCCCTTGAACTGAGTGGCTTGCTCAGCTATTTCAGAGGGTAGTTAAGAGTTAACCACAATGCTGTGGATTTGGAGTCACATGTAGGCCAGAGCAGGCAAGATTTCCTTCCCTAAAAGAAGGACATTGGTGAACCAGATAAGTTCTTTTTAACAACAATCGATGATAGTTTCATGGACACCTTTACTGAAGCTACTATTATATTCCAGATTTTATTAACCGAGTTACTAAATTTTACCAGTTGACATGGTAGGATTTGAATCTGTGTCTCCGGGGCAACAGCCTGGGCCTCTGGATTACTAGCCCTGTGACATTATCACTTAACCACCAATCCACCGATTTGTAAAGGCTATGGCTGAGCCCTGGCTATACTTGACATGCAAAGTGTTCCCAGCGTCTTAGGTTGTGGAGTAGCAACGACAGAAAATGTAACGTATAATGTCGCTCTGGTATTCCTCTCTCAGTTAGCTGTACGGATGCCTTTTTGGCTGAGCGCGTCACCCGCATTGTGTTGTAAAAACTGGTGCAAGGGCAGATGAACGTCCTGTATATTATCTTCTTTCTTTATTAGGGGTTTTGAATTCAAAAACAAAGAAAAGTTTTCTAGTTACTCACATAAATTGTGTGGCCAGGTGAGCCAGGTATGCTGGAACCAGGTCTGGAGGAAATACTTTCAGAAGAAGATCGTGTTGGCTGCAAATAAAAAAGGAATTAAACAGAAGAATTAGTTTTCTAAAGGTTATTAATTCGAGACTGTGAGACAAAACGATCAAACAAGAAGCACGTAGTGCTTTAAAGCAAAGAAGTGTGCAAGTTTCCAATGTTCACTAAGTTTAACATCTGAGATTGAGTCAGGCCAAAGGTCTTCACAACCCCCTTTCTCTTTCTGATTTATCATCCTCTGAGACGCTGATTTTCAGCATTCCCCAGTGGCGCTGGCACCCTCACTCTTGGCAGCAGGACTCGAGTCGGGTATGGATAATCAGACCCTTGGCTCAGGAAAATGGGTTCAGGTCTGGTGGTATCAGAGGAGTGGCTGGAACTCCCACCTTGCTGGAACATTGCTGCAAAGAAGAAACCTAGTCCATATCATCATGTCGTTCAGCGAGTCCGACCAGCAAATGGACGAGCAGCCTGAAACTTACAACTTCTCCAAAGGAAGACAGAAAGCGCAAGCTATTTTGAGCAGAAAAGTTGTGCTTTGCTTTAAAAATTGCTTCAACTTTGGGGCAATTGGTGGGAATGACTTCAAAACTGTTTCATGTTGCCATGAAGTAGGGTCACTGAACTTTTATGATATTGTGCTCCATTAGAGCATTAGAAGCTTAGCATGCGATCACATTAAACTGGATTAGACCAACCTTCCAAAATCATTTCCTGGTGATAATTTGTGGATCATTATCATAACTAAAGGGTGTATTTATGTGCAGTCACATCACGCAATCTGGCAGCTGCAGCTTTCCTGATGCCACCAGTGTGGAGCCACACGTACTTCAGTTGTGAAACTGGGGCTCAGTTTTAAAAATTAGTTACTGTCAATGTAGTCACCATAACCACCTGATAGAGTACTGTGAAACAGAAATACATGGCGAAATTTCATTGTGGCGACACAAGTCCCACTTGCTGGTTGGGGAACGCACGCATGCGGAAGAGTAGGCCACTCAGCCCTTCGATGATGCTCTGCCATTCAATTGCACCATGGCTGATCTTGAGTTCTCCAAATCCCTGTCTACCCGCTATAACCTTTCACCCCTTTACTCATCAAGAATCCATACACCTCTGCCTTAAAAATATTCACAGGTTCTGCTTCCGCCACCTTTTGAGGAACAGAGCTCCAAAGACTCAGCTGCCCTCTGCGAGAACAAAAACCTTCTCATTTCTGTCTTAAATGGGTGACCCTTTATTTTTAAGCAGTGACCCCCTATTTCTAGATTCTCCCAGGAGAGGAAACATCCTTTGCCTATCCACTTGGTCAAGAGCCCTCGGGATCTTGTATGTTTTAAGTCACTTCTTACTCTTCTAAACGCCAGCGGATATAAACCTCGCTTGTCCAATCTTCTCTCATAAAACAACCCGCCCATTCCAGACATGAGTCTGGTAAATTTTCCAGAATATTCTCCAGATCTCCTTTCCACAACTTAATCCCTGAACTATTAAATCCTAGTGGGCTCAGAGATAATAAGATTCAAGTGGCTCATTAATAGCCTAGTTGCCTTCCCATTATCGATGGGCATGTTCTGGTTTCAGGCCCCTGCCAGCCCTCACTAAATGTGGGACAGTTTTTTGCAGTGCCAGCAGTCAGATGGGTGATCTCCTGCATGATTCTTCAGGCCTGCTTGCCATCTTGCCTCCTTTAGCAACCTCTATGAATATCAACCCATGGTTTCCATTTGTCACAGGCCCAAATCGCTTTCCTTCCCTCCTGCCCATCTAAAAGGATCTACTTTAATTATTTTTCCTTCTGCCATTTGCATTCTCATCCTTCAATTGAAAGATGGACAGTTGACCTGCTCCCAAGTTGCTGCCGGTTGAATTTTGCTTCACATCTTGCCAGAGAAAGGTTGCCTGGATGAGAAGGCAAGGGGATGGATCACTACCACTCTTCCCCTCTGTTCATCCTTACAGTCATGATGTGGAGATGTCGGCGTTGGACTGGGGTATTTTTTTCTCGTCTCCTTACAGTCACAGGGCCACGCAAAACTTACCACCATCTCACACAATATATAAAAAAATACTTTCCAATAAAAGCCACATAAGAAATGTTTAGAAAGGACCAATTGACCTATTTAGTGTTGCAATTAAAAATGATCTCCACACTTCACATGGGTTTCAACTGAGACAACTGTGGGTTCCGCAGGCATTGTTTTCAATTGAAATAGTCTGCTGAAAACCTCAGAAAACTCATCACGTGGATTCCCCTTTATGTCAATTAAAATATCATCTTTCACTTAAACTCTGGGAATTCAGAATCAGCTACCCCTGCTCCATTATACATTTATCCAGTTAATTACAATAATGGGTTCAAACAAAACAGCATCCAGCTGAGTATGGCAGTTGCAGTGTTGACTGCAATCACAGTGCTCTCATGCTAAACGTTATAATGACCGCTAAACAAACTGTTGTCCTGGCAGACAATTTAGATGTCAGTGTCATTTACACTGCATACATTGTCATTTCCCCTCGAGATTGTTTCATACTCACGCAGTCTTTACTGCAATGGAGTAAAACATAGGGCTTTACCGCACAACCCGCCGTGGGTTTCGCGGCAATGGGAGATGGCCTGCCATTGGCTGGTGGCGGGATCTCTTGGACCCGTCATTGTCAACGAGGATTTTCCATTGAATGTGCCCCTCGCCGCTGTGAAACCCATGGTGGGGGTACACTGTCAGCGGGACCGAATGATCCCGCCAGCACGAACACTGGAAAGTTCCGGCCAAAGTAAGCATAAAGTTGGAATTGCAAGTAAAATCTAATGTATTCACTTTATATGTCAATAAAAATATTTTAAAAATCAACTCCAAATACATGTGCACATCTAATCTGAACAGAACTCTAATGCATTGAATCATTTCCTCTTTATAATATCCTTAAAACTAACATAAAAAGCATGAATTATTTATGCTTCAAGTGCTCTATGCAGTGAATGCCAGTTACCTTGGATTCATATCATAGAATCATAGAATCCCTACAGTGCAGAAGGAGGCCATTTGGCCCATCAACTCTGCACTGACCACAATCCCACCCAGGCCCTATTCCCGTACCCCCACATATTTACCCTGTTAATCCCCTGACACTAGGGTCAATTTAGCATGGCCAATCAACCTAACCTACACATTTTCGGACTGTGGGAGGAAACCGGAGCACCCGAAGGAAACCCACGCAGACACGTGGAAAATGCGCAAACTCCACAGACAGTCACCTGAGGCTGGAATTGAACCCGGGTCCCTGGCGCTGTGAGGCAGCAGTGCTAACCACTGTGCTACCATGCCACCCCATCATAAAGTGTTCAAGTTGGATTTGATGCCAATAAAAGTAATCTAATAGCGTGAGATGTTTAGATTATACCATTCTGTTGTCTGTAGAGATTTCACCTGTTTAATTTGCTGTATTAAGAAATAGCTTGTTCCTTTGCAAATAAATAGCACCATTAGGCAATTACTAACCCCATTATAAAAGCTGGCCCTGTAGTTTTACTTTGAAGGGGTAATCTTGCTACTGAAAGTTATTGGCAAAGCTTTTCAGTGATATATGAACCAAAATAACATCAGCTCTGACATGTTGAGGTTGCTTGTTTCCTGGCTCAAACATATAGAAACTGTGTTGTTTTTTAAAACAAAACTATCAGTAAATTAACAATTCCCTGCCAAAGTTTGCAACACAACGGATATATCACCCATCACATTATGAACAGTCTTGAAAAATCTTCTTGGAACTCAAGAAGTGACTTTACAGACTTTACTAGTCAAAACTTGTAACCAATAAGCTTATGTTACCATTAATGTCATTATTAATACTGCACTAAGATGGGTGAAAGAAAAGTGACGTGATATTAATTTTGACACAAATTAGCAAAAAATGCCAGATCACATCATGAATAAAAAATGCGTGAAAGACATCCAGAGTCTGAAGAGCAGAATAGAATTGGTTCACTTTCTTGCCTCTGTTCCAAAATTAATTTTGGACTTAATGCTTCAGGCAATAAAACTGATGGACAGGAAATTGCATGGGAGCACGAACGATTACTGTATCTGAATAATTCTTTATGTTATGGAATTCTGCACAAACCAGTTTCTAATGGGCGGCACAATGGCACAGTGGTTAGCACTGCCATCTCACAGCGCCAGGGACCCGGGTTCAATTCCGGCCTTGGGTGACTGTCTGTTTGGAGTTTGCACATCCCGCGTCTACGTGGGTTTCCTCCGGGTGCTCCGGTTTCCCCTCTCAGTCCAAAAGATGTGTGGGTTAGGTTGATTGGCTATGCTAAATTGACCCTAGTGTCAGGGAGATTAGGAGGGTAAATGTGTGGGGTTACGGGGATAGGACCTGGGTGGAATTGTTGTCAGTGCAGGCTCGATGGGCCAAATGGCCTCCTTCTGCACTGTAGATTCTATGTACACATTTTTGGAGCATTGAAAATATATTTCAATGAAGTGTAATTTTCAATAAATTGGAACATGCTAAAAGGAATATGGCATGCTGTATAGTGACTCAGTGAATTTTTAAAACAGTCTGAGTCCCCGTAAGCAATCAATGGTTTTCTCTTCCCCACCTTGTTTGCTGGAACATTTGGGGGCAGGGATACAACTCTGTGACACACCAACATACAATAAAAGTATCTGAGTAAGGCAGATGGATTCGTTGCAAAAAATGTTTCGCAGTGGATGAAATGGTGTGGCACACAGTGAGAGAATCAGGATTAATCATGATTGCCTGTTAGCTCAGTGCTGGTTCCCCCCCCCCCCCCCCCCCCCCCCACCCCCCCACCACACACACACACACACACACACACACACAGTGATCAAGCAAACCTGTCGAGACAGAGCTGGCTGCGTTACTCAAGGTGTTGCCATTTAACCACTGTCATGAGTGAATAATTATTTCCAGATTCCCACCCCTCCCATAAAAGAGACGAGTAAAAAATCATTTCCAACCAGCCAATGTGTGTTGCTGCTGACAAGCCGGGTGGCAGAACCTCTCGCATTGCATTGCATTGCTTGCAGGCTGGGCCTTGCAGAGTGGATGTTGTCAACCTGAGGATTATGTGAAATTGGCCGGTGTTTTGCATTAATTCACCAATGTCTTTTCTCTAGAAGGTTGTTAATTCTTGAAGAGATTTTTTTTGGTTTCAGCAAGAATTAGGACTGATAACACTGTGGCAACCTTTGAGAGCTTCTCAGAAGGTAAAGTGAATAATTGCTTCTATATGAGGGTTCATCTTGAATACCATTGGGGTGGGTCAGCCAGTGCAATATTATACCATTTCTCTCACCAGGTTTGATAACTCCCTTTTGAGGGAATCTCAGCTTTGATTGAAGTTATTAAGGGCAGGTCTTTGTTGTGATCATTATATTCCTCCCAGGTGCAAGCATTTCCTGTTTTTGGAATGGCCACTAGTATGTATCAAAAATGCACTGGGGATAAGAACTCATTGTCCACTGATTGCAAGAAGAATGTCTTGCCTGTAAATACTGTGTTATATCTTCAGGCACCTCACCCGTGACTATTGATGATTCAAATATCTCTGCTAGGAGACCCGCAATTTCCTCCCTAGCCTCCCACAATGTTCTGGATATACTTCATCAGGTCCCGGGGATTTATCTACCTTGATGCGCTTTAAGACTTCCAGCACCACTTTCTCTGTAATATGTACACTCCTCAAAATATCACTATTTATTTCCCCAAGTTCCCTAACATCCATGCTTTTCTCAACAGTAAATACTGATGAGAAATATTTATTTAGGATCTCATCCATCCCTTGTGGATCCGCACATTGATGACCTTGTTGATCCTTAAGAGGCCCTACTCACTCCCTTGTTACTCTTTTGCCCTTTATATATTTGTAGAAGCTCTTTGGATTCTCCTTTACCTTATCTGCCAAAACAATCTCATGTCCCCTTTTTGCCCTCCTGATTTCTCTCTTAGCTCTACTCCTACACCCCATATACTCTTCAAGGGATTCACTTGATCCCAGCTGCCGATGCATGTCATGTGCCTCTTACTTCTTCTTGACCAGGGCCTCAATATCCCGAGTCAGAGGGTTCTCTAATTCTGCCAGCCTTGTTCTTCAGTCTAAGAGGAATGTGCTTACACTGAACCCTGGTTAACACACTTTTGAAAGCCTCCCACTTATCAGAGATCCCTTTGCTTTCCCACAGACTTCTCCAATTAACTTTTGAAAGCTCCTGCCTGATACCATCAAAATTGGCCTTGTCCCAATTTAGAATTTTGGGCCAGACTCCATAGCTATCTTAAAACTAATGGAATTATGGTCACTGGTCCCAAAGTGATCCCACATTGACACTTCTGTCACCTGCCCTTCCTTATTTCCCAAGAGGAGGTCAAGTTTTGCCCCCTCTCTAGTCGGGCCATCCACATACTGAATGAGAAATTTCTCCTGAATGCACTCAACAAATTTCTCTCCGTCCAACCCTCTAATACTCTGGCTGTCCCAGTCAATGTTGGGAAAGTCAAAATCTCCTACTATTACCACCCTATTTTTCTTGGAGCTATCCGGAATCTCCTTACATATTTGCTCCTCAGTTTCCCGCTGACTATTTAGGGGTCTATAGTACAACCCTATCAAAGTGATTTCCCCTTTCTTATTTCTCAGTTCTATCCATATAGACTCAGTGGCCGAACCCTTGGATGTATCCCCTCTCAGTACGGCCGTGATATTTTCCCTAATCAGAAATGCAACTCCCCCTCCTCTCTTACCCCCGTTCTATCTTTCCTATAGCATCTGTACCCTGGAGCATTGAGCGGTCAGTCCTGTCCTTCCCTTAGCCACGTTTCAGTAATTGCTATAATATCCCATTTAACTTGTGTCAATCAATATTAAGAATAAATGCAAGCAGATTAGGTTTTTACTTGGTTTCACAGAAATGTTTTGTAAGTTGCATGAATATCAACAATGCTACTGACATGCCTTATTCACACCAGTCACTGAAATAAATCATATTCCCTTTCCTTAGAGACGGTACTCAGCTCTCAGCTTCCACCTAACCAGCTCAGTTGACTCAGATGTTTCACAACATGTTGACAGATCTGACATTGCATGCAGCGAGGAATGGTTACTGCACTTACGAGAACGTGGCAGGGAAAGTGAAAAAAAAAATCAATTTATGAACAGGTTTGCTTGCATCCCACCACGTGCTAATTTTTTCTCACACGGGTTAACATCTGTGACCCGTGAAAAATAAATGTGCCATCGAATCCTACTCCGATAAACAGTAGGCACGTGAGGTTCCACAATGAGAATAACACTAGCAACACTCAGAGGCAAACCTTTTTCAAGAGCGGTCTGTGTATTTGTTTCTCAAGCTAAGTAAAAGATAGATGAAAGAAGGAATATGGTAAAATTTCAACAGTTTTGGTGAAAATGGAGAACATTAAAAGCTGTTGCAAGAATTCTGTAATTAGCTGTACATCTACCATCATCTTGAACAGTCAGGATTATGTTTGTTTATTTGTACGTTGATGATAGTAACAATTCTTACCTGTGCTGAACATTTGAGATGCTAAAACTGTATTATCGCTGCATCACAAACTTTTAACAACAGTAGGTGACTATTCAAATCTCAGTTCAAATAAGCTGCACAGTGGTACCATTATGAGCACAGTAAGAAGTCTCACAACATCAGGTTAAAGTCCAACAGGTTTATTTGGTAGCAAATACCATAACCTTTCGGAGCGCTGCCCCTTCGTCAGATGGAGTGAAAATCTGTTCTCCAACAGTGCACAGAGGCACAACATCAAGTTACAGAATACTAATTAGAATGCAAATCTCTACAGCCAGCCAGGTCTTAAAGGTACAGATAATGTGGGTGGAGGGAACATTAAACACAGGTTAAAGAGATGTGTATTGTCTCCAGACAGAACAGCTAGTAAGATTCTGCAAGATCAGGAGGCAAGCTGTGGGGGTTACTGATAATGTGACATAAATCCAACATCCCGGTTTAGGCCGTCCTCATGTGTGCGGAACTTGGCTATCAGTTTCTGCTCAGCGACTCTGCGCTGTCGTGTGTCGTGAAGGCCGCCTTGGAGAACACTTACCTGAAGATCCAAGGCTGAATGCCCGTGACAGCCAAGTTCCGCACACGAGGACGGCCTAAACCGGGATGTTGGATTTATGTCACATTATCAGTAACCCCCACAGCTTGCCTCCTGATCTTGCAGAATCTTACTAGCTGTTCTGTCTGGAGACAATACACATCTCTTTAACCTGTGTTTAATGTTCCCTCCACCCACATTATCTGTACCTTTAAGACCTGGCTGGCTGTAGAGATTTGCATTCTAATTAGTATTCTGTAACTTGATGTTGTGTCTCTGTGCACTGTTGGAGAACAGATTTTCACTCCATCTGACGAAGGGGCAGTGCTCCGAAAGCTTATGGTATTTGCTACCAAATAAACCTGTTGGACTTTAACCTGGTGTTGTGAGACTTCTTACTGTGCTTACCCCAGTCCAACGCCGGCATCTCCACATCACCATTATGAGCACACAGAGGTGTCTAATGCAGTTCATCACAGGACCTTTCCTCCTTTGGTGCAGTGTACCTGAATCACAATTAGTCAACCTTGCCCCATTAAGGAAGGTTGACTTATTCAAATATTCTAATGGAGTTCCTGACACAAAACACTGGAAGCTGCACATGTGGTGGGACAGTGTCTTCCAAACCCATGACCACTACCATCAAGGACAAGGGTGACAGACACATGGGAACACCACCACCTGGAAGTTCCTCTTCAAGCCACTCACCATCCTGACTATTGCTGTTCCTTCATTGTCGCCTGGTCAAAATCTTCGATCTCCCTCCCTGACAGCACTGCGGGTGTAGCTACACCACATGCAGCAGTTCAAGAAAGGCAAGTGGGGATGGAAAATAAATGCTGGCCCATGCTGGCCCATGAATTTTTAAAAATTGTACAAAGCCATGAATCCATTTGCTTGTTGAGACAAGATAGCGCGACTTCACTCCATTGACTAATCTGATGAAAGCTTATTTTCCTGTCCCTGTGTCACCGCCACAGAAGGACAATGCACTTTGTTAGTAAGGGAGGGTGTGGAGGGAAATTAAAACGTGTTGCCGATTCAGTGAACAGGACCAATGACTTGCTACTTAACAATGCCGATAAAGGAATTTATTTTTGTCTTTATTGTTTAATTTAAAGAGGCTACATAGATTTGAAAGTATGAATGATCTGAACAACAATCAAGATTCCAATTAAAGAAACAATTTGGCTCACTGTTCAATATGGATGTGAGTGACAGGCCAGTATTATTGTGTATGCTGTTTCACTTTAAGTCTGTAATTATATTGTTCAATCATGACTTAAAGCAGCAATTATGTGGCATAAAATAACTTACTAGTTCCGCTTTACAATTCAGATGCAACTGTGGCTTCGAGGTTAAAAGCAAGATTTTACTGCAGATTAATTTTGTGTCTGTAGACTTACTAGGCCTTTTCTCCGCCTTTCCAATCCAAGAAAGAAAACTAGTAAATCTGTCAATGAAATATTATCCACATTCTTCGAAACCTTTCCCATGGCATTTTCTAAAATTACATTTTACTGGTTCCTCTGATTAACTTTTGTTCCCAGTTACAGGGACACGTTTATTCCAGTTTATAAATTTGATGAGCTTCTCCTCTCTCGCTTTTGTTCTGAGATTCACATGCAGGTACGGGACACATTCCATGCTGGATTTCAGACATTGCCAGATTTCAGGTCGGGTGGTTCGGGCCATGCTGGGTTAGATAGGTGGGTTAAGGGTCATTTGGAGTGCGCGCTAGAGTGGCACACAGAGCCAATGACTAAACTTACACCACGCCAATGCAGGCCCTAGCTGAATTGTCCATATAACTTGCATCGGTTAAAATTGATGCAAGGAATATTTTAAGAATGTCCAGTTTTTGGAATTGCTGGTTTTCAGGTAAACAGTTTTGTGGTGCTCTATCTATACCAGTATAATTACCATGGAGATGCTCATGTAAACTGAGTAACCTTAGCTGAAGTACAGCTTTTGTTTATTCATTCCTGGGATGTCAGCATCGCTGGCAATGCCAACATCTATTGCCCATTCCAAACCGCTCAAGAAGGTAGTGGTGTTGCAGTCCATTTGGTGTGGGTACACCTACAGTGCTGTAAGGGAGGAAGTTCCAGGATTTTGACCCTGTGATAATTAAGCAACAATGATATAGTTCCAGGTCAGGATGGTGTGTGACTTGGAGGGGGTAAATGTTGTTGTTCCCATGCGGCCACTCCTTTGTTCATCGAGGTTGCACATGTCACATATTTGGAAGGTGCTGTTGAAGAAACCTTAGGGAGTTGCTGCAGTGCTTGTTGTAGATGGTACACACTGCTGCCACTGTGTGTCGGTGGTGGTGGGAGTAAATGTAAAGGTGGGGGTTGGGGGCTGCTGATCAGGTGGGATGCTTTGTCCTGGATGGCGTTGAGCTTCCTGAGTTTAAGCTGCATTCATCCAAGCTAGTGGAAAGTATTCCGCCACACCCCTGACTTGTAGATGGTGGACAGGCTTTGGGGAGTCAGATGGTGAGTTACTCTCCGCAGAACTCCCTGTCTCTGGCCTGCTCTTGTAGCTGCAGCATTTACATGACTTGTCCAGTTAAGTTTCTAGGCATGTTGTAAGATGCCAATAAAAGTCTACAGTGAGCTTATCCCATAGAATCCGTGCAGTAGGAGGCCATTCGACCCATCAAGTCTGCACTGACTCTCCGAAAGAGTATCTTACCCAAGCCCAACCCCCTGCATTTATCAAAAATAAAACATTACGATAATTCTTGCACAACACTTTTGAGATGGTTGCACATTGGTAAGCACAAACCAATCCTGGTTAGTATCAGGTTATTCCTTCACTGGAAGACAAGGGGGCTTTACATTGGTACCACTGGTCGGCGCAACATCGAGGGCCGAAGGGCCTGTACTGCGCTGTAATGTTCTATGTTCTAAATGTTTTCAAAGCAGCAAACAAATCATTGGAGACTTTCTTTTTGCTGAAAATGCTTTCTCCTCACTCCATTTAATAAAATCACAGACCCATTCTTTGTAAATGGGTTTAAGGTTATTTTATGTGCAGCATGAAGAGGAAACTTGTAACGTGGAGGGGACTGTTAGGTTCAGAATAGAGGTAAAATGCACAGTGGTTGTCAACACAAATATATGAACCAGATTCACCAAATGAATGGAAACAGGATAATCACGTGTGTATAAATAGCACTCAGACATTGGTTTTCTCTCACTATCAGCTCACCCTTTGCTTTTCCTCAGATCTGGTGGACTTCTTACAATCGGGATGCCAAACTGTAGAGCCTGTTAGAGGGAAATGAATGGAACATGAACATGAAACTTTACAAAGTTAATGATTAGTTCCAATAGCATAGCTACATTTGTACTGTGTTTCGCATTATTTTAATCTTAGCTCTGCTTCAGGGGTTAATCGACAACAGAGGAATGACTGATGCAAAGGAAAATGACAGAACACAGAAGCATTTGATAAAAATTATAAACCGCTGTCACCTCAATCGTTAAAACAGAGCTGAAAACTAAAGACTACTTCACTGTCACTGATGATAAACTCCAGGAAGAGTTGACAAAGTTAGAAAGGTGACAGTTATGATGACTGGACTCAGAGAATTTAGGAAAGTGTATTGAAATGGCAATTACTGAGCTGAATGTGTTGAATTTGGGATGGCCTTGCTGCAGGAGGCTCTGCTCATCACCTGTCAACGAATGCCAAGCAGTCCCTGATCATGTATGATCGGAGTTGGTTAGTGTAATGACTTCAATCAGGCCACTGAGGTTGGCCTATTGGACTATGAACTCCCTGATTAAGGATCTAATTGATGGGCCAATCAGGGAGTCTTTGCCTTGTACTTAACTGGGAGTGTCAGTTCCTCTGACACCCCCGGAAGTAGACTGTTAACTGCTAGCGCTCTGTGTACTGCTATTAGAATTTGTAAATAAAGGAATTTTGGTGAAGGGAGTTCTGCCTCCAAAAACCTATTACAGTTAGACACTGTTCAAGCAACATGCTTCTTTGCTTATCCTAGAAGAGATTCCCCACAATTGAAAAAACATGGGCACAGATCTCCTGGGATGCACTACAGGACCCCTCGGATATCCCAATGCAAGGACACTGTGAGAATTGCTCTGAAGATTCAACTTCCAATGAGCAATTCCCCAGCTCCCCAGGACCATCTGAAAAAGTCTCCAACTCTAAGTTAGAGTCAGAGACTTTGGAGGGTCCTGACCCATTTACTTGATAGTTGTCCAGGAAATATCAGACAGAAATAAAACATGTCTACTTCCTGGGCAACTATAAAACCGACCGCCAACCAGATCACCAACAACCTGCCCTAATCCCTCCATGCGGACACTATAGTTAAGAAAGCCCACCAACGCCTCTACTTTCTCAGGAGACTAAGGAGATTTGGCACGTCTGCTACAACTCTCACCAATTTCTACAGATGCACCATAGAAAACATTCTTTCTGACCGTATCACAGCTTGGTATGGCTCCTGTTCTGTCCAAGACCACAAGAAATTATAAAGGGTCATGAATGAAGCCTAGTCCATCACTCAAACCAGCCTCGGAACCATTGACACTGTCTATACTTGCCGCTGCCTGAGAAAAGCAGTCAGCATAATCAAGGACCCCATGCACCCCGGACATTCTCTCTTCTACCTTCTTCCGTTGGGTAAAAGATACAAAAGTCTGAGATCACGTACAGACTGACTCAAGAACAGCTTCTTCCCTGCTGCTGTCAAACTTTTGAATGGACTTACCTCGCATTGAGTTGACTTTTCTCTCCACCCTAACTATGACTGTAACACTACATTCATATGCTTCCAATAACTCTCTCATTTCCTTCTCTATGTATGGTATGCTTTGTCTGTTAAGTGCGCAAGAAACAATACTTTACACAGTATACTAATACATCTGACAATAATAAATCAAATCAAATCAACCCCCCAACCCCCAGCTCCAATGACCTTCCAACTCCCCCAATCCTATGACGTCCTGAATCTTTGCCCCAGTGACCTTCAGACACACACACACACCCCCCCCGCTCTCCAATCCCCCCCCCGCTCTCCAATCCCCCCCCCCGCTCTCCAATCCCCCCCCCCGCTCTCCAATCCCCCCCCCGCTCTCCAATCCCCCCCCCGCTCTCCAATCCCCCCCCCGCTCTCCAATCCCCCCCCCCGCTCTCCAATCCCCCCCCCCTGCTCTCCAATCCCCCCCCCCTGCTCTCCAATCCCCCCCCCCTGCTCTCCAATCCCCCCCCCCGCTCTCCAATCCCCCCCCCCGCTCTCCAATCCCCCCCCCCCCGCTCTCCAATCCCCCCCCCCCCGCTCTCCAATCCCGCCCCCCCCCGCTCTCCAATCCCCCCCCCGCTCTCCAATCCCCCCTTGATCTCCAACTCCCCATGTACTTCTAATCAAAATGTGGCAATCACCTCATTAAGAGAATTGCCAGTAAAACCTGTCACATTGATTGTGTTATAAATAGAAACAGCTTCAACACTTTGGGGATTAAGCTCCTTGTCAGCTCTGACGTGGAGGCTTACACAAAAATAGCTTAAAACTAAAGACCAGTTTAAAGTGATTCTTCCACCACAACCATTTAGCGTGAGTAACAATGGTAACAGAAGATGAGCCTTAAGCTTGGTGACTGACTGCTGCACATGAAGCCTTTTGTCTCAGTCCTCTAAGAAACAAGTGTACAGTTGCAGACAAATTAAGTTGTGGAATGGCAGAAGGACGGTGCAAAATTGCAAGTTTTGACCATCCACCAATTGTTTCTGACTCTGAAACATATCAGCTATGGAAAACTGAAGTAGAAATGTGGACCTGGTTTACTTCCATACCCAAAAGAAGCAATATATGGCATAGCTTAATCGTTACCATCCGGAAGATAAGACGTGAAGTAATTTCAAAGTGGAATGTGGATGATCTAGATCAAGAAGAGTGGTGGAACCTCTTGTTACAATTTTTGGATAGGTTTTTTACAAAAAAGGCAAGTTATTGGAAGCATATGAATCCTGGGCAATCTTTGCTAGGTTTAGGAAATCAGAGGATCAGTCCACAGAAGAATATATCATGGATTTTGATAAATATTGCAAGGGCTTCCGGAGATTTGAACTTGAAATTCCGGAACCTGCATTGGCGTTGAAGCTACTGGAATGTGTCCACATTTCCTATGTTGATAGTCTTTTGGTACTAACAGGGGGTCAATTTTGGGTGAAAGAATCTCTCTTATATCAAATGTCTGCTGCTCTTAAAATATTTCTGGGAAAACAGTCGCTCCCAGCCACTCTCTTGGCAAATGCAAACAAAAATGTCGCAAAACAAAGGATAGAGAATTCATTGGTGGTTCAATTTCAAGATCGACCAAACATTAGATGAAAATTCCAATACAGAAATAGGGTTAAAGACAGGAGATTTTAAAATGGTCGTAACCCTAGCCAGTTTGAAATCTGGGACAAAAACCTTCCTCGAGATGGTGATTGTAGGTGTTTAAACCCAAAAAGTGCAAGAGACATGGTTAATCAGTGTTTCTGGTGTGAATTCCAGTCATGATGTGGAGATGCCGGCGTTGGACTGGGGTAAATACAGTAAGAGTTTTAACAACACCAGGTTAAAGTCCAACAGGTTTATTTGGTAGCAAATGCCATTAGCTTGCGGAGCGCTGCTCCTTCGTCAGATGGAGTGGATATCTGCTCTCAAACGGGGCATACAGAGACACAAAATCAAGTTGCAAAATACTGATTAGAATGCAAGTCTCTACAGCCAACCAGGTCTTAAAGATGCAGACAACGTGAGTGGAGGGAGCATGAAGCACAGGTTAAGGGTTCGGGTAAGCGTTATCCAAAGCAGCCTTCATGACACATGACAGCGCAGAGTCACTGAACAGAAACTGATAGCCAAGTTCCGCACAGAGGACGGCCTAAACCGGGATCTTGGGTTTATGTCACACTATCAGTAACCCCCACAGCTTGCCTCCTGGACTTGCAGAATCTCACTGGCTGTCCTGTCTGGAGACAGTACACATCTCTTTAACCTGTGCTCCCTCCCTAATGCTCCCTCCACTCACATTGTCTGTATCTTTAAGACATGGTTGTCTGTAGAGATTCGCATTCTAATCAGTATTCTGGAAGTTGATTTTGTGTCTCTGTGCCCTGTTTAAGAGCAGATATCCACTCCATCTGATGAAGGAGCAGCGCTCCGAAAGCTAATGGCATTTGCTACCAAATAAATCTGTTGGACTTTAACCTGGTGTTGTTAAAACTCTTACTGTGAATTTCAGTACCATTATGCGATGAAGTGTCCACAGCAAAGGGACCGTGCTCTTGAAGTAACCCATGGGATGGATTTATCTGATCCTGAAAATGATGATGGTGACTGCCATGATGGAATAGTATTGGCGACTAAGAGTTTGAATCCAATGAGCATATTGATGGCCGATTCCTTCAACTGTGCAGTTTTGGACAGTGGTTGCACTTCATCAGTGCATAGTGTGGACAGGCTTAACAGCTATCTGGGATCTCTCGATGAGACAGACCTGCTTCAGGTTCAGAGATGACAACACATTAACATCTTCCAAATGGGGGGTCCTCTCTTGTAAGATTGCAGGGATCAGTCTGCTCATCAGTACTGATGTAGTTTCCAGCGAGCTACCACTATTGTTAAGTTGATTTGCAATGAAGAAGGCTCAGATGACACTAGATAAGAGGAACAATCAAGCTATCATGTTTGGAAAATATGTGGATCTGCACTTTACTCGGTCTGGTCATTACTGCTTACCACTAATGAAGCCAAAGATTTCACATTAAAAATTCACAAAGTTTTGTTAACCACTCAGAATAAGAACTTGGTTGACAAAAAGAAGGTAATTTGGAAATTACACAGTTTGCACATCCAGTGCCACAGAAACTGAAGACTTTACTTAGAGATGAAGGAGTTTTTGATAAATGACCTTAATGAACACTGCTCAATGCAAAATCTGCATTAAATATCACAAGACACCACTGCATCCTGCTGTAAGCTTACCACTAGCCAGGGGGTTTCACAATGTGGTGGCAATGGACTTGAAAGTGGGAGACAAAGATAGGGGTATTTATATACGACACTTCATAGATATGGCAACCAGATTTAGCCCATGCACTGTGATACATAGTAAAGACAAAAAGACTATTGTTGATAAGATCATGGAAAATGGGTAGGAACAGGCTTAGGAACACCAACAAAGTTCCAGACAGATAATGGTGGGAATTTGCTAATGAGGAGTTTGAAGATATGTGCAAAAATCTAAACATTGTAGTTATGCACACTGCAGCTGAGAACCTGTTTAGTAATGGGCTTTGTGAAAAAAAACATGTGGTAATAGACATGTTACATAAAAGATTGGCTGATCAACCAGGTTACAAATTGCAAATTACATTGGCGTGGGCATGCACGCAAAGAACTCTTTTCAAACAGTTGGGGGTACAGTCCATACTAGTTGGTGTATGGAAGAAATCCAAAGGTGCCTTCTAGGCTTTCAGATGCTCCCCACTCACACTGCTCTTAAAGGGACTAGTATTAGCTCTACTTTTTCTGCTCATCCGGATGCCTTGCATGCAGGCAGAAAAGCTTTCGTCGAAGCTGAGGTGTCAGAGAGAATTCGGCAAGCCCTACAGAAGTGCATAAGGCCACCAGGGATACAATTGCAACAAGCAGATATGATAGATTATAAAAGGGAAGGCCAAGCAGAGTGGAAAGGACCTGGCAAGGTAATAGGGAGTAATGGGAAAGTAGGAACTGTACAACGCTGCAATCAAATTGTTTGGGTACATCCTTCGTGGTCGATTGGTACTGACTTTACATTCACAGGTCCTGAGCAGCATATAGAAAGTGAGGAAGCACTGTGCACTTCACACGCATGTCAGGAGCAGATGATGGGAGACCATAAGGCTGACAGACTATGGACAAAGTAATACTGAGGCACTGGATGATGCTATTTGTTCAAAAGGTCAGCTACCTAAAGTGGGCACAAAGGTAACGTACATGCCAGAAGGGGCAGTGTGTGGAGAGATGCCACCCTAATAGGGAGAGTGAAATCCATTAATTTTCATTTTAGAATTGTAGTGGTTTGATTTGGAACCAAACTTTGGTGAACATTAGAGTCGAAGGAGGTCGGTTCATCATCAGGAAAGGCATTCAGCCACTGTGGATTGAAGTCAAAGGTAAGGAGTGCAATGGTCTGTGCTTCTCAAGGGCTTTTCTTTGTGTAACAGAAACAGAAACCGTACCTTCTCAGTATGTGTTGTATCATGCATTTGTGTTCAGGATCCCTCACTAACACTGTTTCAGAAAGGCAGAGTACACAGAGCACTTCAAATATAACACAGAAGCTTCTCAAAACATTGGGGTGGCACGATGGCACAGTGGTTAGCACTGCTGTCTCACAGCGCCAGGGACCCGGGTTCAATTCCAGCCTTGGGCAACTGTCTGTGCGGAGTTTGCACCTTCTCCCCATGACTTCGTGGGTTTCCTCCGGGTGCTCCAGTTTCCTCCCACAGTCCAAAGATGTGAAGGTTAGGTTGATTGGCCACAATAAATTGACCTTTAATGACAGGGGGATAAGCGGGGTAAATGTATAGGTTACGGGGGTAGGGCTTGGAGTTGTTGTTGGTGCAGGCTCGATGGGCTGAATGGCCTCCTTCTGCACTTTAAGGATTCTATGATTCATAGAATAAATAGTCTTTAGATCAAATGAATTACTTTAAAATACAGTAACAGTTAGAAAGACAACTGTGTAACAGTACGAACAGCAGCGAGCTGAATAAGCAGTCAAAATATTTTTGGTAGTGCAAGGTAAGGGATGAATGTTGCTGAGGAAAACACTCTACTTCTCTTCAAATCATTTCAACACATGAACCCAGCTGAACAGGAGCACAATGCTTCAATTTAACATCACATCTGACACGATAGTATTTCCCTAGTATAACTCTAAAGGCCCCGATTTTAACTTGGGGTAGCAGTTGTGCAGGTTGGGTTGAGGAGACTGACAAATAGAGTCACACTGTGCAGAAAAGGCCTTCGGCTCATCGAAAGTGCCCAGTCCTCACAGTGAAGATACAGTCCCCTGTGGGAGGTAAGTCGTTGGGAGGGTTTTTTTTGGAGGGCCTCATCAGGGTGATGAGTGGGGAGAGGGGTATGGGTGGGTGGCAGAGCTGGGGCAACTGAGGCTGTCTGCTTCACCTGGCAGAAATAGGAAAGAAAAAAGCAATACCACAACTTTTTGGGCCTCTTCTGTCTCCTCTTCCCAACATGTTGACCTGACGAGGAAGTTGCGATTCCTCTGTGCAGGCGTCGAATTACAACGGCAGTTTGACCCCGAAGATATCATCAGAGTTTGATGTGAATATTTAAAGGAGGATGGTGTTGGCTTCTGTTTGTAAAGTGCAGGATATGAGTGGAACTGATGGGAAGGTTTGGCGATTGGTGCTCCCATGTAATCTGATACCCATCCAGTTTCTGTCAGTGAAACGGTGTTAAAATTGGCCATAAATTGTCAGCCGAGACATTTTGCTCAACTAATGGAATGTGGCTTAAAGTAACAATCTTCTAGTTCAAACATGAGAGTGCGACAGGCTGAGGCAAACTGTCTATTTTTCAGTTCACATACAATGAGCTCTTGTTTCTAGGTCTTTCAGAGCTGTCTAATTCCATAAAGATCCCTTTTAACTTTATTGTAATGGAATACTTGTTTTTCCAAAGTGCCTTTATTATACCTTGCTTTAAGAAGTAGTCCACTCCATTTGCTCCTCTGTGGGCCAAGGGCCATAGCAACCTAAAACTGACCATTTCACTTTTGCAGGTGCAGCCTGAGGCAATGCACCATCTGATTTCCTTCTCTCCAAACATCAGCACAGCAATGTAGTAAGCCATCATGCCACCTCCACTCCTAAAGCTGGTTGTAATCATAGTGTTCTAGAAGGAGTTCTACTCCATTTGAAAACTTTATATGAGCGAATAGCCAAACAAAGTTGAGAACTTTAAATCCTGTTGTTCTTCTATATGCATGTTCCCACCCCACCAAAGTATCTTGATCAGCTGACATACCAGATTTAATGGAACAGAAATCAACTGTCCTTCATGAAATACCACTGGTAATATTCACCCCATTCTTAATCTCTTCATGCCATTAAACAAAATTGGCTACTTGACAGAAGCCAGAGGGTGGTTGTAGAGGGTTGTTTTTCAAACTGGAGGTCTGTGACCAGCGGTGTGCCTCAGGGATCAGTGCTGAGCCCACTGTTATTTGTCATTTATATTAATGATTTGGATGAGGATATAGGAGGCATGGTTAGTAAGTTTGCAGATGACACCAAGATTGGTGGCATAGTGGACAGTGAAGAAAGTTATCTCCGATTGCAACAGGATCTTGATCAATTGGGCCAGCGGGCTGATGAATGGCAGATGGAGTTTAATTTAGATAAATGCGAGGTGATGCATTTTGGTAGATTGAACCAGGGCAGGACTTACTCAGTTAATGGTAGGGCGTTGGGGAGAGTTTTGGAATCCCCTATCTTTGACAAAGAGATCTTGGGGTACATGTTCATAGCTCCTTAAAAGTGGAGTCACAGGTGGACAGAGTGGTGAAGAAGGCATTCAGAATGCTTGGTTTCATCGGTCAGAACATTGAATACAAGAGTTGGGACGTCTTGTTGAAGTTGTACAAGACATTGGTAAGGCCACACTTGGATGACTGTGTACAGTTCTGGTCACCCTATTATAGAAAGGATATTATTAATCTAGAAAGAGTGCAGAAAAGATTTAATAGGATGCTACCGGGACTTGATGGGATTCGAGTTATGAGAGGCTGGATAGACTGGGACTTTTTTTTCTGGGCCGAGGGGTGATCTGACAAAAGTCTACAAAATAATGAGGGGCACAGATCAGCTTGACAGTCAATATCTTTTCCCAAAGATAGGGGAGTCTAAAACTAGAGGGCATAGGTTTAAGGTGAGAGGGGAGAGATACAAAAGTGTCCAGAGGGGCAATTCTTTCACACACAGGGTTGGTGAGTGTCTGGAACAAGCTGCCAGAGGTAATAGTAGAGGCGGGTACAATTTTGTCTTTTAAAAAGCATTTAGACAGTTACATGGGTAAAATGGGTATGGAGGGATATGGGCCAAATGCAGGCAATTGGGGTTAGCTTAGGAGTTTTAAAAAAAGGGCGGCATGGACAAGTTTGGCCGAAGGGCCTGTTTCCATGCTGTAAACCTCTATGACTCTAAACAATGCCGCATTGATCATCAATCTCACTTATGGATGGCTGGGATATTAAGCAAAACAAAAGTGGCATTGGAACAGAAAAGTGTACTCTACTAAGATTGTAGTGCAGTCTTGAGATAGTTTAAAGTTTATTTATTCGTGTCATTAACACTGCATTTAAGTTACTGTGAAAATCCCTTAGTTGTCACACTCCGGTGACTGTTCAGGTACACGGAGGCAGAATTTAACATGGCCAATGCACCTAACCAGCATGTCTTTTGGACTGTGGGAGAAAACCAGAGCACCCAGAGGAAACCTCTGCAGACATGGGGAGAACGTGATCCAAGCCAGAAATCGAACCCAGGTCCCTGGCGTGGTGAAGCAGCAGTGCTAACCACTGTGCCACAATGCTGCTCCCAGATAGCACAAAATAAGCTTTAGCCTGCCACTGGCCACACTGTAACAGACTGGAAAATAATAATAGAATCCTACAGTGCAGAAGGAGGTCATTCAGCCCATCGAGCCTTCACCGACCACAATCCCACCCGGGCCCTATCCCCATAACCCCACATATTTACCCTAGCTAGTCTCCCTGACACTGAGGGGGAATTTAACATGGCCAATCCACCTACCCCGCACATCTCTGGACTGTGGGGGGAAACCGGAGCACCCGGAGGAAACCCACGCTGACACGGAGAGAATGCGCAAACTCCGCACAGACAGTGACCCGAGGCCAGAATTGAAACCGGGTCCCGGGAGCTGTGAGGCAGCAATGCTAACCACTGTGCCACCGTGCTACTGATGCTGGGTGAACCAGGCAGGCAAATATTTCAATTCCCAGCGCTACTATTCCATGAAGAGCAGAAATATTCTTCACTTAGACATTGTGAAATGAGCAATGTCTTACCTTGCAGGTACATTTCCTCTCCTTCTGTGAACATCTGATTGCATTTGCTGCATCGTGCACAACTCGGATGGTAATGTTTGTCCCCCGCCTAGGTCCAAAAGATGAGTGTTAACAATCATGTAACGTAACATTAGGACAAGCCATACAATCACAACGGACAAAGCAAGAATCCATACTTGGGAACGGCAAACTGTGCAATCTCTCATTCTGAATCATGCAGCAATAGGGGTGAATGAGTTTGCTTCTCCCGGATCTTAAAACCATTCTGTGTTTGACATGGCAGACAACCCCGGTCTTGCAACACCCTGGCCGCTCTGCCAATTTGCAGAATTCAAACAGACAAGGTACTTGCAACTACAATCTCTTGGAACCCTTCCTGGTTTCAGCTTCCTGTAACCAACCGTAAGTGACAACATGCTTACGAATTAATTATCAACATGACAGGGTTAGTTGTTTTAGCAATCCTTAGGTGATGTCGAGTGGAATTCTGTCAAATACACTGAAGTAAGAGATGTGGCACTGAGCCAAAGCAAGCGCCAAACAGATAAACTGGATGAAGAGATGTAGCAGTAAAGCAATCATGTCACATGCTACAGGCATATTGCTGCCTTCCAAACTCAGCCAGGCTTCAGGGAGGGGAGGGAGCTGTTTGAGCAGCTGCTATCTGCTCACTCCACCCACAGTTACATTGCGGGCAGGGGTTATTAGCAGCATTGCAACAGCAACTGAAATAGTTTCAGGAATGACAGAAATATATTTACCAGAATAATTGTGGCAAATCACTGATCACAACCCTTTTGGGCGTGAATGTATGCCACTCCTTGGACCATAGAGTATTTGCAATCCTGAGCTGGATTTTAGCACAATATTGTGTAGAAGTGGCTTACCCTCTATCCAATTGTTTGTCCTGCCTAATGCACCAACTGTTGGTGATAATATAGCTGCAAGAGTTGATTTACTTGTATTGATCTTTCCAACGTCTCTCACTAACAGATGATGGCAAAAGTGAATAGGACACTAACTGAAAACAATGGAGTAACAACATTTGACATGCCACATCACATATCACGGCCTTAGAATGTAAATCCCCAACTAATCTTCTATGTGCTCATCCAACTCCCCGCGCGCATCCTCCTTCCCCCGTTACCATCTCTGTAACATCTCCCAAAACTCTATTTCTCTGACTCCAGCCTTTTGCATCCTTCCCACTGCTGCCTATGGCTTGTCTGTGCCCTACAAGTCCCACCTCATCTTCCTCCTCCTATAGCACCTTCCTTAAAATCTACATCGTTGACTGAATTTTTGATCACCCAAGCTAATGTGTTCTTCTTTTGACACAGTGCCCATTTTCATCATTCCTCTGCAGAGCAGGTGAGGCATTTTTCTGCATTAAAGGCATGTTTGTGAAGGAACATGCAGAGGTTTACATAGGTGTGTGTTACAAGACACTGGGAGGTTGAAATGTGTGAAAACCATGTTAGCAAGCCTCAGCTGGTCCATCAACACCCCCTCCATCTCAGGTTACAGTACAATATATTTAGAAATGTAATTTCCATGTTTCCCTACTTTACAACAGTGACGACATCAAGAGGTATTAATGAAGTGAAGTGGAATGTCATAAGGTTATGAATGGCGCTCTCAGAATGCAATTTTTCCTTTCTTCCACAGAGTAATAATATATCCAATGTCCATTGTGATATAGTGCAGATTGAATCCACTGTACTGGACCAGGGACACGAGGTGGAAAGAGCATACTTAGAAAAATTATCATATAATTGCACAGTGTCAATATGGGTTTACAAAAGATAAATGGTGTTTGATAAATCGGATTTTTGAGGGCATAACTAGCAAGACAGGAAGCAGTGAATGCATTTGGATTTTCAAAAAGCACAAAAACACAAATTGAGAGCGCATGGTATTGGGGGTGATATATTAGTATGGATTGGTTAATGGATAGAAAACAGAGTGTAGAAATAAGCAGGTCATTTTCAGGTTGCCAGACTATAGTTAGTGAGGCACTGCAAGGATGAGTGCTTGGGTCTCAGCTAATACAATCTATTTCAATGAATTCTAAGTGAGAAAATGGAATGGAATTGGTTTTGCTGACAATGCAAAGTTAGGTGGGAAAGTAAGCTGTGAGACGAGTGCAAAGAGGCTAGTGAGTGGACAACTGTGTGACAGATGGAATTTAGGTGTGAAGTTATCACATTGCAGGGAAAATAGAAAAGTAGAGTATTTCTTAAATGGTGAGAGATTGGGGGATGTTGGTATTCAGTGGGACCCGAGTATCCTTGTACATCAACCACAGAAAGGTAACACACAGGTACAGCAAAAAACAAAAAGCAACTGGTATGTGATCCTTTATTACAAAGGGATTGGAGTACAAGAGTAACATTGGCTGGAATTTTACCACCTCGTCCGCCCCGCTCGCAGAACAGAATTCTCCGTTGGCCTCGGGTGGGATTTTACGAGCCTCACCCGAGCGAGGTCGGAAAATCCCGTCCATTGTCTTCCTTCAATTATGATGTGGAGATGCCGGCGTTGGACTGGGGTAAACACAGTAAGAAGTTTACCGAACAACCTGGTGTTGTTAAACTTCTTCCTTCAATTATGCAGGGCTTTGATGAGACCACACCTGGGATGCTGTTTTGGTCTCCTTACCTGAGGAAGATTACATTTACTTCAGAGGGAAAACAACAAAGATTCACTATACTGATTGTGAGGGGATTGTCCTTCGAGGAGAGCTCGAGTAGATTAGGATCGGGATTCCCTGACCCTTCACACCAGCGGAATTCTCTGGTCCTGCTGCAGTGAACGGAGATTTGGCTGAGCGCCAAATTCTCTGCCCTCACTGGCAGGGGCTGTGGGTCCCGAATTCCGGCCAAGGCCGCTATTCCAGCATGTTTGGTAGAATGCGAGGTAATCTCACCGAGATGTATAAAATTCTGAAGGGGCTTGACAGGGTGGGAGGATGGTGCTGGTTTCTGGGGAGTCTGGAACTAGGGGAAGCAACCTCAGAATAAGGGGTTGCCTATTTAAGATGGAGATGAGGAGAAATTTCTTCACTCAATGGGTTGTGAACCTTTGAAATTCTCTAATCTGGAGGACCGTGGGTGCTCAGTCGATAAGTGTATTCAAAACAGTAGATCAATAGATTTTTTAATTATACTGTATTACTTTGCAGAAATCAGCTAATCAGCCTAAGCAGTTCATGCCAGTGCTTATGCTTCACTTGAGTCTCCTCTTAACTTTATTTCTTTAAATCACTAATTTATCACACTTTCACACCACCATTTTGCACAATACAACGTGTAAAACCAGTTTTGTGCTACTCCCCTCCCTAAGCACAACACTCGTGTCCTGAAGGCTCAGTTACCCACCAGGCAGTGGACTTGTAGCACAAGGTGCTAAAAAAAATCAAAGACACCACAACATTTCAGAGCAGCAAACCTCTGTCATGACTAAACGACCACCTCACGTTATAATCCAATGGGAATCAGCAAAGCCATTCTCCTTATCTGAGATTTTGCCTTCTGGCTGTGAGAGAAACTTCATTCTGAAAGAGGGTGGTAATGAAGGGTCTTTTGCGGCAGCAATGATACCATCATTATTAAACAGCCCCAAACATACTATTAAATGTCCTCACTGATGAATGCTTTACAAGAACTTCCTATAAACATAAAAGTGTCTGAAGCAGCTCTCAGGCTGTTGCTCTGGCAACAGTTCAGCTGATTGCGCCAGTTGTGGCTTTAAACTTAGAAAACGTAATAACAGTGTTAAGTCAGAAAAGGCGTTAGCTCCCATTAATGCAAAGTTTGCAGGCAGCAGGCGTGGCTCTGCTTGTTCTGATTCCCTACAATGTGTCGTATTCTCAGGGCTGTGTGTGAGAAACCTTCCCGCAGCTTTTTTTCTCCTCACTTGAAACAAGCCACTTTAATCCACAGCTATCAGCGCCAAAAAAAAGAATTTCCATTCAGCGTGCACAAAGATATTCATTTAATCTCTTCACTAAGACAAGGAAACAGAAATTCACTTGAAAGGAAACATCTGAAACCTTCAGTCAGCCTATCCTTCAATCTGCCATATCGCAACACACATTCAAGATAAAACATCCAGGATCCTGTCCACCAAGTGATAGGATCCCACGTCACCCATTGACAACTCTGAGTCTAGACAGAAGAGTTTGATTAAGCACCTCCCAAAAGACACACTGCTGTTTCTCGTAGACAGCGACAGGCTTTTGTTTTACTGTGCGTGCCTATTAAATAAAGCACCTAATAAAAACTCAGTCACCAATGCATCCTCGCTGCCCAACAGTTAACATTTCACTGATTCAAGCTCAGATTTCCCACCTTTGCCCCACTTGCCTTTGCTGTGTGTGAACACTGCTGCTCTCCCATTGACAATCTGGATAAACTACTTCAGGACTATCCAGTCACATGACTGAGGACAAGGGAGACTCAAAGCTTGTTTGTTCACATTTTCCAGCACTGTCGGAGCGCTATTGACACTGTACATTGCAGGTGTTGCCCTTAATACGCTGGTGGCTTTCATCCAAATGTGGAAATAATTATATTCCCCAGAATCTCAGATCTGTCATGTCCCTGAACTGTAGACTCCAAGCAGCTGCTGTTTAGTTTTTAGGCTAACATTTTTCTCACTTGAAAATAAATATTGGAAGAGTAACCAATGTGCCAGTACATTTACAAGAGTTGCTTGCTCTTCCAGTTTAGTACGCTACCAAGACACTCCTGATGACAACAGGCAGAATCTTAGCAGAAAATGGCAAAGTGAACTGGCAAAACTGAAAACCGGCATCAGAAACAGGCAGGTTTTCGCTCCAAACCTGATGGCACTTTGTCAAAAAAAATCCGGGGGGGGGGGGGGTTATATTTCAAGCCGTCATTTTGAGGGGCAGGGTTTGAACACGCTGGTAAAGCCCACTGCACTGAGATCAGGGTGCCATGTTTAAAGGGCACCCCCATTAGACCATGAAATAACCTCCCCCCACATCCCATCATGGAGGTCTTAGCTGCCCGCCATGCTCTTTCTGATCATCACCAGATTGTCTCTCCTGCCCCCACCACTCCCCTCCCCAGCTCCTCAAAGTAATCACTGGCATTGCCTTCTCTCTCCCCCAACTGTCATCGCCGGCATTTCCTCCCCCTTCATTGAATGCTCCCGCCCTCGTACTCATACATGCCATCCCCCCCCAAAAGGGGCCCCCCAGCACTGCCCTTGCACAGGTTGGCACCATCAAGTTGGCACGGTGCCAAGAGGAAGTGTCTAGGCATTTCCTTCTCCCCTGGGTACTATACTCACCTTTGCGCACCCCCCAGTGGGGTCCCCATGACAGGTTCATGTCTGGGCAAACCTGTTGTAAACCTCGCCAATGTGACGTCACGTCTGCGAGATACAAAAATTTAGTGCAGGGGAAGATCTGGAGAGGGGAGTATTTAATAATATTGAAATTTATCAAAATGAATGTAAATAAAGTTCTCACCCATTATGGTGATCTCGCTGGCGAGATTCACAATTTCTGGGTTTTGCCAGATCTCAAGTTCCCACTGCCAATCCTGTACATGGAGAGTGCGGGCTCAAGATTGCTCCCATAGAGTAGCTACAGAATGAACTGGGGTCACATAATGTCTGCGGCACACTACGTCTGCACTTCTGACCTATTTAGAAACATGCCATGGGAGGAAGTAAGGGAAACCGCTGCCCCCAGAAAGAGGTTGGAGGCAGCCACAAGGACAGTCAAGCCAAGGCGGACTATTTAAAAGGCGCAGTTCTCCAGGACTCTGTCCCTGGTGTAAATAATGACAGCAAAACAAAGAACAAAGTCACAAAAACAGAAAAATGCTGGAAAATCTCAGCAGGTCTGACAGCATCTTGAGGACTGAGGAGAGTAGAGCCAATATTCATCAGAGCTGGTCAACCACTAACCCTTACAGGCCCTTACCTCCAACACAATCCCCATGCCCCATCCATGCCAACTCAAGTCACTTCATGTTCCCCACCCACCCCATGGCAACTCCAGGCTAAGCTAAGGCACTTCTATGCCTATTCACAGTCAAGTTTATCTCTGTTAAATATCCATAAATAGCATCTCTTCATTGGAGCTCCAGAATGGGTCTTTCCAAAAGTTAATTTCTAAGAAATAGCTTAAATCAACTGGAATTTTCAGAATGAGAATGGAATTTCATTTAATTCACTTTCTAATTTTGAAGATGATGAGGAAAAGCTTTTAAATAATCCCTTTTCTTATAAATAATCCAGAAAATAGCTGTGACAGTATTATACTGACACATTCATGCAATATTGATGAGGGTTTCATCTTGGGAACAAACATAGGAATAGGAATGGAATATTGTTTCTGATACAATATAACTCTCCCTCCATGCAGTCTAGTATCAATAGTTCAACTGTACTGATGGAGAAACAAGGACCAGAATTTGTTGTCAATTTGACAAGGTTAATCATCATTATTTATGGCGGCACAGTAGCACAGTGGTTAGCACTGCTGCCTCACGGCGCCAAGGACCTGGGTTCGATTCCCAGTTTGGGTCACTGTCTGTGTGGAGTTTGCACAGTCTCCCCGTGTCTGCGTGGGTTTCCTCCGGGTGCTCCGGTTTCTTCCTACATTCTGAAAGACGTGCTGGTTAGGTGGATTGACCCGAACAGGCGCTGGACTGTCGTGACTGTAGGGAAATTTCACACTAACTTCATTGCAGTGTTAATGTAAGCCTTACTTGTGACTAATAAATAAACTTTATTTTACTTATGGGTAAACGGTAAATAGGAGTTTGTGTGGTGCAATGGATAGTAACCTTGCCTCTGATCTAGGTCTGTGTTTAAGTCCCACTGAGGGCTTGGAAGGTGTGTTCATAATGTGGCCAAAGATGTTGAGTGTCAACTTGTAAGTCCTTCCAACATCCGGCAATTGTAGGTGGTAAGAGTGGGAGAAATTCCTGGTTAGCCATATGCTGGAAAAAGATTGAAACCTCTACCATCACTATCCATAGCTCTAGGTTACAACATACATGTCAAAATGCATATGGCCACAGCAACTCAGACTCCTCGGGGAGGTGGTGGTTGGTGTGGATCAGATTGGTGCCAACAATATGGAGTTCAATTCCCATTCCAGGTGGGTAGATTTAACCCCTGTATTCTCACCCTATCCATAGGCTGGATCTGCCCTCGGGCAGAAAACTGAAGAAGGAGAAGAAAATGGTACATCAAACCTCAAAGAAGGCAAATTAAAATTGAATATCCAGATATTGCTGTCCTGATTGCCATTAGTTTCACAAAAGATGGCACGGTGGCAGAGTGGTTAGCACTGCTGCTCACAACGCCAGGGACCTGGGTTCAATTCCGGCCTTGAGTGGCCTTGAGGGCGGCACGGTAGCACAGTGGTTAGCAAGGGCGGCACGGTAGCACAGTGGTTAGCAAGGGCGGCACGGTAGCACAGTGGTTAGCAAGGGCGGCACGGTAGCACAGTGGTTAGCACTGCTACTTCACAGCTCCAGGGACCTGGGTTCGATTCCCGGCTTGGGTCACTGTCTGTGTGGAGTTTGCACATTCTCCTCGTGTCTGCATGGGTTTCCTCCGGGTGCTCCGGTTTCCTCCCACAGTCCAAAGATGTGCGGGTTAAGTTGATTGGCCAGGTTAAAAATTGCCCCTTAGAGTCCTGGGATGCATAGATTAGAGGGATTAGCGATAAAATATGTAGGGATATGGGGGTAGGCCTGGGTGGGATTGTGGTCGGTGCAGACTCGATGGGCCGAATGGCCTCTTTTTCTACTGTAGGGTTTCTATGATTCTATGATTTCTATGAGTGACTCTGTAGAGCTTGCACATTCTCCCCATGTCTGCGTGGATTTCTTCTGGGTGCTCCGGTTTCCTCCCACAGATGTGCAGGTTGGGTAGATTGGCCATGCTAAATTGCCCCTTAATGTCAGTGGGACTAGCAGGATAAATATGTGGGGTTATAGCAATAGGGCCTGGGTGGGATTGTAGTTGGTGGCCGAATGGCCTCCTCGACGGGTCGAATGGCCTCCTTCTGCACTGTAGGGATTCTTTGATTGAAAAGCAACATTTTGACCTTTGCTTCCAGTTTGTTTCAGGAACACACTGTATTAGTGCATCAATTTGTCACTAAACCTGTCCCAGAAAGTTTTGTCAGTGCACACATAACCAAATACTTAAGGATGTGATAACGACCATCAATCAACCCCTCTGTTTAAAAATTAACTATGACAAGTTTAAAGATCCAATTTATCAGGGTGTGTATGTGTGTGTTATGTGTGTGTGTGTGTGAGATTCTAATAGGGATCAAATTTTAAATTCTTTTTCTTTTCTGACTTTAATTTTTCCTCTCTTAATCCAATCTTCTTCCCATTCTTTATTCCTTCTTCTGTATCTGGTTGGCCTTCAATTTTCCTGCTCTGCCCAAGACCACAAGAAACTACAAAGGGTCATGAATGAAGCCTAATCCATCAGACAAACCAGCCTCCCATCCATTGACTCTGTCTACATGTCCCGCTGCCTCGGAAAAGCAGCCAGCATAATTAAGGACCCCACGCACACTGGACATTCTCTCTTCCACCTTCTTCCGTCGGGAAAGGGATACAAAAGTCTGAGGTCATGTATCAACCGACTCAAGAACAGCTTCTTCCCTGTTGCCATCAGACTTTTAAATGGACCTATTTTGCACTAAGTTGATCTTTCTCTACACCTCAGCTATGACTGTAACACTACACTCTGCACTCTCTCCTTTCCTTCTCCATGAATGGTACGCTTTGTCTGTATAGCGCGCAAGAAACAATACTTTTACTGTATACCAATACATGTGACAATAATAAATCAAATCAAATCAATTCAACCCCTCTCTCAGTTCTTCCTATCTGTATTTCCAAGTCCTTAAATCTCACTGGATAAGGAGATAGTCCAATAGTTGCCCTCATTCAGGTCCCAGATGCCCGGTTTCCCTCACTGCACTCCTTTTAACTCACACTTTTAGTAACTTAGTTGATGCACATCAATTTAGACACGAGGCTCGAGGCTTCAGTAAATGAAGGCTTTTATTTACTATTAATGAAGCTATCAGAACTTATGTACACTATCCCAGACTGAAGGGGTCCCGGCCAGAGCAGGGACTCTTATACCTCTCCCAGGAGGCGGAGCCCGACTGGGATGTGCCACAACAGTAACAAACACAGGTGTAACAACCCCACCCTAACCCAACAGCAACAATAGCACAATCCAACAGTAACATATGTACATCCTTGTAGTCCTGGCCAGCCCCTGGCTCAGCACTATCCAGTGGGAACCAACGATGGTTCACCACAGTGGGTAATAAATAATTGAACTGAAGGCTGCAGAGGGAAGTTGCCGTTAAATGCAGTGTTCCAGCAACATCTGGCCCATTAGTCTGAAAGGAGAGCAAGACAGAACAACGCATTTAACAATGGTCTGTTCCACAAAACAACATTTGAGATGACAGTCTCGGTTTGAATTTCTGACATGATCAGATCATTTTAAAAGAATCCTTGGAAGCATTTAAAGATATGAAGCATTTTGAAATGACAACTGTATCACATAGACAAGCAGCTGGGCTAAGAAACTATTATTTTTATATTGGGTAACTATGGCAACATTGTTACATCACAGAAGAAACAATGTGCTAATCTCTGCCAAACAACAACTCAGCCTTGAGAGATCTTCCCAAATCCAACAAATCTTCCACAGTACTGCAAGAAATCCAATCGATTCCAAAGTACAAACATGTCCGCCCCATTTTACTTCATGTGCAATCTTATCAATTCGCCTATATTGACCAATTTAAATGCTGAAGAGGCTACTATTTCATAGAACATTTGATATCTCCGGAAAAAACATCAGGAAAGACTGAATGCACAATATTCTCTACACAAGATAAGGCTCAATATACAAGATTAGAAAAGATAAGGGGCAGCATGGTGGCACAGTGGTTAGCACTGCTGCCTCACACCGCCAGAGACCCGGGTTCGATTCCCGGCTTGGGTCACTGTCCTTGCAGAGTCTGCACGTTCTCCCCATGTCTGCGTGGGTTTCCTCCAGGTGCTCCAGTTTTTACTCCCATAGTCCGAGAGATGTGCTGGTTAGGTGCATTGGCCATGCTAAATTATTCCTCAGTGTACCCGAACAGGCACTGGAGTGTGGCGACTAAGGGCTTTTCACAATAACTTCATTGCAGTGTTACTGTAAGCCTACTTGTGACAATAATAAATAAACTTAAATTCAATGCAAGGAGTTGATAAGGTTGGTATAGAAATGGTTCCACTTGTGGGGAAACTAAAATTGGGAACCGTAATTATAAAATAGTTACAAATCATTCCAGAGGAGAAACTGTAAACTGGTCAGTGGGGCGGCACAGTGGTGAACACTCTCAGTGCCAGAGACCCGGGTTCAATTCCGGCCTTGGGTGACTGTGTGGAGTTTGCACGTTCACCCAGTGTCTGCGTGGGATTCCTCCGGATGCTCTGGTTTCCTCCCACAGTCCAAAGATGTGCAAGTTAGGTGTATTGGCCATGCTAAATTGCTCCTTACTGGCCCAAGATGTATAGGCTAGGGGAATTAGCGGGGTAAATATTTGAGGTTATGGGGATAGGACCTGGGTAAAATGCTCTGTCAGAGTTGGTGCAGAATCAATGGGCCGAATGGCCCCCTTATGCACTGTAGAGATTCTATGATTCTAGAGTGCGTAACATGCTATAACAAGGAACAGGTGAGGGAAATAGCATAGTGAGATGTTGGGGGCTAGATAAATACGGGAAAGGGAAAGGAATAGAAAGTTATGCTGCTAGGATTAGATGAAGTGGAGATGCCGGCGTTGGACTGGGGTAAGCCTGGTGTTGTGAGACTTCTTACTAGGATTAGATGAAAACAGGTGGAATGAATGTCATATTGAACAGGTATTAGATGGACAGAATGGTCTGTTTCTGTTTTGTACAATTGATTTACTTCTGCGCTATAGTGTCTTGCCAAATTAATTAGCAATGATATATATATGTCAACATTAAAGCTATGAGAATAGATGTCTATGAGAATAGATGTCCTATACATGTCTTACACAGCATCATTAAGCTGTTAAGGTACAATTGTGTTTAACCTAGTTTATCCCTTTTAGGCCACACAGCCTAACTGTGGTCTAAGTAATACATTAATTAGAGATAAATTCTGTTCACTGAGAAAACATTTCCCGATCGGAAGATGTTTGCAAATTTATAGTTCCTGCAAAGAAATGAGCATAAAGTACCTCCTTTCCTATTTTTATGCTTCTAACTCGTTGAAGTGCAGGGTTTGAAGTATGAAGGACACGGAGAGGGTTAAGTTGGATAACCTCGAAAAAGGAGATCATCAGATTCATCTGTGCCCATTGTTTGAAATATAAGCAGCTGCCATCTTTGTGCTGTCTGCTGATTGACATGATTTCTGTATATCCGCAACGCTAAGCTGCTGTTTACTGGCTGAAAGCATCAAGAACAGGCCCAAAATCCTAACCTCCTGGCACTTCTTAAAGCTTCAGGTGAACTCAAGAGTGGTCAAGGTCAGAGAATTCAAAAACCATAGCAACGGCCTCACTAATAAGAGACATAGGCGTTGCTGCTTTATTCCTAATTTCCCCTCGAGAAGGTGGTGGTAAGCCGGCTTCTTGAATTTAAAAAAATTTATTTGTTGGTGGGATGTGGGCGTCGCTGGCTGAGCCAGCATTTATTACCCATCCCTGAGGGCATTTTCTTCCCGAAAGGATATTAGTGAAGTGAACCAGATGGACTTTTGCAACAATCAACAATGGTTTCATGGTCATCATTAGACTTTTAATTCCAGATTTTATTGAACTCAAATTTCACCATCTGCTGTGGTGGGATTCGAACAATACCACTACTCCACTGCCTACTCTCTGCAGGCCAACTAATGCAGGTACACCCACATGCTTTTAGAAAGGGAGTTCCAGGATTTTGATCCAAAGACAGTGTAAGAATAGCGATGTAGCTCCAAGTCAGAATGATGTGTGTCTTGAAGGTGAACATACAGGTGGTGGTTTTCCAATGCATCTGCTGCCCTTGTTTTTTTAGGTAGTAGAGGTCGGGGGTTTGGAAGCTGCTTTTAAGGGAGCCTTGGTGAGTTGCAGCATTGCATCTTGGACGTGGTACACCACTGCAACTACTGTTCGTCAACTACTGCAGGGAGTGAATGATTAAGGTGGTCAATGGAGTGCTAATCAAGTGGGCTGCTTTGTCCTGGATAGTCTTGAGGTTCTTGAGTGTTGTTGGAGTTGCACGCATCCAGGCACGTGGAGAGTATTCCATCACATAGAACAAAGAACAAAGAACAATACAGCACAGGAACAGGCCCTTCGGCCCTCCAAGCCCGCGCCGCTCCCCGGTCCAGGATTGAATCCTGAATCCAGGATCCCCGCCCAATTTTCCAGCCTATCTACATACCAATATCCTATCCACCGAGCTGTCCCTCACAGCTACGATGCTTTGTTCATTACAACCTATTAACTCACCCCCACCCCCCTATTCCAGACCATGTGATCCCCAGGGAGAGGCGAAAACCCAGAGTGAAAAACCCCAGGGCCAATATGGGGAAAAACAAAAAATCTGGGAAATTCCTCTCCGACCCCCTGAGGCGATCGAAACGAGTCCAGGAGATCACAATGGCCCTGATCGGAAAATGCTTCCCAACCCTAGTCATTTCCACTTCCATGAACACCATATGAATTCCCTGCCCCCGAGACAGGTTCCCAACTATCCGCAGTCTCGCTCTGTACTGGCACCAGCAAGATGATCATAGAATGAAGCCTTGAAACGAGAAACAAGGAACAATTAGCCCGCGCCGCTCCCTGGTCCAAACTAGACCACTCTTTTGTATCCCTCCATTCCCACTCCGGTCATATAGCTACATGCCTGACTTGTGCCTTGTAGATGGTGGACAGGGTGTGGAGAGTCAGGAGATGTGTTCCATGAGGACATTTGTAATGCAGCATTGATAGTCCATGTCACAGTTCCCTTTGTAGTACAATTAGCCTCCACCAAAAGTCTGAGTGCTGCAGTGAAAGCTCAGATTGAAGTCATGCAAGGTCAGATTGCTGCCAAATGGCTGTGGGATACTAGTGTTCAAATGGACATGCAGACTCTCAACGCAGTCCAACTATCTGTCCTCCAACAGTTGACTAAGATTACAGAGGTACTATAATAGACAGGTGTCAGCGGCTCTATGGAGCATGAATCTGCTCCTCTCTCTCAGAATGAACCTTCCATACCTCTGCCATTCCCCAAGTGCCCTTGCTGTTGTGTAGCCGCCAGCCAGCCCAGGCTGCTGTCAGCCATGCCAAGACAGTGCAGTGTGGAGCTGGGCCTTCATGGGTCAGTGCTGATCGAGGTCATTTTACAACCTCTTTTACTGGGAGTTGGCAGCCTTCCAACAGTCAAGCTGCAGCCACTTGGGTAGCATCATATAGGAGCAGTAAGACAAGCAAAGAGGAAGATGGTGGTGTTGTGGTAGTCTCACTGGACAAGTAATCCAAAAGGCCCATGCTCATGCACTTGTGTCATCATGGTAGCTGGAGGAACTTAGATGCAATTCATTGAAAAGAAATTTGGGATTGAAAGCTAATCTCAGTAATGGTAACCATGAGCTATCACTGACTGTTATAAGAACACATCTAATTCACTAATGTCCTTTAGAAAAAGGAATCTTCCATCCTTACCTGGTCTGGCCTACATGTAACTCCAGACCCATAGCAATGTAGAATCATAGAATCTCTACAGTGCAGAAGGAGGCCATTTGGCCCATCGAGTCTGTACCAATTTTTCAACAGAGCATCTTACCCAGGCCCACCATTCCCTTAACCCCACGCATTTACTGTACTAATCCCCCTAACCTACAAATCTTGGGACATGAACAGACATGAATTTAGCATGGCCAATCAGCCTAACCTGCACATCTTTGGACTATGGGAAGAAACTGGAGCACCCAGGGAAACCCACGCAGACACGGGGAGAATGTGAAAATTCCACACAGTCAGTCAGTCACCCAAGGTTGGAATCAAACCTGGGTCCCTGGCGCTGTGAGGCAGCTGTGCTAATCACTGTGCCACCCAGTTGACTCTTAACTACCCTCAAGAGGAATTAGGGAGGGGGAATAAATACTGGTCTTGCCGGCAATGCCCATATCCCATGAAATAATTTAAAAAGGCACATGGAAGGCAAGTACAAAAGTGATTGGTTTTATTGTGTATGGCATATGATATGGAATGGTTTATAACATTTCTTTCCAACACTTATTCTGTGGTGGCTCTTATTCTTGCATTTTGGCCAAGAAGATGATGGGTCAGAACCAGGGGGAAAGTAAGGAGTGTGGGGCTGTTGGTGAATGGGGAACTGGAGTTGTAGTTACTGGTAACATGCTTGAATTACTTGTTCATGGACAGCCTGGGTAGAAAGAGGCTGTTGAAGTTGGAGCTCCACTCCCTCTTCCTCCTCTTCAGCTGCTTCTCATAGAGCAGGTGGCAAGGGATTGTCCCTTATGATGGTGAGGTTGTGCAGTGTACAATGAGGACTATTTAGCAAACATTGTCTAATTGGGAAATCACATTTAATGTCAGATACTGTGTTTTGAGTTTTGCCAGCACAAGCTGATTGGTCTCTATCTTGCCCATTGCAAATAGCGGAAGGGACATGCTGTTTGATATGATCCACCTGCCAGTCTTTGGGATGTACGGCCTACATTCCCAGCATCACACTGGCACTGAAATTCACATGCCACGCTAAGGAAGATAAAAAAATCATGTTACTTTTTAATATAATGTTTGAATATAACTTTCTGATTTGTGCCAAAAATTCTCAATGCCACAGCCTCTTTACAATCTTTTTAAGATGATCTTTATTTGCTTAGATCTTGTTTTGCTTGGCAGTCAATGATGAAAGTGTTGCTAATGCAAAAGATACAATTGTGATACTGGGAATGGAAGGTGGGAAGAAACAGCAAAACATTCCCTGCATGTTTGAACATGCCGAGAGAATAAGAAAAGTATTAACCAACAATCTCATACTGTAGTTTTGCACTGGCCATGGCTTTGTTCACAGAGCATTGAGATAAGCCAGATGGCAAGGTTTAAAGAACAGTTGTCACAGGAATCCAATTCATTTCCTAATTACAATTACCATTCATTTTCAAGTTATTTGCATCTGAGGCCCACCTCAAACATCAGCTTAATCATGAACTTGATACTTATCTGCTCCCTGGTTACAGTCGTCTATTTTACCCTGACCACTCTCATAAGGCATTCTATTAGGAAGACGACTCACCATTTCCTTAAATCAAACATTGTAAGAAATTAAGATAAGAGGAAGCTAAATTAAATAAGTAGAGATATTGAGGGAGCACCATTATCATAACTTGTAAGGATCCTTTCAATTAATGTACAATCCTACTGATAGAATTCAAAAAATATTATTTTACTGCATTTTTCTTACAGATTCTTAGAATATGTGGAGGATTCACAAAATTTTAATATACGATGTAATTTTTCTCAAAGAAAATCAAACAGATTTTTTTTAGGGTGGTAATAATAGGTGATAATTAGGGGAATTTCACAGTAACTTCATTGCAGTGTTAATGTAAGCCTTACTTGTGACGAATAAATAAACTTTAACTTTTAATAGTAGGGGTAATAGGGTGGTAATAGTTGAGGATTTTAACTTTCCCAACATTGACTGGGACAGCCATAGTATTAGAGGCTTGGATGGAAATAAATTTGTTGAGTGTATTCAGGAGGAATTTCTCATTCAGTATGTGGATACTCTGACCAGAAAGGGGGGGGAAACTTGACCTCCTCTTGGGAAATAAGGAAGGGTAGGTGACAGAAGTGTTAGTGAGGGATCACTTTGGGACCAGTGACCATAATTCCATTAGTTTTAAGACAGCTATGGATAATGATAGGTCTGGCCCAAAAGTTAAAATTCTAAATTGGGGCAAGGCCAATTTTGATGGTATCAGACAGGAACTTTCACAAGTTAACTGGGGGTGTCTGTTGGCAGGCAAAGGGACATCTGGTAAGTGGGAGACTTTCAAAGTGTGTTAACCAGGGTTCAGGATAAGCACATTCCTCTTAGAGTGAAGAGCAAGGCTGGTAGAAGCCGGGAACCCTGGATGACTCGGGATATTGAAGCCCTGATCAAGAAGAAGGAGGAGGCACATGACATGCATAGGCAGCTGGGATCAAGTGGATCCCTTGAAGAGTATAGAGGGTGTAGAAGTAGAGTTAAGAGAGAAATCAGGAGGGCAAAAAGAGGACACGAGATTGCTTTGGCAGATAAGGCAAAGGAAAATCCAAAGAGCTTCTACAAATACATAAAGGATAAAGGAGTAACTAGTGAGAGAAGGGCCTCTTAGGGATCAACAAGGTCATTTATGTGTGGATCCAGAAGAGATGGGTGACATCCTAAATGGATATTTCTCATCAGTATTGACTGTTGAGAAAGACATGGAGAACTTGGGGAAATAAATAGTGATCTCTTGAGGAGTGTACATAAAACAGAGAAGGTGGTGCTGGAAGCCTTAACACACATCAAGGTAGATAAATCCCCAGGACCTGATGAAGTATGTCTTAGGATGTTGTGGGAGGCTCGGGAGGAAATTGCAGGTCCCCTAGCAGAGATATTTGAATCATTGACAGCCACAGGTGAGGTGCCTGAAGTTTGGAGAGTGGCAAATGTCGTGCCTTTGTTTAAAAAGGGCTGCAGGAAAAAGCCTGGGAACTACAGGCCAGAGAGCCTCACATTTACAGTGGATAGGTTGTTAGAAGGTATTCTGAGAAACAGGATCTACAGGCATTTAGAGAGGCAAGGATTGATTAGAGACAGTCAGCATGGCTTTATGAGTGGAAAATCATGTCTCACAAATTTGATTGAGTTTTTTGAAGGGGTAATCAAAATGGTAGATGAGGGCAGTGCAGTTGATGTTGTCTACATGGACTTTAGCAAGGCCTTTGACAAGGTACCGCATGGTAGGTTGTTGCAGAAGATTAAATCTCACGGGATCCAGGGCAAGATAGTCAAATAGATACAAAATTGGCTTGATGACAGAAGACAGAGGATGGTTGTAGAGGGCTGTTTTTCAAACTGGAGGCCTGAGACCAACAGTGTGCCTCAGGGATCGGTGCTAGGCCCACTGTTATTTGTCATTTATATTAATGATTTGCATGAGAATTTAGGAGACATGGTTAGTAAGTTTGCAGATGACACCAAGATTGGTGGCATAGTGAACAGCAAATTAGGTTATCTCAGATTGCAACAGGATCTTGATCAATTGGGCCAAAGGGCTGACGAATGGCAGATGGAGTTTAATTTAGATAAATGCAAGGTGATGCATTTTGCTAGATCGAACCAGGGCAGGACTAACTCAGATAATGGTAGGGCGTTGGGGAGAGTTATGGAACAAAGAGATCTAGGGGTACAGGTTCATAGCTCCTTGAAAGTGGAGTCACAGGTGGACAGGGTGGTGAAAAAGGCATTCGGCATGCTTGGTTTCATTGGTCAGAACTTTGAATACAGGAGTTGGGACGACTTGTTGAAGTTGTACAAGACATTGGTAAGGCCACACTTGGAATACTGTGTGCAGTTCGTGTCACCCTATTATGGAAAGGATATTATTAAACTAGAACGAGTGCAGAAAAGATTTATTAGGATGCTACCAGGACTTGATAGATTGAGTTATAAGGAGAGGCTGGATAGACTAGAACTTTTTTCTATGCAGCGTAGAAGGCTTAGGGGTGATCTTATAGAGGTCTATAAAATAATGAGGGGCACAGATCAGCTTGATAGTCAATATCTTTTCCCAAAGGCAGGGGAGTTCAAAACTAGACGGCATAGGTTTAAGATGAGAGGGGAGTGATACAAAAGTGTCCAGAGGGGCAATTTTTTCACACAGATGGTGGTGAGTGTCTAGAACAGGCTGCCAGAGGTAGTAGTAATGGCGGGTACAATTTTGTCTTTTAAAAAGCATTTAGACAGATACAAGGGTAAGATGGGTTATAGAGGGATATGGGTCAAATGCAGGCAATTGGGACTAGCTTAGTCGTTAAAAAAAAGAGCGGCATAGACAAGTTGGGCCGAAGGGCCTGTTTCCATGCTGTAAATCTCTATGACTCTATGAGAACGAATTCCTTAATAATATCAATCATTGAAAGAGTCAAAAGTTTCTTTTCGCAATGATAAAAAAAGAGGGACAGAAATGGCTTTGCATTTTCTTCCTCCCCTATTTCAGGTTTCCTTGCATCATGGATCATGCCCAAACTCTGACAGGGCAGGTGGGGTGTCCTGTTCCTTAACCTCTGCAACGCAGCTCTGGATTCGATCCTTCAGGGAAGAGCAATAGAACTTAAGGGAAAATTGGCCTCAGAATCTCACTCCTGTCCAATTGTCCAACTCCATAGCTTGAAGTGCCAAGTCCTTGTGGGGGCAGAGATTTCCTCTGTGTGCTATGTGAAATTGTAAAGATGCTTACATAGAACAGATTCACAATTTCATGACACAAAGGAAAATCCCTCTCCCCTGTACATAATCTTGTTACGCAGCATAATAGAATAGGAATGATTTGTGGCTTTGGGCCACACCTTATTCCTCTTGAGCATGTGATTCTGGGGTGAACAAGGTCTGAAGCAATCACAAACAATGGTCAAGTTAACGTTATGTGTTGATTCCCTATTTTTGCTGGAACTTGTCATGTAATTTGTATTTGCTGATATTGTCACTGTCACCAAATAACTTATATATTTTTTAAAATCTCTCATCTTCTCTAAACACAATTTCAAATAATGTGGCAGCTATGTAATATTTTATTCGACATGATATACATTATACCAAAAGATATGTACAAAAAAAACCCCCAAGTCAAACCAGTTGATTATTTGTCTAAAACTGCATGATTTTGGCTAGGGATGTCCTTTAACCTTTGGGGCTGTTGAACGTAAAGTTATTTCTGAGTCCGAACTTGCATGAAGTGGGCAAACCTATTCAGAAAAAGAAAATGGCCTTGTTTTAACTTTGAACCACCAGTGGGAATGGCTGATGGGGAAAATGGTGGTCAGCACTTAACATTACATTCCCCAGTCTACCCATGCCCACAGCTATTTGAACTCAAGAGGTTTTAGGCAGTGTGAGGTCACTTGACTTAAGGCAGGCAGGAGACTCAGGATTAGGAAAACATTAGGGTCTGATGACATCAAACATTAAAAGCCAGTCAGGGAAATGACAACAGTGCTCGTGGCTAGAAGAGGTTAAAAACAGTAAGATTTTTTTTAAAATCAGGTTTCTATGAAGGTCAAGAGTCTGCCTCCTGGCCTCGCAATGAAACGGGGAATGTGTTTAACCTCCTTATATGACTGCAATTGCTTCACACCCATCACTCACCTTGCTGGAGCTCATTCCCTGTGATCCCCAATCAGAAGGCCTGCAATTTTGCACCCCTGTTGCCAACAGTCTGACCGTTCTTAGCTGCTTTGAGCACAGATCCAATATGAAAAAATAAGACTAAGGCATGAGTGTTAAAAAGGCTCAGGTCTCATGCCAGTTCCTCAAGGTTGCTTCCCAGCTACGCTGGCCCCAACACACGCCATATTCATGCTCCAACTAAAATACACAGAAATCGTGGCTGAAACTCCAGCACAGTACTGAGGGAGTGCTGCACTGCTGGAGGCCCTGGCTTTTGAATGTGACTTTAAATCAATGCCCCATCTGCTTTCTCAGGTGGGCAGCACAATTTCAAAGAAGGGCAGGGGAGCTTTTCCTCTTGTCTTGGCCAATAATTATCCCTCAATCAACATAACAAAACAGACCATCCGTCCATAAACAGATTGCTGGGTTGTGCTCTGCACAGATCGGCTGTCAAGTTCCAACATTACAACAGCGCCAACCCTTCAACAGTGTGTCATTGCCTGTAAAGTGCTTGGAGATGCCCACTGGAAGGCACTGTATAAATGTAAGTCTTTCTTTATTTTTTAAACATAAAACTGGAGTCTTAACATTTGACACAACCGAGTTTGATTCAGTGTGATCCATCCCTTTAAAAACTGCTAGTATGCAAACACAGGCAACTTGCCAGATGCTCCATTCTGTTGTCCATTTGGGAGGCAGCACTAAATGAGTTATAAGCTGGTATTGCCAGCTGGAAGTGAAAACTTGGACAGATTGAAGTGGATTATAATTTTAATTATTGTATTCCCAGTAGAATTTCCTAGTGGTACAGTGAGTGATGGTGCAAGCTGCTTCTAGAATTGTACAGTTAATCAGGAAATGAGATGAAACTATACAGAAACATAGAAAATAGGAGCAGGAGGAGGCCATTAGGCCTTCCAAGCCTGCTCCGCCCTTCATTATGATCATGGCTGATCATCCAACTCAGTAATCTGTTCCTGCTTTTCCCCCACTTCTCCTTTGATCCCTTTAGCCCCAATCTAATTCCTTCTTCAAAACATACAATGCTTTGGCCTCAACTGCTTTCTGTGGTAGAGAATTCCACAGGTTTACCACTCTCTGGGTAAAGAAATTTCTCCTCATCGCAATCCTAAATGGTTTACCCCATATCCTCAGACTGTGACCCCTGGTTCTGGACTCCCCTACCTTCAGGACCATCCTTTCTGCATCTAACCTGTCTATTCCAGTTAGAATTTTATAGGTGCATAAAGTTTTTCTCCACAAGGTGCATCTATACAAGGTGCATCTATATGAGGTGTATGGACTACATCTATATGCTATATGGTGATCTGTGCACCATCTCTGATCACCCATTGTTTGCCACTTCACGTTCAGAACACTTTGAATTTGAATGCTGCGACTCTGAAACATCAATACCTCTGAATCCTCATTCCCAATTTGTGATCTATATCCCTACTCCAAAATTTCCTCCCTCACGACCAACTCACCCTCCCTCCCTCTTTTATGTGTCCTTTAATTACCCTGTGTCTCTCGTTCTCACCACTCCCACCACAAACATCTTTATTTACTGAAGTAATTAGACATCAAATCACGATAAGGAAAAACATGAAACTTGGTTCATGCTGTTCTATTTCTCTTTGTGAAATTGAGTTTTCATTTGAGAATTAAGTTTATTTATTAGTGTTACAAGTAGGTTTACATTAACACTGCAATGTATTTACTGTGAAAAATCCCCTAGTCGCCACACTCCGGCACCTGTTTGGGTATACTGAGGGAGAATTTAGCATGGCCAATGCACCTAACCAGCACATCTTTTGAACTGTGGGAGGAAGCCGGAGCACCCAGAGGAAACCCATGCAGACATGGGGAGAATGTGCAGACTCCGTATAGACAGTGATCCAAACTGGGAATTGGACCTGGGTCCCTGGCGCTGTGAGGCAGCAGTGCTACCATGCCGCCCAAAAAACATGGTAATGCCACTTCAGTTACATAGTAAACGTAGATATGTGTCCATCAATACCTCTGAATACACCACCATTCCAGGGAGCTTACTATGGCCTGTTGCACATTAACCCAGCAAGAGTTTTAACAACACCAGGTTAAAGTCCAACAGGTTTATTTGGTAGCAAATGCCATTAGCTTTCGGAGTGCTGCTCCTTCGTCAGATGGAGTGGAAATCTGCTCTCAAACAGGGCACAGAGACACAAAATCAAGTTACAGAATACTGATTAGAATGCGAATCTCTACAGCCAACCAGATCTTAAAGATACAGACAATGTGAGTGGAGGGAGCGTTAAGCACAGGTTAAAGAGATGTATATTGTCTCCAGACAGGACAGTCAGTGAGATTCTGCAAGTCCAGGAGGCAAGCTGTGGGGGTTACTGATAGTGTGACATAAAGCCAACATCCCGGTTTAGGCCGTCCTCATGTGTGCGGAACTTGGCTATCAGTTTCTGCTCAGCGAATTCCCATTAACCCAACACATTAGCACATTAACCCAACAGCAGTGAATAGGCAGATTAGATCTAGAATACTAACTCAGAATATGCTATTTTGGCTCCAACTGCTTGTCTGGGTATTTAAAATCTTGACTGGCAAACATAACAACAGGAACTGAAATTTCAAGCCTGTTCCACAGGCCATTCTACAAATTTTCTTTTCATTTTTGTAGTTAACCCTCTGGTTACTTCAAGGTATAATCAGCTGGCAACTGTCTAGCTGCTCAACCCCACAGGTTGTTCAGCTACCAGAATGCATGGGCTATTTTACCTCCAACCTAACTGGGATCAGTGTCACCTGTAAGACATGAGGTGAAAAAATACAAATAATCTTTTCAGTCTTGTAGAACTATTATTTCTGTAAAGATACGTGCGCACATTTTATAGAATTCCTACACTGAATATTTGTGATCAATGCCATACACATCTGAAGCATCTTTATTTCCTCAACAAGAATATTTAAATAAACCGAAAACATTTGTGCACAAAAAATACTAAATGAGGATACATTTTAAGTGGAATATCTAAAGATGGTGTAAAAGGCATCTTCAAATACTGTTGTTGCAGAAATTAAGTTGCATCAATTACCAACTCCCCAGTTTATTTTGATATAAATAGTGCTTTTGCCCAAAACAATTAGCTGAAAAATATATACAGTGCATTCCTTTTATCCCGATTCTACACTGAACAGCCATTAATTTCTGTCAGCATTCGTTTCAGTCATCTTCCCTCTTTTGCAAGGCGTTTCCATGGTAGCTGCACTCTCCTTGGCTCCCAGCCGAGTAGATACACTCTTGTGTCATGTAATCAACTCAAGGTGGTGGCAGAGGAGGATTGAGGGATAGGAGGGGGCACGGCATTTAGAGACAACTCATCTGTCCTTCCGTCGTCTTATCTGAATACGTAGAAAGGCACAATGTGGAGGCACCCTGGAAAATGCTCTTCAGTCTGAACAATCCCAATAATAAGACTCTGAATTCAACATCACCTCAAATTATTTCTATCACCCATACTTTGCATAGAGGGTGCTGAAGATTCCATATTATTGGAAAGGTTTCAGCCAAGGCAATAAGCATATACAATCTTTCTGTGACAACTAGTCTTATTTGATAACAAAACTTTCTGAAATAAACAGTTTGAAACTAGCTAATGTATAGACATCTTATAGAAGGCAAGTACTAGACTGTTCATGGAGCTGTACTAATCCTTGCAGTTTGCAAGGTGAAATACAAAATGCTTTTTTTTCTGGATGAGAGAGAAATAAAATATCTGAATCGTACTCAGAACACCCAGCACTTACCCCCGTGTGAGCCCTGGCCTGTCAACCTCTCAGATGTAAATCCCACCAGCTAGTATCGACTTGTTTTGAATCCAGTGGACTGAAATGGCTCACAGATGTTGATCAGCCCTCAGCCTATGCACACACACACACACACCCCAGCTCCAACAATCAGCAGTGATGTGGCTTCACTCCATTAGACAATACGGGTTTGCTTATCAACATAGATTTTTCAAACCCATTCCAGTAAACATGTACCAACATTTGCTGGAATAGTCCACTTTAAACAGAGGGAGAATTCAAATCAGGTAGGGGAAAGAGCCATTCATTTGTGTAAGGTTAAATTATCAAACTCGGTACTGTTCAAAACAAAATGACACCTTCCCAAACAAGCCTCAGGGTTACCTTTATATTATTCAATTTAAATTTAGCATCAGAAAAAGCTCTGCATATGAAGGATATTAAACAAATCAAACCTACACTCTAACAAACAAGTGACATTACTAATGTCACTAACCACACTGATAACTGACCACAACACGAAAGCCATTAATGTAGGAGGTCTCATTGAGCTGATAAGCTCTATTACACGTTGTCCTCAATTCTCCAAGTTTTAAATCTGTCCACATTGGAAAATAAATTCTGCTACAGTATTTCCCACCTTGGTTTAAATCTGCTCTCATGTTTACAATACCTCATGCGCTGACTGAACTTTTATGACTGATACTGGAATAAAGAGTTTCACTTCGTTTCGGGGTTGAATCTTTCCAGTGATGGGATGAAGAGGAAGAGGAAGATACCACACATCGGCATGCATTCATGGGCCTGTCAAACATTGCCACAGGGTGAAAAGGAGATCTATGTTGGTCCCCACAGAACAATCAAATTCCTTCAATTGGTGGTGGGATGACTCAGCAAACAAGAATAATCATAAGAAATACATCTTGTATCCAGTTGATAAATGCACACCTGACCCAAACAGAACTTCAACATGCTAAACCACAACACGCACACTCCGTTGTAAAGAATCCTTGATCCAAGTGCAACATGTCAATGTAGTGGCCTCATCCAAGAATAAAACTCCAGTTATCCAACTTTAACATGCTCAGCATACCTAATATAATTTGATTAATCATGGGAAAGGTGTGGGATTATGGGGATAGGGGAGGGAGAGGGCTTGGGTAACATAGAAACAAAGAAGATAAGAGTAGGAGGAGGCCATGTGGCTCTTCCAACCTGCTCCGCCATTCATTACGATCATGGCTAATCATCCAATTCTATAGCCTAATCCTGCTTTTTCCCCATAACCTTTGATCCCACTCACCCCAAGTGCTATATCCAGCTGCCTCTTGAATACATTCAATGTTTTGCCATCAACTACTTCCTGTGGTATTGAATTCCACAGGCTCACCACTCTGGGTGAAGAAATGTCTCCTCACCTCCATCCTAAATGGACTACACTGAATCCTCAGACTGTGACCCCTGGTTCTGGACTCCCCCACAATTGGGAATATCCTCCCTGCATCTAACCTGTCTAGTCCTGTTAGAATTTTATAAGTCTCTATGAGGTTCCTCCCTCATTCATCTGAACTCCAGTGAAAACAATCCTAACCTAGTCAATCTCTTCTCATACATCAGTCCCGCCATCCACGGAATCAGCCTGGTAAACCTTCACTGCACTCCCTTGAGAGCAAGAACATCCTTCTTCATAACTGTACACAATACTCTAGGTGTGACTTCATCAAGGCCCTGTATAATTGCAACAACACATCCCTGCTCCTGTACTCAAAGCCTCTCACAATAAAGGCCAACATGCCATTTGCCTTCTTTACTGCCTGCTGCACCTGCATGCTTACCTTCAGTGACTGGTGCACAAGGACACCCAGGTCCCGCTGCACACTCCCCTCTCCCACTTTATAGCCATTCAGATAGCAATCTGCCTTCTTGTTTTTGCTTCCAAAGTGAATAACCTCACATTTATCCAAATTATACTGCATCTGCCATTGATTAGCCCACTCACCCAACCTGTCCAGACCATTCTGAAGAATCTCTGCACCCTCGTCACAGTTCACCCTCCCGCCCAACTTGGTATCATCTGCAAACTTTGAGATGTTACATTTTGTTCCCTCATCCAAATCATTAATATATATTGTGAATAGCTGGAGTCCTGCCAATTTGAAAAGCACCCATTAATTCCTACTCTTTGTTTCCTCTCTGCTAACCTATTTTCTATTCATCTCAATACACTTCCCCCAATCCCATGCGCTTTAATCTTGCGCGATAATCTCTTGTGCGGGACTTTGTCAAACACTTTCTGAAAGTCCAAATATACCACATCGATTGATTCCCCCTTGCCAACAGAATTGCCAAGCATAATTTCATAAATCCATGCTGACTCAGTCTGATCCTGCCACTGCTTTCTAAATGCTCTGCTATAAAGTCCTTGATAATGGATTCGAGAATTTTCCCCACGACTGATGCTAAGCTTACTGATCTATAATTCCCTGTTTTCTCTCTACCTCCCTTTTTGAATATTGGAGCAACATTCATTATCCTCCAATCTGCATGGACTGTTCCAGAGTCTATAGAATCCTGGAAGATGACCACCAATGCATCCAATATTTCTAGAACCACTTCCTTAAGTACTCTGGGATATAGATTATCAGGGCCTTGGGATTTATCATAGAAACGCTACAGTGCAGAAAGAGGCCATTTGGCCCATCGAGTCTGCACCAACCACAATCCCACCCAGGCCCTATCCCCCATATCCCTACATATTTACCTGCTAATCCCTCTAACCTACGCGTCTCAGGACTCTAAGGGGCAATTTTTTTTTAGCATGACCAATCGACCCAACCCGCACATCTTTGGACTGTGGGAGGAAACCGGAGCACCCGGAGGAAACCCACGCAGACACGAGGAGAATGTGCAAACTCCACAGTGATCCAAGCTGGGAATCGAACCCAGGTCCCTGGAGCTGTGAAGCAGCAGTGCTAACCACTGTGCTACCGTGCCACCTTCAATCCCATCAATTTTCCCAGCACCATTTCTCTACTAATATTGATCTCCCTCAGTTCTTCTCTCTCACTAAATCTTGCATTCTCCAACACGTCTGGCATTTGACTTGTGTCGTTTTTTTGTGAAGACAGAACCAAAGTATGTATTCAGTTGCTCGGCCATTTCTTTGTCCCCTATTATATATTCCCCCATTTCTGTCTGTAGGGGACCTACATTTGTCTTCACCAACCTCTTTCTCTTCACGTATCCATAGAAACTCTTAGGGCCTGATTTACCATCACGTTGCGCCCGGTTTCGGGCGCGAAAACTTGGTAAAGTCGGGCATGAGGCGAGTAGCGCAATCTGCGCCCGTCTCCATGCCGGTTCCCCCTTTACCGCATTTAAATGAACTTAATGGGCTGCATGCCCAACCTTACCGGAACTTCCCCCTTTATCACTGCGTTTGCCCATCCAGAATTGGCACGAAACAGACATGCTCTACAAAAGTCCGATTCGGGCACTCCAGCTAGTGAGGAGGTAAGTGCCGAGAGTCCGAGAGCTCTCTGCATGGGATTGGTGGGGCGTTGGGGGGGGGAGGTCCATTAACACTCTGTTGAGATCAGTGAGGGGAAAGGGGGGTCCGCTGCCACTCTGCCTGAGATCAGTGAGGGGAAAGGGGGGTCCGCTGCCACTCTGCCTGTGATCAGTGAGGGGGAAGGGGGTCCGCTGCCACTCTGCCTGAGATCAGTGAGGGGAAAGGGGGGTCCGCTGCCACTCTGCCTGAGATCAGTGAGGGGAAAGGGGGGTCCGCTGCCACTCTGCCTGAGATCAGTGAGGGGAAAGGGGGGTCCGCTGCCACTCTGCCTGAGATCAGTGAGGGGAAAGGGGGTTCCGCTGCCACTCTGCCTGTGATCAGTGAGGGGGAGGGGGGGCCCGCAATCGGTCTGGGTGGTGGGGGTGGGGCTTTAAGGGGGTCAGTAATGTGGTGGGGATGGGCCAATGTCTGTGGGGGCCAAGGGGAGGCATTATCCGGCCCAGGAACAAAGTGGCAGGGGAGCAACATTCTATCATTTTTTTTGCGCATGCGCAGTTGGAGGCGTCGATTGGAGCTGCAGGATTTCGGGCGCGTTGAGCCCCATCCACAGGCTTCTGCAGCGCGATTCGGAATTGCTGATATTTTTTCAGGCACAGTGTGTATGAGGGTGCTTGAGAACGGGTCTAAAAGTCGGATCTGAAACATTTCCAGTTTCAAGTCCGCCCAGCACTTAGAATCAAAATGGTAAAATAGGACCCTTAGTGTCAGTCTTTATGTTCCCTGCAAGCTTACTTTCGTACTGTATTGTCCTCTTCTTAATCAATCCCTTGGTTCTTCTTTGCTGAATTCTAAACTGCTCCCAATCCTCAGACCTATTATTTCCCTTGGCCAATCTGTATACTTCTTCCTTGGATCGGATACTCTCTCTAATTTCCTTCGTAAACCATGGATTGGCCCTCTTATCCATTTTGCTTTTGTGCCAGACAGGAATAAACAGTTGCTGCAGTTCCCCCATGTTTTCCTTGAATGTTTGCCATTGCCTATCCACTGTTAAGTAACTCGCCCCAATCTATCAAGGCCAACTCACGCCTCATATCCTCATAGTTTCCTTTATTAAGATTCAGCACCCTAGTCTCTGAATCAACTACTTCACTCTCCATCTTGATAAAAAATTCTATCATGTTATGGTCGCTCATCCCCAAGGGGTCTTGTACAGCTAGATTGGCAATGATTCCCTTCTCATTATACAGTACCCAGTCTAAGATAGCCTGCTCTCTAGTTGGTTCCTCCACATATTGGTCAAGAAAACCATCCCGTATACACTCCAGGAATTCCTCCTCTACAGCATTGTGGCTAATTTGATTTGCCCAATCTATGTGCAGATTAAAATCACCCATGATCACCGATATTCCCTTATCACATGCATCTCTAATTTCATGATTAATGCCATTCCCAACATCACCTCTGCAGTTTGGGGGTCTATATATGACACCCACTAATATATTTTGCCTCTTGGTATTTCTCAACTCTACCAATATAGACTCCACGTTGTCTTGCCCAGATGTAACCCGTCCAATTTGTACAGGTCCCACCTTCCCCCAGAACCGGTCCCAATGCCCCAGGAATCTGAAACTCTCCCCCTGACACCATCTCTTCAGCCACATATTTATCCAATATATCCTGTCATTTCTACTCTGACTAGCATGTGGCACCAGTAGTAATCCTAAGATCACTGCCTTTGAGGTCCTATTTCTTAACTTTCTTCCTAGCTCCCTGTATTCTGCTTTTAGGACCTCATCCCTTTTTTCACCTATGTCATTTGTACCGATGTGTACCACACCATTGGCTATTCATCCTCCTCCTCCAGAATGTCCTGTACCCGCTCTGAGACATCCTTGTCTCTCGCACAGGGAGGCAACATACCATCCTGAAGTCTCGTTGCGGCTACAGAAATGCCTGTCTATTCCCCTTACAATGCTCTGTCAGAGAGTTGGTGTGGACTCGATGGGCCAAATGGCCTCTTCTGCACTGTGGGGATTCTATGATAATCAATGCATTGCCAAGACTAAACTGGAGGCAGTGGTACATTTGAACAACCTGATCAGCTTCCCGTGAAATACAAGATTTGTTTCTCTTTGTTTCAGCGCACTTTCTATTTCATCTGGCTATTTCATCTCCAGCTTATATAAACTCTCACCCAACTAATCGTGATCAAACTAGTTATGTACTTCACTCACAATGAGATTGTTCAAAGGTTCTTTTAAATTACAATATTGTCTAAAGTTATGACAGTGGTGACTTGTCACATCTCACTCTGAAAATAATTATGCGAGCGTCTACACAAAAGATGGCAAACTTGTTTCACACAAGTCATGTTGCTGATAACCGGCACCTACTGTTTACAGCACCAAGGTTGACAGAAACGACTGGGCATTTCCACATTCAATTAGTCAACAAAATAAAATTGAGAGAGTTGGAGAAAACAAAGAGTCCACAGTCAGTTAACAGCAGTGACACAATAGGAATTGTATAATATTACAAAGTATTTACAGCACAGAATCAGGTCACTGAATCCAGGAGCTTCATGGACACAAGCAGTGCGGCTAAGAGCTAACATTTTACAAATGATGATAATTCCAAAAATAAATGTGTATAAAGATCTAAAAATTCTCTCCATTACATTCGTAAATAGTAAAACCATGTCTCTGAAGGGACAGAAGGATAATAATATTGTAAAGCCACTAATCATACGCAAGTTACTTATACGTTGAATTTACTTTTCCAATTGATTATAAAATGGGGTCACAATCTACTGGGTCTTGAATCTTGCATTCAATGGTTGGGTAGACTTGTCTGCGCCTCTACCACTGACTTGATCAAGATATGCAGGCAGGTGTACCACTTACGATGTAATTCAGGCTCCTGTGCCATCAACAATACATCTGAGATACTACCTAATCCCAAAGGCCACAAGTAGTTGTAAATGAATGGCAGAACATTGGTAGGTGTTGACAACCCTTCCCACCTCCAGGAGAGAGAGAGAGAGAGAGCAGTGATTCCATTGGTCCTCTTCGTATTGGCCCTATATTCAAAATGAGCATTCAAAAAAATAAATTCCGTGGTTTTCATGAGGGTAGGGGAGAGCAGGTGGTCCCAGAATACAGGCCCTTGGGTGTGCCCTGTAAGCAAATGGCAACCTAGTATATGTAGCATGTTTATAAGGGCCTCACTGACGCCCATGTTATACCCAATCCTATGGGAGTAACAGAGAAATTGCCAAGCCTTTTTGTGAAGACACAGACTAGGATGCTTCGATGGAGACTGTTTACTGCATGTCACAGAGCTTACTTCTCCACTCTAACACCCTCCCCCCAGCGCTGGCTGGCGCTTCTTTATATATACATCCGAGTATAATTAACGAATCAATATCCAACAACTCTTCACCTTATTACTTTAAACTACCAGGTATTTAGATCCATCAACATAACCTATTAGATACAAACAGATTTCCCTCTTATTAAATTAAGTTGATATGCAATCAAAAACTATTCATAAGAAAAAAATACAAAATGATAATATACGTTATCTTATTATACAATCAATCATTAACGTGCTCCACATTCCCCTACCACCTTGAAAACAAAAAATTACAACATAAAAATTTCCTAATTTGTCAGAATCCACAAGGCGTCCTTCTTCGAGGATATCCAACACTTTCTTTGGGTAAACAGTTATTTTCTTGAAACAATCTGACATTTGGTTACTTGCTTCGACCTATTTTATTTTGGAAATCTCCTTCCTTTCCAACATCTCTTTATCCTTGCAAGATCAATCCTCAACCTCTTTATCGTGACACAGTTTGACAAATGAACATTGTCCCAGAGTAAATGATTATCTACATAGCATTCCATTGGCATACTTCCCCCCGGTTGCCCTTTACGTAGGAGTTATTGTAAAATACTCAATCAATACATAAACATATCTGTTGCTTCTACCGGCACAATTGTCTCCTCGGTTTAGGGGCTTTTAACTATTCCCTTTCTGCTAATGGACAACATTTCTCATTTCTTCCCAATAAATCCTGCTGTACTTGAATAACTATCAGGAAGGATAGTGAGGTATCAGTAAAAATAACTAATTTCATCCTTGTGCATCGCCCAAGTCTGGAAATCTGAGTGTACATTCTACTAAACTTAACTTCTTCAATTTGCTTTTAGCACTTCCCCAACAGTAGCAGGGGTGGCACGGTGGCACACTGGTTAGCATTGCTGCCTCACAGTGCCAGGGACCTGGGTTCGATTCCCGGCTCGGGTCACTGTCTGTGTGGAGTTTGCACGTTCTCCCTGTGTCAGCGTGGGTTTCCTCTGGGCGCTCCGGTTTCCTCCCACAGTCCAAAAGACGTGCCGGATAGATGCATTGACCAGAATAGGTGCCGGAATGTGGCAACTAGGGGAATTTCACAGTAACTTCATTGCAGTGTTAATGTAAACCCACTTGTGACCAATAAATAAACTTTAAAAAAACTTTACTTTATTTCAGCATGGTGCTCAATTCTAATACCTCGTAGCACACATCTGATCTAGTTTGTGTGCAGAACCAGGATAATTGCCCAATTAAACCTCTCGATTCATCTGCTCCTTCCTTGCCTGTACAGTCTTCCTTTTGTGAGGATCGCGTCCAAATTATCGGGATCCTATTAACATTCTCTAGATAAGACAGTTGAGTCAGGGTTATTCCCAACTTAATCTGCCTAATGTCCAACCTTCCAACTTCCAATTTTGAATTGCTTCACAATTTTATCACAAGTTTCTCAAATGCCACAGACCCTGCACTCCCACAGGAAATCATTGACGTGCAGTAAGAAAATGCCCACTGGTTTTCCTTCAGAGTATGAATAAAACATTGCTGGATCTGGTTTTAGCTGAAGACAACCAACTTTTAGTAGAATGCTTCGTACATTAATGTGAGACTGGGTTATTATTCATTCAGTTATTCTGAGAGAAGGAAAAGCAGGAAGTGTTCTAGAATATCAGCTGAACAACTGATCGCTGATTCAGGAGTCTCACGTCTGGCACATAGGGGGCATTTTTTGTTGATTTGATTTGATTTATTATTGTCACATGTATTAGTATACAGAGAAAAATATTGTTTCTTGCGCGCTATACAGACAAAGCATACCATTTATAGAGAAGGAAAGAAGTGCAGAATGTAGTGTTACAGTCACAGCTAAGGTGTAGAGAAAGATCAACTTAGTGCAAGGTAGGTCCTCTCAAAAGTCTGATGGCAGCAGGGAAGAAACTGTTCTTGAGTTGGTTGGTATGTGACCTCAGACTTTTGTATCTTTTTCCCAACAGAAGAAGGTGGAAGAGAGAATGTCCGGGGTGCATGGAGTCCTTAATTATGCTGGCTGCTTTTCTGAGACAGCGAGAAGTGTAGACAGAGTCAATAAATGGGAGGCTGGTTTGCGTGATGGACTGGACTTCATTCATGACCCTTTGTAGTTTCTTGCGGTCTCGGGCAGAGCAGGAGCCATGCCATACTGTGATACAACCAGAAAGAAGGCTTTCTATGGTGCATCTGTAAAAGATGGTGAGAGTCGTAGCTGACATGCCAAATTTCCTTTGTCTTCTGAGAAAGTAGAGGCGTTGGTGGGTTTTATTAACTATAGTGTCAGCATGGGGAGAGACCAGGACAGGTTGTTGGTGATCTTGACACCTAAGAACTTGAAGCTCTCGATCCTTTCTACTTCGTCCCCATTGATATAGACAGGGGCATGTCCTCCACTACGCTTCCTGAAGTCGGTGACTATCTCCTTCATTTTGTTGACATTGAGGGAGAGATTATTGTCGTTGCACCAGTTCACCAGATTCTCTATCTCATTCCTGTACTCTGTCTTGTCCATTGTTTGAGACCCGACCAACTAAGGTGGTGTCATCAGCAAACTTGAAAAGCGAGTTGGAGGGGTATTTGACCATACAGTCATGGGTGTATAAGGAGTATAGTAGGGGGCTGAGGACACAGCTTTGTGGGGCACCGGTGTTGAGGATGATCATGGAGGAGGTGTTGTTGCCTATCCTTACTGATTGTGATCTGTGAGTTAGGAAGTTCAGGATCCAGTCGCAGAGGGAGTGGCCAAGCCCCAGGCCACGGAGTTTGGAGATGGGTTTCATGGGAATAATGGCGTTGAAGGCTGAGCTGTGGTCAATAAATAGGAGTCTGACATAGGTGTCCTTGTTATCTAGGTGTTCCAGGTTTGAGTGCAGGGCCAGGGAGATGGTATCTGCTGTGGACCTGTTGCGGCGGTAGGGCAAACTGTAGTGGATCCAGGCAATCCAGGAGGCTGGAATTAATTCGCGCCATGACTAACCTTTCTCAGCACTTCATAACGATGGATGTCAGAGCCACCCGATGATAGTCATTCAGGCTCGCTGCTTGGCTTTTCTTTGTTACTGGGATGATGGTCGTCTTCTTGAAGCAGATAGTGACCCCAGATTATTGTAAAGAGAGGTTGAAGATGTCTGCGAATACCCCCACCAGTTGATCCGCGCAGGATCTGAGTGTTCGTCCGGATACCACATCTGGGCCAGTCGCTTTCCGTGGGTTGACCTTCGAGAAAGCTGCTCTGATATCTGTAATGGTGACCCCCAGATACAGGTTCGTCCAGGCTGGAGGGCATGCCCTCGTTGATCTCTTGCTCAAAACGGGCGTAGAATGCATTGAGCTCATCAGGGAGGGGTGCGTTGGAGCCGGCGATTTTACATGCCTTCATTTGTAGCCTGTCATATCTTGCAGACCTTGCCATAGTCGGCGGGGATCCATGTGGCTAGCCTGGGACTCTAGCTTGGTCCGGTACTGTCTTTTAGCATCTTTGATGGATCTCCTTAGTTCGTATCTGGCTTTCTTGTATAGGTCAGGGTCACTTGACTTGAACGCCTCAGATCTGGACTTCAGCAAGCAGTGGATATCCGTGTTCATCCATGGTTTCCAGTTGGGAAACACACAGATTTGCTTCTTTGGCACACAGTCTTCTACGCACTTACTAATGAAGTCAGTTACTGTCGTGGCGTACTCGTTCAGGCTGGTCGCAGAGTTTTTAAATACAATAATCTGGGGTCACTATCTGCTTCAAGAAGACGACCATCAGTTTACTGACTCTAAGCAATCCAGTAGGAGATCATCCGATTCCTCAGACCAACATTGCACAACTTTCTTTGACGGATTCTCCCCCTCGAGTTTTTGCTTGTAAGCCAGGAGCAGGAGCACAGCCTTGTGGTCTGATTTGCCAAAGTGTGGGCGGGCGATAGAGTGGTAGGCATGTTTGATATTTGTGTCGCAGTGGTCCAGGATGTCTGGCCTTTGACTTCCTCTTAAGAGAAAGAGGATGACTTCTCTTAAAGTGGTTGAATCCCGCCCCAGCAGCACCACCAGCGGGAAACACCGGCAGCAGCACTTAGATTTTTACCGAGAGAATCGTGGTCTTGGTTTGAAGTGTGCCATGCCCTCAGACAAAGCTGCATCCTTCAATCTATCCAGTTGTGTTTTTAAATCTCATGACACCTTTGCTGTTACTGACAGTATTTGCAACGTTGTCAGAAACTGCTTACGATCAAAGTTATTTGATTGCAAGACTGCGTGGAGCTGGTAAAACAGATACTTCAAGTAAAAATGTATATGCAATCTCCACCTAACCAAACTGACTGCGGATACTGCAGGACAGTGGAATTCTCACTGCATTAAATGACTCAATGAAATATGAGCGAAACACATCTAGCTCAAATCTGAGCAAAGTCTTTGAAGAACAAAGGCCAGTGCAGCTAAGACATTACATGGTGTAACAGTGCTACCCTGTGGTTATCACCTAGCTTTGATGTATTTCTCCATGTTCAGCTATACATACAAAAAATAATAATATCACAGCAAAGAAATGCCAGTGTTATTTTCATTTAGTAAATACCATCCTGTGATTACAAAAGCATAAACATTGAAGTGATTATATTGAAAGGAACAAAAACAGAAAAATGCTGGAAAATCTCAGCGGGTCTGACAGCATCTGTGGAGAGACCGTAGAGCCAACATTTTGAGTCTAGATGACCCTTTGTCAGAGCCAGATGCTGTCAGACCTGCCGAGATTTTCCAGCATTTGCAGTATTTTGCGTTTATCATATTGAAGGGGAGACTGATTCTAACCTTTCCACTGATTTTTAAATAGAACGCTCCCAAACGGAAGGCTAACTAATGCCAATGCCAATATGTTTGAAGAAGCTCCTTTTATGGTAACCATCACTGGTAATTAAATAACTGCATTAGATTTGTAAGAAAGACAAAAGGAATGCTGGAAATTCGCTCCATATATTTCTCAGCATCAATTAGGGGAGAATATTAGTTAATATTTTAGGTGGAGGCCCTTTGCCAGAATAAAGATTGCAGGTTTTTTTTGTTTGTATTTGAGATATGTAGCTGTCTTTTTTATTCTATTATATTAGATTATTGATAGGCCTCTATGACAGAATGCTATCATTTCACATCAATCATGGATTTTTCAATTGATTGCCGGGCTAATCAAGGACAGGACGCTATCCAGTCACAATGGAACAGTGGGCCACATTCTGGATATCTGTCTGTTCAGAGCAGGAGAATGGGTGACATTGTGGGATACAATTGATTCAATGGGCCACACGCTGGACTACAAAAGCCTTCACAACAATGATCAACATGCGGGATCTCCACCTTTCCTCACACAATGTAACGATCCGCTGATAAAGCAAATGTTTAAACAGAAAAATCAAATAGTCCCAAAAAGAGGCGGCAATGAAACTAACACAAGTATTTGATGAATGGTTCTATTATTCGGGGAATACAACAGCAAGTTTTGTATCTGAATTAAATTGCGAGCTATCAGCATTCAATAATTACATAATAGTCAGTCCCATCAATCCGTTCAGAGTCTTAACTGATGACAATAATTTCAATGTAAAATGGGTAAAGCTTTTACCCAGTCCAAATTGAAGCCAAAATAAAGGTTTGGTCTATAATTAAGAAATAGCAACATTCTAATCATCAAAAAAGCCTTGGCCATTGAGTTACAAGAAGGTGGAGCCAATGAGTCCTGGTGGCTACAACACATCAGTACAAGGTGCACCAACCTGAAGTCCCTGATGCTCACCCTGTCAAAGCATGCAGATTCAGAAAGGAACCTTTTCAGCAGCACAGCAATGACAAAAATCAATGCTATTAGATTGCCCACCTGACCTATAGGGCTGGGTTTTCCCAGCAGTTAAGTAGTCCCACCGCTGGAACCAAAAGCAGGACCCATGCCTCTGCATGGGATCCAAGACATAATTTCGCTGGCTTGGGGGGGGGGGGAAGAGGGAGTGGGTGCACTGAGGCTGCAGGAAGGAGAGGGTTTCTCCATTTTGAGGCATCATGAAAGTAAAGGTGCGTTCTTTTGAACTGGAATCTGCAACACTGGAGGAGTTCTACTGCTCTGGTTCCAGGAAGACCACAAGAAATTCTAAAATTGAATTTCAATGGGGATAAAAGATAACAGGGAAAATAATGACTCTGAACCAGGAGGTTCTCATTAAAAAGGTCTCTCTGTAGAGAAGCAGAGAATGTGGGGGAACTTCACGTTGCAGGAACTACTCATGGGACTTCTCTCTGTGACAATAGCCCTTTAACATTACTGACTATTTCTGCTATGGTCAGTGCAATTGTACTTTCAGTATGTTTATGCTGAATGTTCCAGCAGCTTTCATTTGGAATGGCGATGGTCTGCTGATTAAAGCCTTATTCAGCTTTAGGATTTACCACAGCAGCATAAAACACACCAGAATATTTATCATGACCATTAATGGATTATGTAATAGCTGCTGAGGTCCAGTACCTGACTTGCTCTTATATTATTTAGACTTTTCACACAACAACAAAAGCTCCCTCATCGTTTATCAGCATGAAGTCAATGGAAAAGGAATTTGTGGGCAATGTAAGATGGGGTGCTGATTCACTACGAGCGCATTTCATTGGCGATGGTCAATTAATTATCAAGTAATTGAATTAATTAAAATCACATTGAAAGAAGTTAGCATCATCATGTTGAAACTGAACGGAACAGTAGCAGCAACCATGGGAAGGCCTTTCCATGTGGAATTCTGAATCCACCATCAGGCTGCACAGATGCCCGCACTGTGAGAGAAGCAGTCACTCTTAGCGATTTTCCCCAGGGTGGCCAATTAATATCCAGGGGCGTGGGCTCGCTGACCAATTATAGACAGCGGGCAGACTCTTGAGGCTGGAGGACCAGAGGCCTGCTATTTAGGGCGGCATGGTGGTACAGTGGTTAGCACTGCTGCCTCACAGTGCCAGGATCCGGATTCAATTCCAGCCTTGGGTCACTGTCTTTGTGGAGTTTGCACGTTCTCCCCGTGTCTGTGTGGGTTTCCTCCGGGTGTTCTGGTTTCTCCCCACAGTCCAAAAATGTGCGGTTAGGTTGATTGGCCATGCTAAATTAACCCGTGTGTCTGGGGGATTAGAAGGGTAAATATGTGGGGTTATGGGGATAGGGCCTAGGTGGGATTGTGGTCAGTGCAGACTTGACAGGCCGAATGGCCTCCTTCTGAACTGTAGGTTTTTTATGATATTTCCTAGGTTAAATGAATTGATCATATATTTGCTTGTTTAAAGAAATAGTTCAGATGTTACATTTTACTTGACAAACTTCAAGAAGCCTCTTAACGCAAGGGAAATCAGCACAATGAGTGATAACAGTTTCACCACAAAGCTGTCAACATAATATAGTTTTTAGGATTAATGTAATATTTTGAGAATTCATGGCACTTTTTTCATGATGTGCTCCTTTGAAAATACCTCAGATTCACTAGAACAGAGAATATAAATTTTCACCCAGTTGGGATTCGTGTGGGGAATCTGAACTCAGAGGAAAGATGACAGCCTGCCTACTGACACAATCTCTTAAGAAGCAAGTCGTCCCTACCTCCAAGACCTTTCCAGTTATGAATTTGCCGCAGTCTTCACATTTCACACCAAAGAGATTCTGATAATCCTGTTCGCAATAGGGAGCACCATCCCTGTCAGAGATTTGTGGGTAAAAGGAAAAATGACAAATGAGAACAATATAGAGTCATAGAGGGTTACAGCATGGAAACAGGCCCTTCGGCCCAACTTTTCTATGCCGCCCTTTTTTTAAAATCCCTAAACTAATCCCAATTGCCTGCATTTGGCCCATATCCCTCTATACCCATCTTACCCATGTAACTGTCTAAATGCTTTTTAAAAGACAAAATTTTAACCGCCTCTACTACTACATCTGGCAGCTTGTTCCAGATACTCACCACCCTCTGTGTGAAAAAATTGCCCCTCTGCACACTTTTGTATCTCTCCCCTCTCACCTTAAACCTATGCCCTCTAGTTTTAGACTCCCCTACCTTTGGGAAAAGGTATTGACTATCTAGCTGATCTGTGCCCCTCATTATTCTATAAAATAACCCGTCAGCCTTCACTGCTCCAGAGAAAAAAGTTCCAGTCTATCCAATCTCTCCTTATAACTCAAACCATCAAGTCCCGGTAGCATCTTAGTAAAAATATAAAAAGTAACGCAATCGATTATAAATAAGATCGGAAGTTCCACTCTTATAAATTTATATCACAATTAGATTTAGTGTCATATACAAAAGATTAACATTGATTTCTTAAACGTCAATACCATCAATTTGAACAAGACACCCATTTACATTCACACATCAATAGAAGTTGTCGAGGGTAATTATTAAAATGTGAAACTCATATCCACCAAATTTTTACACTGCAATCTTTTTTTAAAACAATAAAATAAATTTAATCATGCTTTTTCCTGAAAAATGTTTGTGAGATCACAAGACAATTACGGATAAGGAAATCCATTGGTCCACATTAACTCAATTGTGTCTTAAATTGTTTCTGCTTCACAACCTGACTCAGAGAATCAGTGCTGGGTTTGACTGCTCCCTAGACTGAAGAACAGTTCACTGACAATTTATCTCTGCCGAGTGATTTAGAAAGATCACGTATGTGTAATTTCAGTATGTGTAATGCTGGAATTTTCCTTTTAACTTAATTAATTTTTATTCATCATAGAAACCCTACAGTGCAGCAGAGACCTTTCGGCCCATCGAGACTACACCGACTCTCTGACAGAGTAACTTACCCAGGCCCTCTACCATGCCCTATCACCTTAACCCCACACATTTCCCATGGCCAATCCACCTAACTTTCACATCTGTGGGAGAAAACCAGAGCACTAGAAGGAAACCCAAGCAGAAATGGAAAGAATGTACAAACTCCACATAGACAGTCACCCAAGACCAGAGTTGAACCTGGGTTCCTGGCACTGTGTGGAAGCAGAAAACAAAGAACAAAAAAAATTACAGCACAGGAACAGGCCCTTCGGCCCTCCAAACCTGCACCAACCATGCTGCCCATCTGAACTAAAACCCTCTACTCTTCCCAGGACCATATCCCTCTATTCCCATCCTATTCATGTATTTGTCCAGACGTCCCAGACGTGGAGTGTTATGGTAAGGTTATGGTTATATAAGGCATTGGTGAGGCCGAATTTGGAGTATTGTGTACAGTTTTGGTCACCTAGTTACAGGAAGGATGTAAATAAGGTTGAAAGAGTGCAGAGAAGGTTCACAAGGATGTTGCCGGGACTTGAGAAGCTGAGTTACAGAGAGAGATTGAATAGGTTGGGACTTTATTCCCTGGGGCTTAGAAGATTGAGGGGAGATTTGATAGAGGTGTATAAGATTTTGATGGGTATAGATAGAGTGAATGCAAGCAGGCTTTTTCCGCTGAGGCTAGGGGAGAAAAAAAACAGAGGGCATGGGTTAAGGGTGAAAGGAGAAAAGTTTAAAGGGAATATTCGGGGGGGCTTCTTCACGCAGAGAGTGGTGGGAGTGTGGAATGAGCTGCCGGATAAAGTGGTAAATGCGGGGTCACTTTTAACATTTAAGAAAAACTTGGACGGGTTCATGGATGAGAGGGGTGTGGAGGGATATGGTCCAAGTGCAGGTCAGTGGGACTAGGCAAAAAATGTTTCGGCACAGACAAGAGGGGCCAAAAGGCCTGTTTCTGAGATGTAATTTTCTATGGTTCTATGGTCCCTTAAAAGTCACTATCGTATCTGCTTCCATTACCTCCCTTGGCAGCGAGTTCCAGGCAACCACCATCTACTGTGTAAAAAACTTGCCTCGGATATCTCCTTTAAACCTTGCCCCTCGTACCTCGACTTCCCCTTCACAAAACCATGTTGCCTCTCACTAATATGTCTACGTTCCACATTCAATCAGTGCTAACCATTGTGCCACCGTGCCGCCCATAATATTCCCAACACCTCCCCTTCAAAATTCAAATAATCCTACTCTCAGTAATGGTGGTGTTATTGGATATCAAAATTTAAATAAGAATAAAGAAAGTTAGCCTTCAGATTCTGTGCACCTAAACACACAGTAGAATTAGCACTTACTTGCTGATGTACTCCCCAGTAAGGACCTTCCCACAGGCCTTACACTTGAAGCACCCCAGGTGCCACTGTCTCTCAAGAGCCAGTAAAGCTTGTCCATTTTTAATATCTCTGCCACAGCCCGCACAATCTGAAAGCAAACAAAAGGTCTTTGTGAGAAGTAATTCTAATTGGTAAAATGTGATCTTCATGCAGACGTTTTAGAGTATCATACATGATCACCAAAACTCTTGTATAAATTACCTAAGAATCTGAATGCCGAAGAATCGGAACAGTTCACACATAAATGCTTAACACACTTGCTTATTATCCTATGAGCATCATTTTTACACAAGGAAGACCATTCTCATCCAGCTCGTTGGGAGAAGGCTTAAGGATCTGGGAGGTTTCACTACAGTCGGAAATGTGAAAAAGAAAATCAGAGAAGAGTGACTGCAAAAATAAAATAAAATAAATTAGCAAAGATTACTCACACTGAGGGCGATTTAAAATAACTTGAGCGGCTTAAAAATGGTTTAGCAAGTGAACTCTGTCAAAGCTGAGTCCGACAGACCAGGAGAATCCGGATTCAGTCAATTGTCTGTATGGAGCTGAATTCAGAGGTCACAGCTTGGTTAAGAAGGTGGAAATTGCACATGGCTCCAAACACTGCTGGGTTTTATCCTGTAATCCTTGGGGAAAAGTGATCATCATTTATGGATAGGATGAAGCTTGGCTGATGCCACCCAAAAAAAACAAGCTTAATCCACGTTTAGTCCTGAATTGTTCAGATTATAATTGTTCACAAACTCTTTCGCTTTTCAATTAAACCTTGGCAGCGATGAGTAATGTCGGAGTAGCAGGAACATCAGTTACCCCGTCACTAACCCACATGTTGTGAAAGCAGGAAACACACATGAAGGTACGAGAGGCAGAGAAAGAGAAACAAACAGACTAACCACCAGATGTACCGTAGAAAGAAATCTTTCTGGTTGTATCACAGATCGGTATGGCTCCTGCTCTGCCCAAGACTGGAAGGAACTACCGAAGGTCGTGAATGTAGCCCAATCCATCACACAAACCAGTCTACACTTCCCACTGCCTCGGCAAAACAGCCAGCATAATTAAGGACCCCACGCACCTCGGACATTATCTCTTCCACCTTCTTTCGTCAGGAAAACGATACAAAAGTCTGAGATCACGTACCAACCGACTCAAGAACAGCTTCTTCCCTGCTGCTGTAAGACTTTTGAATGGACTTACTTTGCATTAAGTTGATCTTTCTCTACACCCTAGCTATGACTGTAACACTACATTCTGCACTTTCTCGTTTCCTTCTCTATGAACGGTATGCTTTGTCTGTATAGCGCGCAAATATCAATACTTTTCACTGTATGTTAATACATGTGGCAATAATAAATCAAATCAAATCAAATCAAAACAAGAGAGAGAAAGAATGTGCACCTGAGCATAAGTGTGAAGTGTCTTTAGCTGCATGTACTGGCCAATCTATGGGCACCAATGTAAGTAACTGCATGTATGAATGCAAGTACAAGTCTGTGTATGTGCGCGTGCGTGTGCGCTAGAGAGAGAGAGAGTCTGTCTGCATGGATACAAGTGCACTCAAGTCTCAGCAGTATATCTGGAGTAAGCAGCAGAGCCGAACAGCAGATATCAAAGCAGATCATTTTCAAACCTCTGAAGACTGAAATAGTTAACATCAATGAGAGATTCAGGGATTTGTCCCTGGCAGTGCTACACAAACGTCATAATATTAATATTTTTTTTAAAAGTAGACAAATGCCAACAGACACAGCTCCGAGGCCATTAATTCTTCTTGAGTGGGCAGTGCAAAATCACTACAAATCAAATGTCTTGTTTAGATTGGATTGGATTTTGTTTCTGTTGAACAATAATGGATTCACTCTTGCATTGTCTTGCCAAAACGATTACAAGCTAGATACAGTAATTAAGGACTGGATATGGAGGCTGCGTTCAGCAATCCTGCAGTCCATTCCAGCTCTCATAAGACACAAAGCATACAGCTCATCCATCAGAAGCCATTTAATCATTCCTTCCCAATTTTGTTCCTCTTTTTGTTGTTACAAACAATTCCATTTCAATACTCTGCCAGTTAAGCAGTTTCACTGCCCACCTTCATAAGATATAGGAGCAGGATTAGGCCATTTGGCCCATCGAGTCCGCTCCACCTTCTAGGTACCATTCAGTTACTAATGCAAGTTGTGTCTCGTGTCACTGAGAGGGACGACAGGAAGGAAATTGAGAAAAAAGATTTGGTGACCTGATCTCTGGGCTTTGTCTTAATTTATCAACTCATGGAACCATGGAGTGGTTTTCTGAATTTATTTGCCACCCAGTGACTCCCTAACTTATCTTTAATTTTAGCACCTCTGTGAGAAACCCAGATAAGTGCTCGACGCAAATAGACTGATGGAGAGCCCTTTGCCTTTTGAGGGCAACATGGTATGAAAGGAATGTGGAAAATATTTGGCAATGGTGTTTGGCAACAAAAGAGCTGAAAGATGTGGCCAAGTAAATAAATATGACAGTGTTTTAACTAATTGAGTCTTAAACAATGCCTGTTTTCTTTGATGAAATCACCATTTACCTTTTTAGTAGAACTATGTACCAATAAAAAGTGCAATTACACTTTGACTGACAACTGTTGCTTTATCAAGTTAACCGCTTTGTTGTTGGAATTTAACTTCATTGCCAAAACATGCTTTCAACATTGAAAGTGAAGGATAATTTTGGAAATAGCTCCCTGGGTTACTGATGTGGCATCTTAATGGTGTCAGTCAAATACCTGAAGCCCGTATACATCTCTTGAGATCCTTAAAGAACATTTAGCTTTGATCATGCTGCTAAGGGCTATGGGAGGCATGGTGGCACAGTGGTTGGCACTGCTGCCTCACAGCTCCAGGGACCGCAGATTCGATTCCCGGCTTAGGTCACCGTGTGTGTGGAGTTTGCACGTTTTCCCAGTGTCTGCGTGGGTTTCCTCTGGGTGTTCCTGTTTCTTCCCACAGTCCAAAGATGTGCAGCTTAGGTGCATTGGCTGGGCTAAATTGCCCCTTAGTGTCCCAGGATGCGTAAATTAGGGGAATTAGCTGGGTAAATATGTGGGATTGGTGGATAGGGTTTTGGTGGGATTGTTGTCGGTGCAGACTCAATGGGCTGAATGGCCTCCCTTCTGCATAGTAGGATTTCTATGTTTCTAACACTCTGAATGCAGCACCAAAAAGGAAAGCACACATCTTGAATTAACTAATTCATCACGAGATCCCAACTCTTTTGGATAGACTAATAAATAGAGTTCCAGTGATGACATACATTCCTGGATCAACAATTTGAAATCAGGCATTTTCTACCAAAATTCTGTTGTTAAAATCTTGTTCAAATCATAATTATTTAGGAAGCCTGTTTACTTCAATTACACTGAAAACTGCTGAGCTCTGGTAAGTTTTAAGTTCATCATCTTCTATCATTCTAGGCTAAATGGGTATTAAATGGTATGAACTTGTATTTTAAGTTTTGGATTTTTGAAATTCAACAGCAAAACTATCCCCGGAATGAAAATACCATTAACAAACTAGCCTTTCTAGGGATCAATAGTCATGATAATCTACTGGAAAAAATGGTTTAAAAAATTATTTTCCTCTCGATACCCTACAGGCACGACTGACCTCAACTGATTAAACTAAATGCAACACTATAAAATAGGCAAGCGATGGACTCAATTAATTTATCATCTTGAAATAATTAGATTTATCCTTTGATGCTACATACTATTTTCCCAAACTTTGCTGGAAACTACTTGGCTATTTACTAGTTTCCTCCAATGGTTGTAATCAATAACAGCAACTCGCACTCATCTGGCACATTTAACATTGAAAAATATCCCGGGTTGCTCCTTCAAAGCACAATCAGGCTGATGTAGTCATTGTGCCAAAGGAGAAAGGAGAGGAGGGGTGATGGATCAACACCAAATGATTTTAAGCTCTGTTTTGATGATTGCTGTGGTTACTCCCAGACTAGAATCATCCTTTTAATTCTCCTAATTTAATACTTAACTCAATTTCTTCACAACGGGCAAGCTGTTTTGGCTATTTCCCAGTCTCAGTTACAAACAGCACATTATTGCTCAGGGAATTACAATTAGTGAATTATTGGGCTTATCCTTTTTGACTCCAACCATTTACGCACAGTGCCTTTCCTGGGAAGGATATTGAAACAAATGTAACATTTAACTTTCAGACGCAAAACAACAGATCCGCAAATGCACAAAAGTCATTTAATATGTGTATACTAATTTGGATGAGGGAGAACGTAGTACAGACTATTTCAATAAGAAATGTTTCGTTGTAATATTGAGTATCCAAGACATATGTTCGCGTAATAATGAAATGGATTCCGGGATAGCATGACTGTCTTCAATGCATGTGGCAGAGGAAATCATCCATTTTTTAAAGAACTCATCCAACGTTCATCCCATTGATCTCAAAGGGTTGAAACTTGGGTAGGTTCTATAACTGATATGCCCCATTGTCTTGAACCTTTCCAACTTATATTTGGAAACAAATGAAACATGGGGCAGAATTTAACACATCCCTGCTGATGCCAGCTCAACCATTTAACACTCCAAGGAACACGAATTGTCTGAAGGCAAGACTTCCGCCCCCTACTCAGGAGGAAGTCTTGCTTCAAGACAGCTGCTGAGTGTAGTCCCAGCAGCAACACTAGGAGCAGGGACCACTGCTAGGGCCATATTCAGCCCCAGCAAAGAAGAGCCAGGATCCAGACGGAAGGTTGAGTGTGTGGAGGGGACATTTTAGTGGTTGCAGGGCAGGAAGCCTGGGGGGGGTTTCCCTATTAGGAAAAGGGGCCCCATGAACTCCACTTTCCCACCCAATCAGACGAACCTGCTGGACTTCTCCCCCCTTCCTGATACCCTCCCACCAGTTTGAAAATTGAGGCCAGGTGAGAAGATGCCCTGAAGTGGCCATAAGACTTGCCTACCAGCCACCGCCCCGGCAAAACTGCAGACATGTTGCGGGTGAGTGGGACAGCAGCAAGTCAGCCACCCATGTAATGTTATGGGCACACCAGCCTGCAACCCACTGGTAGAGGAGTGTAAAATTCTGCCCTTGGAAAATAAAGTTCAGCAAACAAAATCTCAGAATGAAGTGAGGCATAACCTTTCTCAAATGTAACATGACACCATAATCATTACAATTTACCTCAGGAGATAGGCCCATTTTAATACTCAGCTAATGTAGTGTTGTGCATTAGAATTCAAAAAGGTCAAAGACATACGCTATAGTGACAAGAAATAATTCAAAGAATGCGAGTAAATAATTTCAGTATCCGATGGACTAATCTAGTTTCTACCAGAGCTAGCAACCGAGATGGAATGATCTGGAATTGTACCCGCTCAATTTCTCCGCTGTTATCTTAAATCAAGGTGTATGCTGGAGATTGACCCACACTCTCAGGTAAATTATTGCCAGGGGTAAGAGTTGGAATAGGTGCAGGCTGAGTTTAAAGCTTTTAATGTCACACTAAAAACAGGATGAAAAGTAATTTTCCACATTTCTGCTCCTGGCACACAGCATCACAAGTTGGGAATGCACATTGGAATACTGGCCTCACAGCGCAGGTTCCTGCTGAAGCATGCTGCGAATTTATCATGTCCTGTGCCAAACAAGCTGTGGGCAATACATATTGGGCAATTCACATGCCGGCTATTCACGATTAAATTCATTGCAGCAAACCGGCCTGGGAAGACCTCCATTCCAGACGGTCTGATGGCTAACCTCACTACCAAGTGGGCCACAGATCTAGCAGGGCTAGATTCTACTGTCATAGCCAAAATCAGCAAAGTGGGAGAGGGACCAACATAATCATGGGACATGGGCATCACTGGCTGGCCAGCATTTATTGTCCATCCCTAGTCGCCCTTCAACTGAGTGGCTTGCTAGGCCTTTTCAGAGGACAGTTGAGAGTCAACCACATTGCTGTGGGTCTGGAGTCACATGTAGGCCAGACCAGGTAAGAATGGCAGTTTTCCTTCCCTAAAAAGAAAGTGAATGGGTTTTCCCGACAATTGACAATGGTTTCATGGTCATCAGTAGATTTTTAATTCCAGCTATTTTCTATTGAATTTAAATCTATTATCTGTCGTGGCAGGATTTGAACCCAGGTCTCCAGAACATTAGTGGAATTTCTGGAGTAATAGCGAGTGATAATACCACTAGGCCATGGCCTCCCCTTTAATTGACTAAAGTGCGCCTGGATCAAAGAGAAGTCAGAAGGGTTCCCATCACTGGTTAATGGTCTGTGCTGCAAAATGTCTGTATGCAGGAGAGGTAATGGCCTAGTGGTATTATTGCTAGACTATTAATCCAGAAACTTAGCTAATGTTCTGGGGACCCGGGTATGAATCCCACCAAGGCAGATGGTAGAATTTGAATTTGATTAAAATAAAAATACCTGGAATTAAATATCTGATGATGTCCATGAAACCATTGTCGATTGTTGGAAAAACCCATCTGGTTCACTAATGCCCTTTAGGGAAGGAAATCTGTTATTCCTACCTGTGACTCCAGATCCACACCAATGTGGTTAACTCTCAAACTGCCTTCTTAAGTGCAACTAGGGATGGGCAATAAATGCAGGTCAGTTAACGACACCCACGTCCCACAAATGAATTTTTAAAAAGATATTGGGTGAAGACAAAATGTTGTTGTGATGTCAAACAGGTTGTGGGAACTCACTGTTATGATCCACCCATTAAAGAAATGAACATTTAGGGTGGAATACTTTCAGAATGACAGCAACAATAGACCTGCATCCTGATGTGGGCCTCTCCTCTATGAGAAGAGGAAAAATAACTGGGATTTTAAACAGCTTCACCGTATAGCCACATCATTCGATACAACAAAGAGGACAGCAAGTGGAAAACATCACACCATTCAGAAGTGACACAAAACTCTCAGAGGTCAAGAGTCACCCCCGGTTGCAGACAGATACAGTTTGGTGTCAGGTAGAATAGGAAGAATTCCAGGGCAGGCCACCTGGCTGCCCTCCGTCACCAAATGGGAGACATGTAGAGCCAGCAAGACAGGAAGAAGATATTGACCCGAAACATTAACCCTGCTCCTCTTTCCAGACACTGCCTGACCTGCTGAGTATTTAAAGCATTTCCTATTCCCATTATCTGCAAAGCCTTGGTCCTGACTCTAAGAGTGGCAGGATCTCATGACCAAACAGCAGAGGTCAGCAACCTTACTGAAATTAGAAATTCAATTTTCCATCTCATGTCACTTTCAATCCCTTTGTTCCTCTGCACCATAACGTCCTCCTTCTGCTCTGTGGGAACTCTATTTTATTCTATAACATTCAGTTTACAGCTGGTTCTGAAAATTAAGCACTAGATGGCAGTCTTGGATTACAGGACACAGCAGTCCTAGTTTGGACTGTTAGAAGAGGGTAGGTCATTCTAAATGGAAAAGAAAATCGCGAAGAGGTCACAGCAAGTTGTTGACTGGCCATTGACAATTTTGCCCTAGACAAATTTCAACTCCCCTCCCCCAGCCGTCACGCTTTGTTATTTGAATGAAACAGAAAGGAACCACAAGCAATTTCCTTTTGCGGAAGATTGGTTTTCTATTTTGATTTATTCCATGTTATTTTCCAGTTGTATTTGTAGGTGATCTAAAATAGAATAAACATATTCTAAAGCTGAATCGCAAACATATATGATCAAATCATAGAATTTTACCTCGTGTGAGGCCATTCAGCCCATCATGCAGGTGTTTGCTCTTCCCACTTCATTCCATTTCTCTGTACTTTCCTCCATTTCCTTCCTTTCCAGAGATTTATCCAACTCCCTTTCAAAAACTATTTTTGATTCTTTTATCGATGATCCTAAATTTATGTCCATTAATTATGGACCTACTGATTAATGGTATTTTTATTTACCTTATCAAAGGTTTGAGTATCTTGTTCAGATGCCTTCCTCTTAAAATATTTTGTTTTAATTTAAAGAGCCAGTTTCTCTAATCTCTCCTGGAAACCAAAGCCTTTTGTCCCCTCGATCAGCTAAGTGAAATTCTTCTATCTCCACAATCTTGATATATTTTCTAGAGCAGGGCACCCGGGACTGGACACAATATTCTAACTATAGTCTAACCAACAGAGTCACGCGGTGGAATTTTGACATCCCGCCCGCTACGGGAATCGTCGTGGGCAGGACAGGATCATGCAAAGGTCTGTTGACCTCGGGCCGGAATTTACAGTTTTAGGACGAGCGAGGCCTTAAAATCCTGCCCACAGAGTCATACAGCGCAGAAAAAGGTCCTTCGGCCCATCGAATCTGCACTAACAATAACTACCACTAAAGACGCGCTAATCCCATTTTCTTGCACTTGTCCCATATTCTTGAATGTTATGATATTTCAAGTCCCTTAAACATTGCAAGGTTTCTCACCAGAGCAACACCAAACAAAATCTGACACCAAACCACATTAGGAGAGATTGGGGCAGGTGACCAGAAGCCTGGTCAGAAAAGGGAGGCTTCAAGAAGCACCCAAAAAAGAGAGAAGTGAATTCGCATAGAGGTTTATGAAAGGAATTCTAGATCCTGGGTCCAGAGCATCTGAAGGCATTGGTCACAGAGAGTGCAGCAATCAAAAACACGGATGAGCAAGAGACCAGAATTGAAGGAGTCTAGAACTCTACCACCTCGCCCGCCACGGAATCAGCGCAGGCAAGGATCCGGCAACAGAAATCTCCATTGACCTCGAGTGGGAAATTCCGGTCTCGCCCAAGTGAGGCCATAAAGTCCCGCCCTAGAAATCTCAGAGGATGGTAGGGCTGGATGAGGAGACAGTGGTACAGTGAGTCATGGAGGGGGATTTGAAAACAAGAATAGCTATTTTTAAATTGAGCTGTTGCTAGTCCAGAAGGAGAAAACAGTAAAAATGGGGAAATCAGGATACTGGCCCGAGCTGTTTTTTCCTATTAGGAGGCCAGGAGTCAATGTCGGTCAAATAACACAGGGTGATGGGTGAATGGGACTTGGTACTAATTATTATCCAGACAGCAGAGTTTCCAGTGAGTTCAAGTTTATGGAGAATGCTGGCTGGTCAGTGGAACTTTAAAAGTTTAAAGTTTACTTATTAGTCACAGGTAAGGCTTACATTAACACTGCAATGAAGTTACTGTGAAATTCCCTTAGTCATCACACTCCAGTGCCTGTTCGGGTCAATGCACCTAACCAGCACGTCTTTCAGATTGTGGGAGGAAATCGGAGAACCCGGATGAAACTCGCACAGACACGGGGTGAACGTGCAAACTCCACACAGACAGTGACCCAAGCCGGGAATGGAACCCGGGTCCCTGGTGCTGTGAGGCAGAAGTGCTAACCACTGTGCCACCGTGCCGCCCTTTGGAATAGTGAAGCTTAGGGTTAACAAAGGTACAGAGGGGGGGTTTCAGCTGCAGGTGAACCGAGGCAGATGCAGCGACGGAAGATGTTTATTCAGCGGACCTAGGCTGTCTTGATGATGGAACAGATCTGGGGTCAGAAGTTCATCTCGGGGTCAAATGGGATACCAGGATTGCAAACGTTTTGGTTTAGCTGCAGGCAGTGATCTGGGAGAAGAATGGGCTTGACATTGAGTGAACGGTGTTTGTGGTGGAGACGGAAGAGAATGGTTTTGGTTTTTCCAATATTTAGCTGATCTAATACTGGATGTCAGATCGACAGCATGGCAAGTCAGGAATATTTGAGTGTTCAAGTCAGGTGATGTTGGGGATTGAGCTGGGTTCCTATGGTTTGCCTGTGCAGTGTACAATGGAATCAACTATTTTGTGAAGGAGTGCATTAATTAGCTCCAGAACAACCTTACCTCTTCCAATTGAATTAATCTAGGTGATTATTGCCTGAGTTACCTGGGCAAGGGCAACTTAGATTGCCAATAAATGGTGGGGGAGGTCTTGTGGTGCAGTGACTAGGGTCCCTGCCTCTGAGCCAGAAGCTCCAGGTTTGAGTCCCACCCAGGCCTTAATGACCAAGGAAGGTGTGTCCATAATGCGGTCAAACAGGTTGTGAGTCAACCTGCAAATCATTCCAATATGTCCCAATGGCTGGTGGTAAGAGCAGGAGAGACCCCTGGTCAGCCATGCTTTGTGGAGTGGCCCCTCAAGCTATAAGAATAACTAGCTATGGGAACAGTTGAAAGTCTGCCTTAGCGCACCACTAAGTGCGGGAAGAGAATTGGAATAAATGCTGGCTGAGCCAGCGAGTGACACCCAAATCATGTAAATGAATTTTTTTAATCTGGTGGGTCGTTGGGACTTTCTTATATAGTAGATCCTGAAATAAGGGATTGGCATATCCAATCAGTGACCAGCGATAATGATTTAAAACAGGTAGGGGCTATACCACAAGGTAGACCAGTTGAAAAGATGTCACAAATAAAAAGCTTTAATTAGCTCAAAGATCACAAAGAAGTGCTGAAAGATAGGTTTCACTAAAATGTACAAGCTCTAAACATATACGAGCCCAGCTGGTAAGAGGATCTGCAGCAACACTGAAGCAATGTTGATGTTAAATATTAAATGAGGATTAAGTGCCATGCAGGCCCGGCAGTAATGTTCCACTTACAGGACTGGATCATGATAGAATCATAGAATCTTACAGGGCAGAAGGAGACCATTCGGTCCATTAAGCCTGCACCGAACACAATCCCACCCAGGCCCTATCCCCATAACCCCATGTATTTACCCTTGCTAGCCCCCTAACACTAAGGGGCAATTTAGCATGGCCAATCCACCACCACACATCTTTGGACTGTGGGAGGAAACCCACGCAGCCACGGGAGAAAGTGCAAACTCCACACAGACAGTGACCCAAGCCGGGAATCGAACCTGGATCCCCAGCGCTAACCACTGTGCCGCCCCAAAGCAAGAACTGAATGTTAAAGAGCAGAATTGGGGGTTCCCAAGTGTTCAGGAAGAGTTTGTTGTAGATATTCTGCTGCAGGGACAGCATCTACAAAATGGCTCTAATATCCCGAGCCTAAATTCTTCTTTTAAAATCAAGTTTTAGATGCCGGTCTATTTGCTAAGATGGCAATCTCATACCATCATTAACAATAGTCTGAACACTCTCTGGTATTTAAGGTATTTTGTTACACAATAACGCTTTAACCAGAACAACTTAATTCCAAAGATAGGACGTGTTTCTACAGTCTTCAAAGGTTACAACTGGCAACTAAACAAATCATAAAAGATCAGAGCGGAAGACAAAAACATAGCCTTTAAAAAAACTATCAGCCCAGGAGATCAAAGACTGAAAGACACGATAGCCCATAGGAGTGGCAACAGTGAAAAGTGGAGCTAACGGAATCAGAACGAGCAGAGCTAATGGAGTGCAGGGGACTGGGAGAGAGAGAGAGAGAGAGAGGACAAAACACAGTGCAGGGGACTGGAGAGAGAGGACAAAACACAATGCAGGGTTCTGGAGAGAGAGGACGAAACAGTGCAGGGGACTGGAGAGAGAGGATGAAATAGTTCAGGGGACTGGGAGAGAGAGAGGACAAAAGGCAGTGCAGGGGACTGGAGAGAGAGGACAAAACACAATGCAGGGTTCTGGAGAGAGAGGACGAAACAGTGCAGGGGACTGGAGAGAGAGGATGAAACAATGCAGGGGACTGGAGAGAGAGGATGAAATAGTTCCGGGGACTGGGAGGGAGAGAGGACAAAAGGCAGTGCAGGGGACTGGGAGAGACAGGAGAAAATGCAGCGCAGAGGACTGGGAGGGAGAGGACAAAACAGAATGCAGGGGACAGGGGAGAGAGGGCAAAGCACAGGTGGGTTCAGGAAGAGAGAGCAGAGAGAGGACAAACACAGTGCAGAGACAGGGGGACAAAGCACAGAGCAGAGACATAGAGAGAGGGAGGAGAAAACACAATACAGGGAACTGTGTGAGAGAGAGGACAAGACACTGTATGAGGGACTGGGAGAGAGGGGGCAAGACATAGTGCAGGGGACTGGGAGGGGAAGGGAGAGAGAGGAGAAAACACAGTGCAGGAGACACAGACAGAGAGAGAGAAGAGAAAACAGTACAGGAAACTGGGAGAGAGAGAGAGAGGACTAAACCCAGTGTAGGGGAGTGGGGGAGAGAGAGAGTACAAGCGCAGTCTGGGGATTGGAGAAAGAGAGAGACGGCAAAGCACAGAGTGGATGCTGGGAGAGAGAGAGAGAGAGGACAATACGACAGTGCAGACAATCAAGCACATCGAAGCAGATCATCATCACCAACATCTTCCATCTACAAAATATGATGGGAATGCAACAAACAATCCATTTCAGATGGATATGCCACACCTTTGCCGATGGCTGAAGAAGCCAATCTTTCAGAAGCAGTTTCTGCCACAAGTGTCACATGAGTTTAGCTGTGAGTTAATGTTTTTAGTTTTGACGTCTGTTACTAAGCTGCTGCAGCCACTGTTCATCGTGGCAGTGCGCGGCAGCCCACAGGTTATTGTCGGAGCAGTAGGGCACGGATAACTGAGCAAAGAGAAACAGGCCACCACTCAAAGGAGAGATGACACTCTCCGTCTAAAGGATCCAGAGATGAGGGAAATCTGAAGTACAGTAGAGGAAAAGAGGGAAAGTCACAGCCCACTAAAAATAGAGAGAGAACTTTCTGGAAGAGAGGATGGAGAGATTGGAGAAGGAGAGAGAAAGCCAACAGCTTGTGGAGATTGATAATATGATAAGAAATCCACAACAGTTTTAGGGAAGCTCACAGGACGATCAATGATAGAGGAATATACGCTATTATTATCTGCAAGATGTTGAACTTGATTTCCAGTCTGCTAAAGCAAGACAGTAAGTCACTCCAAGGCGTTTCTGAGTGTGATTTTTCACTCAGAACACTATTAGTATTTCATACAATTATAACTTAATCCTGCTGTTTATTGAAATAATCTATCAATGCAGTGTGAAATTTTACCCCATTCATCTAAAGCTAAAGAATGGCTATTTTTATAGCTCGTGTGCAGATTAACAAAAGAACCTCTTACAGCGATTAACTTAATAAACAACTGTGAAGCAATACATTAAAAAGGGCTTGTCTTTGCCTGTTCAGTGCGCAGTATTCTCTAATAAAATGATTGATAAGTTTGAATACATCTGTATACACATCAAATATTAAGTCACATTAATAATGCACGCTTGGAGGCAGTATTTCTTTCTTCTCTTTTATGGATGATGGTGATGCAGTCAACTAAATTTGCTTTTCATTTGTAGAGTACTGTTTTGGTGTCAATGATCTGCTTAAAGTGAGGCATATTAAAATTTACTGTTGCACGTAGACTACTCCATAAAGCTCCGCTTGCTGTGTTTGCTGTCTAACCCTGTAAATGTTTGATATGCTGTACTTCACAAATTGCTCTTGCCTTTGGAGACAGTTAGTCCCACAACAGCTTGTGCTGGGGAGGCGATGGCCTAGTAGTATTATCACTGGACTATTAATCCACAAACTCAGCAAATGTTCTGGGTTTCGAATCCCAGCACAGCAGATGGCGGAATTTGAATTCAATTAAAAAAAATATCTGGAATTAAGAATCTACTGAGGACCATAAAACCATTGTCGATTGTCGGAAAACCCCATCTGGTTCACTAATGTCCTGTAGGGAAGGAAATCTGCCATTCTTACCTGGTCTGGCCTACATGTGAGCCCAGAGCCACAACAATGTTGTTGACTCTCAACTGCCCATCGAGGGCAACTAGGGATGGGCAATGAATGCTGGCCCAGCCAGCGATGCCCATGTCCCAAGAATGAATGTTTTTAAAATGTTGGGAGGCCTGCTACGGCAGTCTGGTGGAGCACCGCAACAACAACAAACGGTTCCCATGTACCAACAATTGCAAGTGAGCGCATGCCCATCATCTTTACCTTCCCACTGATGGCCCGAGTTTTCTATTTTAAAGCAATTCCTCTCCAGGGGCTCACACTTCAATCAGCGGCAATATGTTCCATTTGTTTGTCTGGGCAAACTGCCACTACTCTTGAAAAAAAAATTCTTTTACTCCATGAAGAATAGGTCTAATTCTGTGAGAAAGGAATAGTTTGTGATAAAACAATGAAGTCAGAATGACTCCAAAGAACATTTGAACGAATGGAGCCTGTAATACAATTGCTTAGTTATAGGCAGAGGTGGAAAGGAAGCAGCCATGTTTTATGTTCTTTTCCAGTTGCTGCTGTGTTTTTATTTTAAGGTGCAATAACTCTGAATTTTGGTGAGCAAAAGAAATTGGTTTTGCGCTGGGCTTCAGCGGGAAGTGGGCAGTGTGGCCAGAACACATGCCCAAAGATCTTGTCTCACTCAAGGCCTGCTCCAAATTAGGCCTAAGGCCACATTTCCTCCCCCCGCAAAAAAGAAATACTGGCGAGTGGTGGACACCAATGAGAGGTCCAAAAGGGGCCTCTGACACCCTGAATGTCTAGGTGGCCAAGCTGGCCGGTGGATAGGTGCTGGGGATGATGGGGAGCCAAATGGGAGAATGATTATCCCAGGCCTGTTATGAAACCAGCAGCGACACTGTTACACATTGAGGCAAGTCGAAAAAAAAACACCTACTTTTCCATCGTCTCTAGCAGTCCCTTTAACACTGCTGATTAATTTGCAACAGACTGGAAAAACTAACTGGCATATTCATGAACTTATTTCACATGAGCGTCTGGACATTTAGACATCACTGGCTTCCAAATTGGTACCAGGTGTATTTTTAAAGTAAAGTAAAGTTTATTTATTAGTCACAAGTAAGGCTTACATTAACACTGCAATGAAGTTACTGTGAAATTCCTCTAGTCGCCACAGTCCGGCGCCTGCTTGGGTCAATGCATCGAACCAGCACGTCTTTCAGACTGTGGGAGGAAACCAGAGTACCCGGAGGAAACCCACGCAGACACAGGGAGAACGTGCAAACTCCACACAGACAGTGACCCAAACCGGGAATCGAACTCGGATCCCTGGCACTGTGAAGCAGCAGTGCTAACCACTGTGCTACTGTGCCATACCGTTCTGGGGTGGGGGATGGTGGGTGGGTGGGTGGTGCGGAGTTTAGACCTGGAATACCGCTGCAAAGAAAGTATTGTGGGTGGAATTTGTAGGCACAACAAACACTGCTTTTCCTAGATTAATAGTATATGTAAGACCGAGCTTTGATAAGTATTGCTAATAAGCATTTGAGATTATGGGTGCAAAGCTTTGTCTACTTCTTTTAAAATGAATAGGGTGTCAGAATGTAATGAACTGAGGGGTGAACTGTAAATTTGTGCAGCTGAAGACTGGACGACAAGATGTACACAGGATACAGCCAGTGTAACACAAACAACATGCTAAATGTTATCAGGAAGCTTACTACTTGCCTGCTCATGTAGAAAAACCAGTAGTTTTAGCAATGCGGGTTGGTATTGGGTAAGAGATACCAGCCTTAACCGGCTGCACCTCAGTCAAAGAAAGTCCCGTCCTTGAGAACTGCTGACCAATTAGGAATGTCCAGGATGGTCACATTGCAGAGAGAGGCAAGCCTGGTGTTTTTGACAGGAAAGGATTGGACACCTAGAGTGAGTTTTGAAGGTGAGGCAGGGGGGCACAAAGGGGGGAAATAACTAATTTAGAGTAAGCTGTCCCCAATGTGCACAGGGCACTCCTCCCCCGCCACAAAAAAATTAATAACCCACCTTTCTTCCGGCCCTTTGATTAAGTTTGGTGAAGAAGCCACTCAGGACCTCCTTCCACTGGCCAGCATATTATTGCAACGGAGCTGGAATTAGGTCCTTAAGTTCCCAATAACTGGCTCTTTTGCAAGAGGCCTACTCGGCACCTTATCCACCTCCCATATTATGGGGACTAAGAAGGGAAGGTGGTGGGCTACCCATCGACATATTTTACATTCCCCTCACTGAAAACATGCTGGGGGGTGGGGGGGTGTGGAGTGGGTGTGCGGTTCGGTGGGGGCCTAAAACCCAGGCCAGCACTTCGGCCTTCACTGTCAGTAGATGAAAACAGAAGTGTGAGTGAATGGGGCTGAACTGAGGGTTAGTTATTCACTTCTCCTGATTGCAACATTTGTTCTCATTATGATAACGTTGCACTCCAACTGTATCTTGAACAACAATCTGTCAAACTGCCAAAATATCCAGGTCACAAATTCTAATGTGTGTATGCATTTTACACAAATGGCATCCCTCCAAACTTTATTATTTCATATTTAGTATGCCTGGGCAGATCTGTCTAAGTGCAGCACATATGAACACACTTAAAGATAGAGTGCCTTGCATTGCCGATTGGAATCACAACATGGTGGGGGAGGTGTCACAAGCCTTCCTTACATTATGCAAAATCCGGTGTGTGATACATTTTATAGAAACATAAAAACAGAAAATAAGGTGCAGGAGTAGGCCATTCGGCCCTTCATGCTTGTACTACATTCAATGTGATCATGACTGATCATGCACTTTCAGTATCCCACTCCAGCTTTCTCTCTATGCCCCTTGATCCCTTTAACCGCAAGCGCCACATCCCAGCTCCCTCTTAGACATATCTAACGAACTGGCCTGAAAAGCTTTCCGTGGTAGAGAATTCCACAGGTTCACAACTCTCTGAGTGAAGAAGTTCTTCCTCATCTTAGTCCTGAAGGGCTTACCCTTATTCTTAGACTGTGACTCCTAGTTCTGGACTTCCCCAACATTGGGAACATTCTTCCCGCATCCAGCCTGTCCAGTCCCATCAGGATTTTGTATGTTTCTATAAGAACCCCTCTCATTATCTAAATTCCAGTGAGTACAAGCCCAGTCGATCCAGTCTCTCTTCATATGTCAGTCCTGCCATTCTGGTGTTCAGTCTGGTGAACCTTCGCTGGACTCCCTCAATAGTAAAAATGTCCTTCCTCAGACAAGGAGACCAAAACTGTATACAATACTCAAGGTGTGGCCTCAACAAGGCCCTGTATAACTGCAGCAATGATGTGGATCATAACTGCAGCAAAACATCCTTACTCCTATACTCAAATCCTCTTGCTATGAAGGCCAGTATAGCATTAGCTTTCCTCACCGCCTGTTGTACCTGCATGCCAACCTTCAGCAACTGTGCCACCATGACACCCTGGTGTCACTTTGCTCTTCCCTTTTTCCTCAACTGCCATCATTCAGATAATAATCTTCCTTCCTGTTTTTGCCACCAAAGTGAATAACCTCACATTTATCCACATTACATTTGCCAAGTATTTGTCCACTCAGCCAGCCTGTCCAAGTCACCCTGCAGCCTCTTAGCATCCTCCTCACAGCACACACTGCCACCCAGCTTAGTGTCAAATTTGGAGATATTGCATTCAACTCCTTCGTACAAATTATTAATGTACATTGTCAGTAGCTGGGGTTCCAGCACTGAATCCAGCGGTACCCCCCACTAGTCACTGCCTGCCACTCTGAAAAGGACCTGTTTATTCCCACTCTCTGCTTCCTGTCTGCCAACCAGTTCTCTATCCATGTCAACACATTACCCCCAATACCATGACCTTTAATCTTGCTCACTAATCTCTTGTGTGAGACCTTGTCAAAAGCCTTTTGAAAGTCCAGATACACAACATCCGCTGGTTCAACCTTGTCAACTCTACTGGTCACATCCTCAAAAAATTCCAGATGATTTGTCTAGCACGATTTCCCTTTAGTGAATCCATACTGACTTGGACTGATCCTGTCACCATTTTCCAAATGCTCAGTTATAACATCCCGACTCCAGCATCTTCCTCACCACTGTTGTCAGGCTAACCGGTCTATAATTCTCCATTTTCTCTCTCCCTCCTTTATTAAAAAGTGGGGTTACATTAGCTACCCTCCAATCCACTGGTCAATAAAATGATCACCAATGCGTCCACTATTTCTAGGGCCACTTCCTTGAGTACTCTGGGATGCAGAGCATCAGGCCCTGGGAACTTATCGGGTTTTAATCCCAGCAATTTCCCCAATACAATTTCCTGACGAATAAGGATTTCCTTCAGTTCCTCCTTCAGGCTAGACCCTCCGTCCCCGAGTATTTCTGGAAGGTTATTTGTGTACCCCTTAGACCCAAAGTATTTGTTTCACTGTTCTGCCATCTCTTTGTTGCCCATTATGAATTCACCTGATTCTAACTGTAAGGGATGTACCTTTGTCTTCACCAGACTTTTTCTCTTCATAGAGTCATAGAGGTTTACAGCATTGAAACAGGCCTTTCGGCCCAACTTGTCCATGCCACCCTATTTTTAAAACCCCGAAGCTACTCCCAATTGCCCGCATTTGGCCCTATACGTATCTTACCCATGTAACTGCCTAAATGCTTTTTAAAAGTCAAAATTGCACCCAGCTCTACTACTACCTCTGGCAGCTTGTTCCAGACACTCACCATTCTCTGTGTGAAAACATTGCCCCTCTGGACCCTTTTGTATCTCTCCCCTCTCACCTTAAACCTATGCCCTCTAGTTTTAAGCTCCCCTAACCTTTGGGAAAAGGTATTGACTATCTAGCTGATCTGTGCCCCTTATTATTTTATAGACCTCTATAAGATCACCCCTCAGCCTTCTATGCTCCAGAGAAAAAGTCCCAGTCTATCCAGCCTCTCCTTATAACTCAAACCATCAAGTCCTGGTAGTATCCTAGTAAATCTTTTCTGCACTCTTTCTAGTTTAATAACATCCTTTCTATAAAGGATGACCAGAACTGTACACAGTATTCCAAATGTGGCCTTACCAATGTCTTGTACAACTTCAACAAGACGTCCCAATTCCTGTATTCAACGTTCTGACCAATGAAACCAAGCATGCTGAATGCCTTCTTCACCACTCTGTCCACCTGTGACTCCACTTTCAAGGAGCTATGAACATGTACCCCTAGATCGCTTTGTTCTGTAACTCTCCCCAACGCCTTATGCATATCTATAGATGTTTTTGCCATCAGTTTTGCCATATGTTTTCTGCAAGCCTACTATTTTCCGCTTCCGAATTAAACTCTTTGTTACGATGAGTGTTTACAGTTATTTTGCCGAAGTCAGGTCCCAGAAAGTGGGGTGACGCTCCAGGTTTGAGGGGTTGTGTGGTGGGTAAAGGAGGTGGTGTGAAATTGGGAGCAGGGTGCCTCTGATGGGCACAGGGGACCTGCAAAGAAGATATCAAATTCAAACCTTACCCAACACCAGTCTGCTGGGCTTCCCACAGTGGTCACTGAAGGGCCTCAAAAGGCTCAAGGGTGGGCTGGCATTGGGGTTGGGGGTGGTCGGGTAAGTGACAGGAGGGCCAAATGCTAGATTTTACAAGTCTCCCTCACCTTCAGACCCGCTGTCAGGGGAATGTAACATCCACTCCCATGTACTTTACAGTCCAAACACGTGCTGATTAGGTGCACTGGCCATGCTAAATTGTCCCTTAATGTCCCGAGATGCGTAAATTAGAGGGATTAGTCGGATAAATATGTGGGATTACGGGGATAGGGCCTGAGTTGGATTATTGTTGGTGCAGGCTCGATGGGCCAAATGGCCTCCCTCTGCACTGTAGGACATGATCAATAATTAACTACAAGGAGCATATGGAAAATGGGATACTCTTCAATGGTAATATCATTGCACATATGTGAAACCATGCTTCCCATATCATTTCTAAAATATATCTTTCTCTCCCCTCTTTTCCGAATGTACGAACTCTCACTGGATATGGTTCCATGGACATTGGTTACCCTCTGCCAGCTCATCTACCTGCCCACTTGTCAGAAGCAACATTAGATACAGAGTACCGGGAGGATATTAAACCACGGGGAGCATTACATCTCAAGCCCAAACCTGTCCTCCCCCAGTATCTGCTTTCCAATAGAGGTCAGGACATTCACAAGAGACTGCTTTTTAATTATGTATCCATGTTCTTGTTGCTATGAAGAGTATTCCGTGTTGGCTCTTACCAAGGCTCTAACTAACATGATCTGAATTCTGTTTCCAAACGCATAAAACAAATTGAAACCAATAAAAATAATACTTTTCTCAATGTTTTTCTATCATTGGCATAAAATGCACAGGTTCTGAAGTGACACCATGTGATACTAATGTGTTTCTCTGAAATCGATATTGCTGTTTTTTTACTGGAGAAGGTTCCACGATGGATGCTCCAAACGACTTGCACCAGTGTCCCACAATCACAGAGACAGGTGGTTGAAAGTGGCACATTCAATGCTGCATAGAGAACAGACAGTTCCAGTTTCTCATAGAATCATAGAAACCTACAGTGCAGAAGGAGGCCATTCGGCCCATCGAGTCTGCACCGACCACAATCCCACGCAGGCCCTACCCTCACATATATTTACCCGCTAATCCCTCTAACCTACGCATTTTAGGATTCTAAGGGGCAATTTTTAACCTGGCCAATCAACCTAACCTGCACATCTTTGGACTGAGAGAGAGCAAGAAGGAGAGATAGGAGAGCTAGAGCGCTGGAAAGACAGAGAGGGAGAGCGAGGGGGGCGGAGAGCGAGGGGGCGGAAAGCGAGAGGGGTGGAGAGCGAGAGGGGCGGAGAGAGAGGGGCAGAATGAGAGGGGCAGAATGAGAGGGGCAGAATGAGAGGGGCAGAATGAGAGGGGCAGAATGAGAGGGGCAGAATGAGAGGGGCAGAATGAGAGGGGCAGAATGAGAGGGGCAGAGAGTGAGGGGCAGAATGATAGGGGCAGAGAGTGAGGGGCAGAGCGAGAGGGGCAGAGCGAGAGGGGCAGAGCGAGGGGCCGAGCGAGAGGGGCCGAGCGAGAGGGGCCGAGCGAGAGGGGCCGAGCGAGAGGGGCCGAGCGAGAGGGGCCGAGCGAGAGGGGCAGAGCGAGAGGGGCCGAGCGAGAGGGGCAGAGCGAGAGGGGCAGAGTGAGAGGGGCAGAGCGAGAGGGGCCGAGCGAGAGGGGCAGAGCGAGAGGGGCAGAGTGAGAGGGGCAGAGTGAGAGGGGCAGAGTGAGAGGGGCAGAGTGAGAGGGGCAGAGAGAGACAGACAAAGACAGGCACAAACAGAGTCGTAAAGATAAAGTGAGATCATCTGCTGTCAACATACAAGATTTAGGCCATACTTCTACAATTGCAAAGGTTTTAGACAAGCATTTCTTTTGTAGGAGACTTTCACACAGAGACTGTGTGCTATCTGGTAACTGACTACTGGGATGGTACAAAAACACTTGTATGAAATTTTTCCTGAATGAAGCTTATATTCTGTAAATTCACGCCCATAATTTTCTACATTGTAACAGTGATTTCTGTTCCAAAGTACTTCAGTGTTTGGGAAACGCTTTAGAATATCCTGTGGATGTAAAAGGTGTTCACAAATGCAAATTCTTTGTAATTATGGTGGAAATACATGACATTCTTGCCATTAGGGGGTGCAAGTGCCTTACCATCATGCAGTATAATTTCAGAATGATGTGGCATCAAAACTTTGAGTCAAAACTTGCGTTCTGTTTGCGAGCAGAACTATCTGGAAGCTTTCCTGCTGCGTTATTGAAAATTGTCAGTTGGCAATTATGTGGTTCCACAGACTGAAGGAAGGACCTCATTAATGTATTCATAGAACAAAGATGCACAATTCCAAAGAACAGCAGAAATGTGCGTACAGACTGGAAAAATATTTTAACCAACTTAGAGTGGAGGTAATTCACAAGGAAGCAACATTCTGGGCTTTTACCCCAACCCATCTTTCTTGTCTTTCTCAGGAGTTAACTTCGTAAAGGAAGTTCAAAGGTAGCCCCCAGCTGTGATAGGAAATGTGCAAATCTATCAGCTACATTTCGCAACAGCAGTGTATGCACAAGACATCTGGTCAGGGTGACTTTGGTCACAGTAAACTTGATTGTGAGTGTGATATATGTATATTGGCGTTTTGAGGTGCATACTGCTCCTTTAAGAGTATGGATCAGGTGACCCTTGGTGGATTAGCTTTTGTGTGGCTTTTGCTACCAAATAAACCTGTTGGACTTTAACCTGGTGTTGTTAAACTTCTTACTGTGTTTATCCCAGTCCAACGCCGGCATCTCCACATCAGGATTAGCTCCACCCAGTGTGGAACCTAGTTAAGCAGTCTAGGATATGACAGTGGACACCTGCAATAAAGAGTGTTTAAGTTACGAGGCCTACTTTGTGGTTCTTCTTGCACAATCCTTCGCTAAAACCATTTACAACAGTGAAGTGGTCTTATCCTATACTTATAAAGGGCACTTAGCTGATCTTCTTGAACAATGTAATTCAGGAGAGCACACCATTAGATTATCCAGAGGGAGGTGTTATAGAGTCATAGAGGTTTACAGCATGGAAACAGGGCCTTCAGCCCAACTTGTCCATGCCGCCCAGTTTTTATCACTGATCTAGTCCCAATTGCCCACAATTGGCCCATATCCCTCTATACCCATCTTACCCATGTAACTGTCTAAATGCTTTTTAAAAGACAAAATTGTACCTGCCTCTACTATGACCTCTGGCAACTTGTTCCAGACACTCGCCACCCTCTGTGTGAAAAAGTTGGCCCTCTGGACCCTTTTGTATCTCTCCCCTCTCACCTTAAACCTATGCCCTCTAGTTTTAGACTCCCCTACCTTTGGGAAAAGATGTTGACTATCTACCTTATCTATGCCCCTCATTATTTTCTAGACCTCTATAAGATCACCCCTAAACCCCCTACACTCCAGGGAAAAAAGATTCAGTCTATCTAGCCTCTCCTTATAACTCAAACTATCAAGTCCTGGTAGCATCCTAGTAAATCTTTTCTGCACTCTTTCTAGCTTAATAATATCCATTGAATAATAGGGTGACCAGAATTGTACATAGTATTCCAAGTGTGGCCTTGATAGAATGTCTGATTGCTTTGATTCTTTTGTTTAGAGAAATTTATGTTGTTCTTGGGAATTGCACATCTTTGTTCTGTGAATATATTAATGAGGTCCTTCCTTCATTCTGTGGAATCACAAAGTTCCTAATGAATGCACAACTATTCCAATGTATTTTCATTGTGATAACTTTTCCAGCCGTTCACGCCTGCCGGATTCTCTGGTTCAGCTAACAGCACATCCCCGTCCGCAGGTTTCCCGGCAGTGTGGGCTGGCTTCAATGGGAAATCAGACATCCCACCACCAGCTAATAGCGCGCCGTCTCCCACCACCGAGAAACAGGTGGCTGGGAATCCGGAGGAACCCGCCCCTTTATAACAAAATTGTCCAATAATTGTACAAGAACTTCTTTTGGAAATGAGAGTAGGTTGGGAACATTCAGTAGATCAGGTAGTGTGACTGGAGAGACAAATAGAATGGATTTTTCAGGTTGATGACCTAGAATCATAGAAATCATAGAAACCCTACAGTGCAGAAGGAGGCTATTCGGCCCATCGAGTCTGCACCGACCACAATCCCACCCAGGCCCTACCCCCACATTTATCAGAAGTAAACGAGGGGTCATCGATCTGAACGTTAACCCGCCGCTTCTCTCAACAGATGCTGCCTGACCAGTTGAGTCTTTCCAGCATTATCAATTTTCATTTTAGAGATCCATCAATTGTGGTATTTTGTGTTTTCTTTTAGAGTACGCACTTCCTTCTGTCAATGAAAAAAGGCACAGCAGCAAATCTCCTTGATATGGCAGCTAAAAATGCGATTTTGTTTACTAGAATATTCAGTGTGAAATAGGTATTCACATGTGATGTCAACCTTGCCCTAAAGCCTTCTGTTCCCAGCAATGATTTAGTTATTCTGGCTTGCGTTTATTGGCCTTATTAATGTATATTTTACACTGTAAGTTTAAATATAATTGATTTAGGGATGGGGTTGTGTCATTGTTCTAGTAATCCAGAGGCCAAAAGAGAAAATGCTGGAAAATCTCAGCAGATCTGGCAGCATCTGTAAGGAGAGAAAAGTGCTGACATTTCGAGTCCAGATGACCTTTTGTCAAAGCTAAAAAACATAGAAAGTGGGAGATATTTATACTGCAGGGTAAGGGAATGAATGATGAGTCATAGCCATTGAAACCAGGGGAAAGGTTGTTAATGGCAGTCCATAGAGAGAATAAAGGGTGTGAACAGCCAAACGGCAGAGAAGCTAAAATCAGAGGGTAAGCTGTGACAGATGAAGATGTGGGGGGAGGGGGTGGAATGGATGGGAGAGAGATGGAATGGAGGAAAAGGGGAAGCAAAGGGGGAGAAAAGGTAAGGAAGTGGAGATAAAATAGGGGGAAAGAGTGGCGGGGGGGGAGAAAAGAAAAATAAAGACAGACAATAAAGAAGTAAAAGGTAAAGAACAGTTAAAAATTAAATAAAATGAAAACAAAGGGGTCAAGGTGGGGGAGAGCTAATCATCTGAAGTTGTTGAATTCGATGTTGAGACTGGAAGGTTGTAAAGTGCTGAGCCGGAAGATGGGACGCTGTTCCTCCAGTTTGCGTTGAGCTTCACTGGAACATTGCAGCAGGCAAAGGACAGACATTTGGGCATGGGAGCGGGATCATGTGTTAAAATGGCAAGCAACCGGAAGACCGAAGGTGCTCAGCAAAGCGATCACCCAGTCTACGCTGGTCTCTCCGATATAGAGGGGACCACATTGGGAACAGCGAATGCAATACACCAAATTGGAAGAGGTGCAAGTGAAACACTGCTTAACCTGGAATGAGTGTTTTGGACCTTGGATGGTGAGCATGGAAGAGGTAAAGGGACAGGTGTTACACCCTCTGCGATTGCATGGGAAGATGCCATGAGTGATGGGAGAGGTGTTGGGTATAGTGGAGAAGTAGACTAGGTTATCCTGGAGGGAATGGTCTCTGCAGAATGCTGACAGAGGGAGTGAAGGGAAGATGCGTTTGGTGGTGGCATTATACTGGAGTTGGCGAAAATGGCAGAGAACTATGCTTTGCTTGCGGAGGCTGGTGGGGTGAAATGTGAGAACAAGGGGGATTCTATTCTTGTTCTGGGAGGGAGGGGAGGGGGTGAGGGTCATGGTGCAGTAGATGGACCGCACGCTGTTCAGGGCCCCGTCAACAACTGTAGGTGGGAAACTACAGTTGAGAAAGAAGGAGCACATATTAGAAGCACCACTTTGGAAAGTGGCATCATTAGAACAAATGCAACGGAGGCAAAGGAGTTGAGAGAAAGGGATGGAGTCCTTACAAGATGTCGGGTGTGAAGAGCTGTAGTCCAGATAGCTGTGGGAGTCAGTGGGCTTGTAATATATATTGGTAGATAGTCTATTGCCGGAAATGGAAACAGTAATCCAGTGGCCTGGACCAATGATTCGATAACATGAGTTTAAATTCCACCACAGCAGATGCGGAATATAAATTCAGTGAATAAATCTGGGATAAAAAGCTAGTATCAGTAATTGAACATAGAACATTACAGCGCAGTACAGGCCCTTCGGCCCTCGATGTTGCGCCGACCAGTGGTACCAATCTAAAGCCCCTCTAATCTACACTATTCCAATATCATCCATATGTTTATCCAATAACCACTTGAACGCTCTCAACGTTGACAAGTCCACCACTGCTGCAGGCAGGGCATTCCACGCCCTTACCACTCTCTGAGTAAAGAACCTACCTCTAATATCTGTCCTATATCTCTCACCCCTCAATTTAAAGCTATGTCCCCTCGTGCTAGCCAACACCATCCGAGGAAAAAGGCTCTCACTATCCACCCTATCTAATCCTCTGATCATCTTGTATGCCTCTATTAAGTCACCTCTTAACCTTCTTCTCTCTAACGAAAACAACCTCAAGCCCCTCAGCCTTTCCTCATACGATTTTCCCACCATACCAGGCAACATCCTGGTAAATCTCCTCTGCACCCTTTCCAACACTTCCACATCTTTCCTATAATACGGCGACCAGAACTGTACGCAATACTCCAAATGCGGCCGCACCAGAGTTTTGTACAGTTGCAGCATGACCTCCTGGCTCCGAAACTCAATCCCTCTACCAATAAAAGCTAACACACCGTACGCCTTCTTAACAACCCTATCAACCTGGGTGCCAACTTTCAGGAATCTATGCACATGGACACCCAGATCCCTCTGTTCATCCACACTACCAAGTATCTTACCATTAGCCCAGTACTCTGTATTCCTGTTACTCCTTCCAAAGTGAATCACCTCACACTTTTCCGCATTAAACTCCATTTGCCACCTCTCAGCCCAGCTCTGCAGCTTATCTATGTCCCTCTGTAACCTGCCACTTCCCTCCGCACTGTCTACAACTCCACCGATTTTCGTGTCATCCGCAAATTTACTAACCCATCCTTCCACACCCTCATCCAGGTCATTAATAAAAATGACAAACAGCAGTGGCCCCAAAACAGATCCTTGCGGTACACCACTAGTAACTGAACTCCAGGATGAATATTTCCCATCAACCACCACCCTTTGTTTTCTTACAGCTAGCCAATTCCTGATCCAAACCACTAAATCACCCTCAATCCCATGTGTCTGTATTTTCTGCAAAAGCTTACCATGGGGAACCTTATCAAATGCTTTGCTGAAATCCATATACACCACATCAACCGCTTTACCCTCATCCACCTCTTTGGTCACCTTCTCAAAGAACTCAATAAGGTTTGTGAGGCACGACCTACCCTTCACAAAACCGTGCTGACTATCCCTAATCAAATTATTCCTTTCCAGGTGATTATAAATCCTATCTCTTATAATCCTTTCCAATACTTTGCCCACAACAGAAGTAAGGCTCACTGGTCTATAATTACCAGGGTTGTCCCTACTCCCCTTCTTGAACAAGGGGACAACATTTGCTATCCTCCAGTCTTCTGGCACTGTTCCTGTAGACAATGACGACACAAAGTTCAAAGCCAAAGGCTCTGCAATCTCCTCTCTCGCCTCCCAGAGAATCCTAGGATAAATCCCATCCGGCCCAGGGGACTTATCTATTTTTACCCTTTCCAGAAGTTCCACATTACAATTGTGCCCATCCCCTGCAGTTTCCTTCCCCAACCTATGCCAGCGAAATCTCGCCTAATCGCATCATAATTTCCTTTCCCCCAGCTATAACTCTTGCCCTTTGGTATATACCTATCCTTTTCCATTGCTAAAGTAAACGTAATCGAATTGTGGTCACTGTCACCAAAGTGCTCACCTACCTCCAAATCTAACACCTGGCCTGGTTCATTACCCAGTACCAAATCCAATGTGGCCTCGCCTCTTGTTGGTCTATCTACATACTGCGTCAGGAAGCCTTCCTGCACTCACTGGACAAAAACCGACCCCTCTAAAGTACTCGAACTATAGCTTTTCCAGTCAATATTTGTAAAGTTAAAGTCCCCCAGTACAACTACCCTGTTACTTTCGCTCCTATCCAGAATCATCTTTGCAATCTTTTCCTCTACATCTCTGGAACTTTTCGGAGGTCTATAAAAAACTCCCAACAGGGTGACCTCTCCTTTCCTGTTTCTAACCTCAGCCCAAACTACCTCAGTAGACGAGTCCTCATCAAATGTCCTTTCTGCCACCGTAATATGTCCTTGACTAACAATGCCACACCTCCCCCTCTTTTACCACCTTCCCTGCACTTAGTGAAACATCTAAACCCCGGAACCTGCAACAACCATTCCTGTCCCTGCTCTATCCATGTCTCCGAGATGGCCACAACATCGAATGGTGACCATGTCACACTGTATGGTTGTAAAAATCCACCCGATTCATTAACAGCCTTCAGGAAAGAAAATCTCCCATTTTTATCCAGTCTGACCTACTTGTGAGTCCAGCAATGGGGTGACTTATTATTGCCCTCTGAAATGGCCTAACAAGACACTCAATTAAGGGCAATTAGGGATGGGCAACAGTTTTCACAGTAACTTCACTGCAGTATTAATATAAGCCTACTTGTGACACTAATAAATAAACTTTAAAAACTTTAAAGTATATGCCTTGCTGGCAATGCCCACGTTCTACAAATGAATAAAAAGTTAGGTGGGCAGCAAGGTGGCACAGCGGTTAGCACTGCTGCCTCACAGCGCCAGGGACCCGGGTTCAATTCCAGCCTCGGGTGACTGTCTGTGTGGAGTTTGCACATCCTCCCCGTGTCTGTGTGGGTTTCTTCCCACAGTCCAAAAATGTGCGGGTTAGGTTGATTGGCCATGCTAAATTGACCCTAGTGTCAGGGGGATTAGCAGGGTGAATATGTGGGGTTACGGGAATAGGGCCCGGGTGGGGATTGTGGTTGGTGCAGATCAATGGGTCAAACGGCCTCCATCTGCACTGTAGGGATTCTATGCTTCGATTCTAAAGACTTGACATGTAATTGATATCGAGTAGCTGCTTGGTGAGAAATTCAAGAGGAGTTTAAAATTAACTATTTGAAATCTGTGGCATTGATAAATGATCAGAAGCTCTGGTAATTAGTAACTGGAACAAGCAAAATACTGATCAGCGAATAGATTTACTGGCCAGGCAGCCATTTTCTCCCATTGATGTGAGCAGCATTTACTCAACTTCCTGACTAAGTTATGGATAAGGTATTGAAAAAATCCAAACAAAACAATTATTAAATCACAGCTAGTTAGCTAACATTAATCTTTTAACTCATGTACATACCCTGGCCCACTGAGAACGAGGAATCTGCTCAGTTCATCGGGTAAAAACAACTAGCCTGATGTAAGTTTGCAGATCATTCGGAGTGTCACATGCAGCTGGCTGGAAGCATTGCCAAAGATTTCCTATCACTAATTTGTCAGGGGAGTGGGAAAGGGAGTTGTAGTCCAGAAGTCAGTGAGGGTGGTGAGGTATTGGGGAAGGTATCAGGGTCAAGGGTGGGTACTGGTAGACAGGAAGGTGGGTTGAAGTGTGTCTACTTCAATGCAAGGAGCATCCGGAACAAGGTAGATGAACTTGGGGCGTGGATTGGTACTTGGGACTACGATGTTGTGGCCATTACGGAGACGTGGGTAGAACAAGGACAGGAATGGTTGTTGGACGTTCCGGGGTATAGATGTTTCACTAAGTGTAGGGAAGCTGGTAAAAGAGGTGGAGGAGTGGCATTGTTAATCAAGGATAGTTTAACGGCTGCGGAAAGGCACTTCGTGGGGGATCTGCACACTGAGGTAATATGGGCTGAAGTTAGAAATAGGAAAGGAGCGGTCACGTTGCTAGGAGTTTACTATAGGCTCCCAAATAGTAATAGAGATGTGGAGGAAGAAATTGCTAAGCAGATTATGGATATGTGTGGGGGTCACAGGGTAGTTGTCATGGGGGACTTTAACTTTCCAAATATTGATTGGAACCTTTGTAGGTCAAATAGTTTGGATGGGGCAGTTTTTGTGCAGTGTGTGCGGGAGGGTTTCCTGACACAATATGTGGATGGGCCGACTAGAGGTGAGGCCACATTGGATTTGGTACTGGGAAATGAACCGGGCCAAGTGTTAGATTTGGTTGTGGGAGAGCAATTTGGAGATAGTGACCACAATTCGGTGTCTTTTGTTATTGCAATGGAGAGGGATAGGGCCGTACGGCAGGGCAAGGTTTACAATTGGGGGAGGGGTAATTATGATGCGATTAGGCAAGAATTAGGGGGCATAAGTTGGGAACAGAAACTGTCAGAGAAAGGAACTAATGAAAAGTGGAATTTTTTCAAGGAACAAATACTGGATGTCCTTGATAGGTATGTTCCTGTCAGGCAGGGAGGAAATGGCCGAGTGAGGGAACCATGGTTCACAAAAGAGGTGGAATGTCTTGTGAAAAGGAAGAGGGAAGCTTATGTCGGGATGAGGAAACAAGGATCAGATGGCTCGATTGAGGGTTACAAGTTAGCAAGGAATGAGCTGAAAAAGGGGCTTAGGAGAGCTAGGAGGGGACATGAGAAGTCCTTGGCGGGTCGGATCAAGGAAAACCCCAAGGCTTTTTACTCTTATGTGAGGAATAAAAGAATGACCAGGGTGAGGTTAGGGCCGGTCAAGGACAGTAGTGGGAACTTGTGTATGGAGTCAGTAGAGATAGGCGAGGTGATGAATGAATACTTTTCTTCAGTGTTCACCAAGGAGAGGGGCCATGTTTTTGAGGAAGAGAAGGTGTTACAGGCTAATAGGCTGGAGGAAATAGATGTTCGGAGGGAGGATGTCTTGGCAGTTTTGAATAAACTGAAGGTCGATAAGTCCCCTGGGCCTGATGAAATGTATCCTAGGATTCTTTGGGAGGCAAGGGATGAGATTGCAGAGCCTTTGGCGTTGATCTTTGGGTCCTCGCTGTCCACGGGGATGGTGCCAGAGGACTGGAGAATGGCGAATGTTGTTCCTCTGTTTAAGAAAGGGAATAGAAATGACCCTGGTAATTATAGACCGGTTAGTCTTACTTCGGTGGTTGGTAAATTGATGGAAAGGGTCCTTAGGGATGGGATTTACGACCATTTAGAAAGATGCGGATTAATCCGAGATAGTCAGCACGGATTCGTGAAGGGCAAGTCGTGCCTCACAAATTTGATAGAATTTTTTGAGGAGGTAACTAAGTGTGTTGATGAAGGTAGGGCAGTTGATGTCATATACATGGATTTTAGTAAGGCGTTTGATAAGGTCCCCCATGGTCGGCTTATGATGAAAGTGAGGAGGTGTGGGATAGAGGGAAAGTTGGCCGATTGGATAGGCAACTGGCTGTCTGACCGAAGACAGAGGGTGGTGGTCGATGGAAAATTTTCGGATTGGAGGCAGGTTGCTAGCGGTGTGCCGCAGGGATCAGTGCTTGGTCCTCTGCTCTTTGTGATTTTTATTAATGACTTAGAGGAGGGGGCTGAAGGGTGGATCAGTAAATTTGCTGATGACACCAAGATTGGTGGAGTAGTGGATGAGGTGGAGGGCTGTTGTAGGCTGCAAAGAGACATAGATAGGATGCAAAGCTGGGCTGAAAAATGGCAAATGGAGTTTAACCCTGATAAATGTGAGGTGATTCATTTTGGTAGGACAAATTTAAATGTGGATTACAGGGTCAAAGGTAGGGTTCTGAAGACTGTGGAGGAACAGAGAGATCTTGGGGTCCATATCCACAGATCTCTAAAGGTTGCCACTCAAGTGGATAGAGCTGTGAAGAAGGCCTGTAGTGTGTTAGCTTTTATTAACAGGGGGTTGGAGTTTAAGAGCCGTGGGGTTATGCTGCAACTGTACAGGACCTTGGTGAGACCACATTTGGAATATTGTGTGCAGTTCTGGTCACCTCACTATAGGAAGGATGTGGAAGCGCTGGAAGGAGTGCAGAGGAGATTTACCAGGATGCTGCCTGGTTTGGAGGGTAGGTCATATGAGGAAAGGTTGAGGGAGCTAGGGCTATTCTCTCTGGAGCGGAGGAGGCTGAGGGGAGACTTAATAGAGGTGTATAAAATGATGAAGGGGATAGATAGAGTGAACGTTCAAAGACTATTTCCTCGGGTGGATGGAGCTATTACAAGGGGGCATAACTATAGGGTTCGTGGTGGGAGATACAGGACGGATATCAGAGGTAGGTTCTTTACGCAGAGAGTGGTTGGGGTGTGGAATGGACTGCCTGCAGTGATAGTGGAGTCAGACACTTTAGAAACATTTAAGCGGTTATTGGATAGGCACATGGAGCACACCAGGATGATAGGGAGTGGGATAGCTTGATCTTGGTTTCAGATAAAGCTCGGCACAACATCGTGGGCCGAAGGGCCTGTTCTGTGCTGTACTGTTCTATGTTCTATGTTCTATGTTCTACTATCTGAAGCTTTGCTGAATTTCTCCCCTATGTGTATACTCACTGTTGCTGCTAACAATCTCCTTGGGACTGGAAGACTTTGGCTGGGCACAGTGCTCACACAGACAGTCTTTTCCATTGAAAGTCACGCGGTCCCCCGCTGGAAAAGGGCGCCTGGAAAACAGGAAAAAAATAGCATTGTTGTCAATTACTGATTCGCAGTGTGCAGCTAAATGAATAAAGCGACTGGAGTCAAAATGTGCTGCTCAACAGAAATAAAGAGGTAGCATGGTGGTTAGCACTGCTACCTCACAGCACCAGGGACCCAGGTTCGATTCCCGGCTTGGGTCACTATCTGTGCGGAGTCTGCACATTCTCCCCATCTACGTGGGTTTCCTCTGGGTGCTCCTGTTTCCTCCCACAGGGTTTGGTTGATTGGCCATGTTAAATTGACCCATAGTGTCAGGGACTTTAGCAGGGTAAATTCACGGGGTTGCGGGGATAGGGCCTGGGGTGGGATTGTTATCAGTGCAGGCTCGATAGGCCAAATGAGCTCCTTCTGCACCCTCGGGATTCTATGACTATGAAATTTTCTCATGCAGGGTTTTGTTGGAACGTGGTGTTGCCGAATTGCCTGCAGAGATTTAACTTTTAATGCTAATTAATTTTAATATGCTGAAAGATCTTCAATCAAACAAACCTGATTTTTGGCCAGAGTTGTTTTGAAGTGTGCTGGGATTTCTTGTGGCCAAGTTGGCTTGAAATGTATTAAAGGGCACAAGGTGTTAAGATCTCACGGCTTGTTCCCAAACAAAAGAGCTGAAGAAGGTTGGTTACAGAACTTTTGGAGCCAGTGTTTCCTTATATGGGCATTGGAATGTAGGCTTTGTGCAATAAGGCCGAAACATGATGGAGTCTGGAGGGCCCCAATCCTCCGTGCTGGCTCTATTTGGTTGGCCTAATTGAATGATGCAATCAGGTTTCTGATAAATTCATTGTCCAGTTGCCGGGGAACTTTTGGGGTATTTGGGGTATAAGGATGCTGGCACAAAGAGCTCTTGTGTTCAGTGAAAAATGATGTGGAGATGCCGGCGTTGGACTGGGGTGAACACAGTAAGAGTTTTAACAACACCAGGTTAAAGTCCAACAGGTTTATTTGGTAGCAAATGCCATTAGCTTTCGGAGCGTGCTACTCTTCGTCAGATGGAGTGGATATCTGTATTCTGTAACTGGAGTTTGTGTCTCTGTGCCTTGTTTATGAGCAGATATCCACTCCAGCTGACGAAGGAGCAGCGCTCCGAAAGCTAATGGTATTTGCTACCAAATAAACCTGTTGGACTTTAACCTGGTGTTGTTAAAACTCTTTCAGTGAAAAACCCAGGATCAAGGCTCACAGAAAAAGACAACATCTGGAAGAAGAGAAAGGCTGATATCCATGCGGCAAAACCCTGACCAGGTGTCAGATGGAAATGCAAGTGGAAATCAACCTTCAGTTGCGTAATGAATAGTGAGTATTTAGTTGATGCCTTGCAAGTGTTGACTATTGTCTAAAAAGCTACAAATAAAGAAAATTGTGTTTAAATATTTAAAGTCGACTTAGTGTCTTTATTCGCTATTCGAGGTTAAAACACAATGGAATGCCTTGCCACATGGAGCAGTTGAGATTGCACCTTGAAAGAAAGTTTGGATAAATATTTGAAGCAGATTGAAACAGGGCAAAGGGAAGGCAAAAAGGCAGTGAAATTAGTTTCATATTACATTAGGACTGTAAAGCTCCATGGTTCTAAGTGTCAAGTCTATAAGACCATAAGATATAGGAGCAGAATTAGGCCTGTCACATCTGCTTCACAATTCAATCATGATTGATAAGTTTCTCAACCCCACTCTCCTGCTTTTTCCCCATAATCCTTGATCGCTTTACCAATCAAGAACCTATCTTTCTCTGTCTTAAATGCACTCAATGACCTGGCCTCTACAGCCTTCGGTGGTAAGAAATTCCATAGATTCACCACCCTCTGGCTGAAGAAATCTGGCTGAATGAAAAGTTCTTATGAGGTTTGCAGTTCTCTTTCCCCATCATATTTTTTCAGACATTGTACTTACTTGCATATGGAGCAAACAAAGCATTTAGGGTGGTAGGTCTTTCCCAGCGCCGTGACTACCTCCCCCTCCACAAACTCTCCACAGCCCTGGCAACGGGTTCCATACAGCCGTTGGTAGTCCAGGGTACAAAGGTAATCGCTGTTCTTCATGAAAAATCCACCTTTGGCCAAGTCGCAGCCACAAACTGCAAAGCAAATGCAAATAAAATGGATGTTAAATCTCTAAATCAATAATTTCAAAACAAGCAAACCCATGTATGGGACTCCAGTACTTAATCCGCCAGTCATTATCCTGCACCCGAGTTTAGCTCCAGCTCAAAGTGATAAAAGCTCCTCTCACTGGTAGCTGAGAGACAGCTGTCCACCACAAAACAACTTAAAATTCAGTCAATGTTTAGTTATTCTTATATCTGAGATTCTCAGGGTTACAAAATAACCAGCAGCCCTTAATGGCATGGCCACATGGAATAGACTCCTGGAGGAGGTTCTCAATTTTGGGTTTAATTGACCAATTTATAAGGGAGCTTAAATGACATTTGTTGAGAAGGGGGAAATCAGTTACCGAGATACTAAGGGCAATGCTTTTCCCGATCTGAAGTTCCTTATGTAGCTGTAACAATCTCACACACTTTACCAACACCTTACTGATTAACAGTCAGATCAGGCATGTTTTACCGGAAAGTGAAGCAAGTTTTACTGCCAACTAATGCTGTTGTTCTGCTAGTCCACTCTCATTTTTAAAAAGGTGCAGCGATGGCGAGGAATGAGTTTGTTTTACTTTAGGTTTCTGAATTGTTCACCACAATAGTGATTGATGAGCAGAATAAGCACTGTGCCTCACAGTGCCAAGGACCCGGGTTCAATTCCCGGCTTGGGTCACTGTCTGTGCGGGAGTCTGCACATTCTCCCCATGTCTGCATGGGTTTCCTCCGGGTGCTCCGGTTTCCTCCCACAGTCCGAAAGACATTCCTGTGAGGTGCATTGGCCATGCTAAATTCCCCCTCAGTGTACCCAAACAGGCGCCGGAGTGTGGCGACGAGGGGATTTTCACAGTAACTTCATTGCAGTGTTAATGTAAGCCTACTTGTGACACTAATAAATAAACTTTAAACTTATTAAGCAGCAACAGTTACATATTAATTATTTGAGCTTTTTTATTATAATACCAGCATAACATGAAGTATGTCTTTCAGTTAAGAAAGTATTTATGGAATTCTGGCACCATTGGCTGCATATGTTGGACTGCCTTTTATCTGACAGATGCTGGCTGATCTGTTTGTTATAGATTTCCAGCATTTGTGGATACAGATTCAGAGGGCTGAACTGACTGAATCTGAAATCACATACAAGCAATGGTCTGTTTTATTTTAAACTAGTACACTGGATTCGGGGTAGGCCATTTAGGACGGAGATGAGGAGACATTTCTTCACCCAAAGAGTGGTGAGCCTGTGGAATTCATTACCACAGGAAGTAGTTGATGCCAAAACATTGAATGTATTCAAGAGGTGGCTGGATACAGCACGTGGGGCAAATGGGATCAAAGGTTGTAGGGAAAAAGCAGGATTAGGCTATTGAGTTGGACGATCAGCCATGATCGTGATTAATGGCGGAGCAGGCTCGAAGGGCCAAATGGTCTCCTCCTGCTCCTATCTTCTATGTTCCTATGTTTCTGAAAATAAACCCCACGTTTAAAAACTATTAAATAAGCTCAACGGGAAAGCTGAGCATTCTTTTTGTTAATGAATAATTTGTTATATAAAAGCACCGTACAAAATTCAATATGCATCACAGATGATACTATAATTTTTTTACACCAGTTGCAACATTGGATTTGTCATAAATGCTTAAGATTGGTTTTATTCTACAGTATATGCTTGCTCAGGTCTTTTCTGATGTCACATCAATGCAAAGTTACTTTAAATGAGAACCATGTGTTATGTATGTTGGGGCATGCTCCTTTAAGAGAACGGGTAAGATGACCCGAGACTCGGGTTCCACCCTGGGTGAAGCTTGCCTATGATGTGGAGATGCCGGCGTTGGACTGGGGTAAGCACAGTAAGAAGTCTAACAACACCAGGTTAAAGCCCAACAGGTTTATTTGGTAGCACAAGCTTTCGGAGTCTCGCTCCTTCTTCAGGTGAGTGAAGGAAGCTTGCCTTGCCAGTCTTGTGCTGACTGTGTTAATAAACTGTTCCAGTTAGTTTCCTACCACTGACCTTTGTGGTCTCTTATTAGTCTCAATATCAAACCTCAAACGTTACAGAGTGGGGCCCACTTTTCCTTGTTAAATGATGCTATGAATAATGATCGATCAGTAGGCTTCAGGCAAGAAATGGTCATGACTTTATAAGGTTAAGCAAACAATGTCAAGATAGTGTTTTTTTTAAATCCACTGGCCTTAATACCATGAATTGTATTAAATGACAATTTTACCATGTTTTGACGCTTATTTTCATTAGCTGCACACTTTAAATCTGCCTGTAGCACGCTGTTATAATTTTAAAGTAATGCCTTCGTCCTCAAAGAATGCCACTGGGAGAACATGTTTAATGTGCCTGGACTAAAGAGAAGGCGCAGAAGACAATGTTGAAGGAAATGAAGCCTAACCCTTGGAACATAGGTCCAATCTGGGCTTCTGAGGAAGTTGCTGCTCCTGCTGTAGCTGTGTCGGCAGCACAGACTAATGCCCGTATTCTGCTAACATTTCCATGGGTAGTGCTAGCGAAACCAGGCATGACCTGCTGAAATGGTAGACCGGGCAACTAAAACTTTTAAATGGATATAGTCTGAAGATGAACCTTGAAGCTTTCAAGTGATAGGGCTGTGGCGGCTTCCTTTGTCAGCTTGTTCCGCAATGGGGATGTCCTTGGGAAGAAAGACTGTTGATACACTCTCTTGGAAACAAATGGCTTCTGTGGTTTGTGTGGCTGGCTAGCTCATGTTTTGTCATTGGTGGGAGGGCAACAGGTACTTGTTTCTGTCAATTCCCACCAATCCATTCCATATCTTATAGAACATGGTCAGTCTATTTTTCTCCCTCTGCTGCAATGATTCCCATTCAAAACCTTTAATAAAAGATATGATGTGTATTTCCCATAGTGATTCGTGCAGAATTGTGCCACAGGTTCAGTCTTGTTTATATCTCTCACCATTTAAAGATCCCACTCAGCTTGCAGACTTGCGGAATGGACACATAAATGTTTGGTGAGCTATAACTCTGATACAGTTGTCGCAATGCCAAAGATTTCTCCTCAGAAGTGCAAGAACTCTGTTTGCTTTGGATGTTATCTGCTGAACGTGGAATCATGGAATCCCTACAGTGTAGGAGGATGGCCATTCGGTCCAACGAGTCCGCACCAACTCTCCGACAGAGCAGGCCCCCATAACCCCGCGCATTTACCCCACTAATCCCACAGACAGTGACCCAAAGCTAAAATTGAACCCGGGTCCCTGGCAGCAGTGCTAACCACTGCGCCGCAACAGAACTCTTCTACTTGCTCATGTTTAAGCACTTGGTCCAAGGCCCTCCTTGGCCTTGTACATCCACCCTGCCCGAGGATGTACCCTAAAAAAACAAGAGCTCTGGAAAAATCCATCCCATCTTCATGGCAGCAAGTTCCGTGTCCAGGTACAGGTCTTGGTCTCCCTCCTCTGCTTTTATTCTTTGCACAGGCTTTTTCCATTTTCACAGCCGATGACACAATCTTGAAGACAAGAGTTCTAATTGTAAAGCTATCCTAAACTAACCATCATTCTCTCCATTAATTCTAAGAAAAGGGAACTAAAAGAGAGAAACCTGCATACAAGCAAATGTAATATTGAACTAGAATTGAGCAAAGTTTAATAAAAGCAAATTACTGCGGATGCTGGAATCTGAAACCAAAGGAGAAAACGCTGGAAAATCTCAGCAGATCTTTCTGCATCTGTAAGGAGAAAAAAGATCTGACGTTTCAAGTCCAGATGACCCTTTGTCAAAGCTAGGGCAAATTTTAATTCTGGACAATAGTCAAAAGGGATTATATTTCAATAAATTAGAAAAGATGGTGCATTTCTGTAGACCGGAGAGATAAGAGATATAGCTGTAGCTCTTACCTTTCCCTTAGCAACAACATTTTTTTGCAAGGACACTTGTGATCATATGTCACCCTAAATCTGAAAGCTGCGGAATTTGCAGAACAGCATCAAACAACAAGTTGAGAGTCATTTAACATTAATCTCTCTAAATTCTGCAAGATGGAGATACACAACCTGGGGATTCAATGTGGCGGAGTGGTTAGCACTGCTGCCTCACAGCGTCAGGGACCCGGATTCCATTCCAGCTTTGGGTGACTGTGGAGTTTGCACATTCTCCCTGTATCTACGTGGGTTTCCTCCAGGTGCTCCGGTTTCCTCCCACAGTCCAAACATGTGCAGTTAGATCGATTGGCCGTGCTAAATTGCTCCTTAGTGTCCCAAGATGTGTAGGTTAGGGGGATTGGGCGTAGATGGGATGCTCTATTGGAGAGTTGGTGTAGACTTGATAGGCTGAATGGCCTTCTTCTGCACTGCAGGAATCTATGATACTATGAATCTTCCACCCCCCAAGGATCAACAGAGTAATGTAATTCTTAGTTATACATACATTCTACCAATATGGAGTCAGCTGTGAATCCTTGGACAGGCAGTCTAAAGGGGCTTGGCAATACATGTGCTGAGATTTAGACTGAATCTTCCAAAAGACAGTCAGAATCCTAGCTCATTTCTGTCTCTAAAATATTATCATGACTTTATCAATGTGTTGCTGGGTGAAAATAACCAACATTCATACTTGGAAAATTGATATAACATTGCAATGCTACAAAAGAAAGGAAGAACTTGTATCTATATAGCACCTTTCAAGACCTCAAGGTTCCCCCAAAGCATTTTATCCTGATTTTCATTAATAAAAGTTCCACTGTCCACTGGCAATCTGCTGCTTCAGTTATGAAACCTAATGCCCCCTGATATCCATAGAACCATAAAATCCCTACAGTGCAGAAGGAAGCCATTCGGTCCATCGAGTCAGCACCGACTTTCCCTCCCAACCTTCCACCCCTGCCCTGTCCCTGTAACCCCGTGCATTTAGCATGGTCAATCCACCTAACCTACACGTTTTTAGACTGTGGGAGGAAACCAGAGCACCCGGAGGAAACCCACGCAGACACGGGGAGAATGTGCAAACTCACCACAGACAGTCGCCCAAGGCCAGAATCGAACCCGGATTCCTGGAGCAGTGCTAACCACTGTGCCTCCCTCTTTTTACTATCCTCTATTTACCAGTGGTTAGATAGTCTGGCAAACATTAGTACAAGCTTCACAAACTTTAGTTTGAAACAATTTTTTTGCAGGACTTCTATTAAGTTATGTTTCCATGGTCGCAATGAAGATCCAAAGGTTAACTATGAATGCATGTCTATGCATACATCAACTAGTTAGCCTTCAACCCAGATTAGGTTTACTTCGCATTTCCAACTCACCTTTTTGTTCACTGAATGCCATTTAGGAAAATTCCATCAGGTAATTTTTATTTTAAAGATACAAATTCTGGCCTTGATCAAAATCCTGGAACTACAGCACTGTGGTCATACCTTCATCACTGTATCAGTTCAAGAAAGTTGGTCATCACAACCTTGTCGAGGGCAATTAGAGATAAGCAATAAACGCTGACCATGCCAATGATGCCTAAATCCTATGAATGAATTTGAAAAATCCTCCCTCCCCACTTTGCCAGGCACGGCACTGAGAGAGCAATCATAACGTGCACTATCTTTCCAGGCTACCACAACGTCCTGTACCTGACTCTGACTCATTATCCAACCCCCCTCCTCCCCATCACAACTACCTCTGGTACTATTGGATCGTGCTCCAGGAAGCAGGGAAAGAATAACATGCACAACTTCAGGCCTCAGAGGCAGATTTGACTGCAATCGCTAAGTGTTCTTTGGCTACAGGTGAGAAAAGCAGCCAGAAGGTTTCAAGGTTCAAAGATCAGCCAGATCACTGAAAAGGAAGGTGACCCGTTAAAAGTAAGAAGTTCATTAATCTCACCAAGGCAGGAAAGGTAACATAGCAGACAGCCAATCAGATCTTCACACCCAGCATAACCTTCACCCACTCGAAGCAACACTTGATTTTGATTTGATTTATTATTGTCACATGTATTAGCATACAGTGAAAAGTATTGTTTCTTGTGCGCTATACAGACAGAGCATACCGTTCATACAGAAGGAAATGAGGGAGTGCAGAATGTAGTGTTACAGTCATAGCTAGGGTGTGGGGAAAGATCAACTTAATGCAAGGCAAGTCCATTCAAAAATCCGACAGCAGCAGGGAAGAAGCAGTTCTTGAGTTGGTTAGTATGCGATCTCAGGCTTTTGTATCTTTTTCCCGACGGAAGGAGGTGGAAGAGAGAATGTCCGGGGTGCGTGGGGTCCTTAATTATGCTGGCTGCTTTGCCGAGGCAGCGGGAAGAGTAGACAGAGTCAATGGATGGGAGGCTGGTTTGCGTGATGGATTGGGCTACATTCACGACCTTTTGTAGTTCCTTGCGGTCTTGGGCAGAGCAGGAGGCATACCAAGCTGTCATACAACCAGAAGGAATGCTTTCTATGGTGCATCTGTAAAAGTTGGTGAGAGTCATAGCTGACATGTACAACCCGACCTTGACAGTGCAGTCTGGTTAAGGAGCTGGTTGGACTCTAGCTTGGCAACTTACACTAACCAGCCACTCTAACAGCAACAACTTTCACACACAACCCTAAACCACTTCCCCAACCTTACTAGACTGATCCCCCCTCACCCCCCTGCCCCCCGCAACATCATTTACTTCAGTTGGTGTACACACTTTAAATGCTAGCCGCCTTCTTCAATCTTCCTGCAGTGCAAAATGATGTACAAAGTCCTCCAGAGGAGACTACCAGTAGCATTCTACTCCAGTCATGAGGGATGCCAAGGTTGGCAGCACACTGCCAACACCAGGGTGATGGCAAAATGCCGACAGTGTTGTGCTAGAATTTGATGAGGTACCACACAGAAGCAACATTCTGTCATTTTCCTAATCCCAGAGAGTAAGGCTCTCATGCGGACATTTAATATTATTTAACTTGTTCCTACGTCTCCATTTGGCAGTTTTCAGCTCATTCACCATGTTAATTGTCTCTCAGCATTTGGATGATCATTTCCTCCCTCCTCTTGCCATCCTTTTACTCCAATGAGCAGCTTGCTTATATTTCATTTTAGATCTGATTTTGTAAGGAACGTCGACAAGCAGAATGCTAAGTGCATTTTCCACTTCCCAGTTGCTGAGAAACCTGCTGCGTGTTTCCAGGATTTTCTGGTTCTATTTCAAATTTTCAGCATCTGCATTTTCTCCCTTTCTCGACAAAGGGCTGAACAATCGACGCCAATATTTTCACCGCATTCCTTCCTGCAGAATGAAGGATTCAGGGTCGACCATTTAGGACGGAGATGAGGAGACATTTCTTCACCCAAAGAGTGGCGAGCCTGTGGAATTCATTACCACAGGAAGCAGCTGATGCCAAAACATTGAATGTATTCAAGAGGCGGCTGGATATCGCACTTGGGGCGAATGGGATCAAAGGGGAAAAAGCAGGATTAGGCTAGTGAGCTGGATGATCAGCCATGCCGCAGAGAGTGGTGGGAGTGTGGAATGAGCTGCCAGATAAAGTGGTAAATGCGGGGTCACTTTTAACATTTAAGAAAAACTTGGACGGGTTCATGGATGAGAGGGGTGTGGAGGGATATGGTCCAAGTGCAGGTCAGTGGGACTAGGCATAAAATGGTTCGGCACAGACAAGAAGGGCCAAAAGGCCTGTTTCTGAGCTGTAATTTTCTATGGTTCTATCGTAATGAATAGCGGAGCAGGCTCTAAGGGCTGGCTGGCCTCCTCCTGCTCTTCTATATTTCTATGAGGTACCTCTAAAACCAATTACTGTCAATCTTTGGTAAATTCTCATCCTGACTCTCCAACTTCATGTTTTACAAGTCAACAAATAAAAACCCCAGCTGCTGTTTTTCACATTTCCGCAGAATATTTACAGTAAATGTGATGACGAGGAAGATGTTATCATATCTGACCTATATAGATTACTTTTCTCTCTGTAGTCTTGTCTAACCAAATGAAATAGATCTGAATTTGTTGAGTACAATCAAGCCCATCCCACACAACAAAGAATTGCCATTGAAGAACTCTCCACTGGAAAAACCATTGATCCGGTATCCCATTATCCAGCTGCATGACAGACATCGTGAAGAGAAGCATGATTGTTGGTGACGATGTTCTTGCCTTATCTCATTTCCCATCAAACACTGATCATGTTAGGCTCAGTAATAATGTCATGCAGGACCATTCAGCTTACTCTCGGGAAACAAAATAAATGAGAAATAATGTCAAAGGCTTCATTCAAATCTGTATTTTTCCCACTCATGATTTCTATAGATAATTCAATTGGATTATCTAGCGGATCTTTCTGTCATGTGTACAGGGTCACATACCTACGTAACAAATAAATGCAAACACCGGACCCTCAATGTAATAACAAAATGCTTTTAAAAATGAAACACTGATTTTTTTAGGGGGATGTTTTGTTCTCGCCTTGATCCTGTTTTCCACTTGAAAGGAGGAGGTGGTGAAACTAAATTCCTAATTCCCACCATCTTCCCACAACAAGCCAACCAGTTACCAGCAATAGTGCTGAGGACTCGGTTCCTAAGATCTAGCCATGCCCCGAGCCAAGCAATTCCGATACGGCTACAACATTGGCATCTATCTGGAAAAATTAAAAATTGCCCAGCTGTGTCCTATCCATGCAAAAGCAGGACATATTCAACCTGGCCGATTACTGCCTCCAGTCTACTCTCGAACATTAGCAAAGTGATGGAAGGGGTCATCAACAATCAAGCGACACTTACTCACCAAATCCTGCTCACTGGCGGTCAGTTTCGGTTCTGCCAGGGCCACTCACTACACCGTTGATCAAAACATGGACAGAAGAGCTGAACTCAAGAACTGAGGTGAGAATGATTACCCTCAAGATCAAGGTGGCAGTTGGACCTAGGGTGGCACCAAGGAGTCCTAGCAAAACTGGAGTCTATGGGAATCAGTAGGAAAACTCTCCATTGATTGGAATCATACCTAGCACAAAGGTATATGGTTAAGGTTGTTGGAAGTCAACTATCTCATCTCCAGGACATGACAGCAAGGGTTCTGTCATCATGAGGTGGGATGTTCGCTGACAACTGCACAATGTTCAGCACCATTCATGACTCCTCAGAAACCTAAACAGTCCGTGTCCATATGCAGCAAGACCTGGAAAACATTCAGACTTGGGCTGAAACGTGGCAAGTAACATTCACACCAAGCAAGTGCCAGGCAATGACCATCTACATAGGAGAGCATCTAATCATCTCCCTTTGACATTCAATGCTACCATCACTGAATCCCCCACTGTGAACAACCCAGGGGTTACCATTTACCAGAAACTGAAATGGGGGGGACTAGTCATATAAATACTGTGGCTGTAAGAAGTCAGAAGTTGGGAATTCTGCAGTGAACAACTCACTTCCTGACTCCCCAAAGTGTGTCCACCATCAAAAAGGCACAAGTCAGGAGTGTGATGGGATACCCACCACTTGCCTGGATGAGTGTAGCTTCAACAACACTCAAGAAGCTTGACATCATCCAAAGCAGCCCAATTAATTTTACCATAATCTTAAACATTCACTCCCTCCACACAATGGCAGTAATTGCACCATCTTCAAAAACACCACAGCAACTCCTTTGACAGTACCTTCCAACCCCGCGATATCTACCACCTTGAAGGACAAGGGCAGCAGATGTCTGGGAAAACCACGTCCTGAAAATTCCCCTCCAAGTCACACACCATCCTGACTAGGGACTATATTGCTGTTCCTTCTCTGTAGCTGCACCACATGGTCTAAGCAGTTCAAGGAGGTGGTTCACCATCAACTTCTCAAGGGCAATTAAGGAAGGGCAATAAATGTTGGCCGAGCCAGCGACACCCAGATTCTGTGAAAGGTTACTAAATCTTTTTTAAAAATTAAACTAGATTCAAAAAGTGTGGCTAATGTTCAAACTAAAAGCGGGAGGGGTCTTCACTAGCCAATACAAAGTAGGTCCTGGAATATAGATAGCAAGGTCCACCTTCTGGTTCAAAGCAGAAATCAGTCCAGCCAGTGCTTCTTAAAGGGATCCCTGGATTCTGCTCATAAAAGCAGCAAAGCCAACAGAGTTTGCACAACATTTTCTGGCAGAAAAATCTTGCAATTATTTATCTGCAATGCGGTGAACAGTCATCTCACTTTACAAACAAATAATATGATCTGAGGATGTCAATTTGGAGCAGAGATTATGCTGAGTCAGTCTTGAGCTGCTGTAGAGTTTGTGATAAGCCAAAAGGTATCATGTGTACACGACAGTTAATGTATTCTGCTTCCCTCTGATTCAGATTTCTAACAGCCAGTTAGCAGATGCTAGCCATATATCTCAGAACAATATCAATGAGTTATTTACTTATTGAAGCTATCTAAAGAAAGGTGAAATTAAAATATCAAGTATACGTGACCATTATAGTCTTCAATACTGTCAGACCCCAGTATCTCTCTATACTAATGTAGATAAAGAATCTCCAATGTCCCCGGACCTTCAGCTGCTAGAAATCTGTCCATGTTCACACAAACTTCTTTTCTGCCCTCAACCCTCTGTCACAACAGAGCCAATCCCAATGCTCCCACACCCCTTCCCAGTCCTCCATAATTCCACCCAGCACTCAATTCCCCCACATCACAGGTCACTCCTCCACATGCTCGCTGACCCCAGTCTGCATCTAATGCTCTCAGACCCCATCACCTCCCTCCCAGTTCTCCCTGATCTGAGGCTTTGTACCCAATGCACCCAGACATTGGCAACTTTGCTCAGTGGTATTTTCAGAGAACCATTTTCCAGGGATCCCTGATCTCAGGCCATGTCTCAGTGCTCCTCAAATTCCTTTGCAGTGTTCCTAGATCTGGAATGCTCTTCCAAGGCTCACCTTTGGCCCCACTCAAAGTATTACAAGACCAGAAGTTTATATTCAAATATTGCCAGATCCCAGACAGCTAATCAATGTTCCCAAACCCCAGGGTCACTCCCAACATTGATCCTTGATAATACACAACACCCTTGGTCATTTAAAACATCAACTCACTCTGAGTTATACCTAGCGGTATCAGTTGGTATGTTATAAAATCTTCTTCCAAGTAGAATGCTTCTATTGTGTGCAAGATGCAACACTCCAGTCATCAAGGGCTGGATTTTATAAGTTGGGGCAAATCCACACTATCTCTCCCATCCCCCCGCCTCCCCCCAGTGGGTAGGCGTGTAAGTATTTAATGGCCATTACTTTGTTCAAGGCATGATGCCCATGGCATTTATGTGCCCTCTGCCCGCAAACCCACAGATGGATAAAAAGGCCAGAAGATCCAGCCCCATTCTTCATGACACATGCAAAAGATATTTGCCAAGGGAAGGAAAGTCACCCCATGCCTTTTTGAATTTAAACCAACACGTGAACTCATTATCCTCAGCTGCTATAGCTATAGTTACAAGTAGCTGTATAATTTCCTGAATTGTCGTGGGAAATATTTACATTGTATTCTTCAAGGGAAAGGGCAGGATAGGAGCTAAACAGCATAGTCCTGTTCTATACCAAGTCCACCAGTGATCAAGACTGTGAGAGATCCGAGAAGCATATTTCATAACTATCATGCTATACTATTCTAAATTCCAGCATTATATTGGAAAGGTAAGACGCTCTCAACGCTGTTGACATATCACCATTTATTGTTGATAAATGCACGGTGGCTCAGTGGTTAGCAATGCTGCCTCACAGCGCCAGGGACCTGGGTTCAATTCTGGCCTTGGGTGGCTGTCTGTGTGGAGTGTGCACATTCTCCCCATGTCTGCATGGGTTTCCTCCGGGTGCTCCTGTTTCCTCCCACACTCCAAAGATGTGCAGGTTAGGTTGATTAGCCATGATATAAACAGTGTAGCTGAGGAGGATTAGCAGGTTAAATATAGGGGTAGGACCCAAGTAGGATGCTCTGTCGGAGAGTTGGTGCAGACCCTATGGGCCGATTGGCCTCATACTGCACTGTAGGGATTCTATGACTCTAAATGTAGTTTTGCGTCAGCCTTAGACAGATCACATTGCCTTTTTGATTGTGGTTTAGCCTCTATTTAATTTATGCAATTGAAATCTGGGAATATGAAAGCAGAAATAAGATCTAGTATGGGATTTCTCAACGATGGGCCGCGCTGACTACAGAGCGAGCTGAAAGGAGTTGTGGAAATGGACAAGTCAGATTTTTCAAACCAGACCACAATATTGGACATTCTGGACACTCTTCTAAGTTAACTCTCTGGGCAGGCAACGGTTGAAGAGCACAGCTGAAAACTTGCAAAATTTCAGTGCTTACCATGGATTGGAATGCTGCCTGTGGAAGACTTTTGTGTGATTTTACACCCCCAAATCTCACAAACAAACAGAATTTTGTTCCAAGCAGGTGTCAGCAAGCAACATCTCTCTCATGCTGTGTGAAGTGCTTGAATGGAAACACCACAATGTGCCTTTACATTTAGTAATATCCTGTACAGATTTCCGAAAGAACTGCACAAATAAGGGATCAAAAGAAGTTCAGGAAATACAGATAAGCCTTTCCTGATTCTGCAACTGAAACAATGTGCAACCTAAACTACTCAACAACTCGGAATAAAGTGATACTTCAATTACATTTGAAAAGGCATATTTTTGGCTCAGAACTTTGCAAATGTCAGACCAGTTAGTGCTAATTGAAATAATGAAATACATCATGAGGTTTTACAATCCTGAATTTTGTAAGGTTCAACAGTTACACAGTAACATCCACTTAAATGTTTCAGAAGGGCAGCTGGATACGGACAGGAAGGAAAAAGGGATAGAAAGATGCACTGATAGTATTCAATTAACTAGTATGGGAGGAGGCTTGTGTGGAACATATACACTGGCCTTGGCCAGTTAGATGGAAAGATCCAATGCTGTGCATTCAATTTGACATAATTGACATAAGGTTACTGACCTTTTACTTAATTATGTCAAAGGTGAAGATTGCCTGACTGTAAGACGCAGGAGCAGCACGGTGGCACAGTGGTTAGTATTGCTGCCTCACAGCGCCAGGGACCCAGGTTCAGTTATGGCCTCGGATCACTGTCTGTATGGAGTTTGCATGTTCTCCTTGTGTGGGTTTCCTCCAAGTGCTCCAGTTTTCCCCCACACTCTAAAGATGTGCCGGTTAGGTTGATTGGGCGTGCTAAATTGCCTCTGTTAGGGAGACTAGCAGGGTAAATCCGTGTGGTTAAAGGGATAGGGTCTGGGTGGGATTGGTGTTGGTGCGGGCTCAATGGACCAAATGGGATTCTATGATTCCAGGAGCAGCCTTTCCCTATGGTGCATAATAGAATCACAGAATACTACAGTGCAGAAGAAGCCTTTTAACCCATCGTGTCTGCATTGATGCATAAAAGGCCCTGACCTCCCCACCTAATCTCACTTGCCAGCACTTGGCCCATAGCCTTGAATGTTATGGTGTGCCAAATACTCATTCAGGTACTTTTTAAAGGATGTGAGGCAACCCGCCTCTTCCACCCTCCCAGGCAGCGCATTCCAGACCGTCACCACCCTCTGGGTAAAAACCTCAAATCTCCCCTAAACCTCCCACCCCTCACTTTTAACTTGTGTCTCCTCGTAACTGACCCTTCAACTAAGGGGAATAGCTGCTCCCTATCCAATGCCCCTCATATTCTTGAGTACCTCAATTGAGTCGCCCCTCAATCTTCTCTGCTCCAGAGAAAACAACCCAAGCCTATCCAAAGTCTCTTTGTAACTTAGGTGTTCCATCCCAGGCAACATCCTGGTGAATCTCTTCTGCATCCCTTCCAGTGCGATCGCATCCTTCCTATAATGTAGTGACCAGAACTGCACACGGTACTCCAGCTATGGCCTCCCAAAGTTCTACACAACTCCAATATGACCTCTCTGCTTTTGTAATCTATAACCTGATTGATAAAGGCAAGTGTGCCGTATGCCGTTTTCACCACCCTATTAACCTGCCCTTAACAAAGAACAAAGAACAATACAGCACAGGAACAGGCCCTTCGGCCCTCCAAGCCCGCGCCGATCCCTGGTCCAAACTAGACCATTCTTTTGTATCCCTCCATTCCCACTCCGTTCATATGGCTATCTAGATAAGTCTTAAACGTTCCCAGTGTGTCCGCCTCCACCACCTTGCCTGGCAACGCATTCCAGGCCCCCACCACCCTCTGTGTAAAATACGTCCTTCTGATATCCGTGTTAAACCCCCCCCCCCCTCACCTTGAACCTATGACCGCTCGCGAACGTCACCACCGATCTGGGAAAAAGCTTCCCACCGTTCACCCTATCTATGCCTTTCATAATTTTATACACCTCTATTAGGTCACCCCTCATCCTCCGTCTTTCCAGTGAGAACAACCCCAGTTTACCCAATCTCTCCTTATAACTAAGCCCTTCCATACCAGGCAACATCATGGTAAACCTCCTCTGCACTCTCTCTAAAGCCTCCACGTCCTTCCGGTAGTGTGGCGACCAGAACTGGGCGCAGAACTGCCTTCAGAGATCTATGGACAAACACCAAAGTCCCTTTGTTCTTCAGAACTTTCCAGTGTCAGACTAAATAAATAAAGGATGGTGGTGACAGAAATCGGCTTATGGCTGAATTACCACAAAGATGCTTCAGCTCCATACAAACATACATAGGAGCTGGGAGCAGGAGTAGGCCACTCGGCCCGTAAGCTTTTCTAACTGCCCTGCTATAGCATCTTTAATAATTGCTTCTAACATCTTCCCCATGACAGATGTTTAGATGACAGGCCTGTAGTATCCTGCTTTCTGTCTCTCTACCTTCTTGAATAAAGGAGTTACACTTGCTATTTTCCAATCTAATGGAACTTTCTCCGTCTAAAAATCCCAAATCCAAATTGCCCAGCTTTCTTTTCCTGGTTATAATTGGCCAGTGACCTGCAAACATTACATCCACAATGCCAATCTGGGACACATGGGGTGCACATGTTGAAGCAACAAATGCAGTCGGCACATGTTTCCTGACTCTGGGTGGAATTTTACTGGCATGTCCGCCCGAGGCCAGAGAATGCTGTTCCCTGAGCCTCGACCGCCTCCAGAATCGGGGCAGGCGTGCCGGTAAAATTCCAGCCTCTGTCTTTAGTAACACCTTGGGAAATTGTGGACATTATTTCCCTCAATTTCAGGAGGACAATGGTTTCTAATGACTCATCACCTAAAAGCAATCTGGGAATTTATCAGGGGAAATGGATAAAAGCTCTTTTCAATAATCCTTGAGTATTGCCTAGAATATTTAATTACATATATCTTTGTATTCTGCATGGTAATTGCCATGTTATTCACTGCCTATTAACATCAAGATTACATTCTCTTCTCTCTGTGATTAATTACGAAGAAGTACTTGCCTTTAGTTCAAATCCAAATTAGTAACTTCTTAAAACTTTTTCTGGCATGAAATATTCAATAGGCACTATGGATCACATACACAAATCAAAGACTGGAAATATTATCTGTAGAAGCTATCATAGGCTGAAAAATACTGCCCAGGTTTCAAAAGTAACAATCCTCAAGGACACTGGTCCACAAGTCATTTCAGCTCTTCATGATTTGCTTGCTTTCCCATTGGGGTTTATCATAGAAAATCATAGAAACCCTACAGTGCAGAAGGAGGCCATTCGGCCCATCGAGTCTGCACCGACCACAATCCCACCCAGGCCCTACCCCCACATATTTACCCGCTAATCCCTCTAACCTACGCATTTTAGGATTCTAAGGGGCAATTTTTAACCTGGCCAATCAACCTAACCCGCACATCTTTGGACTGTGGGAGGAAACCGGAGCACCCGGAGGAAACCCACGCAGACACGAGGAGAACGTGCAAACTCCACACAGACAGTGACCCGAGCCGGGAATCGAACCCGGGACCCTGGAGCTGTGAAGCAGCAGTGCTAACCACTGTGCTACCGTGCCGCCCTGTATGATTCCCTGTAGATGGTGTTTGGGCAATTGTGCAGAATGGCTAGGGACTGTGGCAGGTAACAGAACACCAGGAACAGTAAGTAAATTAAAGTCTGGTATGCTTCAACAAATAGACCTTACTCAATCTGACACCATCAGCTATTCGTGCAGTTCAGTAAAACTGGTGTTTGTCGTTCCCCAATTGTCCTGGAACTAAGTGGCTTGTCAAGCCACGACTGAGGTTGAGGGGCGACCTAATAGAAGTCTACAAGATTATGAGAGGCATGAACAGAGTGGATAGTCAGAAGCTTTTTCCCAGGGTGGAGTCGATTACTAGCGGGCACAGGTTTAAGGTGCGAGGGACAAGGTTTAAAGGAGATATACGAGGCAGATTTTTTACACAGGGAGTAGTGGGCGCCTGGAACTCATTGCTAGGGGAGGTAGTGGAAGCGGATACGGTAGTGACTTTTAAGGGGCGTCTTGACAAATGCATGAATAGGATGAGAATAGAGGGATATGGTCCCCAAAAGGGTAGGGGGGTTAAGTCAGGCAGCATGGTCGGTGCAGACTTGGAGGGCCGAAGGGCCTGTTCCTGTGCTGTAATTTTCTTTGTTCTTATTTCAGAGGGCAGCTAAGCGCAACCACATTGCAGTACAGGTGGAGGCACATGTCAGTGAAGGCCAGGTAAGATCTTGGAAGATTTCCTTCCCTAAAGAACTTTAGTGAAACAAATGGACTTTTACAACAATTGATAATAGTTGTTATGGTCACCATCACTAGCTTCATATGCTCAGTTTATTAATTGAATTCAAGTTCCACCAGTTGCTATGGTGGTGAATCAATGGGCATTAGTCTGGGCCTCTAGATTACTAGTCCAGTGACATTATCACTATGCCACCATCTCTTCCCTGCCATCTGATCTCCAGGAGCTTCAGAAGGCAGCTCGGATGAAGGTGGCCAGGTTTCTTGGCATGGTGCTTGCATATGGTTCAAACCTCCATTGTGCAGAGCAGAGTGGGCAAGACTATTGCTCAAGAGGTTTTCTGTTCGGTAGGTAGACTTTCTCCTCTTGATTCCCAGATTGATGTTTGAAGTCTGCCAAAGCCTACACTTGGGCGGTATGGTAGCACAGTAGTAAGCACTGCTGCCTCACAGCGTCAGGGACCCGGTTTTGATTCCTGGCTTGGGTCACTGTCTGTGTAGAAATTGCACGTTCTCCCCGTGTCTGCGTGGGTTTCCTCCGGGTGCTCCAGTTTGCTCCCACATTCTGAAAGACGTGTTGGTTAGGTGCATTGACCTGAACAAGTGCCAGACTGTGGCAACTAGGGGAATTTCACAGTAACTTCATTGCAGTGTTAATGTAAGCCTTACTTGTGACTAATAAATAAACTTTAACTTTAAACTTTGCTATGGCAATGCTTGCAAATTTCTCATCATCAATATGGACGGCTCAAGAGATAAGTGAACTTATCCGTTGCTGATATGTTGTGAAATCTCAGGCTTGATATTGGGCTTTCCACAAACAGGCTGGGATGTTACTTTAGTTTGCTTTATGCTGATCGTAAGGCTGAAGTTGTCACATGCATTGAAGAGCAAATCCATGCGACAGTGCGGAACCAGCTCTGAACCAGTGGTCAGTGCATAATCATCGGCAAACAGGAAATTGAGAAGTATGTTGAGGAGGAGGGATTGGTGGGGTAAGTATGTGGAGTTGTGGGGGTAGGGCAGGGGTGGGCCTGGGTAAGATGCTCTGTTGGAGAGTCAATGCAGACTCGATTGGCCGAATGGCCTCTTCCAGCACTGTAGAGATTCTATGATTCTATGTCATTTGAGACTTTGGTCTTTGCCTGGAATAGTCTGAGATTAAGCAGCTTCTCGACTCTGCAATATCTAATTTTGATGCCAGGATCACCATCATGGAAGGCATTGGAGAGCACGGCACAGGCTGAAGAGGGTTGGCGCTAACACAGAGACCTGTTTAACTCCATTAGTGCCTGGAAATAGATCAGAGGATACACCATCATCAGGGAATCATGCCATCAGTAAAACTATCAGTACAAAGAGATTTGGATCTATTTGTGCTGATGTCTGTGAAATAGACAGAAAACTTTAGTGTAAAGAGAGTGTAAAAAAGTTTTTTTAAATGATAGTCTAATCTGAACAAGGATTAAGTAATTGATCCAAGATCAATTGGTTCATTCATGTTGTTCATGTTTCCTTGTTCAAATCCTGGCTGGAATTCTCCAACCTCACCCATGGCCTGGATTCTCCAGTCCCGCTGCTGTCATTGGAGATTTGGCTGAGCGTCAAATTCTCCATTCTCGCTGGCAGCAGTAGCAGGGACATCGGAGAATCCAAGCCCGTTTGAGTTATATCCCACTATGCTCCAGCTACTTGTTGCCTCTATCACTAAGGGAGTGGACGCTGTATCTCGAATCATTTGTATATTTTCAAAGTAATTTTCTTGTCTTTGTTTTTAATCAAAAACTCAGCCAACTATTCACATTGTTCAGATAATGTTATGGTGGACCAACAGCCCAGAGGTCTTGACTTCTAATCATCTCAGAACAAGCTGTAAAATTGAATCCACTAAACTTGGAAAATGTATGGGCCAGCAACAAAAATGAAACATTTCACCATCTGTCCACTTAATGCAAAAACTCACAAATGACCCGAAAGGAACTTAACAGTCCTCCAGAATTCCCAACTGTGATAGGATGATGTCTGATCACAATCAAATTTTTAACCGACTCTCGCTGGAATTACATTTTGGTCTCTGCCTTTCTTTTGTCTCTCTTCAATGACCACATACCATCGTCTAACAGCCTTCCATTCAACAATATCATCCCTACTCCTTTGTTAATCCAATCCTAGGTTTCCATTCCCTCCCCAGTCTCTGTCTCCCTCCAAGCCCCCATTCCCCAGTCTCTGCCCCTCTCCGAGCCCCCATTCCCCAGTCTCTGCCCCTCTCCGAGCCCCCATTCCCCAGTCTCTGCTCCTCTCCGAGCCCCCATCCCCCAGTCTCTGCCCCTCTCCGAGCCCCCATTCCCCAGTCTCTGCCCCTCTCCGAGCCCCCATTCCCCAGTCTCTGCCCCTCTCCAAGCCCCCATTCCCCAGTCTCTGCCCCTCTCCGAGCCCCCATCCCCCAGTCTCTGCCCCTCTCCAAGCCCCCATTCCCCAGTCTCTGCCCCTCTCCAAGCCCCCATTCCCCAGTCTCTGCCTCTCTCCGAGCCCCCATTCCCCAGTCTCCATCTCTCTCCGAGCCCCCATTTCACAGTCTCCATTTCTGTCTGGGTCCCCGTTCTCCAGTCTCCATCTCTCCCTGGTTCCAATCCTTGTTTCACTCTTGCTCTCACACTCGAAGGCCTCCGATTTCAGACTCCCCACTTTCTGCGACCCTTCCCTGATTTCAAAGTCTACCCCCAGTTCCCCACTCTCCCCAGGCTGATCCCATTTTACTATAAGTACCAGCTCGAAGCAGCAACCAATGCGCAGCACGGAAAGATTAATGCAGTTCAATCCATTCCGACGTCAGGCTAAGAGTTAGTCATTACTTACAACGCCTCACAACAGTGTCTGTTGTTCATGTGAGCGTGTCATGGCTGGAGATTCAGATCACTGATCTCCCAGGCTGCTGTGAGGCAGCGCTCAGCATAAGAATCCCATATCCTGGAAAAATCCTGGTGGCTCTGGAAGGCTTTTTAACCTCACGTCCTGACCTGATCTGACCTGCATCTATCTATAGCTCGTGCTGTCCTTTCTTTTGACTGCCAATGTCCCGGCAAATCCCTCAGTTGGAAAGAAAAAAAACAAATGCTGGAAAATGTTTGGAAAATTCAGCAGGTCTGGCAACATATGTCGAGAGAGAATCAGAGTTAACATTTTGCGTCAAATATGGCTCTTCTTCAGTTGTGCGGCTGATATGTTTACCGCTATTAGGGCTTGGCAGAAAAGGTGGCCGTGTTAGTGTCAGCCGGGGGACAAACAAACACAAATGTACTCAAACATTTACACACATTTTCTACACGGCACAAGTCTGTGTACAGATGGATAAACCAGGCATTTTGTGAAGGGAATGCTGATCACATGCCGAGTCAGGCAGCTGGTACATACCTCCAAGCCAAACCTCCAGCTGAGACAAACATTACGAATGGAAGTCAATATTTCTCTTTTCATACGAAAGGAGACATGGGAGGCAGAAATGTTACATTTCCAGATTAGCTGTTTATCACTTCTCCTCATTTAGAGATTAGCAAAACGACAGAACATGGTGATTACTGTGTGGCTAATGTTTAAATAAGTAGCATTGTTAAAGCCAACAGCAGTGCAGCTCGAATGTTTCAGCTACTTTTATACCGGCACGCTCTCAGTTTGATGTTCTGCCACACTTGCATTTGTGAGCAGGCCTAGCTGTGAATATTGTCAAATCCAGTTCCCTTATCAAAGAACAAAGAACATAGAACAGTACAGCACAGGAAACAGGCCCTTCGGCCCTCCAAGCCTGTGCCGCTCCTTGGTCCAACTAGACCAATCGTTTGTATCCCTCCATTCCCAGGCTGCTCATGTGACTATCCAGGTAAGTCTTAAACGATGTCAGCGTGCCTGCCTCCACCACCCTACTTGGCAGCGCATTCCAGGCCCCCACCACCCTCTGTGTAAAAAACGTCCCTCTGATGTCTGAGTTATACTTCGCCCCTCTCAGCTTGAGCCCGTGACCCCTCGTGATCATCACCTCCGACCTGGGAAAAAGCTTCCCACTGTTCACCCTATCTATACCCTTCATAATCTTGTATACCTCTATTAGATCTCCCCTCATTCTCCGTCTTTCCAAGGAGAACAACCCCAGTCTACCCAATCTCTCCTCATAGCTAAGACCCTCCATACCAGGCAACATCCTGGTAAACCTTCTCTGCACTCTCTCCAATGCCTCCACGTCCTTCTGGTAGTGCGGCGACCAGAACTGGACGCAGTACTCCAAATGTGGCCGAACCAGCGTTCTATACAGCTGCATCATCAGACTCCAGCTTTTATACTCTATACCCCGTCCTATAAAGGCAAGCATACCATATGCTTGGTATCCTGACAACAGACTTGTGCATACAGGAAAAAAATTGAGTCTGCTTTCCACCAGGATAAAAAAAAAAGCCACAATGCATTGAAGGGAAGCTGAGTTAAGCATATGAAGGAGAAAGGAATGGATGTATTTATTTGTGTCACAAGTAGGCTTACATTAACACTGCAATGAAGTTATTGTGAAAATTCCCTAGTCGCCACACTCCGGCGCCTGTTCGGGTACACTGAGGGAGAATTTAGCACGGCCAGTGCACCGAACCAGCACGTTTTTGCACTGTGGGAGGAAACCGGAGCACCCGGAGGAAACCCACGCAGATGTGGGGCAGACTCCACACAGACAGTCACCCGAGGCCGGGAATCAAACCCGGGCACAGGGAGGCAGCAGTGCTAACCACTGTGCCACCCACATGTATATGAGGGAGAAAGGAATGGATGTATAGATTAAGTAGGATGGGAGGAGGTTCATATGGAGCTCGAATACCAGCAATGACCAGTTAGGCCAAATGGCCTGTTTCTGCGCTGTAAATTGGATGCAACAATATGAACAGTGGAAGCCAGCTGAAGGAAACTGGTGTAGTGGAATCCATCAAATCAGCATCTCAATAAAACCACCTTTACATGAACGGAGTGCAGCGTGCTGCATATATACAGTTCTTCTGTATAAATAGCAGGACTTGACAACCTATATTTTCAAATCAACCATCAAATTAAGGGCTCTCTTCCCACCAGAAAGAACAATGAGTTATTTTTATGTAAATTGCTGACAGACTAAATCGTTTCTGAGCGGTAAAATGATTACCTGGTCTTTGTGACTGACAGGTTTACTTTGTGGCAATGATTGGTTTCATGAGACACACATATCAGGAACAAGGGGCCAAGCAACGCAAAGAAAAACACCTACCTGTAGTTGGAAGAGATCACAAAATGGAACGGAGAAGAGAAAAAAATCTCTTCTCAGGTAATAGGTGGGTTAAAAAAATTGCCTTAGTCTTTACTACCATTGGGTGTCACCATTCAGATTTGGAAAGCATGAACTTGATATTTAGAAACTAACTGTAAGCGGTTAAGCTATATCAGCATTCAAAGTTAAGACAAAGTAATAATTTTTAGTAACAGTGCATACAGTTATAATTGACAAGATAAGAATTACACACGTGTATTTTGTTAAACAGTTGAGCCATTCCTAAATGGCTCACTGCCTCACAGCGCCAGGTTCGATTCCAGCCTTGGATGACTCCAAAGATGTGCAGGTTAGGTTGACTGGCCGTGCTAAAATTGCCCCTTAGTGTCCTGAGATGAGTAGGTTAGAGGATATGTGGGGATATGGGAGTATGGCCTGGGTGGGATTGTGGATGGTGCAGGCTCGATGGGCCAAATGGTCTCTTTCTGCACTGTAGGGTTTCTATGATTCTATGACTGTCTGTGCGGAGTCTGCACGTTCACCCCATATCTGCGTGGGTTTCCTCCGGATGCTCCGGTTTCCTCCCACAGTCCGAAAGACGTGCTGGTTAAGTCAATTGGCCACATTAAATTCTCCCTCAGTGCTAAATTCTCCCTCAGGCGCCGGAGTGTGGCGACTAGGGAATTTTCACAGTAACTTCAGTGTTAATGTAAGCCTAGTTGTGACACTAATGAATAAACTTGCAAACTGAGAAAGTATTATGTGTAGTTTAACTGCTTTCGGAATTTTCCATTTTTAATATGACAAGGACAACTCTGCTGACTTCCCTCAGAAAAATATTTTCTTCAATGATGCTTAATGATTGGCATGTTTCAGGCTTCAGAATCTCTGATCATGTTGTTTCATCATTGAGAAGAATTTGGGATTGGGATTTGCAATGGGCATCAGAACGAGATTGGATTTCTCCATTGTGGATCTCACGTTGACATAGTTTTAAAATATATCCCAAACTGTATAATGATTTAACTCAACTCTTTTACTCAGGAAAGAACTGGAATGAATGCATTGGCTACCAAAATGTAAGGGGAGTTAGCAACAGAACAAAAACACATATATGGAAATCAAATGAAAGGATATATCTGAGGTATGAAAATCATTATAATTTAAGAATGCATATATGAAAAGTGTCAGTCTATTCAGCCGTCATATTTGGCAGGCCCTCTTTCACACTCTATTCTGTCCATTCCTTATATGAAGTACAAAAAACAAAGAACATTACAGCACAGGAACAGGACCTTCAGCCCACCAGGCCTGTGCCGACACATGACGTCTTTCTAAACTAAAGACCATTTGCCTCCAAGCAGTGTGTATCCCTCTATTCCCTGCCTGTATCTGTCAAGGTACCTCTTAAACGTTGCTATTGTACCTGCTGCTACCACCTCCTTTGGCAGGCACTTACCATCCTCCGTGTTAAAAAAAAGCTTGCCTCTCATATCTCCTTTAGACTTTCCCCCTTTTACCTTAAACCCTATGTCCCCTAGTACATAAGAACATAAGAAATAGGAGCAGGAGTAGGCCATCTAGCCCCTCAAGCCTGCCCCGCCATTCAATAAGATCATGACTGATCTGAAGTGGATCAGTTCCACTTACCCGCCTGATCCCTATAATCCCTAATTCCCTTACCGATCAGGAATCCATCTATCCGTGATTTAAACATATTCAACGAGGCAGCCTCCACCACTTCAGTGGGCAGAGAATTCCAGAGATTCACCACCCTCTGAGAGAAGAAGTTCCTCCTCAACTCTGTCCTAAACTGACCCCCCTTTATTTTGAGGCTGTGCCTTCTAGTTCTAGTTTCCTTTCTAAGTGGAAAGAATCTCTCCACCTCTACCCGATCCAGCCCCTTCATTATCTTATAGGTCTCTATAAGATCCCCCCTCAGCCTTCTAAATTCCAACGAGTACAAACCCAATCTGCTCAGTCTCTCCTCATAATCAACACCTCTCATCTCTGGTATCAACCTGGTAGTAATAGACATTTCTACCCTGGGAAAAAGACTGACCATCCATTCCTCTCATAATTATGTAAACTTCTGTCGGTAATATTTTAACTACTCTTTTGCGGCCGATTGCTTTTTTCCCAATGAAAGTTCAGAGTGTCTGTAAACCATGACATTACAATGCAATGTAACAAAATAACTATTCTCAGTATTTGTTTTTCTCAATTACAGTTCACTTTCCAAGTAGCCGGACTTGGCTCGAATGGGTATTCATTCTCCTGGCCATAGGTGCAAAGTGAATTCCGATTAACAGAGGAAACAGAGAACAACTTTTCCAGCTGTTTGATCAGATACGGAACACAGTGATGGTTCTCCTCTAAACCTGGCTTTCCTGTTCCAACAGAACAATGCTGTTTGCTAATAGTGGATTGAGATCTGCCAAGCAGCAGAAGGAGAAGCCAAAACAGCAGCTATTTTGCTCTTAATTCATTCTCGGCATGTAGGTGTTGCTGGCAAGGCTTTTATTGCCCATTCTTAATTGCCCTTGAGAACTGCTGCAGTCTGTGTGGTGAGGGTGCTATCACAGGACACTTAAACAGAGAGTTCTGGGATTTTGACCCAGCAATGACCCTCAGTGTCAGGGGGACCAGCAGTGTAAATATATGGGGTTACGGGGATAGGGCCTGGGTGGAATTGTTGTCGGTGCAGATTTGATGGGCCAGAAAGCCTCCTTCTCCTCTGTAGGGTTTCTACGATTCTATGAATGAAGGAAAGGTGAAATATTGCCACGGGTTGTGTGTGACTTGGAGGAGAACCTTGAGGTGGCAGTGTTCCCATGCACCTACTGCTCTTGTTCTTCTCAGTAATGGATGTTGGACAGGGTTTGGGAGGTGCATGATATCAATAACATACTGCTTCAACGTAGAATACTTGTCCAAAACTCTTAAAGCAACGTTAGGTATTCCGGGACAGTTGAATGCTAGTCGCTTATTTGAAATGATATTTTAATTGCTGGTTGGTACCACAGCAGTTACATGGGGAGACTTTGGGCTGACTTTATGTGGCAATCAAACTCCTGTCTAATTATAACTAATTCATAAAACAAACTACTGGATTATTCATTGCAGTCAGAAAGACTGTTGGATTTGTTGGGAAAATACCCTACTGAGGAACCCAATGATGGAAGAATTTGGTGTTTACACTGACTAAGCAAATGGGAATGAATTTCCCACCGTACAACACAAGGAGCCAAGACCAAAAAGGCAATTGTTATTTACTGAGCAACAGGGACAAGGTCCATCAGAAAGTCATTGGAGAACCCACAATTTGCAATGGTCGGGGAGGGGGGTGAATGGTGATCTATCAGGGGAGAGGACAGGTGATTGCAGAGGTTTGATCAAGGGGAAAACCAGGTTATATCAAGGTGGGGGTTAATGAGGAAGATAGGAAAGAGAGTGAATAAGGGCAGGAGGGGTTTGATTGAAGAGGGGGGGGTTAGTTGTGAGGGTGGGGTGATCAAGTGGATTAGTTGGGAAGGGAGGGTTTAATCGAGGAGGAAGGGGTAATTGATTGGATGGGCTGCTTATCCCAGAGATTAAGGGCACAGGAGGAGAGAGGAGATCTCAGCTGAAAGATCAGGGTTGGCATGGAGACATAAATTTGGAGGCATGGTGATTGGTGGAGATTAGAAGCTGCAGAGACAGTAGAACCCTTGGCCAGGGAGGGTTGGATGCCTCGAGTTGGGTGGGAGGGGTTATCATAGTTTGGATGGGAATGGGGGTTGATGACCTCATGTTGGGAGGGGTTTCGGGACTTGACACAGTGGAATAAGAAGTCAGACAGCTTGAGGAGATGGTTGGTGTGAAAATGTTGGATCAGGAGGCTCCTATGAAAGACATTTAGGTCCAGGAGTCGGTGTCAGGGCATTCACCTCCTGAATCCACCATCTTTGCCGTGATGAGGCCACTGGGTTTCCTGATGCTTGAGAAATCCGATTGATAACAGTTAAAACTGAAAACCTGTTTGATAATGAAGCCCCAACTCCTTGGAGCTGGCCGTCATCCACACACAGCTTCTAACCTCAGCTAAAGCTGGAAATGGCAGAATGGCTCAGGAAATAGACTTCCAAACTAACACCCCCACCTTGCCTACCCCCTCAAGAGTAGCCTTCGAGTAAAGCAAGGTTAAGGCTTCAGGGTAACTGGACCAGAATGAACAGATGTAATTCGTATCTCTACCCTAACATTATAGATTCTATGTTTAATTTTATATACCAATTATCTATTCCTATGGCCACATTTAGAAAGAAAACTGCAATGTAAGCTTGGCAGAAGAGAGTAATTGGAATAGGACAAGCTGAGGGAGGTAGCTTCCATCATACATGTGTGTAGGACAAGAATATAGAATGGAAAAGGCTGGCGAGGTGCAAGCTGACGTATGATTGTAATATTGACCAGTTCATCTCCCATGGTGCTGCACCGGGAGTCAATGCTGAGAACAACTGGAATTTTAAACAGGTGGCGAGATGATAATTGGAAGAGCGGAGGTGAGATAAGTGGTAGAGAAGGTGCAGGGGAGGAAGTGGTATAGAAGGTGAAGGGGCGAAGGGAGAGTAGAAAGGAGAGGAGCAGAGTAAAGGGCACAATGGTTGAGTAGGTAGTCCAAAGGTGGAAGAGTCCTTTTAATATTTTCACTCTCCTTTCCCTCCTACGCTCTGCACAGCTGCTCTCCTGCTCTCCGTCTTTCTTCACTTCTCTTCTGCCCTCCCTTCCCTGTGGTACGGTGGAGGGATGCAGGATGTATGGCAGATTAGGAACATGGTACTTACCCAGAAAATCATTGAAGATTTTTACTAATGCAGTGTCAGAAACATGGCAGCCAATTTGTTCACATCAAGCTCCCACTAAAAGCAACGTGATAGTGACCAGATAATCTGTTTGCGTGATGTTAATTTAAGGATAAATCTCAGCAAGGACACCAGAGAGAACCTTTCTGCTCATCTTCGAAATAGGATATTATTCAGGCAGCACAGAGCAGACAGAGCCTCGATTTAACATTTCATCAAAAACGTGATACCGCTGACAGTGCAGCACTCTCTCGGGTACAGCCTCTCAGACTCAACAAGTGTCAGCCTAGATTTTGTGCTCATGTCTATGGAGTGGGACTTGAAGCAACAACCCAAGTGGAACAAGTCAACAATACAACACGAGAAAGTCAAGTGGTGCAGACAGGGGCCGGAATTCTCCAGCCGTTCACGCCCTGCTGCCGCATCCCAGTGAGGACGGAGAATTTGGCGTTCAGCCAAATCGCCATTCACTGCAGCTGGACCAGAGAATCCCGGTGGCATGAATGGCCAGAGAATCTCACTCAGGATGTGCATCTGCACAAATAATTTTGAATAAAATACAGATAGGATAGATTATTTGAAATAAATTGTTTATGTGCTCATTATAAGCAATAATTTATAGCTCATGTTAATCTTTACTGATTCAGTGATGTGCCTACATAACAGTTATTCAAAATTTATTCCTTGAGCTAAGTAGTTTGAGCTGCTTTCAGTTTGGGCATCATAGAATTATAGAATCATACAGTGCAGAAGAGGCTCTTCGGCCCATCAAGTCTTCACCGACATGCGAAAAAACACCTGAACTCCCACCTAATCCCATTTGCCAGCACCTGACCTATAGCCTTGAATGTTATGATGTGCCACGTGCTCATCCGGGTACTTTTTAAAGGATGTGAGGCAACCCACCTCTATCACCCTCCCAGGCAGTGCATTTCAGACCGTCACCACCCTCTGGGTAAAAGGGTTTTCCTCATATCCCCCCTAAACCTCCTGCCCCTCGCCTTGAACCTATGTCCCCTTGTGACTGACCCTTCAACTAAGGGGAACAGCTGCTCCTTATCCATTCTGTTCATGTCCCTCATAACTTGTTCACCTTGATCAGGTTGCCCCTCAGTTTTCTCTGCTCCAACGAAAACAACCCAAACCTAGCCAACCCCTCTTCATAACTTTAATGTTCCATCCCAGGCAGCATCCTGGTGAATCTCCTCTGCACCCCTTCCAGTGCAATCACATCCTTCCTATGTGGCGACCAGAACTGCACACAGTACTCTAGTGTGGCCTCACCAAAATTTTATACAATTCCATCATTTTTAAAAACTCTTTATTTGCATATGCCAATCCCTAGTTGCTCTTGAAATGAGGGCATTTAAGAGTCACCCACATTACTGTAGATCTGGAGACACATGTAGGCCAGACTGGGAAAGGACAGCAGATTTCCTTCTTTGAATGACGTTAATGAACCAGAAGAATTTCTTATGACAGTTGACAATGCTTTCTTGGTCATCATTACACACTTAAATCCAGATTTTTATTGATTTCAAATTCCACCTTCTGCCATAGTGGGATTCGAACCGGAGTCCCCAGGGTCTCTGGATTATTGGATAATGATAATACCACAATGTCACCACCTCCCCACCAACAGGAGTAACATAACTTAGTCACTGATCGTGACAGCACAGTCTGTGTTATAATGCTAATCACAAACCTTCCCACAGCATGAATCACCTAAACACCAACTTCAGTACATAATGTGCTTAGTTCCAAAGGGATGGGGAAAGAATCTAATTCTTAGTTACAAGTGACTTACTGCTTTAGTTTGAAAGCAGCTTCTACTGATATATATTTCCCTTAGCTTTCTAAATGTATCAGTAGTGTAGATACAAGCAAGAAAACACACTATACTCACACGTATCTTGTGCTAAAGTTAGCAAGTGCAAGGAAATGACGGCTACGAATAATACTTATTGTGATTGTGCACCACATAAGTCAAATATATATTTGAGGTTTTCTTGTTGCTTTTAATGCATCTTTCAGTTAAAAATATATATCATTGCTAATTTTAGTTCAAGCTTGCTTTCGTGTCTCAGTTTGGTACCAGCTCTGAGTCACACCGCTATGGGTTCAAGTCCGACTCCAGGAACCTGAACACAAAAGTCTAAGCTGACACTGGGGCAGCACAGTAGCATAACGTTTAGCACCGCTGCCTCACTGCGCCAGGGACCCGGGTTCAACTCCCGGTTTGGGTCACTGACTGTGTGGAGTTTGCACATTCTCCCCATGTCTGCGTGGGTTTCCTCCGGGTGCTCCGGTTTCCTCACATAGTTGGGTGGATTGGCCATGATAAAAAATTGCCCCTTAGTCTCAGGGGGATTAGCTAGGGTAAATGCATGGAGCTTTGGGGATAGGGCCTGGGTGGGATTGTGGTCGATGGGCCGAATGGCCTCCTTCTGCACTGTAGGATTCTATGAGTACAGTACTGAGGGAGGCCTGTGATGCTGGAAGCGCTGAGTGCAACCTTACCAGCCGGTCACACTACGCTCCCAACCAAATCTCCATCCATTGAGGTGCGATGGGATCATTCCTATGCATTCTGGCTACTGTCTTTTGGACAAAATATTAAACTGTCTGCTCTCTCATGCAACACTATTTTAAAGGACAGCAGAGGAATGCTCTCTGATGTCCTGGCCAACATTTATCCCCAATTCCACACCACAAAAGCAGATTATCTGGTTATGAGCAGATTTTTGTTTGTGGGATCTTGCTGTGTGCAAATTGGCTGTGGGCTTCCTGCATTTACAACACTAGTTACAATGGGGGGGTGGGGGGCAGTGATGCAGTAGGGGAGGCAGTGGTGTCATGGTATTGTCATTGGTCTAGTAATCCAGAGACCCAGGGCAAATCTCTGGGGACCTGAGTTCAAATCCCACCACGGCAGATGGTGAAATGTGAATGCAACAGAAATCTGGAATTAAAAGTCTATTGATGACCATGAAACCATTGTCGATTGTCATAAAAAACCCATCTGGTTCACTAATCTCCTTTAGGGTGGGAAATCTGCCATCCTTACCTGGTCTGGCCTACATGCGAATCCCGATCCACAGCAATGTGGTTGACTCTTCAATGCCCTCAGGGATGGGCAATAAATGCTGGCCCAGCCAATGATGCCCACATCCCATGAACGAACATTAAAAAAAACTTAATTGGCCATACAATGCCTTGGGATGTCCTGAGGTTATGGAGAACATTGACATTAAACTTCAAATTCCTCTTAAGAGTTTGCAGCTGATTAGATCCAAGTTAATAGGTTGTGAATAAAACCTATTTATTCAGAGGAGTACGTTAAAGACAACTGTCTGCAGAGAGAGAACAATCAACTCATCGGGCAATACAGCAGGATATAGATAGGCTGGAAAATTGGGCGGAGAGGTGGCAGATGGAATTTAATCCGGATAAATGCGAAGTGATGCATTTTGGAAGAAATAATGTAGGGAGGAGTTATACAATAAATGGCAGAGTCATCAAGAGTATAGAAACACAGAGGGACCTAGGTGTGCAAGTCCACAAATCCTTGAAGGTGGCAACACAGGTGGAGAAGGTGGTGAAGAAGGCATATGGTATGCTTGCCTTTATAGGACGGGGTATAGAGTATAAAAGCTGGAGTCTGATGATGCAGCTGTATAGAACGCTGGTTAGGCCACATTTGGAGTACTGCGTCCAGTTCTGGTCGCCGCACTACCAGAAGGACGTGGAGGCATTGGAGAGAGTGCAGAGAAGGTTTACCAGGATGTTGCCTGGTATGGAGGGTCTTAGCTATGAGGAGAGATTGGGTAGACTGGGGTTGTTCTCCTTGGAAAGATGGAGAATGAGGGGAGATCTAATAGAGGTATACAAGATTATGAAGGGTATAGATAGGGTGAACAGTGGGAAGCTTTTTCCCAGGTCGGAGGTGACGATCACGAGGGGTCACGGGCTCAAGCTGAGAGGGGCGAAATATAACTCAGACATCAGAGGGACGTTTTTTACACAGAGGGTGGTGGGGGCCTGGAATGCGCTGCCAAGTAGGGTGGTGGAGGCAGGCACGCTGACATCGTTTAAGACTTACCTGGATAGTCACATGAGCAGCCTGGGAATGGAGGGATACAAACGATTGGTCTAGTTGGACCAAGGAGCGGCACAGGCTTGGAGGGCCGAAGGGCCTGTTTCCTGTGCTGTACTGTTCTTTGTTCTTTGTAACTCCTTTCCCGACATTCTTTTGTTGAAAGAATCCCTTTGTAGCTTGCATGAGAAATAGAATGTCTCACAGAAATATCAAGTTTACATGTGACCTTCAAAACGTGGAATACAAATGTAGAAATGGAACTGTGGAAAGTCAGGGAAGGTTAAAGGTTTGAATGATATGAAGTTGCCTCATGAGGGAGAGGGTTAGGCTTATATCAGCCGTCAGACTCCACTGATCAGCTGAATAGATTTGAACATAACTTGAAGCTTTATCTAAAGTATAACAGAAAATGACAGTCCGTAGCTGCAATGAGAAGTGTGCAGAACCTGTGTCTGACCTTGGTGGGGAGAAATGAAGCACAAATTAAACCCAAAACAAAAACCTCAAAAATACACTGAAAAGCTGGCTGCCAACCAAGACATTGAGGTACACACTATCACCATGACAACTCATATTTTATTTAAATCAGCTAACTAATTAAACCAATAAGTATTTTGGCCAAACGCAGAAGATACAAGCTTTAATCTATACCGTTTGACTCTTTTGGCTCAGACATTACACCATAATTTAGAGATAAGCACATTGCTGGGGATATAAGAATCACCTCCTATGTCCAAATCTGCCATGTGGGCCAAACACAACATACGATTTGATGGATTGTGGCCTCAAGGAGTTGACCTTGTTTCTTCAGTGAAAATGTAGGTTAAGTGCCTCAATAATTAAAGGCTCCTATCCACTTCCATAGCACCCTGACCTCACCAACCTCCACCTATTCCTAATATGCCACATTCAAAATCCTTGCCCACAAGTTCCTTCATAGCTTCAGGAGTGGACCTAGCAAGGGGAGCGGACCCAGCAATGGTATTGTTAGGACATGATGTGGAGATGCCGGCGCTGGACTGGGGTAAACACAGTAAGAAATTTAACAACACCAGGTTAAAGTCCAACAGGTTTATTTGGTAGCAAAAGCCACACCCTTTTGCTACCAAATAAACCTGTTGGACTTGAACCTGGTGTTGTTAAACTTCTTACATTGTTAGGACAAACAGGGGAAGGGCACTGATTAATTATGTACTCTAAGCACATATAAATGGGGGATTCTTTGGCCACCTAGTGTGGAGGTGGGAGGGCAAGAAGGAGGGCCTCTTGTAAGCCTGCTCCTGGGCCTAGCTAAGGCCATAAATAGGTCCACATGGTGGCGGGTGGTTGAGAGAGTTGTCCAACCCGACTTCTGCCCTTCTACTGCGGTACATTCACAGCCAAGTGTCTTTTGGGAGAGAGCATGCTGTGTCCACAGGCATACTTGAGACCTTCGACAACTGGTGGGCATTGCGGGGGGGTGCAATGCATAATTAACCTCCAAAATGACATTTAATTAAGGAAGGTTCATTTGATTATTGGGTTAATCTGTACTCAAAAGAGTATAAATAGGGGACATCTGAGACACTGGGTGTGTGGGGAGAGCTATGAGACTGAACAAAGTTAATAAACTCTCTCAGTAAAGAACAGCTATGTGTCTTGTTTTTTACTTCACCATTCAGCTTGGAATTTATCAACATTGGTGGCATAAAATGGTTGGCCTAAAAGGTGAAGAATGGAAATTTATTTTCAGACAGAAGATTGCAATTAGAGTTACTTTGGAGACAAATGGTTGAAGTCAAGTGTAATGTATCAGGGTATGATTTTCTACCATTGCTCTGTGAATCTGAACCTTATGACCATTGAGAGCATTAAGTGGATATATAGGCAGAGGTTACGTCCTTACCAAAGAAAAAAAAGATATTGCCCTGGCACTTTCACTTCCTACCAGGAGCAGGATCCAGGCGCAAAGTATTTTCAGAGCTAGACGCTCATTATTTAGACATTCATTCGTAGGACATGGGCATTGCTGGCTGGCCAGCATTTATTGCCCATCCTTGGTTGCCCGAGGGAAGTTAACATTCAACCACATTGCTGTGGCTCTGGAGTCACATGTAGGCCACACCTAGTAAGGACAGCATATTTCCTTTCCTAAAGGACATTTGTGAACCAAATGGGTTTTTACAACAATTGACAATCGTTTCATAGTCATTAGATTCTTAATTCCAGATTTTTAAAATTGAATTCAAATGCCACCATCTGCCATGGCGAGATTCGAACCTGGGTCCCCAGAACATTAGCTGAGTTTCTGGATTAATAGTCCTGCAATAATACCACTAGGCTATTGCCTCCCCTGGTCATATACACACTAAGGAGAGTTTGGATAATTTTTATGGACAAAGTTTATAAGGAAGATGATCTGTCAAATGCATATGAAGCATCGTCAAGCTTGAATAAATTAGGACGGATGGATATTTATTTCATAGAAGAATATATCATGAAATTTAACAGGTTTATATACAAGATTTCAGAAATTCTCTTTGGAGATCCCTAATTCAGTGCTTGCTTTCAAATTGTTAGATTGGTCTAAAGTATCGAACATGGACAGGCCCCTCGCCTTGACTGGAGTTAGATTCTCAAAGAGAGATACGCTCTGGAATAGATGTGTGAAGCTTTAAAATAATTCCTGGGGAAAGGTTCATTTCCTGCTGCTTTCATGGCAATGGAACATTCAGCAGCAACAACAAAGATGGAGGATTCGATGCTGACAACATTTTGAGACTGTTATGGGGCACAAGCATCAATACGAAAGAACCACCACAAACAAAAGAAATGAGGATAGAGATGCTTTTGACTGTTCTAGCTGATGACAGGGACTGGGTAACTATGGCAAGAGGATGAACCCCAGGAATAACCGCAGTATGCTAAATAGGTGCTTCAGATCTGACTCAAATTATTATTATGCAATGAATTGTCTAAAACAGAATTACTCAAGACAAGGAAGGATGGGAAGGGGAAGGTTACAATACTGATCAGTCAGAAAGAATTGTACTGGTTACCAGAGGTATTAGTCCAGTAATGGGTGTTCCAGTTGTGGACTCATTCAACTGTGCTGTGCTAGACAGTGAGAACACGTCCAAAGTATGGGAAGTGGATTAGTTAGTGTTACCTGGAGTCTCAAAATAGTAAAGACCAAAGCAACATAAAGGAATATGGAAATTCTACTTATTTCAGGTTCAGGGATGATAACACATCACTAAAGGGAGAAGTGATTCCATGTGAACTAGCAGGCACAAACTATTTTATCTGCACAGATGTAATATCCAATAAAATATCCTTGCTGTTGAATGAGCAGTCCATGAATAGGGTTAAATGAAATTAGATACGGAACACAATAAGGCAATTGTTGGAAATCTGTAGGTTTACATTTTACATAATTTGGACATTATTATATCCGCCTAACACAACCTAACATTTCGAATCAAAATGTTAAAGAAGTGTTGAGGACATCAGGGGGTTGGAGTTAAAAGGAAAAAAGGCAAATTGTTTTAAAACTACATTCGCAGTTTCCCCATCCATCTTGTTACAGGTTAAAAATCCTACTAAATCCTACAGAAGTAATGGATGATGAATATACTACGCTTATAATAGATCTCAGTGAGAAATGTGAGATATGTCAAAAAAAAAGGACACCATCATGGCCCATAGCGAGTCTCCCATTAGCAAACAACTTTAATGAAATTGTAGCATTGGAATTGAAAGTATGGATTAAGGTCAAAAACATTTTCCTCTTACACTTCACAGGCACGGCAACTAGATTCAGTCTGTCAACAGCAATATATAGTAAACACAGAAAGGTCATTGTGGACAAGATAATGGAAAAATGGATAAGAGCAGCACTGGGAGTACAAGCTAAATCAAGGTTGGCATGGTGGCACAGTGGTTAGCACTCCTGCCTCATACCACCAGGGATCCGCGTTCAATTCCAGCCATGGGTGATAGTCTGTGTGGATTTTGTTTGTTCTCCTCATGTCTGCAAGTTCTCCCCCAGAGGGTTTCCTCCGGATGCTCCGGTTTCCTCCTACAGACCAAAGATGTGCGGGTTAGGTTGATTGGCCATACTAAAATTGCCCCTTAGTGTTAGGGGGATTAGTGGGGTAAATATGTGGGGTTATAGGGATGGAGCCTGGGTGGGATTGTGGTTGGTATAAACTCGATGGACCAAACTGCCTCCACCTGCACCGTAAGAATTCTATGATTCTATGACAAGGGGGAGAAATTTGCCAAGGACGAATTTAAAATTATATGAAAATATGAACATCATAGCAGTGAACAGAGCAATGCAAAGTCCTTTTACTAATGGGGTTTGTGAAAGAAATCACACGGTAATTGAAGAGATACTTCACAAAATCTTAGCTGATCAGCCAGGTTGTATATTGACACCTGGCCTGGTGTAGGCAGAGAATTCACTTCAAGTGTTTGGAGAGTGGGTGGGGTTGGGGGGCGGCGATGGGCCATGTCCCTACCAATTAGTTTATGAAAGAAATCCAAGAATACCTTCGGTGATTGGAAGAGACTATGAGGTAGTTAATTTTTTTCTGATCATTTGAATGCACTCCATGCAGGGGGATAGGCACTTATCGCCGTTAAGGTTTCAGAGATAATTTGCCAAGCCTTACGGCACCACATAAGGCCATCAGAAATTAATTTTAATCCAGGGGATAGGGTATGTTACCAAACAGAAAAATAGAAAGAACAGAAAGGTCCAGTTATGGTATTGATGGAAAATCAGTAATTTTACAGCCTGGCAATTAAATTGTTAGGGTACCTTCCTTGAGGATAATTGGCAGAGATTATACAGTTACAGAATGGGAACAAGTAATTGAAATTGAAGAGGCACCATGGACTTCACACGCACATAATATTGGACAATTACGAGGAGCAGACTCTGGCAGATAAAGGGCTGATTGAATATGGACAAAATGATACTGAAGTACAGGTTACGGCTATTTATTCTGAAGGAGAGCTACCCAAAGTTGGCACTAAAGCAACATGTATGCCAGTAGGGGCCGGTGAATGGGAGGGTGCTGCCATTATAGAAACAGCAGGAAAAGCCACCGGCAAATGCAAACATTGGCTGAATGTGCATGATGAGGAGCAGGAGGGAAGATCCATGGATTGACAAAATTAGGTAAACATGTGGAAAGCCAGAAAACACAGCATGAGTTCTGAAAGTGGGCCAGGAAGTGTCGCAGATTCATAGAAACAAGCCCTTCGGCCCAACCCATCCATACCGACCAGGTTTCCTAAACTAGTCCCAGTTGCCTGTGTTTGGCCCATATCCCTCTCAACTTTTCCCATCCACATACCTGTCCAAATGTTGTAATTGTACTCACCTCTACCATCTCATCTGGCAGCTCATTCCATTTACACACCACCCTCTTCAGGTCCCTTTTAAATCTTTCCCCTCTCACCTTAAAACCTATGCCCTCTGGTTTTGGATTCCTTACCCAGGGGAAAAGACCTTGGCTATTCACCTTATCTATGCCCTTCATGATTTTATAAACCTCTATAATGTCAACCCTCATCCTCCTACATTCCAGGGAAAAAACATCCCAGCCCATCCAGCCTTTCCTTCTATTAAAGTTTATTTATTTATTAGTCACAAGTAGGCTTACATTAACACTGCAATGAAGTTACTGTGAAAATCCCCGAGTCGCCACACTCCGGCACCTGTTCGGGTACACTGAGGGAGAATTTAGCATGGCCGATTCACCGAACCTGCATATCTTTGGACTGAGAGAGGAAACCGGAGCACTCGGAGCAAACCCACGCAGACATGGGGAGAATGTGCAAATTCCACACAGGCAGTGACCCAAGCCGGGAATCAAACCCGGGTCCCTGGTGCTGTGAGGCAGCAGTGCTAACTAAAACCTTCCAGTGATCACGACCCTGGGAAAAGATCATGGGTTTGTGAAAAGAACTCTGAGAGGAGGAGGGAGAGACTCTACAGCTGTGGTCCAGGAAGAAATGAGAGGGCAGTTAGAGGTCATAGTTTGACAAAAACAAGGATCACAGATAGAACAGGCAAGGAATGCCATGAGAAGTAGAAACCCTTATGATCGAGAGGCTACCAACAAATTAGAAGATAAGCTGATAAATGGTGCCAAACGAAAAGCATTAGAAAGTTGGAATGAATTTGGTGTACACTCTGAAATACCAGGCAGGGGACAGCCAGTCTTATCACACAGATGGAAATGCACAGAAAAGGTACTTCCTGATGGCACTTGTACAGTTAAAACCAGACTAGTGGCTCGGGGTTTCGAAGAGATACTTGATGATTAAGTTGTTAGGTTGGATATTTTTGCAGGATGAGAAATTACAAAGTGAAGTGTTTCTGAAACCACTCAAAGAAACTGGCGATATAGAAGGCAAACTGTGGAAATTAAATCAGTATGTTTATGGGTTGAATGAAGCATCACCGATGTGGTATTTCTCAATTGGGTCCATCCTGTTGAAAACAGTCGTATTCAGCTGAAAGCAGACCCAGCAATGTTCTATTGGTATCACAAGGACAAACTAGCAGGCATCTTTATGATGCACGTTGGTGATTTTCTGTGGGGAGGCTCTGTAGAATATGAGCAATGGATAATAGATAAAATAAAGAATGAGATGAAGATTGGAAGTCAGGCTTCAGGAGCCTTTAAATATACGGGATTGTACATTAAGCAGAACAAGTTGAGAAGGATTTTATTTAGGAAGTCTCACTTAGAAAATGTCAGTCACATCCCAATAAATCTGGCCAGATCCTTACAAAAAGACCAGACCTGATCCTAGTTATGACATACTGGAGCCGAGTACTGTGATGGAACCTTCTAAAGCTGAGCAAGTTCCGAAAGCGAATAAAACATTCCAGAAATTAAATTCAGAGAAATGCGCACTCAAGTTTCCAGCCTTGGGTGATCCAGAAAATTTGAAGTTAGTCATTTTCAGCCAAGCTTCTGAGATGGATTTTCTCGTACAGCAGGGTTTATCATATTATTGGTGGGAAAGAATAACAAATGTGTCCACTGGCTTGGGAAGAGTAGCTAAAAGCACCTTAGCAGCTCAGTGGAAGATAGATATAGGGCACAATCTTACCAGCTCGCCACACCAGCTGATCAGTGTGTTGATCAGTGTGCCGAGCTAGGAAGACCATGGAGAGGATAAAAATCCAGGGCGTGATCTTACCGACTCACCCCGCCGGTCGATTGGCATGGCAAGCCGGAAGGATTGCGGGAGAGGCCAAAAATCAGGTTAACGCTGGGCACAAACCGGTTTGGCATCATCCCGGCCATGTTTTGCCAGTGAGAACGGCTTTGTGCCCAGAAAGGACACTAAGACTATTTGCACAACATTGACTTGGTTTCAATCCTATTAGCGCATCCGGGGTGGCTGCTTCTGCCCTCCTGGATGCTTCCTCCTCGCCAGCGAGAATCATTGCTGGTCTCCACCAGTAGAGACCAGGCGCCATAAGGTTCGGAGGCCATTGAAGCCCCTGGGTAGTCAGGGGATGGTTGGACAATGCCCATCGGGTAGTGCCAGCCTGATAGTGCCCACCTGGAAGTGCTTATCATCCCCCATTCAGAGCTCCCTGTGCATAAGCCCCCTGTCATTGTGCATAGCTCCCCATCATAGCTCCACCTATGCTCAGTTCCCAACCCCTTGGCACTGCCCTGGCACAGTTATGGTGCCAAGTCATGTCCGAATTCCCCAGCATACTTAGGCTCCATCACCCATCCATTACAAAGCTCCCAGCTATCAAAAGAATTGACAGAGTGGGGGAGGATTGCAGTGCCGTACTCACCCAAAAGACCGGTGTGGAACACTCCCATTTTCAGATTTATATGACTTAGGATTTTTTTTTGGTTAAGATTGCGCTCTCAGCCCACAAAGTGAGTGGACAAAAATGTGGCAGATGGAATATAATGTGGAAAAATGTGAATTTGTCCACTTTGGTAGGAAAAACAGAAATACAGAGTATTTATTTAATGAGAGAGATTGGGAAACATGGAAGTCCAAACGGACCCGAGTGTCCCCAGTTGTGAGACACTGAAAGCTAATATGCAGGTGCAGCAAGCAATTGGGAAGGCAAACTGTAATGGTGGATTTGACGGCTAGAGGATTTGATTACAGGAGTAAAGATGTCTTACTGTAATTGCATACAGTCATGGTACCTGGAGTATGGTGTATAGTTTTGTTCTCTTTACCTAAGGGAGGTTATACTTGTCACAGAAGAAGTGCAATGAAGTTTTACTAGTCTAACTCCTGGGACTGTCCGATGAGGAGAGATTGAGGACACTGGGCATGTAATGTTTCAAAGAATGAAAGGTGATCTCACTGAAACGTACAAACTTTTTACAGTGTTTAATGAGGATAGATGCAGGGAGAATGTTTCCCTGGCTGGGGGCCTAGAACTAGGAGACACACTCTCAGAATAAAAGGTGGGCCACTTGGGACTCAGGTGGGAGGTATTTCTTCAGTCATACTGTTGAATCTTTGGAATTCACTTCCGCCAAGAGCTGTGGACGCTCAGTCATTGAGTATATTCAAGACATTGATAGATTTCAAGATATTAAAGACATCAAGGGATATGGGGATGGTGCAGGAAATGGCACTGAGGTAGAAGATCAGCCATGGTCTAGCTGAATAGTGGAAAAGTCTCGAGGGGCCGAAGGGCCTACTCCTTCTCCTTTATTCCTATGTGTTCAAGCCATCCTCTTTTTGCAGCTCTACACATGTATACACGCACGTCACTTTTTTCACTAAGGCTTCCTTTACATTCCCCCTTGTCCTGTTCCAGACCCTTCCTACACCTTGGTTCGCCAGATTGTTATCTCACTCTTTAAATTTCCACAACTTGCTCCCTCTCTCGTTCAAGAGCCTCCCCAGATCTACATTTTCAAGAATTCCTTCAATCACCTTTCCTCAGAGCATCGCTTTTGTTATTCAGTCTTTGAAACACTTTGGGACTTTTGATAATTCTTAACAGATGATATACAAATCCAAGTTGGTGTTGTGAACTTGCCAGGCTGAGGTATTGGGCGTGTTCGAGGATGGGAGTGTGCCAGCAAAACAGGGACTTTGTCGTATACGGATTCTGCAGTAATTTGGTTTGAAAACGGGTGGACCATGATGGGTTTATACGCATTTCCAATACCCAGCTAGCCAAAAGTTTAAAAAATAAATCAGTGTTGTGAAGACTATCCTTCAGCGACACCGTACATTATTTAACAGGATACGGTATAAATTGTCCCCATGCCTCAAATAATAACTCAAATACACTTTTGAACTTTGATATAGAAAGGAAATGTTTATAAAATAAGAGATGTATTTGAAAGCCACTGTAAACATTTGATACCCATGGGAAATGCAAGGTTGCTGCTTCATCAGAGGCAGGAAGGGATCTTATTCTTCCTCCTAGAGGCCCTTATAACTGCATGTTCTTGTTCTTCCACGAAGACATTGTTTGTACGTTTCCTGTCAATCAATGTTGGCCAATTTGGGCCAAAAGTGATTCCTCAAATTTCATTTTCCACCTGAAATAAATCATTATTTATTGACTTTTGCCGGCTGGAAAATTCCGCCCACAGGGTGTAAAGTTGGGATTTTTATCATCAATTATCTTAAATCACTGGTGAAACAGAGGCAGTCCTACAGAAAGACTAAAAATGAAACTCCATCTCCCAGAATAATCACTTCTTTGGAATATTTTTCCTGTTCATTCCACAGTATTCCATATGAATCCGCTGACTAATAAAAGCCAGAGTGCTGTGCTGACTTTCTTAGCGTGTGGACAGGGCATCAGGGGACAGCGAACAGCTCTAGCTCTAGAGGTTTGGATGACAATAGCAACTGCGAGAGTGAAGTTAGGTTGGTTTCAAGATGACATTGCAATTTTGCAGAAGAGTATCATAGGATGGAATATGGAATCTTACAGCTTAGAAGGAAGTCATTCGGCCCATCATTCCCGTGCTAGTCCCTCACCCCAGCTTCTTCCCCATAATGCTTAACCGTAATGTTTTGCTCCAATACCCACGCTTGTATCATCATAGAATCATAGAATCAGTGCAGAGAAGGCCATTCGGCCCATTGAGTCTGCACCAGGCCCTCTCCTCCCCCTATCCCCATAACTCATACATTTCACATGGCTAATCTATCTAACTTACATACCTTGGGACATTAATGGGCAATTTAGCATGGCCGATCCAGCTAATCTGCACATCTTTGGACTGTGGGAGGAAACCAGAGCACCCGGAGGAAACCCATGCAGACACGGGGAGAACGTGCAAACTCCACACAGACAGCCACCCAAGGTCGGAATTGAACCTGGGTCCCTGGTCTGTGAGGCAACAGTGATTTGATTTGATTTATTATTGCCACATGTATTAATCTACAGCGAAAAGTATTGTTTCTTGTGCGCTAAATGGACAAAGCATACCGTTCATAGAGAAGGAAACGAGAGGGTACAGAATGCAATGTTACAGTCATAGCTAGGGTGTAAAGAAAGATCAACTTAATCCAAGTTAAGTCTATTCAAAAGTCTGATAGCAGCAGGGAAAAAGCTGTTTTTGAGTCAGTTGGTATGTGACCTCAGACTTTTGTATCTTTTTCCCGACGGAAGAAGGTGGAAGAGAGAATGTCCAGGGTGCGTGGGGTCCTTAATTATGCTGGCTGCTTTGTCGAGGCAGCGGCAAGTGTAGACAGAGTCAATGGATGGGAGGCTGGTTTCTGTAATGGATTGGGCTACATTCAGAACATTTTGCAGATTCTTGCGGTCTTGGGCAGAGCAGGAGCCATACCAAGCTGTGATACTATACCAGAAAGAATGCTTTCTATGGTGCATCTGTAAAAGTTGGTGATCCGTGCTTATCTGTGTTATCATATTTAAAGTACACAATAGTATTAATATAACTAACGTTAATGGCATGAAGCCTGTGATGAACTATTATTGATCATGTGGTTTGTCGGATAGAATATAGAGAATAATGGATGAGAGCAACTTGAAGAAAAGAATCTCATTTGGTGATGACATCAGCTAGGTAAGTGAAGCTCAGTTGGGTAGCTGCCAAAAGAACACTCAGATGATGTTCACTGTTGTCACTCCCAGCACACACCATTTCTTTAATACAAGTAGCAGCACTATTAAAAACACTCAGATTATTTATGATCTCATCACAGAGGACTCAATTCATTCTTTCATCACTGCCAAGACTCCTGTAATTTAATCTGCAATGGGGGTGTCGGAAAATAGCACTGTTCCAAATGTGATAAGGGAATTAACCAGCTCATATACACGACGTATGTTTACAAGGTTCAGCAGTCAAATTTAAAATATGTATATTGGAACCTCGCTTATTCAAACCCCAAATAGCAACAGACTGTTTTGAAACGAAGCTTTCAATCAAAAGTTACGTAATGGTTCTTTCATTGTTTGTACTGCCCTTGTCTCTGCTCCCGTACTCAGGGTAATGTCGCACCATATGTGCCAGAGAAAACTTAGAACATCTCAGCTGTGGTATGTGACTTGGCGAACCGTGCAGTGCTCACTGCCAGTGACTGATTGCGCTCGCTGTGCAAGAATCCTGTTTTTGGAATCCAAATCACTCAAGTTTACAAATCATGTTATTTTGAATAATTGTGCCATTTTAATTAGTGAGACAGCTCTCACCACTTTCATGACTGAACTTGTGCCCTTAACTCGATAACAGTCACGAACAACTGATTTTGACCTGAGGCATGGTTCGGAATTGTCCCATTTTGAGAGAAGTGTGGTTGGCTCCAGCTTTCCCGCTGGCCGGAATGGCGGGATCTCCCTCCAGATTCTGCATTTCGAACCTCATTAATTAGGCACAAGTGTGGCCCCACCTTCCCCTCCTCTCTCCTGAACCATCTGTCCACCCACCATCAACGGCAGTTCGAAGGTCCCGACGCCATATTTAAATACCAGCTCAGCGCACTCGTATCACTGTCTCCAGCCCACCTGTCTTCACCAGACTGTGCAGGGTATCAGCGACCCAGAGGGAAAAGACCAGCAGCCTGAGGAAGAAGTCTGTTCCTCGCTTCAAACATGCCCTGGCACGCTGGTTAGCACTGCTGCCTCACAGCGCCAGGGACACGGGTTCGATTCCGGCCTTGGGTCACTGTCAGTATGGAGTTTGCACGTTCTCCTTGTGTCTGCACGGGTTTCCTCCGGGTGCTCCGGTTTCCTCCCACAATCTGAAAGACGCACTGGTGTGGTGGCCATGTTAAATTCGCCTTCAGTGTACCCGAACAGGCACTGGAGCATGGCAACCAGGGGATTTTCACAGTAATTTCATTGCAGTGTTAATGTAAGCCAACTTGTGACACTAATAAATAAACTAAACTCCCCCAAGCCCATCACCTGCGAGGCCCCCATGCTCCACTTGGACTCTACCCATTGCATCTGAAGTCTTTGTTCATTTTGACCCCCTTGTTTGTGAACTTTTAATGCAGTCTTGTTAGGGCCCAGTTTCCCTCCCCTCAGTCTTCCCTCTGTCTTCCATGGTTCATCTTCTTCATCCACCTCCTTGTTCCTCTGCCTGTCATTATCAGCCCTTGCACTTCCCCCTGCTTTGCACAACCCTCCTTCCACATTTGCCTTCATCAGGTCACGCCATACCCTCCACCGACCCTACCCTGCACTCGGCACCCAGTCGAACTGTCGTCCTTTGTTGTAGTGGCTGTATGAGTCCCACAGCACAGTGCTGCCCAGATAGACACAGGTGAGTGGCACCGGGGTGGGATAGAGATCCCTGTACTCCTCAACCTCCAGCGCTGCACTAAACCGGGGCGGTGACACAGGAGGGTCCAGCAGCACGGTGCTGTAATGAAGACGAGCTCGACATGGAGTTAGAGAGCAGGAACCAGTTTGCCCTGGCAGAGTGATGAACAGCACTATGGCAGAGAGGTTGTTATACACACACCAAAGTCTCTTGTGAACTGAAGACTGCCATATGCATATTGCTCTTTATCGAGTGTATCTTAGGCCAATGCAATGATGTCATGATGCAAGATTGAAAGGCCTGATGGGAAACCAGTGGCCAACTGTTTTAATTAGTATTCATGGGATGCAAATGGCTCTTACACCACCAGCCTGTGAGAAGACCAACCCACCATTGGGAGAATTGTAATGCATTAAGATAGATAGATTTTTGAACAGTAAATGAATTAAGGTGAGCGGGTGGGTAAGTGGAGCTGAATCTACGAAAAGATCAGCCATGATCTTATTGCAGGCTTGAGGGGCCAAATGGCCTACTCCTGCTCCTAGTTCTTACGTCATTATGTTCTTATGATGTTCTTTTTTTACTTTTCAGTTAGATGTCAGCTGAGTTCAGCTCCACTGTGTAATGCAGAGTTACAGCTGCTGAATAGAGTGCAATAATGAGGCTGGTTTCATATCTTTACTTAAACTAACTCCTTTAATTCATTTCATGGGTCTACGATAACATTCGATCCTCAAATTGGGACGTCTATGCTGTGGAGGGCAGGAGACCTGTTGGCTCCATTTGTGTAACATTTTGGCACATTTTGGTTTATTTGTCTCCCATGTTAGCCGTTCATTACTGTCAACCTCTCCAGCAAGTCCATCTAGGTCTGGAGTCCTCCAAAATTATTATCCATTTTACACTCAATAGTACTCTATAATTAGCAGCAATGATGTCCTCTTGTTATACACATACACACACACTTGCTATACACACACACGCGTTATACGCACACACACACTTTATACACACACTTTATATACACACACACACACTATACACACACACTATACACAGACACTATACACACGCGTTTTATTCACACACCCATTTTATTCACACACACACACCCTCACTTCCATTAATTCAACCCTGACTGTCCTTGTTAACTTAAATATTTATTGCTGAGTGACAGCAATGCCTGCATATCGCTGTTTGTGATGGCCTAGACCTCTTTGAGATAAGTACAGCTATTTCTGATTCTGTGGCTCCTTATCAACTCCTGAGTATTTTGTAATGGTTCCATAAATAGGAGCAGAATAGCAGCAAATGCAGCCCAGGAGTCAGCTGCACATTTATGGTCCAGGAAAAGAGCAGAAGATGCAGTATGGGGGTTCTCAGAATATGCCAGCCAGGAGGATGGAACTTCATGGAATTTGACAAACTGATTGCAGGAATTATAATTAAATTTACCGCCGTTTCCAAATGTGGAAGAAGTCTAGTTACGGGAGTTGGGAAAGTGTACACAATGAATCAGAATTAAATTGACAATACAAGAGGGTGAGTAAACTATTACATATTATTTGACAGAATTATTATTGCAAAGTTAGAAACATTTAGAAATATTTAACATACCCATTCTGTTTAGCTTAACATACTTTCAGGTTAATTTAATTTTTTTGTCCTGTTCTATCCAAAGCATTTTTGCATAAATTAATCGATATACTTAGCATTTCATCATTCTTTTAAAAGAATAGGTTATTCATTCTATTAATGTTTTACCACAACATGAAAGAAAGTGGGAGGCTCACAGACTGAACAAAGTGATAATTACATGTGTTCAATTAAGCTACAATAAACAAGGAATCTGCACTGACTTTTTCCGATGTTACCTAATGATACAGCCAACTGACTAATCACAGTATGAGAAACTGCAAACACAATCAAATAAAATAGTTTCCTTGACATGTTGATGCAAGATGATTTCCAGTCTAATGTCACAGTATGCAAGTTAGATCTTTTTGACAGCTGACCAAAAGCAAACAATGCTTTGAACCGGATTTTACCCTCATCAAATACAATGGGCCGGATTCTCCAATGTCACCCATGGCTGGGATTCTCCAGTCTCGCTGCTGCGGATGGAGATTTGGCTGAGCACCAAATTCTCCCGTCTTGCCGGCAGCGGTAGCAGAGCGTGGAAGACTGGAGAATTCCAGCCAATGTTTGATACTATGATAACAGTGCCTGAAGTGTTGCAGCCCTCTGGTATGGATGGCTTGCATTACTTGATGCCATGTAATTATTACAGTTGCCATGTCTTGCTAGACATTTTCTCGAAGGTTTGGTCATGACATTTGTTCATATAGAGGAACACAAGAAATAGGAGCAGAAGTGACCATGTGGCCTGTTGTGTCTGCTCCGCCATTCCATGTTTGTTTGTGCTTAATATGAATGAAGGTGCAGCCTTAATGGGCACAGGTCTGAATTCATGGCTGAACTTGGGCTTCAACTCCACTTTCCCACCTGATCACCATGTCTCTTGATTGCCCGAGAGACCAAAAGATCTGTTTATACCAGCCTTAAATGTATTCAATGTTGGAGCATCCACAATCTTCCGCTGTTTGATCATGTGGTATTCCACCACATACCATCTAATCATGTAACATTTAGTCAATTTGCAAATATTGTTGGATTTACTTTGCAAAGGTTCTGAATTTCACCAACAGCCAAATAAATATTTCAGATGTCTTTGTTTTGCAAATGGAAGCTTTTAGTGAGCTGAATGACAAAACAGTTTACAAATCACAGCAAGTCTGGGTGACCACTCATCCAGCTGTTTTTTGGGTTACCGCCAAACTTACTTTCTTTGTCAGGAAATGATCTTCCACTATTTGAAACCCTTTCACTTCTCACTATTGCTGCCTTTTGCCTGTCTGTCCATCAAACAACTGTCCTCAAGTGACTGATTTGGACCAATCCTTTTCTCAGGACTTCATGTGGATAATTCAAATTGGAGGGAAAATTCAAAAGCTAGAGGGTGAAAGATTCACACCCATCCGTGTAGGGTCTTTCCCAATCCCAGGATTTTACTATCTTTGTCACGTGTTTCCCTCGGTTTTCTCTGTCTCAGATCAGTCTGAGGCCCACGGGGTCAAGGTTCCGCTTTTCTCCTGGGTTTCCAGCAGCAGTATCTGGGAGAAACAAACCGGAATTCTCAGCGAAGCTCAGATAATCTGGGTGGTCTAGCTAGCCAATGCATAATGTGAATTACAAAGCTGCTGGAGCTCAAACCCTGTGCCCTTTAAGGCATGCCTTTATTCAAATTAAGGGCAGTGCCCAAAACTTCCAGTGCAAAGAGTTGCCCCTGACCAAGTGTTGCAGACTGCCACAAGGACTATGTGCTGAGAGATGCACTCAAGCTTGGGACAGCTGCTGCAGAGGCGCAATGAGGAAAGATTGCTGTCTAAGACCTTTCATGATGTGGAGATGCCGGCGTTGGACTGGGGTAAACACAGTAAGGAGTCTAACAACACCAGGTTAAAGTCCAACAGGTTTATTTGGTAGCAAACACCACTAGCTTTCGGAGCGCTGCTCCTTCGTCAGATGGAGTGGAAATTTCCACTCCATCTGACGAAGGAGCAGCGCTCCGAAAGCTAGTGGCGTTTGCTACCAAATAAACCTGTTGGACTTTAACCTGGTGTTGTTAGACTCCTTACTGTGTAAGACCTTTCAGCCATAGGACACTGAGGGGAAGGGAATTGAATAGAACCCCTCGGGCTGAGGGGTTCACATTGAACATATGTGATAAATATTACATATATCACAACTGTATTGAAGCACCTCAGAATGCAACTTGATCTATGTAGAACATTTGAATGTTATTGCACTATGATGGCCATTTTGAAATATTTATGATACTCTTTCAGATATTTAATGAATAAAGTACATTTTTGCAACAAAGAGCAATGTGGTTCCAGTGCTGAATAGCTCCTTTTTAAAAACAGGCATTTCAAGAGAGGACCACATGAAAAGTCTGCCCTTTCCCATTGGTTGCTCCTGTCCTCTCCTTTGAACCATTCTTCATTTGCTCTGGCTGCAAGGCCTCCACTTGTCAACGTGTAAAAGCTCAGTCAAATTATCTCATGACATTTTCATGCACTCTTGTGACTCCTTAAGCAATACCAAATTCGATGCTGGAAAATATTCTGAAATAACTCTCTCATTGATTCAGTCTATATATATGCTAACCTAAAAATTCCTGTTTCTCCAGCCAGACAAGGGTTAACTAAGCGTCATTCCATTGTCTAAAGCTACTCATCACCTGAGAACTTTCCTGCTTTCAGCAATCACAATAAAATACCACCAGTCATTCAAAGCAGTGGGAGCCCAGCAATTCTGACACACACTGGAGATGCCAGGGCAGTGTAAACACAGTTTCACTGATTAGGAAAGACTTGTGACCCCCCCCTCCCGGACATCTCAAAACTCTTTCCAGCCGTTGAATTAATTTTGAAGAGCAGTCATTGCTGTGAGGTAGAAAATCACATGAATCTAAATCATAGAATCCTACAGTGCAAAAGGAGGCCATTCGGTCCTTTGAGTCTGCACTGACCACAATTCCACCCAGGCCCTATCCCCATAACCTCATGTATTTACCCTGTTAGTCCCCCTGACACTAAGGGGCAATTTAGCATGGCCAATCCACCTAACCTTTGGCGTGTGGGAGGAAACTGGAGCACCCGGAGGAAACCCACCCCGACATGTGGAGAATGTGCAAACTCCACACAGACAGTGACCCGAGCCGGGAATCAAACCCGGGTCCCTGGCGCTGCGAGGTAGCAGTGCTAACCACTGTGCCGCCCATGGTGGAAGAAGAATAGGAAAGGAGAGAAAGAATTTCCAGCAACTGGAGCCCCACCTGAGAAACAATCGGTGCAACATAACAGGAAATAGCAGAAAGGATGAAAGCATCCCCAGGCCCTGCAGCTTTCACAAGAAGTGGAAGCATTATTCGGTGCTGGCCTGGACACAAAAGGCACTCAAAACAATACAAGTCAGTGCAAACAGACATTGGCCTCTGGGTAAACTGTCACCAAACACGCAAAAGTTCTGGATTTCAGTAGCATATATGAATGGGCAAGAATATGGCAGATGGAATATAATGTGGAAAAATGTGACTGTAATCCAGTTTGGTAGAAGGAAGAAATGTGCAGAGTATTTCCTAAATGATAAGAAATTAGAAAGTGTAGATGTACAAAGAGACCTGGGTGTTCTTGTCCACAAGTCACTGAAGGCTAATATATAGATGCAGAAAGCTGTTAGGAAGGCTAATGGAATGTCAGCATTTATCGCAAGGGCTCTGGAGTACAGTAGTGAGGTCTTGCTTCAATCGTGTAGAAGCTTGGTTACCTGGATTACTGATGCGTGATATAACACACGGGAGGCAGGATGTACCCGGGAAATAAAGGCTTTTATTGCCAATAATAACAGAGCTACTATATACAGTATACGATCCCAGACTAAAGGGTCACCAGGCAGAGCAATGACCTTTATACCTCTCCCAGGAGGCGGAGCCAACTGGGGTGTACCATAGGACTATATTAACAGGTAGAACAGCCCAACCCTAACCCCAACAGTAACATATCTACAGACTCATAGTACTGGCCAGACCATGGCTCAGCACTACCTGGTGGGAACCAACAATGGTTCACCACAATTACTGTGTGCAGTTTTGGTCCCCTTACTTCAGAAAGGATATTATTGCCACATAGAGACTGCAAGAAAGGTTCACCAGACATGTTCCGGGATGGCGGGACTGTCTTAGGAACAGCGATTGGGAAAACTAGTCCTGTATTATCTAGAGTTTCAAAGAATGAGAGGTGATCTCATTGAAACCTACAAAATAGTTAAAGGAATAGACCGGGTAGCTGCGGATAAGATGCTTCCCTCGGCTGAGGAGTCTAAGACCAAGGGGCATAATTTCAAAATCAGTGGGAAGCCACTTAGGACTGAGATGAGGAGAAATTTCTTTACACAGAGGGTTGTGAATCTTTGGAATTCTCTACCCCAAAGGGATGTGGTAGCTCAGTCAGCAAGCACGTTTAAAGTAGAGATTGATAGATTTCTGATTAGTGATATCATAAAGGATTATGGGGATAGTGTGTGTAAAAGGCATTGAAATGTCCAATCAGCCACAATCACATTAAATAGCAGAGCAGGCTTGATGGGCCGAATAGCCCACTCCTGTTCCTATATGTCCATCTGTGCTGTTTTGGCCACTGCTGGCTGTATTAAGGCTATTTAGTGGCAATGCAATATCATCAGAACTATTCCAACATGGCAGCACTTGGCAAACAGCACAGATGCCCCCAGTAGGATTTGTGTTTGTGTTATGAATTTCACTGTTCAGAGTTTGAATCGAGCTTGTCTGTCTGGCATATTGGTTTTTTAAATCTGAGATTATATTCTAAAGGTTCCTGAGGAACCAAGAATTGCTGTACCAGTTAGTTCCAATTTTAATCTTACTGTAACAGATATGTAGTGAGCTGAATCTCACGCAAACCAGCCTCCCATCCATTGACTCTGTCTACACTTCCCGTTGCCTCGGCAAAGCAGCCAGTATAATTAAGGACCCCATGCACCCCGGATATTCTCTCTTCCACCTTCTTCCGTCGGGAAAAAGACACAGAAGTCTCAAGAACAGCTTCTTCCCTGCTGCTGTCAGACTTTTGAATGGACTTACTTTGCATTAAGTTGATCTTTCTCTCCACCCTAGCTATGACTGTAATAGTACATTCTGCACTTTCTCGTTTCCTTCTCTATGAATGGTATGCTCTGTCTGTATAGCATGCAAGAAACAATACTTTTCACTGTATGTTAATACATGCAACAATAATAAATCAAATCAAATAAAAAAAGTTCGGTGAAAGAACACTGAAGTAATTTCAGTCAGTGTCAGCTGGATAATTGCATGCTTGCAAGCATTTGTCTATTTCACGCTTGGTTTTTGGAAGAAACAGCAGAAAGACAAAAGGCACAAAGTGATCACACAGTGTTCCACGTCTCACACAGGATTCTCCCAATCGATGGAGCAGCTCACCAGCGATGGGGAGGCGATGGCCTAGTGCTATTATTACTAGACTATTAAACTAGAAACTCAGCTAGTGTGCTGGGGACCTGGGTCGAATCCCGCCATGGCAGATGGTGGAATTTGAATCCAATTAAAAAATCTGGAATTAAGAATCTACTGATGACCATGAAACTATTGTCGGAAAAACACATCTGGTTCACTCATGTCCTTTAGAGAAGAAAATCTCCGTCCTTACCTGGTCTGGCCTACATGCAAATCCAGAGATACATCAATGTGGTTGACTCTCAACTGCCCTCAGGCAACTAGAGATGGGCAATAAATGCTGGCTAGCCAGCGATGCCCATGTCCCACGGTTAAGCAGATTGCAGCCTCTGTGGCAGCACTATTTCACATAGGATTCACATTTGGCACATGCAATGAATCTCAGAACATGGTAGCTTTGGATTTAAATATTGTCCATTCAACAACTTAATAAGCCAAAAGGCACATCATTAACGCAGCCACAAGCTACTTCTGCCAAACAAATTGGCAGTGAATGAAAACTACTCTATACTCCAAATATCACTGCTCTCTAACATGGATAGCACAAGAATTCAATATAACAATAGCTATTTCCAGACTTCCTGAGACCAATATCAGGCCAATCACTACACTCTGCATGCTGCCTGACACCTGGTCAAGGTTAACCATCCCTGTCCCCATGTTGGGTAGAGAGGGTTGGGGGGGGAGGGGGTTCAAAATGCAACTCTCAACACCACTACTTTAAGGGAGCAGGTTGTGGGGTCTTCCCATATTCTGGACTGGAAAGGCAGGACACTTCATTATAATATTTAAATCAGGCTGCTTTGGGTAACTGGGATTCTGATTTAAATTTAATGCTGACCTTGGGAAGCCCAGCAGGAAAATGAAAATGGGAGATTAGAGACAACACAGTTAAGAGCTTTCCTGTGATGATGTGGGCCAGGAATGCTCCTCCTGATCCACGTCCTTTACAGCCCCTCCTCGCTAACCAGATCAGCTGACCCCATCCCCTGATCCCCAGTGATCTGATGGCCTTCCCCCATCTTCTGCCTTGCAATCCTTCCTTTCCCCGAAGGGAACTTGACTTGTTAGCAGATTGGCAGGTGAGTCAAATGCCCCATGGTCTTCGCTAACCCACCACCTATCCCACCCCACCCTTCCGCCCTCCCGATTATCCATCCCATCAACTCCTAATTCTAATTTCTAGGGATGATCCCAGACAGTTGCCGACCAGCCTTCTATCACAGGCTTCCCCATCTGGTAGCCAGCCAGCCTGCCTTCAGTCTGGTTGGGCAACAGAATTAAATGATAATGGGATTCTGCCATATACTTCATCAAAACTGGTGCATGCTTGGGATTTACAGGACCCCCAACCCACCTTCACCCTCCTCCCCACAACAAAAAAAAGAGACATGTTCCCTGTAAATATTGGGGCTATGATTTCCAGCGTTGCATGGGAGTTAATGCAAAAACCTGTTCTCTTTGACAATTCACGTTACAACTGATGCGACAGCAATACTGGGACAACTTGACACTTTTTTTTAGATGGTTGTTGGTAGCATCCCAACACCAACAGTGCGATTAGAAGTTAATGTCTCCATGAATGCTGATAAAAAAAACTTATCTGCTACTGAAATGTTTCTTTAGAGATTACTTTACAAACAGATGTGAGCAGAACACTGGCAGTGCTCAGCATTGTTCTCATACTGAAATGCAGTCCTTCAGGAAGAGAGATCAAGGTCAACAAAAGTCTTTACAAAGCTCTGCCTCACTGTGTGTTGAGAATAAATGCTGCTTTGGCAATTCAATTCACATCCCCTGAGCGTTTGATTTCTCAATGGTGGACAACAAAAGGAGGAGGGGTGCTAATATTGGGTATTCTAATCCGACTTAGAGGAATTCGCTTGATCTAAATTTTCCATTTTTGAAAGATTAATTTAAACAACATACAAATGTTTCTCCACTGGGTACATGAAGCCATGTCAGGTTCTGGAATAGATATACTGGAATTATATTAGACAAGGTGAGTTTCCTCCGGATGCTCCGGGTTCCTCCCACAGTCCAAAATTGTGCAGGTTAGGTGGATTGACCGTGCTAAATTGCCCCTTAGTGTCAGGGGCACTCGCTAGGATAAATGCATGGGATTATGGGTATAGGGCTAGGTGGGATTATGGGCGGTGCAGACTTGATGGGCCGAATGGCCTTCTTCTGCACTGTAGGATTCTATGAAGGTATCTCTGTACACTTACTATCATTTTGGCGTCAGTCTATCTTTATCAGTAGATGTTGAGCAAAGACAGAAGAAACTTTCAGCCGACCAGTAATCAAAGATGACCTTCAGTCTTTCTCAGTTTTTGGACAGATACACAGCAAGGAGACTGTCTTAAACCATAACTCCAGTGTGTGCACTCAATCTGTGTTGTATGAAATGGATGGGAGTGCCCAGTAATGGGATATCTTGAAGCAGAGAACCAATCACAGTATTTAACATTCTCTTGTTAAATGATAAAATCTATCTTTATTTGATTTGCAGCTGCACAATTCAAAATGGATCAGCAGTTATTATTGGAAGCCAGTAATTGATGTTAATATATTTCTTCCTATGATAAACCAATCCATGACTGTTCCCCCTCCCCTCATCAACCATCGATTTTCTATGTCAGTTCATTTCCCCTCATGGTGCAAGCATTAGAGGTAACATCCCAACCAAGATTGGGGGAGATGGTGGCGTGGTGATGAGGTTGCTGGACTAGTAATCCGGAGGCCCAGGCTAATGTCCTGGGGACCTGGGTTCAAATCCCACCATGACCAGCAGATTGAATTCGAATTCAGTTAATAAATCTGGAATTGAAAGCCAGTCATCAGTGATGGTGGTCATGAAACTATAGACTGCAGTATGAACCCATCTGGATCACTGAAGCCTTTTAGGGAGGAAATGTGCCATCCTTACCCAGCGTGGCCTATACGTGACTCCAGACCCACAGCAGTATGGTTGGCTCTTAACTGCCTTTTCCAACGCCTCGCAAGGTATCCAGTTCACCCAAACCGGGATGGGCAACAAACACTTGCCTTGTCAGCAATGCCCACATCCAAGGAAGTAATAAAACAAATCTCCAGCTCGGAGTCAGAAGGTCTGAACTTGCCCAGAGCTCACTCCAGACCGTTCTGGCTCTGAATTCTGGGTTTACACCCAGTGTAATATTAGGTTTTGGGGACTCATTAAACCCTCCTGCTCTGTACACTATTGACTGGTATAAAGGTGGTTAGGGCCATGGAAAGAGCATTCATCTGATACCCCTTCAGACTGTTAATCGACCTTCAAATCCTTCCTCTACTTCCCATTCTGGTGTCAAGCACCTCATCCAACAGGCCGTCATTAAGGAAACTTGGGTCCAAGTGTTTGAAAAAGGGATATTTTATATAAGCTTGACGCGATAAAGTGAAAAATGGAAACAGAAAACATTATACCAGCACAAAACTGATTACTAAGAAATAATAAATCTTCCAAATTAATGCAAAAGAGCTTTGTTCTGATCCAAACATGCAAATAGAAATCATGTTTCAAGACAAAAATAATGCAATTATTTGTTGTCACCTAAGCATTCGACCTCATCACATTTGGAGTAAATCCACCAACTGTGTGCATATTTTTCATTTGGGTCTAAGCCCAGGACAAACTCTGGTGAAATTGTCCAATTTCTTTTCAGTCAGGGTTGTTACACAGGTTAATTCTTTCCATCATGACTACTGTATTGTAGTCAAGCCCAAGCTCCAGAAGTGAAAGGACTGTGCATTTCACTCCATTGCACCATCCAGTTCTTTCCCTTCTTCTCCAATATTGTAATCCAAGACTTGTGCAGTGGATGAGTTGACGCTGTATTGCACATTTACTCAGATGATGCCACAACTTTTGTTATTTGGGGAAACTCAAGGCAATGGCCTAGTGGTATTATCACCAGACTATTAATCCAGGAGCTCAGCTAATGTTCTGGGGACCCGCGTTCGAATCCCACCATCACAGATGGCAGAATTTGAATTAACTAAAAAATATTTAGAATTAAGAATCTACTGATGACCATGAAACCATTGTCAGAAAAAGCCATCTAGTTCATGAATGTCCTTTAGGGAAGGGAATCAGTCACCTTTACCTGGTCTGGCCTACATGTGACTCCAGAGCTACAGCAATGTAGTTGACTCTCAACTGCCCTCCATGGGCAACTTGGGATGGGCAATAAATGCTGGCCAGCCAGCGACGTCCATATTCCACAAAGGAGTAAAAATAAAAGTCCCACTGTGGCAAAGTTGGAGGGGTTTTAATCAAAGTTATTAAAATCATGCAGGGTTTGGAGAAATTATTTCCTCTGGTTAAGGACTTAGTGTTGACGGGTTATCAATTTAAAATTGTTCCTAAGGAGGGGGAGGAGAGAGGTTAAACAAAATTTATTCCAGGTGTGGAGTGCTAAATATACTTTGCCACTGGGAAGGTTGAGCCGGAGACCATTGCACCTTTGAAAGGGAAATTGGGTAAATAATTGATTCAGAGGACAATCTTAGGGGGACGGCAAGTTAATGGGGTCAGTTTAGGATTGCTCAACAGAAAAGCCTCCACGGACACAAATCGTCTCGTGTGTTGTAAAGAAATTTGATTTGATGGACAAAAAATTATTCAAAAATCACATTAGCTGCCAGATAGATATGTATATTTTCCTTGGCCTTCAAACATTGAGCGTGATATGCTGAATACCTTGCTTCTCAAAATAAATAGGCAAATTAATCAGACACAATATCCTGCTGCAGATTAACTTAGCAATCAGTGCATTGTCTCATTCTTTTAAGCACTTCCCCTCAGACACTGGAACAATGATCTGAAGATAGTGAAGAACACAGCATTGCTAATGCTATGAGAGACCATTTGAGTCTATAAGCAAGACCAAATATGACTGATTACGACACAACAACTATGCCAAGCTTTGGGCAAATATTAAAAACTGTCAGCCGACATTTTATGTTTGATTTATTTCAAAAATTATGTGACGGGAAATCAAACAGAAATGAATACTGCAGCAGTTTGGTAAGTAAAGCATACATTTTGGATTAGGTTAATGAGCTAGCAGTGACATTTTATTAAGCATGAAAAGTAAAATTGTTCTATGTATTTCTAAAGATTGAGAGCAGCAACTGTTTCAATTCATTAATTTTGAAGTGCTGCATATTTCTGGCAGCTTTCTGAGATCATTTATGAAAGATAAAAGCATGAGTCTTTTGAGTCTCGGCATCTTTCAGCTTTAAGCACTGCTCTGTAACTCATGGTGCAACTTTCTCATTTCCTGAATATTTCAGACAGAATTAAATTGTTATTTCTAGTAGGTAAAAATGTTGCTTTTAAATGGATAGAATCTTGTTCCCTTCAAAAATACTCTTGGGGCAGGGCCATCTCCAGGTGCCGCCCCATTTTTGCCGGAATGGTTCTGCTGGTGTGATTTGTTTGGCTGGGTGTTCATCATTGGCCCCCTCAGGGCCCTCACTCCAGTTCAGGAGGGTGGGCAGGTTCATGAGGCTGCAGGCTCCATTACAAGATGGGAATCTGAAGGTGCTTCCATCCTGACAGGTTCTTTGAAGAAGTTTGCAATTGTTTAATAAAAGTATGGCCACAGCTGCAAAGCCACCGAATATTTATGCTTTAAAATTCATACATAGAATCCCTACAGCACAGGAGGAGGCCATTCGGCCCATCGTGTCTGCACCGACCACAATCCCACCCAGGCCCTACTCCCGTAACCCCACACATTTACCCTGCTAATCCCCCTGACACTAGGGTCAATTTAGCATGGCCAATCAACCTAACCCGCACATCTTTGGACTCTGGGAGGAAACCGGAGCACCCGGAGGAAACCCACGCAGACACGGGGAGAATGTGCACTCCACGCAGACAGTGACCTGAGGCCAGAATTGAACCCGGGTTCCTGCCGGTGTGAAGCAGCAGTGCTAACCACTGTGCCACCCAACAGGAACAATCTTCAATTGTTTTGATGGGAAACCAGGTGAACACTCAATGAGGCAAGGCTTGATAATATTAAGTTTATTTACTTTACAATCAGTGGATGTGCATAACATAACATAAGGAATAGGAGCAGGGGAAGACCATGTGGCCCATCGAGACTGCCCCACCATTCAATCTGACCATGGTTGATCTTAAGCTTCAACTCCACTTTCCCACCTGCTCCCATATCCCTTGATTTTCAGAGACCAAATCTATCCCAGCCTGAAATATATTCCATGACATTGCATCCATGGAGCAGGGAACTCATCTTAGGCCCAGTGGCTGGCACAGCTGCCTCGCAGTGCTAAGGGCCCACGTTCGATTCCTTGGGTTGCTGTCTGTGCGGAGTCTGCACATTCTCCCAGTCTCTGTGGGGGCTTCCTCCGGGTGCTCCGGTTTCCTCTCACGGTCCAAAAGGCGTGCTGGTTAGGTGCATTGGCCATGCTAAATTCTCCCTCAGTGTACCCGAACAGGCGACTAGGGGACTTTCACAGCAACTTCATTGCAGTGTAAGCCTGTGTAAGTACGCCTACTTGAGACACCAACAAAGATATTGGCCGGGATTTTCCAGCCTCGCTGTGGCAGGTTCTCCCACAGCAAATGTAGCGAGCCAGCAAAAAGCCCATTGACTTCGGCAGGACCAGAGGACGTAGTCAAAAAAATCCCATCCACTGCTTTTGTAAATAGCATTCTGCATTTCTAATCTCATCACCTTTCCGACCTTTGCCTCACCTTTCCCTTTAACAAATTGGGATGCCATCGTCTTCTGCCTGTTTTTTTCTCTCCCTGAACCTCTGTCTCTTTCCGTAGAGAGACAGAGACCAAAGTGCTTTCTCGCAGAGCAAACACGATGTTCTTCTTGACCAGCTGGCCAAGCTAATAAATTTCCTACCCTTTAATCTCTGAGAAAAACTACTTCCTTTCAGCGCATGAACTATCTTTCATCTAGGTCGTTTAAAAAAAAATCATCCCAGTCGAGATCACCCTTCAAAAAATATTCTCTTTTTCTCATTCTATTCTAGCGTAAACTGATATTACAGTCCTAAAACATGACAGTAACCATAGCGATGAAGGACTTTATTCCATATTTGCTAAATATATGAGAAAATAAAGCTCCACGAACTTCATCTTTGCCAGTAGGGTAACTAGACTCAAGTCAGATGATAATCTCCCTCACTACCATCTTTCCAAGGGCAATTAGGGATGGGCAATAAATGCTGGCCTAGTCAATGAAGCCCACATCCCTTGAAGGAATAAAGAAAATGTGAAGGACAGGGCTATGTGGGGATTAACAGCTGAATACAGCTATCAAACATGCAGATTGTCACAATAGTCCTTTTATTTGTTGTGGTAAACCTACCCTTGTTGGTTGCTGGATGATTTGAGATGAGTTAGGATAATACATTTTCATATTTGTTGTTGGGAAGTGGGTAATATTAGCAAGGCAGCATTTATAGTTCACACATAGGGCCCCATTTTACCATTTGGAGTCTGAGGGCCGGATCCGGGCATAATACAGATCCGAGCCCGGAATCCTCTTTGCAGCGCGCCCATACGCTTTTTGCCGGTTGCGGTCCGATCCGCGCAGTGGGCGGGGCTTAGCGCTGCCGGACCCATCGGAGCTCTGAACTGCGCATGCGCAGTTCAAAAAAAAATCTGAAGCAGGGTGCCCGGGCGAGAAAAAAAAGCAGAGAGAGCGGCTCTCTGACACATGGAAGAGTTGGCAATAATTATACCTGCTCTTGTTAGAGAAAATATTGTTCTAACAATCTGATAACGCTATTAAGCTCAAAGCTTTTGTCGAAAGATTACACTTGGATCTATTTCAACTGTCTACTTTTGTCTCAGTAATGAATGTGAGCTGCTTGGGTTATTTTGGGCTGATTGTGTCTACTTGCAGGGCTCAAGTGAAAAATAAAATGTGCATTTCTGAGAATCTTCAACCACACAGAACAAAGTACATCCAAATCATTTTGAGTGTCTGTTCATTCCTGTTGTCACAGAGACATCTCCCCATCAACATATTGTAAAATAAATATATAACAAACCCAGTACTTGCAGCATATATCCTGAAGCAACAGTTCTTTAGAAGAAATTTCTAGTCCCAGGAACATCTCGGATATACTTAAACAGTGTCAGAAGTTTAATATTTTAGATCAAATGAATGTAATGGTAGTTTATGCAGAAAAATTAGTTTATTAACTTTCTAAAGTGTAACAATATTTTGAAAAGAGATGCTTTTTACTGTTAAAGGATAGGAATTAAAACATTCAAATGTTTCAATTCCTATCCTTTAACAGTAAAGATAATGAATGGTTTACGTGCCTGGAATGGTTTACGTCCTCCACCCCCGCCCCCAACCAGAGATCCATCCTCCCCATCTCCTCCCTCCCCAACCAGAGATCCATCCTCCCCCCACTCCTCCCCCCCACAACCAGAGATCCATCCTCCCCCCCTCCTCCCCCCCATCCAGAGATCCATCCTCCCCCTCCCCCCCCAACCAGAGATCCATCCTCCCCCCTCCTCCCCCTCAACCAGAGATCCATCCTCCCCCTCTCCTCCCCCACAACCAGAGATCCATCCTCCCCTCACTCCTCCCCCCCACAACCAGAGATCCATCCTCCCCCCCTCCTCCCCCCCATCCAGAGATCCATCCTCCCCCTCCCCCCCCAACCAGAGATCCATCCTCCCCCCTCCTCCCCCTCAACCAGAGATCCATCCTCCCCCTCTCCTCCCCCACAACCAGAGATCCATCCTCCCCCCCTCCTCCCCCCCAACCAGAGATCCATCCTCCCCCCTCCTCCCCCCAACCAGAAATCCATCCTCCTCCCCCCCCCCAACCAGAGATCCATCCTCCCCTCCTCCTCCCCCACAACCAGAGATCCATCCTCCCCCCCTCCCCGCCCCCCCCAACCAGAGATCCATCCTCCCCCCCTCCCCGCCCCCCCCAACCAGAGATCCATCCTCCCCCCCTCCTCCCCACACACTCGCAGAGCCGCCACCGACCCGGGACGGCAGAATGGCTGCGACTACAAGACACCCGTAAGTACCGGAGAGCTTTCGGACGCCATGCACCTACCTCCTCGCCAACCCACACTGAGGAAGCGCCGGCTTCTGACTTTTATTAGCAGGTCGCTAAAAGCGCGGATCCGGATTGGGCCGCGTGGTGGTAAAGTGGGATTTGGCGGTAGAGTTGGGCGGGCAGTTCATTAAATTGATTTAAATGCTTGCTCATGCATTTAAATCGTCGGGCCGCCCGATTTAGGCGCGGACCAGATCCAGCCCGAATTGGGTGTCGGTAAAGCCGCGATCTGCTCGGATTCGGGTGCAGAAAGCGTTAAAGGCCCGATGCCCGAATTTACCGTGATTTCGCGCCCAAATCTTTGGTAAAATCGGGCCCATAGTTGTCCAAAAAGTATAGTAAACCATTTAGAAAGTGGAATTCAGCCTCAATTTGATGCTAGACCATTTTGCAAAAGAATGGTGCAGCCATTGTGCCACACTCAAAAACTCAAATATAATACTGCACATAAGACTCATTTATTACTTCCCACAAGTGATAATTTCTTAAATGGGCAATGTTATTGTGCTGGAGTGGGTGAGAGGCCATGCAGCTATGGTAACAGTTTTAATTACCTTGTAAAATCAAGTCACCACTTGGGATTGGAATCATGTGAGCACAACTTCAGATTTTTGCAACCCAGATATTAAAACATGTGATTGGATATTTGTTGGATTTTGTGTGTGATTTGCAAGCTCAGTATTGAGTCTTTTTAATGTTATAAGAAAGCAGATTCTCCCACTCCTCCTCTCCTTATGCTAAAAATAGTAACCCCACAAGTTCATGAGTGTTTACACTTACCATAGTCTCAGCAAGAATCTATCAGAAGACCAGAATTACATTCAGCACGGAGATACTCCAGGTATTTGATATATGTATATATATATTTTATTTATATATATATCATTATGCACCTTATAAGGACAGTGGTGTATGGAGGACAGGATGACGGATGGAGAACCTGTGTTCCCAACCTCTCAGTTGATGTGGGTATGATAGTCAAGTGATGGGCTTCTTTGTTCCAGATGTTTCTGGTCAAAGGGCTGTGGCTTTTAATTATGTAATGCAGCCTATCAACAAGGGTAGACCACTAAGAGAAGGTCTTTGATGTTTCCAGGTGATGGGAGTACCTAATGACCTGCAGCTGGCCGCCCTTCAACCTGATCTTCCTGCTGATTAGGTAGAAAGATGCAAGAGATATGTCCTGTGTGGCACGGGTGTCCATCATTCCATTTAAATAAACAAACCTTCTCCAACCCTCGGAGTGTCAGATGTTCAGTAGTGGATCATCTCAGCACTTGGTCTAATGACCAGACTCCATAAACAGACCATCTAAAAGCACGTTGATAGTTATGCTTTCTCAGTTGATCTTTGGGGGCCAGAGTTCCTTGGATCCACTGATGAATTTATCTCACCCTCTCTCCGAATATTTTCCAGGTGTCTCGCGCCATGGGGCTTTGACCCTTCACCCCATTCAACTGCCTGAATTAAAATTCCCACTGTCCCATAGAACCATAGAACATTACAGCACAGAAGCAGGCCTTTTGGCCCTTCTTGGCTGTGCCGAACCATTTTTCTGCCTAGTCCCACTGACCTGCACCTGGACCATATCCCTCCACACCCCTCTCATCCATGTACCTGTCCAAGTTTTTCTTAAAATGTTAAAAGTGAGCCCGCATTTACCACTTCATCTGGCAGCTCATTCCACACTCCCACCACTCTCTGTGTGAAGAAGTCCCCCCTAATATTCCCTTTAAACTTTTCCCCCTTCACCCTTAACCCATGTCCTCTAGTTTTTTTCTCCCCTAGTCTCAGTGGAAAAAGCTAAAGTTAATTGCTTATTGTCCCAAAACAGAACAATTTTGAAACTAGCCTGAGGTGAGTGGACCTCCATCAAAAATCCAACGACCACTGCTGCCTTTTCACAAGGAATATTAAAGGATCGAAAGTTACGGTCTGCATTCAGTGTAATGCAAACTGCACAAAGGACAGCTACTACAGAGTAAGAATTTTTACTTAAATCCATAAAGACTGATCACAATTAAACATTCTATTCATAACACACAAAGCAGTGAAATTCTTAATGTTTCTAGAAATGTGGAACTGCAAAAAATTAAGCAGACAAAATCCTTTTATCTGAAGTGTGACAGGTAAGCTAAATAAATATAGTAAAACCAGTTGGCAAATGTTGTCTCAGACCCATTCTCCCAACATTTCTGTTTCTCTAATAAGAACAGGATTTATTTTATTGGAAAAAATAATGTTCAGCTTAGCATCCTTGTATTTTTCATATAAACTAATTCTTACAGCAATACAATCTCATGCTAATCTGGTACTGGAAGTTTCCTCTCGCTAAACACGTATTTAGAGTCACAGGCGCTCGTATGAATAATATTATGTCACACTGACGAACTTAATTTTTCCAATACATGTGATGAAACCAGGTTTCCATTTTGTGAAATACCCTATTTAGGAAATCTCCTACCCGACTGTTTAGTTTCCCTTCAGTTCGTGACCTAACACTAACCGTATCTCCAATGCTCCTTCAGAGTAGTTCAGAAAAATAAAAGAAGTTTACTTGCAAGATAGATCTATTACAGTGAAATCTATTGCCCAGCCCCAGAGTTTCAGTGCTTAGAATTGTCTTGCTGCTGGTGATTGCAACATGAGATTACACTTTTAAGCCATCTCACTGGCAACGATTTTCAGGAGCAGGAGATTACAAAAGAATTATCTACTTTGGTGGCCAATGTCTGAGCAGTAAAACAGTATCTGAGGCTCATCTGCACATGCATTCTCATGCATCTAACCCACTTCATTTGCAAGACTTCCTCCTACAGTTTCGAAGGGCGGAATTCTCCCAACCCCCTGCCAGCGGATTTGATGACAGGCATGGGGGAGGGGGGTGGAGGGGGTGGGGGGAGACTAAGGCAGGAGGGCCAGAAATTGGTTTCAAGTTGGCGTGAATTTACAGTGGGATCTTCCACTAGTGTCCGCCATGGCGGGATCGGAAAACCCACCAGAAGCCGGTGTTAACCTTCGTTGCTTCCCGTTAATGGGATGCTAATGAAGGCCTGACTCCCCATGCCAGATTCTCTGCCATATCAGGGGGAAAACATGCCAGCGTCAAACATAATTGCACAATATGTCATGCAGATGTCAGGACAAATCTGAACAACCCCGGGCCTAAATCTAGAATTCGGGATGGAAGCCGTCTGCAATCCTAGACCCTGGAACACCACAGCAGTGAATGCATCTGCAGGTGGACCTTCCAGACCAGGTGTCAAACCTTCCAGCCTCAGAATGTTCCAGACCATCTATCTTCATTCTCAGGAAGTCCACCTCCTTTCTTCAACGATGGGTCAGCGATGTTGGGCACCTTTTCAATATGACACCCGGACACAACAACAGACTACACGCTATCCAAGACTGCCGCGCCACTGAATACGGCGTGAAACTCCTGGATGCATAATTAATGAGGTCGGGGCTGGAAGATTTGGTGTATTACCACGCCAGCCGCCACTGCGGGAAACACTCCACCTTCCCACCCCCACCATGGCATTTAGTCTCAAAAGGGGAGAATTCCATCCATGGGGCGGGATTTTATGGCCTCGCTCGGGTGAGACCAGAAATTTCCGCCCAAGGTCAACAGAGATTTCTGTTTTCGGATCCTCGCCGGCGCCAATTCTGTGGCGGGTGAGGTGGTGGAGTTCCGTCCATAGTCTCCTGGAAATTGTACTGTTGTCTTCACTTAATTTATTACTTTGTTCCAGTTTTAAGGTGGGCCTGTGGCTCAACTGATTGCTAATTATTGTTGATCAATGTACCATATGTACCTAAGAATCTGGATGCAATGTGACGGATCCTTCCCCCAATCTCTAATGAGCACAATCGGTGGAAACCTGACCCTGGGATACTATCTGTTTTGTGGGTCGGGACTGGTTTAGGCAAAGACTATGTTGGTCGAGTTTAGAAGATCGGACACAATGTGAGTAACTCACCCACATTTAAAATTCTGTCATCTTTTCTGCTATTTGATTCCATTCTGCTCAGATGAAGCAGTTTACCGGATGTAAATCATGCAAAAGTTTCAGGGCAGCACGTTGCACGTCTGCTGAACATTACAAATAGAGAAAGAATTGCTGGAGTTTTTAAATGGTGATAGAAACCCATTCCCTTTGGTACAATGCAAATGCTGACTTCTTGCCTTTACGTTTAACTTAATTAATCAACATTTCAATCCTTCAGCAAAGTCCTTTTCCCAGCAGTTAATTAGGTCAGAGCTACTGACTCATGACTTTGGTAATGGGAGTGCGCACAGCAGTGGAATCTCTGTGTTGGTTATACTTTAACTACAGACAAAATACAGAGAGGAATCAAATGCACAGGTTATTCAGCGAATGTGAAATTATTCTGGACTGTAATGTCCTGTCCTGCAGTGGAGAGGAAAAGGGAACAATGGACAAAGGCTGTGATTTAGCAGCCGCATGAGCTGCAAATCTGTAATGACTGCTAAATCTCACAGGAGGCCAAAAACAGGATTTGTGCAGGCGAGATTTCCAAACGCAATCTTCCCAGCCCCCTCCGGTGATGTTATCATCATGCCCAGGAAGGGCGCAAGCCTGATGTATTATACTAGATTTAAATGTGATTAGCGGGCTTAATGCCACTAATTCCACCCTCAACGTATTGTCCCACCCAGCCGGTGTGATGTCATGCCGGTGGGAATAAAACCAGTCTTGATGACCAGGCCGGGGGTGTACAGGTAAATATAGCCTAATGGCACTGCCCCCTGGTCACCCCAATGCTGTGTAGTGGGAGGAGTGTCACCCTTATGCTTGAGGGGGGAGTTTATTTGCAGCATAGATCGAGGCACCCTTTAAAGGTGGCGCTCCAATCTCTGTGGAGCCGGCCTTGCCAACTCTATCAGGCCCTGTCCCACCAGAGTGACGGTGTTAAACCACACCCCCAGATCCTCTGTGCACTGAGCACCAGGAAATCTGGAGTGAAAACTCGGCTGTGCAGCTGGAGAGATACACGTCGGTTTTCAGTCTGAACCTGATGTTCTGACAAATATTGGGCCTATTTCACCCAAAGGTTATGGTTAAGATCACTGCTGGAATCTCACAGGGATGACATGAACACTTTGTCTAACTTTGCAGCACTCAGTATTTCAATATTGTCCTGTAACCTCCTCAGAGTGGCAATCATCAGTGGATCTTTGAGGTGTCCCCCCAAACCCTACGCTGGGGAGACAGGAAGTTAGGGGCGAATGTCTCACAGAATGGCAGTCATAATTTCACATTATTCGAAAGACAAAAGTATTTTCCCCTATTACCTTCTGCTGTCAATTGCTTCAGTGGGGGCAATTGCTATTAATGGTACCCAATTTTTGGGTACAAAACTGACTGGTTAAGAAATGGGGCATTCAACCGACTGCTTAATTAATTGGGCCCATTAGCTCTTATAAGATCAGAAGATATAGGAGCAGAATTCAGCCCATCGAGTCTGCTCTGCCATTCGATCATGGCTGATAAGTTTCTCACCCCCATTCTCCCACCATTTCCCCATAACCTTTGATCCCCTTACCAAGTTGGTACAGTGGTTAGCACTGCTGCCTTACAGCGCCAGGGATCTGGGTTCGACTCCCGGCTTGGGTCATGAATTCTTCCTCAGTGTACCCGAACAGGCGCCAGAGTGTGGCAACTAGGGGATTTTCACAGTAACTTCATTGCAGTGTTAATGTAAGCCTACTTGTGACTATTAAATAAACTTTTTAAAAAAAATCTCTGGAGCTGTTATTTTCCGATGGGAAGTGCTTACATCAATGTGATTTTGCCATTGCCCTTGTCATAGCATCCATTGCGATCCCCCAGGCAATCAAGTACTCTTGTTCTTGTCCCTTTCAGAATTCCAACAATTCATCCTTCAATTGACTGTTCTATTACATCAGGAACCAGTCATCCAAGTTCAAAGACTTGCCAACGAAAAGATTTCTCTTCTGTGGATGTAAGGTTAATGAGCTTCTGTATCATTGCCAAGAGTTATATTTTTTAGTGTTTTCCGTCAGATTTTGTCATTTTTAATTAGAGTTCTACGTCTCCAATCCAGTTGTTATGCATGGATAAATATGTCTTGGTAGAAACGTCATTTGGAATTTTACAGGAAAATTTCTTTCTCAAGGTTTCTCTTGCATTTCATGCAAGAGAAATGATCTACCAATACAGAAAGTCATCTGGCAAATTAATGGATTACAATTTACTTTGCTACAGGTGCATTTACAATAAAAATGACATTGGAAAATCAATCTCAACATTGGCGGAATGAACTGGGGTTGAGAAATATTTTGTGTTCAAAATATTGTAATTTGGCTCTAAGGCTTTAAAGCAGGTCCTCAGTCATCCTCCCAACAACATACAAAGTCTGATCTGAGCCTGTTCATCGACCAATGGTGCCATCTATTTGCATTACATCCATTTTCATTTGAATTTAAAGGGGGCAATTTTCTTTCAATACTTGGGAACATACAACACTCAACCATGTTCCGCCACCTAGATGAAATCATCCATGATCTCTGATCTAACTCCATAACCTCGAGTTCCAAGTCCCTTAGAGCCTTTGGTTAACAAAAATCTTGTCAATTTCAGATTTAAAATTAAAATTGATGTAGCATCAATTGATATTTGCTGAAGAGAGTTCCATACTTCTACACTCTGTGCGTGTGGAAATGTTCCCTAATTTCAACATTTTCAGTGCTAAAGAGTCTCTGAGGTGGCCAAGATGGTGGTTTGGGCTGCAACACTGGTTTAGCCCACCATTAGCTCAAGACACCATCTTGGTAAAGAGCTGCAGCACTGAAAACAGCCACCTGGAGGATCGTTAAGAGTCTCAATGACAACTAGTGCTCATGAAGGAATCTGCATCGCACTTTGGTGGCTAGTACTTCAATTAATGACCTCGTCTATCAGTGAGCAGCTGAACAGGAATAAAGAAATTGTTGCTGAGGATTCTGAGTGTTTACTTAAAGATACACTCAGCTTTCACTGTTCATGTTCTGCTGGATATTTGAAGAGGACCTCACCAAAACACTCATGACATTTACTCTGGAAAATCTCTGAAAACGCCACAGTACCTTATAGTAGTCACCAGAAAGAAGGGAGTTCTTGTTAATGGACCAGCTTGCTTTGGATGAGGAATGGGTGGAGGACATGAGAAACAGATAGGAGGATCAGGGGGTCTTCTACACCACCCCTTATTTCCCAGCTGTTTCATGAATACGGAGCATTCCTCCTCCTCTGAATGTCCTCCACCAAGATCTCAACATGCATCCATTAGTTACCAAGCCATCCTATATGACAGGCCGTGCACTCCACACCATGAGAGGATGCATAGAGCCCATATATATTGCACAATTAAAATCACATCTAAATACTGTTCGAGTTCTAACCTTGTAAGTGTTTGTTTTAGCACCACTGGGCAAGTTTAACTCTTTGTAATCACCCACTAGCCCAAAATCTTCAGGCTAATACCAGACTTTCAAAAGGTGTGTTTTATTAGCACAACACCCACTGTGTGCCATGTTTTTATCCTATTAACCAAATAACTCTTTAAATATCTCAAACGTATTATACCAAGGAGCTTTGATGTAAATACAGTGAGGGCACAAAATGGAGATCAGAAGCACCCATTGTTTGGGTGCTAGAGGTGCCACGTGATGTCTGATGCCAAATGCCAAACAAGAGGCATCCTTTACCTGTGTTTGAAGCAGCCATTCATCCATTTGTATATGCAAATAAGGTACCTATCACCTGCTTCTGGTCACCGGAACTTTGGTTTGCTCTGACACAGTCAGCGATTGCGCTGAAAACTAGCACTAAACACATCAAGTATAAAAGGTTACTTACAATAATCCTTGCCCCTCAGTCAACTGATCACCCATCTCCCACCTCATTCCTGACTCCGACACTTCCAGTCACCCTACTCGCCATGCCCCGCCACCCCAGCCAACTGTATATATCCAAACTCCCACATCAGTATTTCTAAGATCTTCAAGCTTCCTACCTACCAATGCCAGCTCCCCTCTCCCACTCCCAGCCCCCACCCGTCACCCCCCCCGCCCCCAACACGAAGTACACCCGAAACCTGTGATCTTCCGACCTGATTCCTTACCAAGTTTAAATAATGAATCCAGATGCACACCAATTCCTTCTCCTGCCATGCAGTTCATCTCCGTGGAAGTTGGAGAGCCAACCAGTGCAGGTTCCTTCCACAGCACCATCAACATTATGATGAGGTCCAAGGCCCAAATTGCGGGACTCCTTAAACTCCCACATTTCAGCGTGAGCTGTTAACACTGCACTGCTGGGGTGCCCAAAAATAGTCTTCCTGCCTCGTGGAATTAGTGGACTCCATGGCCGTTTATCGGGCAATCTCCTTAATTTAGTTTTGATACCATAACAGGATGTTAGCGAGAGCTCCTGAGGTCAAGATTAGAGGAATATTAAAGGCATCACATGTAGAATGGAAAATTTGACTCTGTCCTTGGCACCATTAACATTCCTTTACCTATGATTCCCAGGGCTCATTTGAAATTCCTGGAATAAGATTGTGGAAAGGATGAATAGCTCTTCTAAAATGAATGTCAGACAGATTTTATGTCGACGCTACATGTGTTTTTTTTTATTTTCGAACTTACAGCTGCTCGGATAAAATACAGCATGGGCAGACGGAAATACAAGCCAACATTTTACAATCAGTCCATGTAAGTAAGAAAGTATCAAACGCCTTGTTGACTGGTGGCGACGATGTGTGAGGTCTCCCAGCTAATTGCTTTGCAATCTGATGAAATTATGGCAGCCTCACTGAAGTGATTTTCATGCAGGATCCACAATAATCAGCGATTCGGACCAAATGTGCGTGCTAAAACTGGTGTGCCTTATTAATACACTGCCCATTTAGCCATTGTTTTCACCCTTACAGAAAAACAACCCCCGAAAATAATATTTGGCAATCCTTCAACCCAGCTAGAAATACACTGGGTGCTACATCAAAGGCACGTCTGATGAATGGAACTTAAAATATTTTTCAGGGAAATAAATCATCACAGGGTGAGCACAGGAGGCTCTGTTTATAACGCATAGACCTTGGGCTTATTTTAAAACCTTGGAGTGAAAAGGAAAAATGGGAAAATTCAAAGGGTCAAAAATCATCATTGATGCTCTTACCTTTGCAGGTGAAACATTTGAGGTGAAAATGTCTGGACTGGACACGAAGCACCTGTCCCTTACATGGGTCTCCACATTTGAAACAGCGGATGGCCGGCTTTTCTGCAGGCTGGTGGGGGTCCTGAGGGTGAGCCACTGTAAAGAAGAAGAGAAGATGGGCACACCAGGTCAGTAACTCTTATAGCTCAGCATATATTTGCATGGTGGCACGGTGGTTAGCACTGCTGCCTCACAATGCCAGGGACACAAATTTGATTCCCGGCTTGGGTTACTGTCAGTGCAGACTCCCCATGAGTTTCCTCCGCGTGCTCCAGTTTCCTCCCACAGTCTGAAAGACGTGCTGGTTAGGTGTATTGGCCATGCTAAATTCTCCCTCAGTGCACCCCAACAGGCGCCGGAGTGTGGCGACTAGAGGATTTTCACAGTAACTTCATTGCAGTGTTAATGTAAGCCTACTTGTGACACGAATAAACAAACTTAAAACTGTATATTTGCATCTCCGACATTGTTTGGCGAGAGAGAGGCACAAATTATTCAGCGGATTATTGAGCGCATCGCTGATGCATTTTCAAATCATCCGAGAATTGAGTATGGAGACAATCTAAGTCTAATAAATCGTTTGACTCTGAATTTACATGTGCATCACTTGTTGGGACATTATTATCAAATATACCTTTTATTTCAAACAGGTGTTTAAGCCTAATTTCCGAATCTAAAAATGAGGCAAAGAATGACGTTGGAACGGAACTGTAATGAACTGAGGTGAGGAGAAATTTCTTCACTCAGAGGGTTGTAAAACTGTGGAATTATCTACCACACAAACCAGCCTCCCGTTGACACAGTCTACACTTCCCGCTGCCTTGGCAAAGCAGCCAGCATAATTAAGGACCCCACGCACCCCGGACATTCTCTCTTCCACCTCTTCCGTCGGGAAAAAGTCACAAAAGTTTGAGGTCACGTACCAACCAACTCAAGAACAGCTTCTTCCCTGCTGCCATCAGACTTTTGAATGGACCTACCTTGCACGAAGTTGATCTTTCTCTACACTCTAGCTATAACTATAACTATAACACTACATTCTGCACTCTCTCGTTTCCTTCTCTTTGAACAGTATGCTTTGTCTGTTGGGCGTGCAAGAAACAATACTCTTCACTGTATGTTAATACATGTAACACTAATAAATCAAATCAAATTAAATCACACAAGGCTGTGAAGGCCTTTGATGGAGAGGAAATAAATAGGTTTCTAGACTCTAAAGGTATCAAGGGATATGGGGAGAGTGCTGGAATTTGGTGTTGAAATCGAGGATCAGCTATGAACATGCTGATTGGCAGAGCAGGCTCGAAGGGCTGAATGGCCTACTCCTGCTCCTATTTTTTGTGTTTCTAGATTTACAACAATCCAGCGGCATCCATAATTATCTGATGTCAGGCTACAATTTATCAGATTTATTGATCTGACTACCATAACTTGCCATGGTGGGTTGTATAATCATGACCTCTCAGTTGCTCGTCCAGTGTCATAGCCACTAGGCTACTGTAACCAGGGGTACGACCTTAAGGATGGTGCGCGATCGGCATCTTAAGAGTCGGTGACTAAGACTGCTGACTCATGAACTCCCACTGCCATTTAACACTCACTTGAACATTGATTGACAGTGGGCAGGACTCCCTCCATCCGAAGGGGAAAAATGTTCCCACTCTACCTGCACCCACTCCCACCAGCCTAAAGATTGGGCCATTAAGTGGTGACTTAAGGGCTTTAATAGGTGACTATCCCACCTGGAGCCCTGCCCACCCAGACATGAAAAAGCTTCTGTGTTCAGGCAGTTGTGGGGGGGTTCGGGGTCAGAGGCGGAGTCCCATCATTGAACTTAACTCCCCCCTCCTCTCCCCCACCCTGGAGGGGGAGGGGGGGTGCATGAAAATCTGCCCACAGGAAGAAAGGGAATATTGATACTTGTCTCAAAAAGCAGTCCAACAGTACATTCCTATCATTATGCATTACATCAATGGACCTATTGATGTTGCGAGAGATTTGTATTTTCTCCAACAACATGGAGATATCTGATGGAGGTGGCCTTCTATCATTTTGTGATGAAACCGGTTGTTTGCCGAATACAAAGTTTAGAACATTAGGCGAGTCAGTTCTTTTCAAATGTGCAAAACATCAGCAACAGCTGGAAGCAGTTGAGTAGAGCTCTGTCCTGCTTTTAAGTACATACACAGTATTTTACGATGCCGCTCAGGCAAGGCTCATAAAATCCCACCCAAGGCCAACGGAGAATTCCGTTCTGCGAGCCGCGCCCACCCCGGAGTCAAATCCGTGGCGGTAAAATTCCGGCCGCATGCATGTGTGCCCACGTTTACAGACCAACATAACCACCTCTATAGAGCTGTAAGTACATATACACGGATCTTTCCACGGGTACCTAGGTTGAACTCTGTTTAGTTAGTGAGAGGACAGTGCAAGAAGAGAATCATAAAATCATAGAAACCCTACAGTGCAGAAAGAGGCCATTTGGCCCATCAAGTCTGCACCGACCACAATCCCACCCAGGCCCCACCTTCTTATCCCGACATATTTACCCGCTAATGCCTCTAACCTACGCATCTCAGGACACTAAGGGGCAATTTTTAGCATGGCCAATCAACCTAACCCGCACATCTTTGGACTGTGGGAGGAAACTGGATATTGGATATGTTGGATATGTTCTCCAAATTAGCACTCCTGACACAGAGCTCTCTAATGACAATGCATATAGAGGATTTGAGTGAGTGAATCAGTGATACCTCTGTGATTTTCTGGTTCCAGTGACAAATTGATAAGTGTCATGCAACCATCTCAGTTATTAGTTATCTAATCCAAAATTGTGCTGTTGTCTGGCACCATGCGAACAATGCAGACAAGAATGGTAAGTAAAGGAAGAGTACGATTTATCGTTATGTTTTGTATTGTAGCATCAGTACAACCAGGGCTCTTCAACTGACCGATTGTATACCTATCATCCAATTAATGACAAAGAACTATCATTAAATGTAAGATGGGAATATGTTTACAACAGGCAAACAAAGCAACTGGTACAATATTGCAGATCCTTCATTGTTGCTGGGTGAAAATTCTGGAAATCCCTTCCTCACAGCACTGTGGATGTACCTACACTGCCTGGTCTGCAGTGGTTCAAAAGACAAATCGCCACCCCTTACTCAAGGGAAATTAGGGATGGACAATAAATGCTACACAGCCAGCGATGCCCACATCCCATGAAAGAATAAAATAAAATATAGTTCCAAATCAAGATGGTGTGTGGCTTGGAGGGGAACTTGGTGGTGGTGGTGGTGTTCGCATGCATCTATTGCCCTTGTCTTTCTAGGTGGTAGAGGTTGTGGGTTTGGAAGGCGTTGTCAAGTGTTCCAAAGTTAGTTAGATTATTCCATTTTTAATCTTGCTGCATGAGGATCGGAATACCCACAGGGCAGCCTGTGTATTGGTGTGTTATCATGCACTGAAAGGAATGTTTGGTAGTTTTAAACTGTTACTCATTAAAAGCTCAATAGAATATCATTATGTTTAACTCTGAAGCTACTGTGAACTGGAGTTTTGTTTTGAATTAATTATTACTGTGATCCAGACACAAAGCAGACAGAAAGTATCTAACGCACTGAACCCAAGGACTTACCTTACTCTGAAAGAGATATGAACGAGATATTGCAGAAATACTTACTTTTCTAAATGAGATAAGAATTAGGAAGTAGAGGATTATTTATCAGCCTGAACAACAGTAAGTTATTTGGTCTGCTGAACATGCTTTGGCGAAACACAGGCACTCCAATCAGCCCAATGGAGAGAACCAGCTGAGATGGCTATCCGTACTCCAATGCAGCTTCAAAAGAAATTAATTTGCACCAATACAAAGCTCTCATCCTTGGGACAGATTGGAAGATAAAACTAACTACAAAATAAATTGGTTGTTAGATATCCAACATTTACTGCTGCATTAAAAGTTTTATTCAACACAAGGTCCATTTTCTGGATTTGCTCTCCAGATTGTATGTTAACAAAGGGGAAGGAATCGCTCGACCGTTAATTGCATTTTAAGATGCACTCTCTGCTCATCTCATTCATTTTTAACTGAGATGGTATTTTTAGAATATCCGAGGCTCATCTTCTCTAGAGATGGACTGGTTAAATATCAAAGAGCATGTGTCATCTTTGATTAAATCATCTCAGATGATTAACTTCAGCTATGAATATGGGTTTGCAGAATGAGTCTGCTAATGTCATTGTATCACCTTGCACGCTAGGGTTCTTTGATTGATTTCTGGCATTTTATGTTCTGTAAATTACTTCTCATTTCCAAATGATAAAATCATAGAAATCGCCTTGTAGGAAGGGATTATGTGGTCTCCTGCAACAAAATGAGGTCTTCACCACAGTTATCTACTCCATTGTCAATGATCTGCTGAGCCAGTGCCAGCCTGCAACCAAAACCATTTTTGTTTTATTTGTTCAGGGGATGTAGGCGTCACTGGCTGGGCCAGCATTTATTGCCCATCTCTAACTGCCCTCCAGCCCTCCATTAGAGGGCATTCGAGAGTCAAGAACATTTACCCTCGTCCCATTTCCCAGTTCTTGCTCTGTATTTTTTTTAAAAACGTGTTTCTCCTTCAGGTGTTTTTGTCTTGTTATCGATTTAATAAGATGGGAAATCATGGTGGTCGGATGCCGATGTGTGTTCCTGGTATGCAGCAGAAAGGTCAAGGCACCCAGGACATTGTTTCATCCGTTGTTAATAGTCAGTCATGCAGGAAATGTTGATCCTCACCTGAATGTTTGAATGTTTCCTCTGCATTGGGCATGCAAAATCTAACTTAATTAATTATTAAATATTCAAGGTTGACCTGAAACACACCATCTCTTGCTAAATCAATGATGTCAATGCCTGATGTGTGTGTGTGTCTGTGATTCTGCTTTGAAAGCTGTACCACCAACATGAGAGCACCTTCACCACGAAAGAAAGAAATAGCACTTTTTCGGTAATAGGGAGGTCTTGTAGCACAGTGGTAGCATCCCTACCTCTGGGCCGGAAACTCAAGGTTCAAGTCCCACTTTGGGACTTGCTGGCCATGGAAGGTGCATTCAGGACATCGCTAAACAGATTGAGCATCAGTCTGTAAATCGTTCCAATACGCCTGATAGCAGGCAATAAGAGCGGGAGAGTTTCCTGCTCAGCCATACTGCAGAAGGCAACAACAAACCACTACACTACTTTGCTATGCATAATTGTGAACCACTCCAATAGAAGTCCTAAGTCCTCTAAGGGCATGGTCCCTGAAGGAGAAGGAAGAAGTTTAATAATAGCGCAACTGTGATTAAAGTGCAGAGAATTAAGCAAAAGGGCAATTCCGCGATTTGGAATGGGGAAAGGTGGGAAGAGTGGATGAGGAAAGAGGGGATATTACCTATGCCTACAAGATTTAAAAGGACACGCCCCAATTATTGACATCCCATAATACTGCAACCTATGCTGTATTGAGTGTACTGATTTTACAAAAATAGGAAACATTCCAAGAACATGATGCTGAAGTAAATGCGTATAAAATAATTGATGGGAATAAGAATGTGACTTGTATTGTTGAAATTGAGAGGTCGTAACAACGCCATTTCCCTACATAACAACAGTCATTACATTTCAAAAGTAGCTACAAGTGAGAATTCAATACAAGGTACTTGAGAAATATAATAAAAGAAGTACTCAGTTTCAATAAATGAAATTGCGTGATCTTTTTCCCTAATTGAACTAATGTTAAAAATGTAATACGATGCCCAACGAATTCAAAAAAGCCTTCAAAACATTTCCAGCGAGATGGACCTCGACTCAGTCCTAATGCTTTGCATAGCTGAAAGTGTAATCACTTCCTCTTCAAAGCTTTTAAACACTACATCATATTGTTCAGTTTATCATGGCAGTATTGCACTTGCCAAGGTCCTGACCAGTAAATGATGTGCTTTCCTGTTATTGCTTTGTTGGCATTCTTGGTTGGAGTGTAATGTGACATTGCGTTGCCCTTGTCTGTTTTATCCATTATCTGAAACATGCACAGCTTGATGTGGTCCTTCCTTCGATAGAACCAAAATATTGATTTATTGCTCATTGAAGTGAGTGCTTAGAAGAAACTAACTAAAGTGCAACCAGTTTAAGTTACAGTTTGCGATATCCTAGAATCCCGACAGTATAGAAAGAGGCCATTCGGCCCATTGAGCCTGCACTAACAACAATCCCACCCAGGCCCTGTCCCCATGACCCCACACATTTACCCTGCTAATCTCCCTGACATTAAGGGGCAAATGAGCATGGCCAATCAACCTAACCTGTACATCTTTGGAGTGTGGAAGGAAAGTGGAGCACTCAAGGGAAACCCACGCAGACATGGGGAGAATGTGCTAACTCCATACAGATAGTTACCCGAGGCCGGAATTGAACCCAGGTCCCTGGCGCTGTGAGGCAGCAGTGCTAACCACTGTGCCACTGTGCTGCCCAATAAAGTGCAGTAGAATTCGGCCCATCGAGTCTGCACAAACAACAATTCCATCCGGCCCCACAACCCCATGCATTTACCCTAGCTAGTCCCCCTGACACTAAGGGGCAATTTGTTAGCATGGCCAATTCATCTAACCTGCACATCTCTGGACTGTGAGAGGAAACCGGAGCACCCAGAGGAAACCCACACAGACACGAGGAGAATGTGCAAACTCCACACAGACTGTGACCCAAGCCAGAAATCGAACCCGGATCCCTGGCACTGTGAGGCAGCAGTGCTAACCACTGTGCCACCATGCCGTCCCAGTAGAGGACACACAGTCTTTCAAAAAGTAATTCGCTTAAGAATCATTAGCACCTGTTGCACTTTTGTATAAACTCTTGGGATAGTCACCTATTTTCCAAAATTACTTTTTGTAAACTGCAAGTATAAGTTGTCCTCACGTCTCCTTCACTCTGCATTAGGAAGTGTTCAAAGTGAAATGAGTCTTGCACTGTTTCCCATTCTGTATCCCATGTTTGCAAACATTATTTCCTTTGCTACATCCACTTGCGTTCTGTTCGTCATTCACAGCATCCTTATGCGAAGCTGAGGTGCTGAATATCAGTTTTACTGAAAGAAATGTGAAGGAAAACATCTGCTTCCGAGAAAATGAAAAGCTCTCAGGCGAGCAATTAAAATTAAATAACCTTAGCAACTTTCACCACCTTAGCAAATAAACTTGGCAATAATTATTTCAAATTTAATTTCAGTTGATCTCACTTTTGGCACAGGTTCACTTATCTGCTTGTTCAAGTGAATCTAAAAAATTACGCAGCATAATTTGCAGGAGATCATAGATGTCTTAAACCTTCCTCATTAAGTGTCACCAATACAGATTATTCATTTATCGCATGCCCTGTTTGGGTGGGGGACCTTGCTGTGCACAAATTGGTTGTTGCAGGTGTCTGCAAAACAAAAATAGACTCAAAAACATTCAAGAGGGTGCAGAGGAGATTGACGAGGATTTGTCAGGAATGGAGAAAGTCAGCTATGAGGAAAGGTTGGATAGGCTGGGGCTGGTTTCCTTGGAACAGAGGAGGCTAAGGGAGATTTGACTGAGCAACACAGTATTCACATGGGTTGTCCACTTTACTTTCGACTGAAGGCAATGTAGAGAAAAATCAGATGGGTTTTAAAATAGGTATCTGACCCAAACCTGCTTTTCGCCTCCACTGAAAGACACAAAGCTGAACACTGCACAAATGCATTAACAGAGTTTGGGGTATTTCAGCTTGCTTACCACCTCATTAGCTGCTGTCCGAGCATCATTATTACTGGTGCATTCTGATTAGTCTACATTACAACAGTAACCTACAATTCAAAATAATAAGCCACGGGGGGCGGGGGGGGGCAATCTTGCCGACCGTTCATGCCACGCTCCTACTGAAGCGAGGTCAGAGAATTTGGTGCCCAGCCAATTCTCCGTTCACTGCAGCGGATGGGAAGATCCCACCGACGTGAATGGTGGTCACATTCTGGTCATTAGCTTCTATGTGCTTCTGGAACTACAATGATTGTGAAAGGAGCTACATATAAATGCAAGTCTTTGTTTTTGATGGAACTGTTGTTCATAGTTTTTGATTGGGTTACTTTTCAGTAAATTGCACCGTCCAAGTCTCTCCTGTGGTTATTCAATCATTGTTTCAAAAAAAAGCGCTATTACTTTTCTCCACTGCAGAAGGACTTAGACTCCAATTGTGTTCAAATTTAAGACCAATTTAGCGTGAGTTTTTGATAAATAATACGACAATAACCCAGAAGTGACCAGGTGGAAGTTAGCAACAGGCACGGTTTAGACACCAGTCTGAGATGGTTGACTGGTCCAACTTGCTGCCAAGCTTTTCCATTCTGGCACTTGTTTGATTAAACAACTTCAGTCATTAAGAAAGAATCCTGCTTTTGCTTGCCAGTTGTGATCGATGAACAACTATTTCGAGTTTGAGCAAGCTTTAACTGGGATACGCTTGCATATTAACCCTGACCCAAGCTTGTTTATACAAAGCCATTAGTCAAGGCCTGTAGTCAGAAAAAAATTAGAACCTTTTCCCCTAAGTGCATGATTTATGGGTTGCATTCTTTTGATTATATTCTTTGAATCATTAATCCTTCAAGTTTTTAAGCAAAATTACCTTAATCCAGAAATTGCAAACACATTTTTCTGAATTCCTCTCTCCTATTTCAATGGAAAAATTAACTTATTTTGCCGCAGACAAGGAGCCAATTGAGCTTATCCTGTCTGCACTGGACGTCTGAAAAACATACTCATTTAGTTTCATTTCCCTGCCCTTTCTTTTTCAATTTTACATTGACTACCCTTTTCAAAGCTATTCTGGATTTTCCTTCCACCACTGTTCCTCGTGAGTCATTCTATGTCCTCACAATCCTGTACCTGAAAACCATTTCGCCTAAACTCTTCCTTTATTCTTTTGGTAATTATCTTCTATTTACGTCTCCTTGTTACCAACTCACGAACCTGATGAAACAATTTTCCCTCCATTATCAAAACCGTTCAATATCTTGAACGACTATCAGAATTCTCCTTAACCTTCATCTTTCAAATCAAAAGAACCCCCAATTCTCCAGTCTCACATTATTAACTTTAGCCTTTTAGTATAATTTTAGTGAGTTCCTCCCGCCATCTCTATGATCTGGATGTCCTTCTTAAAGTGTGGCATCCACAATTGGGCAAAATATTCTAGCTGTGGTCTAAACCAGCAATTTGTAGAACTTTAGCATGACTTCTTTACTGCTCCATTATAAATCTTAAATTCCATTTCATTTTTAAACATCTTGAACAATTTATTTTCCCCACTTTACTTGTGTACCTGAACACTTCTGTCTCTCTGCCCTTTTTTTTTTAGCCATTTAGTGTATAATCCCTCCCCTTATTCTTCCTCCCAAGACATGTCACCTCACGTTTCTTTGCATTAAATTTCACCTGGCATCTTTTTGTCCATTCCCTTAATCCATGTCTTTTTGCATTTTCTTCATACTTAACCATGCGTACTTTTATATCTTCATGAAATTTTGATATTGAGTCATTTCAGGTCACTTGCATCTCTATATTGAGAAGTAGTCTCAACACTCTTATACTAACTATTTTAAACCTTTGATTATTTGCCCCACTTGATGGAAGTTTCTATACTAAGAAACCCCTAGTATTTTGAATACTTCTATTAGGCTTTAATGTTCTCTTCTTCACATTATGTGAGACAATTTCCAATTTCTAGACATAACTGGAGTGCCTCATCCCTGGTATTAACCCAATAAACCTCTTCTGTGTCCTCTCCAAGGCCACAACATCTCTCCTAAAGCATGCTGCTCAGAATTGTACACAATATTCCAGCTGAGATCTAACCAGTGATTTGTCAAAGTTTAGTATGACTTCCTTGTTTTTGTATTCAGTTTCCCTATTTATAAAGCCAAATATCCCATACATTTTCTTAATCACCTTATTAGCAGTTTATTAATTGCCACCTTGAATATCCACTCCCAGATCCCACCTCAAAATCGTACCATTTAGTTGATACCGCCCCTCCATGTTGTTCTTCCCAAAATGCATCACTTCAATCTGATAGACATTAAATTCTATCGGCCACTTGCCTGCCCGAGACTGTCTGCATTTCTCTGAAATCTTCCACAATCCTCCTCACTATTTACTACACTCTTGAGTTTTAATCATTGGAAAACTTTAAAATTGCACATCTGTAATGACTTCAATCAGACCATTGGGGTTGGCCTTTTGGAGTATGAACTCCCTGATTAAGGATCCATCTACAGATCCAAGCAGCAGGCGATCGAGGGGGTCGTCCAACCTGACTGTCTGCCCCTCTACCGCGGCTATATTCGCAGCCGGGTGTCCCTGGAAAGGGAGCATGCGGTGTCCGAGTGCACAGTTGACACCTTCCATACCCGCTGGGCACTGCAGGGACTGGAGTGTATGACTGACCCCTTTAATCACATTTTAATTTGATATTTTAAGTTTCCTTTCCGCTGTGTCTTTTGTTTTGGGCGGTTCCCCTCCTTTTAGGGAGCTGCCCTTTTTGAGTTGTCCTTAAGTCAGTTTGATTTTGTTTATTTGGTTCAACACAAAAAGATATCCCTGATTAAGGATCCACAAAAAGATTAGCCTGATTAAGGATCCAATTGATGGGCCAATCAGGGAGTCTTTGCCTTGTACTTAACTTGGAGTGTCAGTTCCTCTGACACCCCTGGAGACAGACTGCTAACCACCAGTCACTCTGTGTACTGCTGTTAGAGTTTGTAAATAAAGGGATTTTGGTGAAGGGACTTCTGTGTCCGAAAACTTGTTACAGCATCCAAGTCCAAGTCATGTATATACTTCAGGTAAAGCAACGGTCCCAGTACTGATCCCTGAGGAACCTCTCTGCATATTTGTCTCCAGCAGGGAAAGCATATTTGTGATATTTCCCATGGTGAATAGCCTGATAACACTCACGATAAAGCTGGCCGCACATGAAGCTTGAGTGAGGTGCTGGAGGATGATAGATTTTAACAGAAGTTTACCTCAGCAAGTAACCAATGCCTTCAGGGGAGCAAAGAAAAACAGTAAATAAGAGAGTAAAGAGAAGAAAATGGACAAGAGAAGCATGCTTCTTTTACCCCTTCTGCCTGCTGACATACAATCATCCAAATATTTCTTCAATAACAATGGTGAAGTTATCAGCTTCCACTGGGGAACTTCCTTGTCCCTGCAGTGGGGTACCATGTCCTGGGGTGATTTTTTTTTAAAGGGGTGCCCTGACTTCTCAGGAGCCTAAGTTGCTGGCGAGATGGGTAGGGTGGAACCTGCCGCACCAACATGGCATTGTGGGAACCTCCTCCTGGGTTTTTTTTCCAGTTTAAAAGTTTGGCAGGAAAAGTTTGCTGCACAGCCAATGGGCTACACACTGTTTTTGCCACCCGTGTTGGCACTTTGAACAAAAATCGGAAAATTCTGCCCCACCTAGTGAACAAACAGATAAAAGTAACAAAGGAGTTACAAGTCTCTGAGTCTCTTAAATATGGCGGCATGGTGGCACAGTGGTTATCATTGCTGCCTCACAGCACTAAGGACCTGGGTTCGATTCCCAGCTTGGGTCACTGTCTGTGCGGAGTCTGCACGTTCTCCCCGTGTCTGCGAGGGTTTCCTCCGGGTGCTCCGGTTTCCTTCCACAGTCCGAAAGACGTGCAGGTTAGGTGCATTGGCCATGCTAAATTCTCCCTCAGTGTAGCCAAACAGGTGCCGGAATGTAGCGACTAGGGGATTTTTACAGTAACTTCATTGCAGTATTAATGTAAGCCTACTTGTGACACGAATAAATAAATGTTCAAGTGTGAGTGAAATTTGAAGGGTTTCATTTCAGTGACAGTGAATGAAACACATGGCCAGAAATTTCCCATCCCATCCGCTACGATTCTGGTGCTGGGCAGGACAGAGAATTTGGTGGTCCATTGAGCTCGGGTGGGTATTTCCGGTCTTGGGGTGTGCGGAAATTCAGCCCCACGTCAATAAACACAAGGTCAAATAATAATCTCCTTATTTTAGACAAATCATCAACTTGACAGAAGAGTTTAACAACAAAATAATAGATATAAATAGCCCCTGTGAAAACAGACCCATTTGAACTTACTTTACATAAAATGTGTTTGAATAAGGTGCTGCTGAGAAGCAATGTGATTGGGAAATTTGGGTGTAAAGCAAAGATCCATAATAAAGAATAGTACCAAGGCTGCCATTCTAACAAAGCAATTAAAAGTTACATTGCACCAAGCTTGGAAAGACCTGTAGATTGAGAGAAGATAGAAAGAATGAAAGAGATAAGGAGTTCCAGACTCCTTCCACTTTTCTTCTGGTATCTTTCATTTCTTACTTTTGAAATCTGTGGATCGTAGTGATGGACATGAGGTGTACTTGTGCCTTGAAAGAAACAAAGGGCTGCATTTCACAATGGACATTTCGATCCCAACATCAAGACAAAAAGCAGGACCCAAGTCCGCTTGCTGGAGTGGGAGCAGTGGGCCCAATCAGATGGCCAGCGCCAGTGGGAGAGGTGGGTGTTGCTGAGACCTTGAGGGTGCCTCAAACTGGAGGCGCCCTCAACTTGGTGTGGAATCTGTTCAAATTAGTGGGTTTAGGGTGGGAGGCTCAGAGAGAAAACCCCTCCGGAGGATCTCTGAGGCTCAGCGGGCTGCATTTCACAGACGTTATCTCCTCTTTGAATCACAGAGTCTCCAGTTTCAACAGACATCAGACTTCAGAGTGGGCGGCACGGTAGCACAGTGGTTAGCACTGCTGCCTCACAGTGCTAGGGACCCGGGTTCAATTCCCGGCTTGGGTCACTGTCTGTGTGGAGCTTGCACATTCTCCCCGTGTCAGCGTGGGTTTCCTCCGGGTGCTCCTGTTTCCTCCCACAATCCAAAGATGTGTGGGTTAGGTGAACTGCCCCTTAATGTCAGGGGGACTAGTCAGGATAAATGTATAGGGTTATGGGGATAGGACCTGGGTGGGATTGTGGTCAGTGCAGACTCAATGGGCTGAATGGCCTCCTTCTGCACTGTAGGATTCTATGATTCTACTGCAGGGAGGCCAACTCCATGAAGCCGGCAACATGCCAGCAGCACAGTCAAATGGCACATAATTAGTCCCTTAATTTTGCAAAGAGGCTGCCCGCTCCATGTAGCGTGCAGCCGATCCTCCTCCTGCCCACTGCTTGGCAACTTCTCCAGTGGCAGGTCAGCATCACCAAGGCTGCTTGCTTTCTTACTGGCTTCTTGGCTCTGTTCCAGCCACACTGATGTCAGTAAAATAGTCTTTTTCAATATTTCCAACAGCATTTGCTGTTTACAATAGTATTTGTAGCTGGGAGGTCTGTTACTAGGAGGGGTTTCCCACCCCTTCACCCATTGTTAGTTCTGTGACTTGCAGAGATTTTTGGAGTTCGTTTTATTTTAGAATATGACTTACATGTTGACATTTTTAGGTGGAGCCCATTCCTGACAGAAGCTTCAGACAAGTGCTCCCTTGAATAGACAGAGGGACACGAAGAATAGAGGAGGGAGAGAAGGTCATTCTAAAATAACCAATGTTAAACCTCGAGAATGAAGGTAAACAGTGCCTAGCGTATCAATGGTCAGAGAAAACATTCAAGCATCAGCACATGACAAAGACACTTAACACCCATGGAAGAAGGAGACTGAAAACACTCACCCAAAAATATACGGAATCATTCAATAAAGATTGAGATCATTTCTTATGCCATTTCCATTTGTTGGAAAAGATGTTCACTCTTAACAGAAAATAAAGCATTCCTAGGTAGTTATATTCACAAAATCACACAGGAAATCGGGAAGAAGAACTCCCTCCAGCACATTCACTGTTCAAAGTAACTATTCTTGTTACGCTACCTTGCTGTTTCTCAAATGAGTGCAATATTCTAATATCGACAAATTTTCCTAGCAATCCATTCCAACTACTGATCATCCAATAGTATTTTAGAATGGTAAACAAGTGTCCTATTTGACTTGTTGTTCCTGACTATGTGAAAGTATTATTTTGTGTTTACTTTCCCTGAATATAAAGTTCCATAAAGCTCCCCTCTGAAATATTCTCTTAAGAGACTGAAGTTTACCAAATTATTTTTTGGAATTCTTCGTTCTGACACTTTCTTGCTACTCTCCTTTACTCCCTCTATCGCTCGATTGCCTCGTTCATGGTGGGGTAACCAATTTTCCAGGTGTAGCCTGACCAGGTCACTATACACCTTGAATCTAACTGATTTTTGCCATTGCGTTATTTATAGTTGTGATTGTCATCTGACATCATCAACATGGTGAATGATGAATCAACTAATGTTCCATGGGAAGTCCTTTCCAAGATTTCTCTCGATGAGTTTGTTTCATGAATGAAATCTCAAACATCAAGTCATAAACTCATAGAAGTTTACAGCATGGAAACAGGCCCTTCGGCCCAACTTGTCCATGCCATCCAGCTTTTACCACTAAGCCAGTCCCAGTTGCCCACGTTTGGCCCATATCCCTCTATAGCCATCTTACTCATGTAACTGTCTAAATGCTTTTTAAAAGACAAAACTGTCTTTGATGTCAAGGGCGAGCGTGACTGCCCTTGACATCAAAGCAGCACATATCTGAGTATCCGAGCAAAGGTGAAGTCAGTGAGAATCAGGGGAAAACTCACCAATGGTTGATGTCATACCTTGCGCAAAGGAAGATGGCTGTGATTATCGGAAGTCAATAATCTCAGCCCCTGAATATCACTGCAGGAGTTCTCCAGGGTAATGTCCAAGGCCCATTAACCACCTCCAACTGCTTCATCAATGATCTTCTCTCCATTACAGGGTCAGAAGTGGGAATGTTCACTGACAATTGCACAATGTTCAGTACTATTTAAGACTCCTCAATACTGAAGCAGTCCATGTCCATATACAGCAAGACCTGGACAACATTCAGGTTTGGACTGATAAGTGGTGAGTTAACATTCATTCCACACAAATGCCAGGTAATGACCATCTGCAACAATGTAGAATCTAACTATCTCCCCTTGACACTCAATAGCATTACCATCGCTGAATCCCTCACTGGGGATTGCCACTGACCAGAAACTGAACTGATCTAGCCACATAAATACTGTGACTGCAAGAGTTTGTAAAAGGTGAGTAATTCACCTCCTGACTCCCCGAAGCCCATCCATCATTTATAAGGCACAAGTCAAGAGTGTGATGATAGAATCCCCATTTGCCTGGATGAGTGCAGCTCCAACAACACTTAAGAAACTCAACACAATCCAGGGAAAAGCTGCCACCTTGATTGGCACCCGTCCATCATTTAAACATTCACTCTCTCCAACACCAATGCACAGTGGCAGGCATGTATACCAAATCTATAGCAGCAGCTCACCAAGGTTTCTTCAACAGCATCTTCCAAACCTGTGACCTCTACCACCTAGAAGGACAAGGGCTGCCAATGCTGGGAACATCACCACCTGCAAGTTTGCCTCTAAGCCACATACCAACCTGACTTGGAAATACGTCACCGTTCTTTCACTGTCGCTGGGTCAAAATCCCAGAACTCCCTCCCTAACAGCGCAGTGGGTGAACCTGCCTGCACCACATGGATTGCAGCAGGTCAAGAGGGCAGCTCACCACCACCTTCTCAAGGACAATTCAGGTTGTACAATAAGTGTTGGCCTAGCCAGGGCCACCCACATCCCACGACAGAATAAGAAGGAAATTCTGGTGAAGTTGTTTCAACAGGTGGGATTTTCCAGCCGCATCACCTCAAGACCGGAAAATCCAGCCCGAGGTCTGTGGTCCGTATCCTGCCCGCCGTAGCAGGATGGAAAAATTCTACCCAACATATCTGAGATCTCAGAAGTCAAAGTATATTCCATTGAAAAAATTTCAGTCTGGTTATCGTGATGTATAAATTGCAAGAATAACAACTATATATGTTTATAGAGCACCTTTAATATAAAAAGGTTCTGAGGCACTTCACAGGAGTGTCATCAAATGAAATCTGACACCAAGCCACAATAGGAGATATTAAGAAAGGCGACCAAAATCTTGGTGAGAGAGAAGTGTCAACGGCTGGAATTTTACCGTCTTGCCCACCCCAGAATCAGGGCGGGCTCGCAAAACGGCCTCGGGCGGGCAAGGCAGTAAACTTCTGGCAAACATGTTTTTTCAAAAGAGAGAGAGAGAGAGAGGGGTGAGCAACAGAGGAGTATAAGGAGGGAATTGTTGAGAATAGGGCCAAGTAACTGAAGCTATGCCTGCCATTGAGGGTGTGATCAAAATCAATGCTGGGCAAGAAGCTAGAATTGGAGGAACAAGCAGATCAGAGTGGCTTGTAGGGCTGGAGGAGGTTACAGAGATAGAAAAGGATGCGGCCAGGAAAGAGTTCAAAACAAGGGTCTGAATTTTAAAATGCAAGTGTTAACATAGAAACTAGCAGCAGGAGTAGACCATTCGGTCCTTTGAGCCTGCTCCGCCATCATCGAATTCAATATCCTGTTCCCATGGAAAGGTAAGAATGCGACCGCACCAGGAGCCCGTGTAGGTTTGTGATCAGGGGAGTTACAGGTGAACGGGACCTGGTGAGATGTAGGATATGAGCAGCAGAGTTTTGGGTGAGCTCAGGTTTATGCAGCGTGGAAGATGGGCAGTCAGCCAAGATTGCAAAATTAGTCTTTAATCACCCACAGTCATGAGGCATAAGCAGTGAATGTAAAAATGGTGATTTGGGTAACAATGGACACATTTTGATTGAAACAGTTACTAAGGTAACACCCAATTCTAAGAAATCATTTTCATTTATAACCTGATGAGCTTGTATTTGCTTCTTTATGGTCTAAACTGCTGGGTTTTGAAACTTGTGCTGTGTAACTTGTATTAAGTAACGCCTTGCTTGTTATCAAGGTTTTATGTTGCAAGGTCTTGCATGTTGTTTGGTCAAGTGTTGTCATTTTAATGTTACGTAATTAGTATGCACGTCAATATACACCCTCGAGTTTTTCATCTTAGAAGTTGAATATGTGTGCTGCTTTCAAAACGTATTGTCTAAATGCTTATACCCTTGTCCCAGCCCATCCCAGCTGCAGCTGAGTGGGAATCACGATCGGCCAGACTGAAGCGATCCTTATCACAGCAGCTTTCTGGGGTCAGGACACTTGAATACAATTGGTAATCACTCGTGTCAACGTGGGCAAACTTGCCAGAAGTGCACAAGAACAAAATACGCTGTTGCTGAGCTGTCTTCAGTCCAAAAGCAGCAGGACCAGCTATCACATAGTCAAGATCTTCCAATTAGTTCCCTTTCACAGAGGGAAGGTTGCATTGCAACTGCATTTAGACCAAGACGCAGTCTAGTAGGGCTTTGTTCCACCATTCAGAAGTACTATACACCTTCATTTTACCAGCCTCCCATACACTAGGGTGATATTGGTCCATTCATCTAACTGATGCTCAGCAGCAGGTGATGCCATTCCATCAGCTCCATCTCCTTTTTGTATGCCAAGTGTCCACGAGGTGGATGGAATTCCCACCTACTGCTTATCCAGCAGGAATTCCCTGGTTAGGATCCCTGGCAATCCAGCCCTGAGAATACGAGGAGCCACTGTATTTCTCAGCCTCACCAGTCTATCGTTGGATTGCTCTCCCTAGTACTTTGCTGGCCTTGAGCAAATGTATGGCTTCTTGTAAGATATTGAAAACATTACACACACACACACAATACTGCTGTATTGAAGCATTTTTTTGCTCTTTACAGGTGCCGCTTGACCCTGTCTATTTGCAGCAATTTCTCCTCTGAGGTCCGAGAGTGACTAAAGTAGAAGTGCACCACAAAATAATCTCATTTAATCTTTGCTGCTAAAGGAGCTCAATGTTATAGCAATCAACCTTAGAAGATGCAATTTGTCCTAGCTCATACTTTATGTTGTCTAGACTGATTAATCGTCACAGCAGACAATACAGCAGCTGAAATATGATTAATCGGTTCTGTAGAACTATGTGAAACAGCCTGAGCTTTGCATCTTACACTAACCATTGTGCATGTATTTTATATTTAACGAGCGTATCAAATCCAGTTGTGTTGACTAATGGTCAAGATAAATCATACTTAGCATCTTCAGGCTGAATTTAATGGCACTGCTAGGGACAGCGATACAAGTTCAGAAAGAATCTGGCAGGCATCAGTAAGAAATGGTTTCCTATAAATTAAGTCAAATCGACCGAGACCCAGGTGGTGTAGGTACTCTGCAGGGAAGGATACAGGCATCCGGGTGCTCCGATTTCCATCCACAGTCCAAAGATGTGCAAGTTAGGTAGATTGGCCATACTAAATTGACCCTAGTGTCAAGGGGATTAGCAGGGTGAATGTACGGCGTTGCAGGAAAAGGGCCTGGATGGGATTGTGGTCGGTATAGACTCAATGGGTCGAATGGCCTCCTTCTGTACTGTAAGGATTCTATGATTCTATGAATGCAGAGCCAAAGATCGCAAACATTGCCTACTTTACCTTGCCTAATCCTTCAGTTAATATTATGATGCATTCTTTGTACATGTAAAATACAAAAGAGCCCAAAGACTTCAATTTAAAATTGGTGGAGCAAAACTGTGTTCATTCCACTCTTTAACCATCCTCCATCAAAGAGAATTGAATCACTTTGGATCACAGATTGCCGGAGTCTGGGGCAATACTCCAATATTCAACAGAAAATCTTTGGAGTGAGTGGAGGAAGTATAGCATATTTTTTGCTTCCTGAAAGTCAATTCTGCTTCTTACTGAGGTTATTATCCTTCTCAATCCTTTGGTGGGAGATCTTTATATGTACTGGGCAATTAAGAGTCTCCATTGGGTTGATACGAGCGGCAGCCGATTAAGAGTATTAAGTGGGTATTAAATGTCTACTTAGGATTGGCAATAGGTGGCAGCATGGGTAGGCCACCCACCATGCACTTAATCGGATCCACCCTCTCACCATGCACTTAATCGGATCTACATTAATGCTCCCTCAACTCACATTGTCTGTACCTTTAAGACTTGATTAGCTGTAAAGACTCACATTCCAATCATTATTCATGTAAATTGAGTTTGTGTCTTTGTGCCCTGTTTGTAATCAGAACTCCCACCCACCTGATGAAGGGACAGCCTGTTCCGAAAGCTAGTGGCTTTCGCTACCAAATAAACCTGTTGGACTTTAACCTGGTGTTGTTAGACTTCTTACTGTGTTTACCCCAGTCCAACGCCGGCATCTCCACATCATGGCCACCAAACTGGCCAGGGGAGATCACAAGATACAGCCCACTGGGCAGAATTCTGCCATTTTGAGACTAAGTGCCATGTGGGTGGGGGTGGAAACATCGAGTGTTTGCTACAGCAGCGGCCAGTGGGGAAATGTCCCAAACCTTCCAGCCCCAACCTCATTTATTATGAACCTGGGTATTTCACGTCATATTCAGTGGTGGGACCATCCTGGATGGTGTGTTGTCCATCATCGTGTCCCAGCGCCACATTAAAAAGGCATCCAACAGCACTGGCCTACTAATGAAGCAAGATGGTGGATTTCCAGAAAATGTAGATAGATTTCCAGGAGCACTCTGAAATCAGAAGATGGACCTCTTGAGAACAAGATAGATCTCCTGGAACATTCCACAGCTGGAAGATGGACCCCCTCCAGGACACCTGCAGTTGCTTCCCCAAGCCATTGCTGCAGTGTTCCATCCTGAACTCTGGAGGCAGAGTTGTTAAAATGAGTCTTGACACATCTGCCACACCAGGGACTGGAAAATTCCGGTCTCAGTTTTTTAACTTGAATAAACAGAAAACCAGTTGTGGTCAAATTCACTTATTTGAATCCTGACAATTTGTTTTCACATAATAACAGGCAGCACGGTAGCACAGTGATTAGCACTGCTGTCTCTTAGTGGTCCGATTTAGGCCTTGGGTGACTGTTTGTGTGGAGTTTGCATGTTCTCCCCGTGTCTGTGTGGGATTCCTCTGGTTTCCTCTCACAGTCCAAATATGTGAGGGTTAGGTGGATTGCCCATGGTAAATTTTCTGACTGCTTTTGGATGCTACCTTTCCCCAGGGTCTGCGAAACCCAGTCGCAACTGATTAAAAATAGAATTACTGTTACAATTAAGGTTGGTAAGAAGTTTAACAACACCAGGTTAAAGTCCAACAGGTTTATTTGGTAGCAAAAGCCAAATAAACCTGTTGGACTTTAACCTGGTGTTGTTAAACTTCTTACTGTGTTTACCCCAGTCCAACGCCGGCATCTCCACATCACAATTAAGGTTCACAGCTTCATTAAAATATTTAAATAATCACTCCACTTCCTACAAGTGGATTGGTCACCTGTCCCTCACCCAGCTTCAATTAACACCCAAAATATGGTCCAGGCTTCTTACATTTTCAACATGACACCATCCCAAACCACTCTTGGTGAGAATCAAGGTTCAGCAATTTGGCTCGGAGAGGTATGTACCGGTTTGGTATTGTACCAAATACTTGGATTATGTTCCACTCTTTCTTTGTAACAGTTCAGCCCAGATTACAGTGGTCAATCTACAATGCAACTCTTCAAATTTAAAGTCTCGATTTGTGATTCTCCCTCTCCCCCTCTCAATTTAAATGTTAAAATGTCCCTGTCGCCAGCATTGATCACTGTTGTGTGACAACCTGGCCATCTAAATATTTAACAAGAAATTTGAAATATTCTTCCTAACTGAACATTGTCAGCCAAAATAAATGTGAACTAAATGTCCATTTTTTAAAAAAAATCAACCCTTAACTTTATAACTTGATCATAAAACAGGAAATGACTGAAAAATATGCTCGTCTGTCAAGCATTTTGTGCTGCTAATCAGTGAATTATTATCTTTAGACACATGTGCAAATTGAAATGCAGAAGGAGAACTGAAATATTCATTGAAAGATTTAGTGCTGAGATACTCACTGAAATCTATAAAAATATTATGATATTTTGCATGTTTTTGAGAGAGAACAGATGGTATATTTTTGTCATTTGATTTTTTTTATGTTCATCGCTTTAAGGGAAGGCAAGATGTGATTAAAGTGAGGACATGGTCAGTAAAGGTATGAATTATCAGATAGATTGGGTTGCTGATCATCAGTGATCTCTGCAGGAGTTCCTCAGAAAAGTGTCACGGCCCAAACATCTTCAAATACTTTGTCAGTGAGCTTTAGTCAGTAGAAGAGCTCCATTTGAAACTCTGCCAACTCAATAACTCAGCAGGTCATTACCACCGAGAAGGGCAAGAGTAATAATTTTCAAGCTCTCCTCCGAGTGACATACCATTCAGGAATTCTTTTGCAGAAGTACCCATTGCCCAAAAACTCTGCACCAGTTCAATGATAAGGTTCACAACTGCACTCTCAGAACACCAGGTTAAAGTCCAACAGGTTTATAAGAACATAACTAGGAGCAGGAGTAGGCCATCCAGCCCCTTGAGCCTGCTCCGCCATTCAATAAGATCATGGCTGATCTTTTTGTGGACTCAGCTCCACTTACCCACCCGCTCACCATAACCCTTAATTCCTTTACTGCTCAAAAATTTATCTATCCTTGCCTTAAAAACATTCAATGAGGTAGCCTCAACTGCTTCACCGGGCAGGGAATTCCACAGATTCACAACCCTTTGTGTGAAGAAGTTCCTTCTCAACTCAGTCCTAAATCTGCTTCCCCTTATTTTGAGGCCATGCCCCCTAGTTCTAGTTTCACCTGCCAGTGGAAACAACTTCCCTGCTTCTATCTTATCTATTCCCTTCATAAATTAAATGTTTCTATAAGATCTCCCCTCATTCTTCTGAATTCCAATGAGTATAGCCCCAGTCTACTCAATCTCTCCTCATAAGCCAACCCTCTCAACTCCGGAATCAATCTAGTGAATCTCCTCTGTACCCCCTCCAGTGCCTGTATATCCTTTCTCAAGTAAGGAGACCAAAACTGTACACAGTACTCCAGGTGTGACCTCACCAGCACCTTCTACAGCTGCAACATAACCTCACTGTTTTTAAACTCCATCCCTCTAGCAATGAAGGACAAAATTCCATTTGCCTTCTTAATTACTTGCTGCACCTGCAAACCAACTTTTTTGTGATTCATGCACAAGGACACCCAGGTCCCTCTGCACAGCAGCATGCTGCAATTTTTCACCATTTAAATAAAAGTCCATTTAGCTGTTATTCCCACCAAAATGGATGAACTCACATTTACCAACATTGTACTCCATCTGCCAGACCCTCGCCTATTCACTTAGATTATCTAAATCCCTTTGCAGACTTTCAGCGTCCTCTGCACACTTTGCTCTGCCATTCACCTTAGTGTCATCTGCAAATTTTGACACACTACACTTGGTCCCCAACTCCAAATCATCTATGTAAATCGTAAACAATTGCCGTCCCAACACTGATCCCTGAGGCACACCACTAGTCACTGATCGCCAACCAGAAAAATACCCATTTACCCCCACTCTTTGCTTTCTGTTAGTTAACCAATCCCCTATCCATGCTAATACATTACCCGTAACACCATGCACCTTTATCTCATGCAGCAGCCTTTGGTGCAGCACCTTGTCAAATGCCTTCTGGAACTCCAGATACACCACATCCACAGGTTCCCCATTGTCCACTGCACATGTAACGTTCTCAAAGAATTCCACCAAATTAGTCAAACATGACCTTCCCTTCATGAACCCATGCTGCATCTTACCAATGAGACAATTTATATCCAGATGTCTCGCTATTTCTTCCTTGATGATAGATTCAAGCATTTTTCCTCCTACAGAAGTTAAGCTAACCAGCCTATAGTTACCTGCCTTTTGTCTACCTCCTTTTTTAAACAGTGGCGTCACATTTGCTGTTTTCTAATCTGCGGGAACCACCCCAGAGTCCAGCGAATTTTGGTAAATTACCACCAGTGCAATTGCTATTTCCCCCGCCATCTCTTTTAGTACCCTGGGATGCATTCCATCAAGGCCAGTAGACTTGTCTACCTTTAGCCCCATTAGATTGCTCAACACTACCTCTTTCGTGATAATGATAGTTTCTAGGTCCTCACCTGCCATAGCCTTCTTGTCATCAATTTTGGGCATGATTTTGTGTCTTCCACTGTGAAGACTGATACAAAATATCTGTTCAATGCCTCAGCCATTTTCTCATTTCCAGTTATTGCATCCCCTTTCTCATCCTCTAACGGACCAATATTTACTTTAGCCACTCTGTTTTGTTTTATATATGTGTAGAAACGTTTGCGATCTGTTTTTATATTCTGAGCTAGTTTATTCTCATAATCCACCTTACTTTTCTTTATAGCTTTTTTTCGTGGCTTTCTGTTGACCTTTAAAGATTTCCCAATCCTCTAGTTTCCCACTAATCTTTGCCACTTTGTATGCATTTTTTTTCAATTTGATACCCTCCTTTATTTCCTTGGATATCCATGGCGGATTATCTCTTTTTCTACAGTCCTTCCTTATCACTGGTATATACTGTGGTGAACCATCGTTGGTTCACCACTGGGGTTGTTATTGTGTTACTGTTGGGCTAGGGTGTTGTTGTTATGGGGGTTGTTCTATGTTGTTGGGATAGGGTGTTTACCTGTCCTAAGTGTTATCATGGCACACTCCAGTGGGGTCCCGCCTCCGGTGGCAGGGTATAAGACCCCCTGCTCCGGCAGGACCCCTTCAGTCTGAACGGGTGAATTTGTGTTAGTAGTTTCATTGTTAATGTATTAAAGCCTTCAGTACTAAAGCCTTGTTTCCGGGTGCTCATTGAGGTGCATCAATTTAATACATTAACTGAGAATATGGAGCAGATCCTAAAACCGGATCGTCTGACACTGGACCCACGTGCGGTCGGTGCAGCTAACACGTTCGAACATTGGTGGAAGTGCTTCGAGGACTACCTGGCAGCCTCGGTAGCTATCACTACGGACAGTGATAGACTCCAGGTCCTCCACGCAAGGGTAAGCGACACGATTTACCTAGCCATTCGTGCAGCTTCCACTTACCAGGGTGCCGTCGAGCTCCTAAAGAATAGGTACATTACGCCACCCAACGAGATTCACGCTCGTTATCTCCTCGCTACACGACGTCGGCAGTCGGGCGAGACCATAGAAGACTACGCCAATGAACTCCTGCAGCTTGCCAGGGCTTGTGACTGTAAGGACGTCTCCGCCGAGCAGTACATGCACGACCTCGCCCGAGACGCGTTCGTAGCAGGGGTAGGGTCCTCGTATATCAGACTTAAATTACTAGAAAAGGGGAAACTCAACTTGACCCAGGCAATGGGGATGGCCATGAGGTTGGAGGCGGTGTCGAAGAGCTTGGCGCTGTACCCCGAGGACCACGTGCAGTCAACGTGGTTGGAGCAAGCTCTGCTCCCTCCTCGCCCCGCGAACCCGCGCTCCCAGATCGATTCGACGACGGCGGCAGCTCCAGGGGGCCAGCGATGCTATTTTTGCGGTGGGGCTAAGCATCCACGGCAGCAGTGTCCGGCAAGAACGGCAATCTGCAGCCAGTGCGGTAAAAAAGGCCACTACAGCAAAGTCTGCAGGTCCAAACCTAAAAACGGCAGTGCAGCTTGTAACCCTCCAGAACGGAGACCATCTCCTTCGGCGCTGCAGTACCCACGAGGTCCGACCACGTGCGACCTCAGGACGGCGCCATCGTGGCAAACAGAGGAGGAGGAAGACCACCAGGAGTCGCTGCGCTTGGCGCCCTCGCCCATGTGCGATTCATGGGGGCGGCCATCATGGTCCACGACGACTAGGAGTGACCAGCAGGGGTCCTCAGCATCCACATCGGCAGCATGCAGTGACGCCCAGGGGCCAACGGTGGCGTCGATCTCTCTGGATCAGACCAGGCATTTCAGACTGGAACATTCTATGATGGAGGTAAAGGTTAGTGGCAGAACTGTAAATTGTCTGTTTGACAGTGGGAGCACCGAAAGTTTCATACACCCTGAAACTGCTAAAAGGTGTGGACTCCGGGTTCTCCCTGCCAAGCAGACCATTTCCATGGCATCACAGTCCCGGTCTGTACCGATCCAAGGACGATGTATGGTAACTCTTGAGGTACAGGGCACAGTCTACGAGCAATACAGGTTCCTTGTGTTACCTCACCTTTGCGCGCCAATTCTCCTCGGACTAAATTTTATGGTCCACATGAAGAGTGTGATCCTACAGTACGGTGGGCCACTCCCTTCACTGGCCGTAGGGAACCAGCCGCAGCCTCCAAATTGCCCAAAACGCCCCGCGTGCAATCTATCCACCCTGAAGATCACGACACCATCCCTTTTTAAAAATCTGGTACCTGGCTGCAAGCCCATCGCTACTAAAAGTAGGCGTTACAGCGCTGAGGACCGGATCTTTATTAGATCTGAGGTTCAGCGGCTCCTCAAGGAAGGGATCATACAGGCCAGTGCTAGTCCGTGGAGAGCGCAGGTCGTGGTAGTCAAAAGCGGGAACAAACCTCGGATGGTCATCGACTATAGTCAGACCATTAATAGATACACGCAGCTGGATGCGTATCCTCTCCCGCGCATTTCTGATATGGTCAATCAGATTGCGCAGTACCGAGTGTTTTCTACCATAGACCTTAAGTCCGCCTACCATCAACTCCCCATCCGCCCAGAGGACCGACAATATACGGCCTTTGAGGCGGATGGTCGTCTATACCAATTCCTCAGGGTTCCATTTGGTGTCACCAATGGGGTCTCGGTCTTCCAGCGTGCTATGGACCGAATGGTGGACCAGAACGGGTTGCGGGCTACCTTCCCGTACCTGGATAACGTCACCATCTGCGGCCATGACCAGCAGGACCATGACACGAATCTCCAACACTTTCTGCGCACTGCATCTCGCCTGAATCTGACCTATAACAGGGAGAAGTGCGTATTCCGTACGCGTAAGTTAGCCATCCTCGGATACGTGGTGGAAAACGGGGTCATTGGCCCTGATCCAGACCGTATGCGACCACTCACTGAACTTCCCTTGCCCGCTAGCACGAAAGCACTCAGGAGATGCCTCGGGTTCTTTTCGTACTATGCACAGTGGGTCCCCAACTATGCGGACAAAGCTCGTCCGCTCATTAAGTCCACGACCTTCCCACTTACGCCGGAGGCCCAATTGGCCTTCAAGGTTTTGAAAAGCGACATTTCGAAAGCCACGATGCACGCGGTGGATGAATCCATCCCCTTCCAGGTGGAGAGTGATGCATCTGATTTCGCCCTAGCCGCCACACTAAACCAGGCAGGCAGGCCCGTCGCGTTTTTTTCCCGCACCCTTCAAGGCCCCGAAATTCGGCACTCAGCGGTGGAGAAGGAGGCTCAGGCCATTGTGGAGGCAGTCAGACACTGGCGCCATTACCTGGCAGGTAAGCGGTTCACCCTGATCACGGATCAACGATCCGTGGCGTTTATGTTTAGTAACACGCAGAGGGGCAAGATCAAGAACGATAAGATCTTGCGGTGGAGAATTGAGCTCTCCACCTATAATTACGATATTATGTATCGTCCAGGGAAGCTCAATGAGCCCTCGGATGCCCTCTCGCGCGGAACATGCGCCATCATGCAGGAGGACCGCTTGAAGGCTCTCCACAATGATCTGTGTCATCCTGGAGTCACCAGACTCTACCACTTCATAAAAGCCCGCAACCTACCCTACTCGGTGGAGGAGGTCAGGTCAGTTACTAGAAGTTGTTGGATTTGCGCAGAATGCAAACCACACTTTTATCGACCAGACCGGGCACATTTGGTCAAGGCCACTCGCCCTTTTGAGAGGCTGAGTGTAGATTTTAAGGGCCCCCTTCCCTCAACGGATCGGAATGTCTATTTTCTTAACATAATAGACGACTTTTCCCGGTTTCCGTTTGTTTTCCCCTGTGCGGACACGTCGACTGCCACCGTCATCAAGGCATTCAGTGAGCTTTTTACCCTGTTCGGGTACCCCTGCTATATTCATAGCGACAGGGGCTCGTCGTTCATGAGCAACGACTTGAGGCAATTCCTGCTCTCATTCGGGATTGCCTCTAGTAGAACCACGAGCTACAAACCTAGGGGTAACGGACAGGTGGAAAGGGAGAATGCTACAGTCTGGAAGGCTGTCCTACTGGCACTGAAATCCAAGGGCCTTCCAGTCTCCCGGTGGCAGGAGGTCCTTCCAAATGCGCTCCATTCTATCCGCTCCCTCCTGTGTACGGCAACCAATGCTACTCCCCACGAGAGGATGTTCTCATTCCCTCGGAAGTCGTCCTCGGGGACCTCATTGCCAGCCTGGTTGACGTACCCAGGACCCGTCCTTCTGCGGCGCCATGTGAGGGCTCGCAAGTCCGACCCCTTGGTCGAACCGGTCCAACTCCTCCACGCCAACCCTCAGTATGCCTATGTGGCATATCCTGACGGGCGAGAGGACACTGTCTCCATTAGAGACCTGGCGCCCGCAGGGGACGTAGCAACTCCTGTCGCTCCTATTCCCCCAGTCACAGATCCACTACTCCTCATTACTTCCCCAGACGTGGCGCGGTCAGCACCGGGACCAGTGCATAACACTTTTACTCCCATGTACAGCTTGCCTGAGACTCGGAGATCGGCGCCACCATCATCACCACCACCACCACCACCAAACGTTCCAGGATCCCCTGCACCATCGCCTCATCAGGGCCGGCCGGCCCGGGAGTCTTTGAGGGGACAGCCAGATGTTGCTTTGAGAGAGCCACCGCAAGCACCTGCTCCGGTTTCGCAACCGGTGTTGAGAAGATCGCAGCGTCGGTGTGGTCCTCCAGACCGTCTGGACTTGTGAATCCTGTTATTTTTTTTTTGTCATTGTCTGTTTTTATCCACCCCGCCACCTTTGGTTCCTAAAGGAGGGGTGAATGTGGTGAACCATCGTTGGTTCACCACTGGGGTTGTTATTGTGTTACTGTTGGGCTAGGGTGTTGTTGTTATGGGGGTTGTTCTATGTTGTTGGGATAGGGTGTTTACCTGTCCTAAGTGTTATCATGGCACACTCCAGTGGGGTCCCGCCTCCGGTGGCAGGGTATAAGACCCCCTGCTCCGGCAGGACCCCTTCAGTCTGAACGGGTGAATTTGTGTTAGTAGTTTCATTGTTAATGTATTAAAGCCTTCAGTACTAAAGCCTTGTTTCCGGGTGCTCATTGAGGTGCATCATATACCTTTGCTGAACACTGTGAAAAATCGCTTTGAAAGTCCTCCACTGTTCCTCAATTGTCCCACCATAAAGATCTTTGCTCCCAGTCTACCTTAGCCACTCCTCCCTCATCCAATGCTGGCATCTCCACATCATGGCACTCTGAGTATAACGATTTGACAGGTAATACATTTTCTAGCATGAGCCACATTTGAAGAACATATATTTTTTAAAGTCAAACACTGTTATCTTTGCCAGAAATTCCTGAATCTTTAATTAAGGTTACCAACTTCGAGATTCAATTTTTCCATGGGAGGATTAAGCAATGACTTTAGGCATAATCAGACACTGGGAGGTGGTGCAAGAGTTAATCATGAAACCAGTCATCAAGGGTGAAATAAAGGGATGCAGAGGAGATTATTACTGTCCTCTCCCACGCAAACCAGCTGTTCTGTTTTAGTTATTTTTAGAAGAGTGGAATGTCATGACGGAAGATTAAATGGGATTAACATTGAAAATTTACTGGTGCTCAGTAGAAATTCCCACTTACTTCACAATTGAAAGAAAAAGATGAGGAAGAGGGAGGGTCAAAGGCATATACTGGTCGGGGTGGGGGTGGTTTGCTTCAGAGGTAATGGTGTGGGTGCAGCAATAAAAACCATTGTGGAAGATAAGGGGAGAAGCGGGCAAGAGCAGTACAGCAGACGCAAGATACGGGGGAGAGGAGAGTGGAGCCAGCGGTGTCTAAAGTTGTAAGAAGATCAAGGAGCATAAGGAGGCCATGTATACCTGGGTCTGAGAGAATGTCAGGTGTAACAACATGATGGGACGTGGAGAGGATGGGAACGTTGGTGCTGGGCTGATGGTCATTCAGGATGTAAGGGTCAAGCATGTATCTTCTGAAGGATGGGCCGATGACAACAGTTTTTATAGAATCCCGACAGTGCAGGAGGCCATTCGGCCCATCGAGCCTGCGCCAACAACAATTTCACCCAGGCCCTATCCCTGTTACCCCCAAGTATTGACCCTGCTAACCCTCTGACACTAAGGGGCAATTTAGCATGGCCAATCGACCTAACTTGCACATCTTTGGAGAGTGGAAGGAAACCGGAGCACCCGGAGGAAATCCACGCAGACACGGGGAGAACGTGCACAAGTCCACACAGGCAGTCACCCGAGGTTGGAATTGAACCTGGGGCCCTGGCGCTGTGAGGCAGCAGTGTTAACCACTGTGCTGCCCAAAAGGTAGGCAGACAGTACCAAAGGGAGGGAGAACCATTTCCAATGTCAGCAAGCATGGAACGGTGTGACTGTCATTTTTAAACCACATCCCCCAGCATCATTACTAATTTAAACAATTCCACTTAGATGCTTTGTAACTCCTTGAGCTCCCGTTCAAGTTAATCAGAGTTCTTTCACATCTTCACTTTATTTCACTCTTCCTGCATCATAAAGGACTTGCAAATGCTTCAGTTATCGGTGGTCTCCAGTGAATTAGCAGACAGTGCTGCAAGGTTTAGCATCTAAACTAACATATTGTTATCAGAAAGAAAAAGAAAATGCTCATTAGATTTACTGACTTGTTTTTCAGAAAAGACTCAAAAGGATTAATGGCAGAATATTAAACATGCAATGTAAAGATTACAAATCCTTTTACAGAGTTCAATTGCTCATAGAGGAATTATTAAAATTACAAGTGGAAAAAGGCCATTTGGCCCTTTCAGTCCATGTTGGTGTCTATCACCTACGAGCTGCAGTTATAATCTCACAGTCCCGTTCCCATAATCCCTTTACTTCCTTTTCCAACTCTCACCTAATCCCTTATTTAACACTGACATGATCTCTGCCTCAGGCACTAACTCCTTTCATGCATTCATTCCACAGCCTTACAGTAGTCTAAAAATGGTTCTCCTGCTTTATGTCCTAAACGACTTGCATCTTATATCCATGTCCCTTAGTTCTGAACCCTTCAGTCGCTGAAAGCAGTTTCTTTCTAGCCAGTTCTATACCATCACTTTCTAATTTTGCACACTTCTATCAAATCACCCTTTATGCAGTGAAAACAATCTCAGGAAATCATGAAGGCCAGTCTGATTTATTGTTAACCCCACCTACTGTGCCTGAGAGCCAAGTAAGAAAGTGAATTGGGTTTCATTGGCAGGGCTTCCACAAACATGGTCCACAAACTCTCAGTGAGACATCAGTAAGTAGAATGGTCTATCAGTATTGCGTGCCTTACAACATTTTCCCATTATTATTTACTCTGCTGATAGTTATCTGCACTTATAAATTTCAATTGAATTACCCAAATGAGACCATTACTTCTATGAAGTTCCAGATTTATATTCCTGCTTTCTTGAGAACAATAATTACTGTTTCTAGATTATTCCAAAAGGACAGAATGAGATATCATATTTATTTTTTAAACGGTAAACTGGCAAATGTTAATAACCTGCTGGAATTTATTCCCAAAGGTTCGGATGTCAACCTGTTCTCCTGGGAAGACGTGAAGATCACTGACCAGAAATGGATGAGGTCTTTCTTTCAATATGGAGACTGGGCTTGGACATGTTATCAGAGCCTGGGCTGCTGTTTTTAACCAGAGTACAGACCTCAATTTTGGGTCTCACTTGCCCATAGTGACTACCTCCTTCCCATCACCACTGATCACAAAACCAACCACCGCCCCCTCCAACTCCACCAGTCCCCGCCCAGAAACTTAGCTCAGCACCAGCAAAGTCCCTTTGATCTATGATCTCATGCCTGACTTTTTGCTCACATTTCCGCTTGCAACCAGTTTTGATTGGAAATCCAACACAGCCTATCCCGATAAAGTTCAAAAGTTAAGCAGCTGAGGTCAGGACAGTTTATCACCCAAATCTCTTTGGCCCCATGCTCTGAAATAACCTCCTTAAACCTGTCTGTCATGTTTTGACTTCCCTTTCCTGTTTTAAGATCCTCTTTCCAATCCACATTGCAGAGAAGGAGGCCATTTGGCCCATCATGACTGTGATGGCTCTTTGAAAGAGCTATCCAATTAATCTCAGTTCCCTGCCCTTCTTCAACAGCCCTGCAAGCATTTCCCTTCCACTAGAACTTGCAATCAATTTTCTTAATATCTCCTTTTGCTCAGTGTCTATTTTTCTTTGACATGCAACTGTCAAGGGTCACAGGACATTTCGTTAAAGGTGCTATATGAATGCAAGTTGTTGATCCTTGCCTACTCGCATTGGTTTGTTTGATGCTAAGAAAAATTATTCAGCTAACTTATTTACAAAAGGACTGCCAACTGGTTTTGTGATGGCAGTGAGTTTTGACACTTGGTTGATGAACTAAGAAGTAAGCGGTCCTGGAATTTCCTGACCTCTGGTGTGTACAAGCGGCCTGAACATCAAATGACTGATGTCTGTCACAATAAAAATATAATGGAAGGTAAAATACTTGCAGTGCTGTTTAAAGTTTATTTATTAGTGTCACAAGTAGGCTTACATTAACACTGCAATGAAGTTACTGTGAAAATCCCCTAGTCGCCACACTCCGGCGCCTGTTCGGGTACACTGAGGTAGAATTTAGCAAGGCCAATACACCTAACCAGCACGTCTTTCAGACTGTGGAAGGAAACCGAAGCACCCGGAAGAAACCCACGCAGACACGGGGAGAATGTGCAGACTCCACACAGTCAGTCATCTAAACCGAGAATCGGACCCAAGTCCCTGGAGCTGTGAGGCAGCAATGCTAACCACTGTGCCACCATGCCACTAGTAAGAACATGTGTGTCTATCCAACAACTTTCTGGAAATAGGATCATTGCGATTTCAGACTACATCTCATTCAATCTTCTCCAGTATACCTCTACACTGAACACTATCTAATATCAGAGGTGCATTGCATGATCCCAGATATCTTTTATATCCATATCCAGGGATTTCTTCCAAAATCTGAACAAGGTAAAGTGTCAGAAAATGGACTCAGTCAGTCCAGCTGTTTGTTTTTAAAAGCACAAACGTAACCTAAATGAGCTTTACATTTCACATATTTCAAATGTTCCAGCAGAAGATACCTCTAGGTGTTCCAAACCTTCCTGCAAAGCTATATTTTCCATGCTATTTTTGGGAGTTTATCAATCTGAGTCAACGGACTACACAATTGCACTACTGTACCACAAGGCAAAATAGTAAACACTTCTTGTTCCAGATGTAAATCTGCGTTATGATATAGTAGGTATGAACAGTGAAGTTGATTGAGCAACGTGATACAATATGACTGATTCTCGAGAAATCACTGCTGTTAATTAGGACTGGAACTTGGGGAATATTTCAAGAAGGGAGGGTCCCTACATCATGAGCATCAATGAAGTGCACAGTTCACAAAATAGAATCATCACCGAGCCCATAATTAAAAAGCAGAATATTATTAAAGTTATTTAATGCTTCTCAAGACAATGTTTACAGCTGATTTTAACGCTGAAGTAATAATAGTCTTTGGAATGAAAATGGCCTGGAATTAAACAAGAAGAAATTGCATTTGTACCTTTTTCATTCACCATGACCATTTCATCAGCAGTAGCTCCAGTACGGGGTTGTAAGACTAGCTTCCCATCCAAGAGCACTCCTCGATTAGGCAGCAGTGCGAAAGTCCCTATGTTCCAGTTAACTATGGCTGTGCAGCAGCCTCTGAACAGTTCTGACAGCCTGGAGCCGAGTGACTGCCTGTCAGAAATTGCTGTGCATTCCCTATGTGGACCCTGCCTTGCCGAAATAACCAGTCACAGCTGCGGTGCAGTGAATACAAATTCCACTGGTCTCTGTCGTCCTGCCCCTTCAATGACACAACAACACATTCTTTAACTGCAGACATCAGAAAAGCACAGGGAGGGGTGGCGTTGCGATCGCGGCTGCTATTTTCAATGTTTGACCTCCGCAAAACACACAAAAACCGCTGAGGGTGGAGTCTTTTTCACAGCTGCTACCCTTGCATGAGAAAATGTAACATGCGTCATCTTTGTTCAACGGTTTAAAAGGAATGATCAGGATTCTGCCCTACTCAAGGTGAGGCAGAACAGTGCGACGCAAGCTCCTTTTGCACAGTAACCTTTCTCGCCTAATTTATCATCTATTACCACAAGCATCATCCCTGCAAAATGTCCTTTCTTGCTCCCACCAGGTATGGCACTATAATGATAAACGCAAAATACAGCGGATGAAGGAATCTGAACCAGAAAAATGCTGGAACATCTCAGCAGGTCTGTCAGCATCTGTGGAGCGAGAATAGAGCCAACGTTTGGAGTCTGGATGACCCTTCATCAAACCTGCTAAGATTTTCCAGCATTTTTCTGATTTTGATGGCAGTATAATGAGTTGTTACTGGAATTCTAATTCAGAGACCTGGACAAATAATGTAAAGAATGTCTGTTCGAATCCCACCATAGCCGTGTGGGAACTTTAATACATGTTTAAAATCTGGAAATAAAACGCTGCTATTGGTAAAAAGAAAAGTGACTATGAAACTATCACTAATGCTCTTTAAGGAAGAAAACCTACTGTCCTTACCCCAGTCCCGTTCCAACATGGCTGACTCTTAATTGTACTCTGAAGTCATGATGTGGAGATGCCAGTGTTGGACTGGGGTGGGCACAGTAAGAAGTCTCACAACACCAGGTTAAAGTCCAACAGATTTATTTGATAGCATGAGCTTTCGGAGCACTGCTCCTTCATCAGGTGAGTGGAGAGGTAGGTTTCACAAAAACGGCATATATAGACAAATCTGTGTATATATATATATTATATATATTACATGCTGTGTTTGTGAAACCTATCTTTCCACTCACCTGATGAAGGAGCAGCGCTCCGAAAGCTCGTGATTCCAAATAAACCTCTTGGACTTTAACCTGGTGTTGTGAGACTTCTTACAGTACTCTGAGGTAGCCTCTGTAAACCACTTGCTTCCATCAAACCACCACAATGAATAACAAGAATAAAATCAGACTGCAGAAAACCGTGACCTCGGAAACGGAGAAAGACACAAACGGGAATGAAGTGCTGAAGACTTGTGCTACAGGCTTATATGAGCTGATCTAGTTCAGATAGAACAGTAGTATTTACCGGACGAGGTGGAAAGTTGCCCAGGTATGTCCTGTCCTCAAACAGCAGGGCAAATCCAAACCAGCCAATGAACGCTCCATCAGTCCGTTCTCAATCATCAGCAAAGTGATGGAAGCCGTGACTGACAGTGCTTTCAAGTAGCACCTACTCACCAATAACCTGCTCACTGATGCTCAGTTTGGGTTCCACCAAGGCCACACAGGCCAGACCTCGCGACAAGGAAGCTAGCAAAGTCAGTAGGAATTGGGGAAAACACTCCAGTGGTTGGAGTCATATCGGGTGCAAAGGAAGGTGGTTGCGGATGTTAGAGACTGATCATCGCAACCCCAAGGACATAATTGCAGGAGTTCCTCAAGACAGTGCCAGAGGCCCGATCATCTTCAGCTACTTCATCAATGACCTTCCAAAGAACAAAGAGAAGTACAGCACAGGAACAGGCCCTTCGGCCCTTCAAGCCTGTGCCAATCATGATGTCCTAACTAAACGAAAATAATCTTTCTGTCCTTACTCGGTCCATATCCCTCTTCCCTCCCTATTCATGTACCCATCCAGATGCCTCTTAAATGTTGCTAATGTGCCTGCTTTGAGCACCTCCTCTGGCAGCGCGTTCCAGGCACCCACCACTCTCTACGTGAAAAACTCTCCTCGCACATCTCCCTTAAATTTCCCCTTCTCACCTTGAACCTGTGCCCCCTTGTAGTTGACGCTTCCACCCCAGGAAAAAGCCTCTGACTATCTACCGCTATCAGGTCTCCCCTCATCCTTTGTCTTTCCAGTGAAAACAATTCTAGTTTATTCAACCTCTCCTCATAGCCAACACCCTCGAGACCAGGCAACATTCCCTCCAACTTAAGGTCAGAGTGGGGATAAATGCTGATGACTGCACAGTGTTAAGTTCCATTCACAGCTCTTCAGAGTGAACCAGGCCATGCATACAGGAGCTGAGCAACATGTCCCGACCTCAGCAGCTGGAAATAACTCGGCATGGTCATTCTCTAGTATCCTTCTCCATCCATGTGTACATTCTGTTACATCGGCAAGGCAGATCTACCAGAGTTTGGGGTACAATGGTATACAGTTGGATGGGAGTGTAACTCAGCTTTGTCACTGAGCCCTATGAAATGACATGGCTTCAGGTCAAAGATGAGCAAGGAAATGTCCTGCTGATTACTGCCAACTCGCAATTGATGAACCCTCGATGTTGAACACCAGTTGTAGGGAGCACTCACAAGTCAACGACTCAAATGGCCATCCCAAGAATGAAGACAAAAAGCTCTTTCAAACTCTTTCTCCTTCCTGTGTTCTTTACTGTGTCAAAATTAAGATTTATCACAGCATCTCCCATTCTAAACCATGATCTTCCCAGGATCTAGGAGTAGGAACTAGGAATAGTGGAGCGCTACCTTGGGCTGCAGTAGAGTGCGTAAGTTGGGTTTGGTGACTGAGGGAGTTCAGTGAGGAGGGTATGAGGTATTCTTTTCCTTTTCCACCATTCCCCAGGAAGTCACGTGGAAGCCTTGCATCAGTGACCATCTGGATCACCAACAGCGGCTTTCAGTGGTGACAGCACAGTTCAGAAAGTGACACAGTCCCAAGGGAAACAGCCAAGAAAATACTCTGCAGGTATCACGGTAAGTGACACCTGCAGAGTACTTTCTTATGGTTTTTAAAGTATAATATATTAGCTTAAGTAAAGGTAGGGACTTTTGATTATAATAGAAGTGTTTGAAATGAAGGTCTGTAGCTCAATTAAATTCTCTTAAACAGAGTAACTAGCTTAATCTGGACAGAAGTCATGGTAAGAGACATCAGACCCATGGTGTGATCCTCTTGCACAATGTGGGAAATAAGGGAAGCTTCCAAAGTCCCTGACGACCACGTGCAGGAAGTGTGTCCAGCTGCAGCTACTGGTTAACTCCATTTCAGAGCTGGAGCTGTAGATGGACTCACTGTGGAGCATTTGCGATGCTGAGAACATTTCTGATAGCACGCTTAGCAAGCTGGTCACACCACAGGTGAGGATTTCACAGGTAGAAAGGGAATGGGTGACCATCAGACAAAGTAAAAGGCTTAGAAAGGAAGTGCAGGAGTTCCCTGTGGTCATCCCCCTCTTAAACAGATATATTACTTTGGATACTGTTGGGGGGATGGCCTCTCAGGGGAAAAAAGCCACAGCCAGGTTTATGGCATCGTGGGTGGCTCTGCTGCACAGAAAAGGAGGCAAACAAGCAGCAGGGCTATAGTGATAGGGGATCCAATAGTAAGGGGTACAGCCAGGTGCTTCTATGGCTGTAGACGTGAATCCAGGATGGTATTTTGCCTCCCAGGTGCCAGGGTGAGGGATGTTACGGAGTGGCTGCAGAACATTCTGGAAAGGGAGGGTGAACAGCCAGTGGACATGGTACACAAAGGTACCAATGACGTACATAACAAAGGGATGAGGTCCTGAAAGCCGAATATTGGAAGTTAAGAGATAAATTAGGATCTCAAATGTAGTAATCTCAGGATTACTCCCAGAACCACAAACTAGTGAGAGCAGGAAATGGAGGATAGGTTAGATGACTGCATGGCTGGAGAAATGGTGTACCAGGGAGGGGTTTAGATTCTTGGGAATTGGGACTGGTTCTGGGGAAAATACGACCGGTACAAGCCGGATGGTTTACTCCTGGGCAGGGTTGGGACCACTATCCGCATGGGGGCTTTCCCTAGTTCTGTTGGGGAGATTTTAAACTAGTCAGACAGGGGAATGAGAACCAAAGGGTAGGGTTAGATGGGTCACATTCAGATCAGGAACATCAGTTAGTGATGTAGTCAGCAACTCAGAAAGACATAAGAAATGAGGGTTAAAAAGCATCCAGCAAAGGAAATTGATGGGGTTGAGCTGTTTGTACCTCAATGCAAGGAGCATTATAAACAAGGCAGATAAGGAAAGGGCACAGATAGACACATGGCATGATATTGTTGCTATAATGTAAACCTGGCTGAAGGAGGGGCAAAATTGGAAGCTCAATATGGAGTTAGCCCAATCCATCATGCAAACCAGCCTCCCATTCATTGGCTGAGTCTACACTTCCCGCTGCCTCAGAAAAGCGGCCAGCATAATTAAGGACCCCATGCATCCCGGACATTCTCTATTCCACCTTCTTCCGTTAGGAAAAATAAATAAAAGTCTGAAGTCACGTACCAACTGACTCAAGAACAGCTTCTTCCCTGCTGCCGTCAGACTTTTGAATGGACCTACCTCGCATTAAATTGATCTTTCTCTATACCCTAGCTATGACTATAACACTACATTCTGCACTCTCTCATTTCCTTCTCTATGAATAGTATGCTTTGTCTGTATAGGGCACAAGAAACAATACTTTCCACGCTATGCTAATACATGTGACAATAATAAATCAAATCAAATCAATTACAGCTGTGAGTAAGGATGATATACTAAATGGGTCAACAAACGAGGCTTTATTGTTTGAGCTTAGGAATAATAAAGGGGCAGTCACACTACTAGGAGTATACTACACACCGCCAAATAGTGAGAGGGAGATAGAAGAAATCTGTAGACAAATTTCTGCCTGTAGCAATAAGAGGGCAATAATAGTAGGAGACTTTAACTATCCCAATATCAACTGGGTTTCAAACAATATAAGGGGCATTGAGGGTAAACAATTCATGTACTGTGTCCAGGAATTTGTTTTAAAAACAATCCATGATAAGCCCAATGAGAGGAGATGCAATTCTGGATTTACAGACACAGAAATCAAATTACAGAATACTGATTAGAATGCAAAGAGATTTGCATTCTAATCAGTATTCTGTAATTTGATTTCTGTGTCTGTTTGCACTGTTTGAGAACAGATAACCACTCCATCTGACGAAGGGGCAGCGCTCCGAAAGCTTATGGTATTTGCTACCAAATAAACCTGTTGGACTTTAACCTGGTGTTGTGAGACTTCTTACTGGCTAGAAAAATACAGGGGAAGATTAAACAGAAAAAAAAAGCTTATGATAGTCACAAAAAACTCAACATTGCAGATACTCCAGAGGTTGTTTTCCTTAGAACAAAAGCTGAAGGGCGACATGATTGAGGTATACAAAATTGTGAAGGGCAGAGATAGGCAGGAGGAACCTGTTTCCCAGAGAAACCAGTGGTCATAGATTTAAGCCAAGTGGCAGAAGAATTAGAGGGAACATGAGGAAAAGTATTTTTATGCAGAAGGTGGTGTGTGTCTGGAATTCGTTGCCTGAGTTAGTAGTGGAGGCAGAGACCCTACATTTGTTTAAAAAGTACCTGGATTTGCACCTTAAGTACTGTAAATTGCAGGCCAATGGACCGTATAAATTTTCGGGCAATGCACAGGAAGATTGGATTAGAAAGGGCTGCTGGGTGTCTTTGGGTCAGCACAGTAAGAAGTCTCACAACACCAGGTTAAAGTCCAACAGGTCTATTTGGCAGCACTAGCTTTTGGAGCCTCAAGCTCCTTCATCAGGTCTCAAGCTCCACATCATGTCCTTGGGTCAGCATGGACAAGATGGACCAAATGGCCTCCTTCTGTGCTGTATCATTTCTATGGTTCTATGATCTCAGAACTTTTTAAATTGGCACAAGACACCAGGTCTGGTGGTCACTAAGTATACACAGACATGTAAAAGCTGAATGTAAAAGTTTCAGGAGGCGGAAAAAACATTTAAAATAGGTCTTCACAGCAGCCAAACTGGCTGAGTGCCAATTATATATTCTTCTCTGCAAAATCCATGCTTTAAGAACCAAGCATACTATCACAGGGCTTGCACAATGTAGAAGCTGCTTTAATCAGTCTTCCTTCATACAAGCTTCAGGCTTTTACAACCCAAGTTACAATTTCCTGATGGACTTGGCTCCCTCCTCTCCTGTTTAACTCCGATGACGTCCTATTCTGGAACTTGACACCATTCTGTAGGTTTCTGAATTTTAAAAAGTACAAGAATAAAGCACAGGTCAGGTGTACCTTGTTTTACAGATAGGCCATAACTTTACACCCACCAGGAACAGGCAAGATGTAGAGCAACACCGCCCCCCCCCCCCCCCCCGCCCCCCAGTCCTTGTGGCAACTGTAGCTGTTCAGTGGCTAATTACTGGCCACTGAAGGATCTCTGCCCACTGTCACTGGTATTTGACCAGCCACATGGTAAGGTCACCAGGCAAACCCTGGTTGCCTAGCTGCAGACTTTGGCATGAAGGGGGTCGGAGTGCCAACATAGAAAGGGCAGAAAAAGACCCAGAGAGAGGGAAACAAAAGGCTCCAGAGCAAGGGAGACAGAATTCCCCAGAGAGAAGGAGACAGTATCCAAGTAAAGCACAAGGTGGTTGACGACCAAGTCAATGAAAAGCACGAGCAAAAGGTGTATGTTTTACAGCAAAGCGTTCACATCAGTTGAACTGGAAGGGGGAATTTTCCGCTCCTGTTTTCGGGGGGGCAGGGTCTGTGGCAGAAATGGGAAATCCCGCGGGAATCCCAAAACTCAACTTCTGCTGGCAGGGTGTCCGTTGCAATTGTCCCCACCAATGACGTAACGGGAGTCACGACATTCTCATTCAATACATTCACAACTCATTATCAGGCCTTGATGCCTGATAATCCTCTCCCATCCCTGTTAGATCGTCCATTCACCAGCATGAGAGCATGTCGACAGGAATCACGACAGGTCTCCCAGGCATGCACCGAGCAAGCAGAACCCACCAGATTTATTGAGGTCAGTTCAGTAAAAATATCTCACAGAAACACACTGAAAAAGTTCAGCAGTCTTTATACTTGCAATAACGAGGACAAAACTGAATGACCCCTGAAAGTAGCCTCAGGGATCACGCTCCACAATTAATGCACGCCTGTCTGATGTGGGAAACAGGCAAATGTCATGTTGCCTTCTCATTTACTTGAAAGCTGTGTCTGTTCTAAATATGCTGTTGAGTGACTACACATTGCCACGGTAGTCCTAAGTCTGTGCAAAGTTAGCACCACTTAAAGCTAGCCTGCGCGACCTAAAGCCAGCCTGTACTTCAGGTGTATTCTGGCTGGCGGAGGTGCCAGAAGGGGCTGGAGAAGAGGTGGATGTGCAAGATGAGTGACGAGTGGCACAACAAGGGGAAAAAAGATCAAGCGTCAGATCAAGCCCAAGATGCCTTATCCTGTCAGCTTGGATCTTGTTTGTCTCTCTTGTGGAGACCATGAATTTGATTCAATTGGAATTTGAATTCGGTTTTTGGAGCAAGCAAGGAATGGATTTGTGTTTGCCTGGTCAATTCTGAGCATTGGCTTTGTAACTTTAAGGATGGAGTTTAAAATTTTTTTAAAAAACAAGGGTAAAAGTGTGCCCACGTTTCTCATATGCAGCACTGGAGGCCTTGGTGCAGGAGGGGAAGATAAGGAGAAATATCTTCCACCTATTCATGGACAGTGCCACTTTAACAGAGGATGTTGTCACACATCCACGGTAGCGCAGTGGTTAGCACTGCTGCCTCACAGCGCCAGGGACCTGGAATCGATTCCTGGCTTGGGTCACTGTCTGTGGGGAGTTTGCACGTTCTCCCCGTGTCTGTGTGGGTTTCCTCCGGATACTCCAGTTTCCTCCCACAGTCTGAAAGGAGTGCTGGTTAGGTGCATGGACCCGAACAGGCGACTAGGAGATTTTTCACAGTAACTTCATTGCAATGTTAATGTAAGCCTTACTTGTGACTAATAAATAAACATTTACCCAGGTTCTGCTGCACAGGACCTAGATTAAGGCCTTGATAGGCTGAATATAGAAAAAGCCAGGATATCCAGGGCCAGAGTTGTTCGAGGTCATTGTGCAAAGTCATCTGGATTCTCCTTCACTGAATGTCTGCGGCCTTTCACCAGCCACGCTACACCCATTGGGACAACACTGCAGAAGCACTGGGTCAGGCAAAGGCACATGGAAGACAGCCACTGAGTGAACACACAAGGGTGATTAGTTCACTTTGTACGGACCATTGGATAGTTTATTTGATAATTTTGGGTTCGGAATATTTGTTTAGCGGAGGTTTTTATTTCAGGATTTTATCCATGAGTGAGAAAGTAAAGGTGTGCGACTGTTGGTGAGGGGATATTAGGGTTATGTTCACTGGTACCACAGTCAGATAAGCTGAGTGTGGACAGTCCCATCAGAAACAAAGTTGGTTGCCTCCTCCCTTCCTCTTCCTCAGCTGCATGCCAGAGAGTTGGTGGCAAGGACTGTGCCCTCATGATGGAGAGGTGTGCAATATGCAGCAGACCATGGGCGGCACGGTGGCACACTGGTTAGCACTGCTGCCTCACAGTGCCAGGGACCTAGGTTCAATTCCGGCCTCGGGTGACTGACTGTGTGGAGTTTGCACGTTCTCCCTGTCTGCGTGGGTTTCCTCCGGGTGCTCTGGTTTCCTCCCACAATCCAAAGATGTGCAGGTTAGGTTGATTGGCCATGCTAAATTGCCCCTCGTGTCAGGAAGATTAGCAGGGTAAATATGTGGGGTTATGGGAATAGAGCTTGGGTGGGATTGTGGTTGTTATAGACTCGATGGGCCAAATGGCCTCCTTCTGTACTGTAGGGATTCTATGGACTCTTCCAATGTGGTTCAGGCAGCTGAAGCATTCCTTCGGCACTTCAATAACCTGCTGATATATTCAACGATACTTTAATGATACGTTCTATGTATGGTTGCGCGGGTTGCACACAGGAGACATAAACCAAGAGTAGACTTTGTCACTCAATAATCACCTCCTGGCCTCTAATGGTGGCCCAAGTGTTGATGGTACAGCAGACCGGTGCAGAATTAAGGCATCTCGGCTATTGCCAGGAGTGTGATATGATGCACCAAGTATGATTGAGCACCAGCTGCACATTGAGGAAGTGGAACCCTTCACGGTTGGGATACATCTCTGAATTTAGATGCACCAACCACAATCACTGATACCCTGCAGCACGAGGAAGTGTGATGTCCTGTGTACACTTTCTGCTTCACTGCATTGTACAGCAGCAGACAGCTGCTGCAGATGTTCTTTGCTCCAAGCTGGAAGGAGCGTGGTATTACAAAGTGATGGCCCCAGTCACCTTCACCACCACTGGCAATGCTGGTAAAGCTGCAGGTCTGTCTGCAGGAGCGGGCAGATGTCAGTGAGGCAGTGAGCACCTCCTTAGTGAATCGGAGATTTCTCACACACTGCTCCTGCCCTACTTTGAGGCAGGTGAAAAGACCCTTGAAGACGCTGGGTGAACATGTTCTCCTGTTGATAGCATTTGTATCCCTCCTCCTCCTTCCTCTTCGAGCAATCTGTTCTCCTGTTTTTTTGATTTTGCTCCTTCTCCCTGTCATGTTGTGGGCCAAGAAGGATAGACCTCCATATCTGGGGCCAAGTCTGGACAGTGCTGTGACAAGTGGTGTTCCTCAGGGATCAGTGCTGGGACCTTTGCTTTTTGTAATATATATATATAAATGATTTGGAGGAAAATGTAACTGGATTGGTTAGTAAGTTTGCGGATGACACAAAGGTTGGCGGATTTGCGAATAGCGATGAGGACCATCAGAGAATACAGCAGGATATAGATCAGTTGGAGACTTGGGCGGAGAGATAGCAGATGGAGTTTAATCCGGACAAATGTGAGGTAATGCATTTTGGAAAGTCTAACACAGATAGGAAATATACAGTAAATGGCAGAACCCTTAAGAGTATTGATAGGCAAAGGGATCTGGGTGTACAGATACACAGGTCACTGAAAGTGGCAATGCAGGTGGAGGAGGTAGTCAAGAAGACATATGGCATGCTTGCCTTCATCGGCCGGGGTATTGAGTTTAAAAATTGGCAAGCCATGTTGCAGCTTTATAGAATCTTAGTTAGGCCACACTTGGAATATAGTTTTCAATTCTGGTCGCCACACTACCAGAAGGATGTGGAGGCCTTGGAGAGGGTACAGAAAAGATTTACCAGGATGTTGCCTGGTATGAAGGGCATTAGCTATGAGGAGAGGTTGGAGAAACTTGGTTTGTTCTCACTGGAGTGACGAAGGTTGAGGGGAGACCTGATAGAAGTCTACAAGATTATGAGAGGCATGGACAAAGTGGATAGTCAGAAGCTTTTTCCCAGGATGGAAGAGTCAATTACTAGGGGGCATCGGTTTAAGGCGCGAGGGGCAAGTTTTAAAGGAGATGTACGAGGCGGATTTTGTACACAGAGAGTAATGGGTGCCTGGAACTCATTGCTGAGGGGGGGTAGTGGAAGCGGATATGGTAGTGACTTTTAAAGGGAGTCTTGACAAGTACATGAATAGGATGGGAATAGAGGGATATGGTCCCCGGAAGGGTAGGGAGTTTTAGTTAAGTCGGGCAGCGTGGTCGGTGCAGGCTTGGAGGGCTGAAGGGCCTGTTCCTGTGCTGTAATTTTCTTTGTTCTTTGTATAACTCAAAGTCAGAAACAAGGCTACCTCACCAAAATGGCTCCTGGTGCAATCCATGAGAAATGGACTATTTTCTACCTGAAATTGTACCTGTAGCGCTCTGCTCCCTACGGACTTCACCAGTTTCAATAGCAATACAAATCACCAAACATTTCTACAAATGTAGCAACAACCAGGATTAATCAATTAGGAACCAATCTGAAATAGCCAAGGTGGAAGGCCCTTCTAGCTGCTGAAAGCATGCCCAGTGTTTCAAGGTTAAGAGATATTGGGTGGATCTTTTGAGGCTGAAAATGGTGCCACTGGAATCAAATTGACCGACAGCACAATCTTCCTCCTCTGCTTCCAGCTACCTCACCAAAATGGCTCCTGGTGCAATCCATGAGAAATGGACTATTTTCTACCTGAAATTGTACCTGTAGCACTTTGGGTGGCACGGTGGCACAGTGGTTAGCATTGCTGCCTCACAGCACCAGGGACTGGGTTCAATTCCCGGCTTGGGTCACTGTCTGTGTGGAATTTGCACATTCTCCCTGTGTCTGCGTGGGTTTCCTCTGGGTGCTCTGGTTTCCTCCCACAGTCCAAAGGTGTGCTGGTTAAGTGAATTGGCCATGCTAAAATTGTCCCTAGTGTCAGGGAATTAGCAGGGTAAATATATGGGGTAAATACGGGAATAGAGCCTGGGTGGGATTGTGGTCGGTGCAGACTTGATGGGCCAAATGGCCTCCTTCTGCACTGTAGGGATTCTATGAAAATATGGATGCACAGCACCTGAATTTTGTAGACAGGGCTTTCTTATTGTGAAGAAACAAAGAGTGAAATTTGAAACTTTGATTTACTAGCCTTTCAAGTCATGACTTTTTATTCTTCAATTTTAGTACAAATTCTAAGGTGCATTTTACCGTTAAGAAACAACTTTGTCTAAAGCAGCTGGACACATCCCTTAGCATTAGTGCTACAATTTTCAGAATTGTCTGAGTAACCTTGCATTTCAAAGTAAAAAGATGCTACATGCACTGAATACATAATCTCCGATAAGTATTAGGCAACATCTTAAATATTTCCAATTATAGGTATAGGACACAGACAGAAGAGAATTCCTTTCAGGCGACTGCACAATGCAGTTTCTCTTACATGCTTGGTTTTTCAATGTATGTTTCTGTGTCGCTAAAAATTGAACAAATATTGGTTGTGCACACACCATGATCCTGAGGTGTTGTGGACAAGGATAGTCTTTCACAATGAATGTTGCCTGGGAGTTAGAGAAGGATCATTTTCTGATGGCTACATTTGTGATTAGAAAAAAACACCCTTTTAAAAGTTGTATCTTAAATATGCATTATTAATAGGGCAATTGCAAATGCTTTAGCTTTACTCTGACTCACTTGCAACTTCATCAGTCGTGAGTTAGGACTCAGTACTAGCCATGGTCTATCCTTCACATGGAATGTTATTAAAATAAATGCATTCAGGTAGCGACCGAGCTGTGTGGATAAATATATCATACAGTGTGGCAATAAACCATGTGGCCCAGAAGATCTCAGTTTAATATCAGTGAAAACAGGATTTCTGTCAAATGTACACTTGTGGAGAACCCTCCGTCCCTCCCTAAGGTAAATTCACCCCCAGTCTCTGCTACATAAGCTGATCTTATCCAGGGCAATGATAAAGATGTTACAATCAGCTGTTGTATTTTTGAGTTAGGCATTAAAAACATTCAGAAGTGGTCCCCACTCCTTTCAATGCAACTACCAGTACTGGAAAGTGTGGACTTTTGGCAAGGACAGGATAAGGGTGGGCCACGATGCCCCCCATTGTCAAATAGCCTTACAATACCCACTGTCTAGACATGCGGATGAACAATCAGTTGGTTGGGGTAATGGAAGGCTGCTGGTATCATGCAACACTGCCAAGTGCCACTCATCATGGTAAGGGCTGGAGAAAAATAGGAGCATAGGATTGAGCAGCAGCAGTAGACCTTTCAACCCTTTGAGCCTGTTCCATCATTCAATAAGATCATGGCTGATCTGATTGTGGTCTCAACTCCACTTTCCTGTCTGCCCCCTCCCCCACCACCTCCCCACCCCCCCAATAATCCTTGGCTCCTTTGTCTATCAATAATCTTTCTAACTCTGCCTTGAATAAATTCAATGATCCAGCCTCCCCTGCTTTCTGGGGAAGAGAGTTCCCCAGACTAACATCCCTAATCTCCATCTTAGAAGGGAATTTTAAACTGTGTACTCTGGTTCTAGTCTCCCTCACAAGAGGAAACATCCTCCTGGTATCCACCCTATCAAGTCACGTCAGGATCTTATATGTTTAAATTCTTCCAAACATAAATCCTCATTCTTCTGAACCCCAATGGCTAGAGATCCAACCTGTTCAACCTTTCTTCATACAATAAAACCTTCATCCCACAAATGAGTCGAGTGCCCACATTCTCCACTTTTCTTAGGCAGTGGCACAGTGGTTAGCTCTGCTGCTTCACAGCTCCAGGGACCTGGGTTCGATTCCCAGCTTGGGTCATTGTCTGTGTGGAGTTTGCACATTTTCCCCGTGTCTGCGTGGGTTTCCTCCGGGTGTCCTGGCTTCCTCCCACAGTCCAAAGATGTGCAAGATGGATTGATTGGCCATGCTAAATTGCCCCTTAGTGTCCCGGGACGCATAGGTTAGAGGGATTAGTGGGGCAAATATGTGGAGTTAGAGGGATAGGGCCTGGGTGGGATTGTGGTCGGTGCAGACTCAATGGGCCGAATGGCCTCCTTCTGCACTGTAGAGTTTCTACGATTCCATGAACCTTCTCTGAACTGCTTCTAATACATTTATATCTTTTTCAAATAAGGATGTCACAACGTAACCAATGGCAAATGTTGTGGTGGTCAGCTGACCTGTTACAATGTAACCAATGGCTACTTGCTGTGGTGGTCAGCTGACCAGTTGACCCGATAGAAATAGGAAGCAGATGGAGAAGGAGGGGCATGGGCATGAGCATTTGTGGACCAAGTGGTTGTGCAAGGAGGTTTATTTACTGAACCTTTACTTTCGATTTACTTTGTGAAATTTGTTTATTATTGTTTGTTACTGGAGGATTCTTACTGCCAGATGAACAAAGGAGACCAAAGCTGTACACAATATTCCAGATGTGATCTCACCATGGCCCTGTACAGCTGCTGTAAACCTCCCTACTTTTATATTCCATTACGTTTTCACAAAATTCCATTTGCCTTGTACCTGCATACTAATGTTTTATGATTCATATACCAGCACACCCAGATCCCTCTGTACCACCAAGTTCTGCAATCTCTCTCCATTTAAATAATATGCTGCTTTTCTGTTCTTCCTCCCAAAGTGGGCAAGTTCATATTTCCCACATTATACTCCATCTGCCAAATTTTGCCTACTCACTGAACCTCTATATCCCTTTGGACAGGGTGAGAATTGGAAATATGAAGAGAGGACTAGAATTCTGGCAATGTTTGTGATTGTTACGCGTAACATGCCTCGTTGCTCCTTTATTTGATATGTTACAGCCCAAGGAGTTTTATTTCGCAGCAGACTTCAGCTGACTACTTGGCATTTATGATGTATATCAGGCTGGTTCTTGGGCAGATGCCAAATCCATGCATTGCAATAAATGCCTGTTCTGCCTCTGGCCATTCAAAGCTTTGAATCATTGGCACTCTCAGTCAAAATGACTTGAAAAGGGCAGGACTATTGACAACATTTCGCAAATGGGCAATAACTTTTAATGGGAGCTGTGCCTGAATAAAGCAAAGTAAAACAGTCAATACCCAAGATGACAGCCTGTGTCGGTGCCAACGAGGCTCAATGGCGGCATTTGTGCCTCTTGATTCAGAAGGTCATGGGTTCAAATCACATTCCACAGACTTGGTGATATAATCCAGGCTGACACTTCAGTGCAATGCTGAAGAGGTCAGAGATTCTGCCTTTCTGATGAGATGTCAAACCAAAGTCTTGCCTGTCCTCTTGAGCAGGTTTAGAAGATCCTGCGGCACTACTGGAACAAAGCTCAGTCCTGAGCACTATCCATCCCTCAACCAACACTTACTAAAAACAGATTACCTGGTCATTTTCATATTATACTTTGTGGGAGCCTGCTGTGTGCCAACTTGCTGTGCTTTTTCCCTACATTTCAATGGGCTTTCCCCTACACTTCATAAAGTAATTCAATGGCTGTAAACCGCATCAGGATGTCCTGAGATTGTGAAAGTTCCTTTTTTCTATCCCCCTTTTTTTCAAAATAACATTCAGTGCTCAAAGGGTTAAAATGCAGTGAATGAATCGAATTGAAGAAAAAAGATCCGACATCATGCAGTCGCCCATCCAGTTAATGATAAGCAACGTGCTGTACGGTATCCAACTCCCTCAGCTGACTCCTCACTGATTAATGTCTTTGCTTCAAGGGAACTGCATTTAATCCCCACTTTTCTTTCAAAAAGGAGCTGCCCGCAGATCTTGCCCTCACAGCAGGATGGCGACTGGCCAAGAATGTGTCGAAAAATCACGCGGGCTGACTTCATGCAAGGAATCACTCAGGAAAAAGATGAAGAACTAAAGAGCAACAGAAGAATTTTCACCCTTTCATCATCCCAGGATTTAATTACGCATTTGGTTTGGGACACTTGTCAAGAAAGCATCTGTGACTGACCAAAGTTTGAACAGATTGACAAGCTGTGTTAGTTCCAGAAGTTAAAAAATAGAAAACTGCAAGCACAGAAAGGTTAATTAAAGATTGAGCTAAAGAGAAAAGCTAGGGTAATATTTAGTGTGTGGTCTGTCATCAAGAGGGTTGCCAAGTTTGATTAAATGTATTCCTGGAGGTTTCATCACAGGACTTTACCCCATATTCTAATCATTCACCGACCAACACATCCCTCCTCGTGATGTACTGCCTTCCTCAGCCAGTTGGAAAACAGAAAGACTCATTACCCAATTAGATGATGCTTGATTATCAGCCAAACAGCCTTTTATTTTCTCCCATTTTCAATATATTTATATCTGGTAAAGAGAAATGACGAGAAACAATTTTTTCAATGTTCTGATGATTTTTCTGCAGGATTGCACACAGCATTTTCCTGGAGATTGATCATAGAATCCTACAGTGCAGAAGGATGCCATTCAACCCATCAGGTCTGCACTGACCACAATCCCGCCCAGGCCCTGTTCCCATAACCCCATGCATTTGTTTACCCTAGCTAGTGCCCTGACACTAAGGGGCAATATGGCATGGCCAATCCACCTAACCCGCACATCTTTTGACTATGGGAGGAAACCAGAGCACCCGGAGGAAACCCGCGCAGACACGGGGAGAACACGCAAACTCCACACAGACGTGACCCAAGCCGGGAATCGAACCAGGCTCCCTGGCGCTAAGAGGTAGCAGTGCTAACCACTGTGCCGCCGTGCCACCTCCAATTCCTGGAGACTCCAAGTCAATACTGAAGGGTTGTCAACCCTCATCATCAGAACTGGCCTGGTCAGGCTGAAGAAGCCCCTTTTATAAGAAAAGGCCAAGTTAGGACATGAGAAGAGAAAGGAGAGAGGGAAGAAAATTTGTGTGAGCTGTTCGCAGGTTGGAACTTCAAACTTCTAGTTTTTCTTCCTTCCCCTCATTTCTTTCTTGGTATCATACTGAATTATCCTGATTGGTTAAAGGCCTCAAATTATGGGAAGTTTTATGCCCTTTGTCCTCCTGCAAAACTGATTTGAGATTGGCTAAAGACATTCCACTGAGGAACATTACACTGAGCAAAAGAGAACCCTCTCACTCATCTCTCTTGGTTGGATTCTAGGTCAGAAATGTAAGGAAAGTGCTCTAAAACATCCCAATCTCCATGGAAACAAGCGTACATTTTTAATTCCAGGCATGCAGACTTTAGATGGGCAAGCTGAAAACACACCTGTTAGTGCAAAAATTGGGCCTGGGCGACTTTAACTCATTAGCCTCATTAACATGTCACCTGCCCATTTCTTGTCTTGAATGGCAGCGGCACAGCTGCCAGCCTCTGGACAAACAGGTAGTTCATGATGAGGTAAGTGTAGGGGAGGGAATTCCAGGGGGATCTTGAATAGGGCAGAGTGGAGGAGGGAGTGGATATTGGTGGGATTCTGCGAAAGGAATGGCCAACACTTTCCCTGTGGGGCTGTGGGCATTCCGACTCCGAGTGGTTCCACAATGCAAAGTAAGACAATTATCTGTCTGGGCCTCTTCATCTTCCTGACAGGCCCCCAACTTCCCTCAGCCTAGTGGGAAAGCCACAGTGGCTTGTCCGTTCAGGCTTCAATTAAAATTGTAGTCACAGCTTGATGTCATCCTTGGAATCTAATCTGCATATTTAAGTAAGAAGTCTCACAACACCAGATTAAAGTCCAACAGGTTCATTTCGAATCACAAGCTTTCAGAACGCTGTTCCTTCATCAGGCGAGTCCACCTCATGCATATATAAGAAAGGACTCCTCTGGCCTTAGAAAGATGGCTTAGCTGCCCATTTAGATGCCTGTGTGAAAGTCAGAATCTGAGTGGCTCACAGTTAGAAGTTTAACAACACCAGGTTAAAGTTCAACAGGTTTATTTGGTAGTTGGACTTTAACCTGGTGTTGTTAAACTTCTTACTGTGTTTACCCCAGTCCAACGCCGGCATCTCCACATTATGGCTCACAGTTAAACATAGAAACATAGAAAAACTACAGCACAAACAGGCCCTTCGGCCCCACAAGTTGTGCCGAACATATCCCTACCTTCTAGGCCTACCTATAATCCTCCATCCTATTAAGTCCCATGTACTCATCCAGGAGTCTCTTAAAAGTCTTATCTTAAGCAGTCTTATTTTAATTGCCCACTGGTTCAGTTTCCAACAGATGGAAAGTTTTAACATCATTCCACTATAGAATCCTAGTATTTCTCGATGGTAGCCATGATGTGGAGATGCCGGCGTTAGACTGGGGTAGGCACAGTAAGAAATTTCACAACACCAGGTTAAAGGCCAACAGGTTTATTTAGAATCACGAGCTTTCGGAGCGCTGCTCCTTCAACAGGTGAGTCATAGCTAGCTGAACCTGCCTGAATTGTAACACTTCTGTGAAGAAACCCTGAATGGACGCTGACTTTCAGAACTTTGACAATCATGTGGATTGATATCCATATCTGTGGTGATTCTTTTTCTTTTAAGTTATTCATAATTGTAAAAAAAACCCTCCTTTTTCCTATCTTCTTATCGTGTGCTTGTGTATGTGAATCTGTGACCATCCCCCACATCTGAATGTGTGAATAAACTATACTTCTGACTTACGCCTACAGAGAGTTTGCAGTGAGTGACTTTAAAAGTTGACTTCACAAACACGCCACAGCCTATTTCAAAAATTTAAACACCCCTGCTTACGGGCAGGTGGAGAGGAAATAAAGGAATTTACTTTTGCCTCTCTCCCCTTTCCATAATGGGTTGACTGACTGATCAATCAAGTTTTGATAATGTTTGTTGAGTGACCAACATGGCGATCATGGCGGCATGCTGGCACAGTGGTTAGCACTGCTGCCTCACAGAGCCAGGGACCCAGGTTCAATTCCCGGCCTCGGGTGACCCTCTGTGTGGAGTTTGCACGTTCTCCTCGTGTCTGCGTGGGTTTCTTCCAGGTGCTCCGGTTTCCTTCCACATTCCAAAGATGTGCAGGTTAGGTTGATTGGCCATGATAAATCGCCCCTTCGTGTCAGGGGGATTAGCAGGGTAAATATGTGGGGTTACAGGGATAGGGCCAGGGTGGGATTGTTGTTGGTGCAGACTCGATGGCCTCCTTCTGCACTGTTCTATGACCATATTCCTCCAACTATCATGTAATAGAATCCTTAAAATGCACAGACAGATGGGGTTTAGGCTCTTATCTGAAGGGCATCATCTCTGATAATTCAGGGCAGCACGGTGGAACAGTGGTTAGCACTGCTGCCTCACAACTCCAGGGAGCCAGGTTCAAATCCGGCCTTGGGTGACTGTCTGTGTGGAGTTTGCACATTCTCCCTGTGTCTGTGTGGGTTTCCTGTGGGTGCTCTGGAGGAAAGCACATAGATCCTTCCACAGTGCAAATATGTGTAGGTTCGGTGCATTGGTCATGCTAAATTGTCCCTTAATATAGGTTAGATGGTTTAATCATGGGAAATGTGTGGGGTTGCAGGGAAAGGGTGGGGGAGATACTCTGGGTAAGATGCTCTGTCAGAGAGTCGGTGCAGACTCGATGGGCCAAATGGCCTCTTCTGCACTGTAGGGATTCTATGAGTGCAACACACCTTCGATATTGCGTTGATCTCTGAATATTACATGATCAGAACTTAATTTGAAGCAGTTAGAAGTTTCCAAAAAAACGAATGTCAATAGTTAAGAGTCAGATAATGACTTCCATGATATCATACAAAAACAGTGCATAATTTTAATTTAAAGTTGTGTCTAAAACATTTTTCCACCAGTAACAAAAGTCTAATAATCCAACTTTTAGATTTATGTTTATTTATTTGGCACTTATTTAGGAGCAATCCAAACATCAGAAAGTCCTTGAGTGAGATACTCCGGCCTCCCAGCCATATCTTCCCTGCCAGTGGGAGGTGGCACGTTGTTTGCTTACGGAGGGATTCCCTGGTCCCCCGGTTGTCAATGGGAATTCCCATTGATGTCTCCCCACACTGGCGGAAAACTCACAGGCGGAGATGCACTCCCGGTGGGATCGTAGAATCCCACCGGCATAAACGATAGACGAATTCCAGCCATAATTTCAAAATGGTGAAAGTTATTGAAAAAGGAAAGCTTTAAACAAGCACATAAATTGATGGCAGGTGAAGTGAGGGTCTAGTGCGAACATCTTTGTGGTCAAGTAACATTGACACGCCAGTCGGACACATTGAGTAATAGTTACCTGGGGGCCAGGTTCTGACCAAAGACTGGAACTGTACCCCAACACGTCTTCCCCTTCAGAAGAAGATGGAAACCATTGGATTTCTCTTTAACTAGCTCACTGATTATGGACCTGGGAACTTGTCAGGATGTTTGCACATAGCTGCTGCCGCTGGCATTCCCATTAAATACACATGTCACCTAACGACTGCCAAGACCTGTCATTAACCTCACACAACTGCTGGTTTCATGACCTCAGTATTTCCTTGATGAGGAGAGCTTTAATCAGGAGCCAAGGCAAACAGTTCCTTTACACACAGAAACAATCTCTCTCATTGCCTGAAACACTACAAAGACTGTTAACACAGATACAGGAGATTTGAAATAAGTGAATGAAGCTTTTGGGTGGATGTCCAAACTACAGTGTGTAAACCACCTGAGGCCATTGAAGCTTGGGCAATCTGATCCAGAAGGACTGGACAAAGCCGTTCTATTTCTGTTTCCATTTCTTGCTGGTTTGCCCTGTTTGAATTCTGTGCACCAGAAGGTCTGCAAAGGATTAATGCTACTGCATTGGTGGGTAACTCTTAAACCGGAACACCAATATCTGTTAGTAACATAGAAACATAGAAAAACTACAGCACAAACAGGCCTATCTTCTAGATCTACCTATAACCCTCTATCCTATTAAGCTCCATGTACTCATCCAGGAGTCTCTTAAAAGACCCTATTGAGTTCGCCTCCACCACCACTGACGGCAGCCGATTCCACTCGCCCACCACCCTCTGTGTGAAAAACTTACCCCTAACATCTCCCCTGTACCTACCCCCCAGCACCTTAAACCTGTGTCCTCTCGTAGCAGACATTTCCACCCTGGGAAAAAGCCTCTGAGAGTCCACCCGATCTATGCCTCTCAACATCTTATATTCCTCTATTAGGTCTCCTCTCATCCTTCGTCTCTCCAAGGAGAAAAGACCGAGCTCCCTCAGCCTATCCTCATAAGGCATGCCACTCAATCCAGGCAACATCCTTGTAAATCTCCTCTGCACCCTTTCAATCTTTTCCACATCCTTCCTACAGTGAGGCGACCAGAACTGAGCACAGTACTCCAAGTGGGGTCTGACGAGGGTCTTATATAGCTGCATCATTATCCCCGGACTCCTAATACTTCTTCATCTAAACTCTCTGCTAGAGTTTCCTTCACTATGTGGCCAACAAGGTTCTATAATATAGATCGAAGTGGCCCTCAAAGGGCAATAATAATGGTCACACACCTATAGGATCATCCACAAGCAGAAAGGATCAAAATTTTCAAGAAGTGTACAAAATGCAATCAAAAACACTGGGCGGAATTTTTACCGGCACGTCTGCCCGAGATTCGTAGGATCCCACCCAAGGCCAACAGAGAATGCTGTTCTCTGAGCCTTGCCCGGCCCCAGAATCAGGACAGGCGTGCCGTTAAAATTCTGGCCATATGGTGGAATTTTCCGTTCCTGCCAGTGGCGAGAGTCACCGGGGGCAGAGGCACTAAATTTGGCGTGAATGAGAAAGTCAGTTTCCTGTGGGCGGAACATCATTTGGAATTTCAATCTCCTGACTTTGATGGGAGCTTAAAGCTGGGTCAAGTTACCTCCTGAACTATGTCCAGAACCTTATTTGCATTAATTTGTATCTCATGAATGTTCATTGAAAGGGCAAGTGGCCGGAATTACGTTCTCCCTCCAAATTAAGTGCCCCACTAGCAGATAATTAGAACAGTCTTATAAAGACTGCGTGTAAGTGGCGTGTACTTGGCTAGTTTCAGTTCATTGCTGACTTGGAGGTCAGTAGGTGCTGCTTTGGCCTACCTTTCAGACCGTAACTGCAAAATATCAGACGCCTGTGCCAAAACTGGATATGGGAGGCAGACCAGCGAGGAAGTCTGAGATGGAGGGAGGACTGGGCGGGGGGGAACGGAAGAGAGGAAAGTGAGGTTGCAAGAGGTTTTGGGGGAATACAATAGGGGAGGGATGAGACAGAGACAGGAACGGGATGGGGATTAGAGAGGAGGGTTGAGGCAGAGACAGGACTAGGGGTGGTCAAGGAACATGAGTGGAAGAGTGAAAGATTGTCCAGGAGTTAGAGTTAAAAGATTGTCCATGGAAGAGTCAGAGATTCTCTGGGGCTGAGGCCACACTGTCGGGGGCATATTTCAGAGCCTGTCCTTTGGCTTTACAGGCCATGTTAGAGGGCTCAACCTGGCACACATGCCTTGGTCCTGGTCTTGGGTGGAGCAGGTCCCCTGGATAGTGACAGTTGTGCACAGAATGATGTCTAGAGTATGGGCAGTCATTGAAGGACCCTACCCAAGCCTCAAGAATTCCTTGAATGTACCTGAATACGCAACTAGGGCATTTACACAGTAATATAATTGCAGTGCTAATGTAAGCCTACTTGTGACATTAATAAATAAACTGAAAGGAGTCACATATGCTCCAGATAAAGGGGAACTGGTGGATGTACTGCACTTAGATTTCCAGAAGGCATTTGATAAGATGCCACATCCAAAGTTATTGCAGGAAATAAAAGCTCATGGCATGGGGGTAATATATTGGCATAGATTGAAGATTGGCTAACTAACCGGAAGCAGGATTGGTATAAATGGGTCTTTTTCTGCTTGGCATGATGTGATGAGTGGTGTGTCACAGGCATTCAATGTTGAGGCCTCAACATTTTACAATTCATATAAATGACTTGGATGAAGGGACTGAAGGTAGGTATAGTTTCTAAATTTGCTGATGGGACAAAGATAGGAAGACAAGTAAGTTGTGAAGAGGGTATAAGGATCCTACAAAGGGACATAGATCGGTTAAGTGAGTGGGGAAAGATCTGGCGAATGGAGTATAATGTGGTCAAATATGAAATTCTTCCTTTTGTCAGGAAGAATAAAAAAGAAGTTTATTAACTGAATGGTAAGAGATTGCAGAGGTCTGAGACTCAGATGAGGTCTGGGTGTCCGAGTGCATGAATCACAAAAGGCTAGTATACAGGTACAGCAATTAGGAAAGCTAATTGTTAATTGAGAGGGGAATTGATTCCAAAAGTAGGGAGATTATGCTTCAGTTCAGACTTGGAAATTGCCTTTCTTTCACTGTCACTGTCACTGGGTCAAAAACTTGGAATTACCTCCTTACCTGCACTGTGGGTGTACCTACATCATAGGGACTGCAACGGTTCAAGAAGGCAGCTCACCACCACCTTCTCAAGGGCAACTGGGGACGGGCAATAAATGCCAGTCTTGCCAGCGATGCCCATATCCATAAATGAATTTTTTAAAAGTAATTGAGCATCTTTCAGATTGATCCCACGTTCACTGCTACCCATTCTGAAGCTAATCAATGTTCATTGAATGCTAAAATGATCCTGTTGGTCTAGATACTAGTCCCTGGTTTATGATCATAGAACAATGGTGGAAGGAATCATCGAATCCCTACAGTGCAGAAGGAGGCCATTCGGCCCATCAAGTCTGCATCGACAACAATCTCGCCTAGGCCTTATCCCACAACCCCCACATATTTACCTTGCTAATCCTGCTAACCTATACATCCTGAGATGCTAAGGGGCAATTTATCATGGCCAATCAACCTAACCCGCACATCTTTGGACCGTGGGAGGAAACCGGAGCACCCGGAGGAAACCCACGCAGATACGGGGAGAATGTGTAAACTCCACACAGACAGTGACCCAAGCCAGGAATTGAACCCGGGTCCCTGGCGCTGTGAGGCAGCAGGATTGCATAACATAACCTGTTTGAATCCATGGCAAAATTCTTTTAAAAGTTGACACTGGCGTCATTGTACAAACTCACTTCAGATGATTTTTGCATGTTTTTATGGCAAGAAGTGACAACACATGCCTGTCAGCACTTGAAAGCTCAAGTCTGCTTTAATCAACAACTGCAGGAAATGGTGTCGGAAACTGATCAGCTTTTGAGTCCAACTCTTTTATTTATCATTAAATTATACATGCATATCTCCACTTCAAACAGACAGCAGAGAGCCAAGAATCTGAAGAAATAAAGCTCCCTTCTATGAACACGCATAAGAGCGACTGTCAATCTAAAGTCCTAGTGAACCTAATTAGAGACAATGCAATCTGTTGATCAGCTCTGAAACGAGTTGTATCACTCATTTTATTCCAAGCCAAGGTTGTAACTTTGTACCCTGGCCTGTCTGGCCTCCAAATCTCCCCAGTTAGTTGCAGAATTTCAACAGTTCTCAGGTGAACCAGTAGATGATGTACCTTTATGCCACTATCAGCACTTTCTTTAGTCTTTAGCTCTTGCATTAATACACCCTTTGTCTTGTGTTCCGTCACATCTTTGTCAAATCTCTCCTTAGCTTCCACCTATCCCTGACTTCTATTTTGCCCCAGCCCCTCTTAACCATGATGTGGAGATGCCGGCGTTGGGCTGGGGTAAGCACAGTAAGAAGTCTCACAACGCCAGGTTAAAGCCCAACAGGTTCATTTGGAATCATATTTTTTTTCTTGGATCACCAGAGGACATCCGTCAAGTTCATCCCAGACATCAGGACATAGCGGTCAACTCAATTTGATTACAAATAAACCTGTTGGACTTTAACCTGGTGTTGTGAGACTTCTTACTGTGTCCTCTTAAAGAGTATAAATCCATCACATTTCTCCTCGCTTAAGTTCTGAAGAGTCAACTAGACTCAAAACATTAATTCAATTTCTCTCTCCACAGATGCTGGCAGACCTACTAAGACTTTCCAGCCTTTTCTGTTTTCATCCAAGATCAAACTGCATTCTTTAAACCTGTCTGAAGTATAATTTCAAATGAGCAATGGAATTAACAGGAAGCAGCAAGTATGCAAGTCATGTTACAAACCCAAGCAGCTCCCATTAGTTTTCTGTTGATAACCTACAAAATCTCATGTGGCCTTTGACTTGCTTTGCAGTTTTATCTGGTTTCATTTTTCATGAAAGTACATTCAAAATAATAATTCATTCTCAAAAACCCTTAACTAAACATCTATGGATATGATATCAACAAGTAAAATTATCTTTGAATAAATATATTACTTTAAGAGTCAATACACTGCATGGCATAATAATGACACATGCAAGAGTAACAAATTGCACTCTTAGCATAGTAAACATCCCAAGGTGCTTCAGAGGAACAATTACCAAATGGAAGTTTGATACCAAACCACACACACAGATACTGGGTAGAATTTTAAGGTTGGCGAGCGGTTGGCACTTATCACCCCAAGAGTTGGCACAACTGCCAACTCTGAAAATCCCACTGCCGTTTCACACTCATTTGGACATTGATTGGCGTTGGCCAAAACTTCTGTCTGCCCTTGGAAGGAAGTCCCGCCTGTGAGAGTTGTCAGCCAATCCAGCGAGGCATAGCACTGCAATGGCTGGCATTCTGTCTGGAAGTCCTGGGACCATTGCAAAGCTTAGTCCTGGGGGCCCCAGAGACAGGAGGGTGGGGGATGTCGTGAGAGGTTCAAAAGGGGAGGGTGATCACAGCGTCAGGGAAAGGCCAGGGGAAAGGGGGTCCTGGAATCCAATGGCCCAGTGGGAAGGGTGCCCCAGCTCTGAAGGGGCCTTCAGAGTGAGCCCTCCACCCACCCCCCCAGCCCCTTCCCATCCGGGATGGAGAAAAGTTTTTTGACACTTTCCGACCCTGCCCACACCTGCTCCCAGGGATAACTTAAGTCACCAGTTATGGGCCTTAATAGGTGAAAGAGTGGGATTCCTGCACAAGTCCCTGACCACCTAAGCATGAATATGTATCTGGGTTTAGGCAGGCAGGTTCCCAGAGGGAATTACATCCATTCTGCCCCATCTGACATATGATCAAAAGCTTGGTCAAAGAGGTGGGTTTTAAGGAATGTCTGAACAAAAAGGGAAGAATGTAGCAGTGGAGAGACTTCCAAAGCTTAGAGCCCTGGACAAGGCACAGCCATGACTGTTGTAGCAAATAAAATCAGGAACTTGCTATCAACTGGTTCCTGCTGAGAGTGCAAGTGCACTGGGAGTGAACAAAAACAGCTTCAGTTGGGATGTTCGCTCAAATTGGTTAACAATGAGTAATCAGTTGCATGAGGAATTATTGGCTGTGCGAACCCATTGGAACCATACCCAATCATGAGTCACCATTTTCAGAAGGAAAGCAGTGGGAGCAAAAGCAAGAGAATTAGGAGAAATATACAATGGTGAGAGTCAGTGAGCATGCAGGATATTTCAAAGGTACAATTAGAAGTTCTGACTGGAGACACTGTGGCTAGTAAGTTGAGAGCAGCGTAGCATAGCGTAGGAAGAAAATCATAAGGATGGTCAAATTACAGAGTTTAAGGACTGGGAAAGGTTTAAAACGTGAGTGAACTCATTAAAAAAATACAGGACGATACATACTTATTCTGTGAAAGATTTCAAAATCAGCCTAATGGGCTCAAAATAAAGGAAGTTACATGTTGCAGCTAAAGAAACTGATTAAAAACTCTCTTTCAAATAATTGGAAACTATTGCTTACATGTAAGCATAAAACAAACCAACAGCATTATAAATAAACCGATTTATGCCTTGAACTTCAATCCTCGTTTCAATTGTGTTATCTTCTGATATACGATGCTGCCCAGATGGTTGGTATTTAAGTGAAGCAGTTTAGCAGCAGTGCACTGATTGCTTTTCCTGGTGTTTTGCAGACATGAAGATGAATCACCCGTTGTAATAAAATGGACCCTTGCTCGGGATTCAGGGGTGCTGACTTCTGATTAATTGTCAACAGCTAACTCCTGACAAGATGCTGACGGTTTGATACAACTCGATCTATTGCCTAATATTACTGAACACATGAGAAGAGTTGGCAGCTTGTCCCAATGACAACCAACCATTATTCTCTGGTTATCTCCATACTGGAAAATGTATTTGAAAAGAGTTGAGGAAAAGCAATAAATAATGTGGTGATATATGGAGATGAAAGATGAAGGTGCACTGCATTGTGATGGGGGCAAGTTATCACACCAGGTCCTCACAATAATGCTTTTATCTAAAGATTAAAAGATGAAATTGTTTCCAGTCTGTGATTTTGAGTCTTTTTTAATGAACATGCATAAATATGATATCTGTAACATCTGCCTCCCACATATCTGACTAATGGCAGTTCCTTGAAGCGAGGTGGCCACAGAGTCCTAAAGAGAGAGAGAAAAAGGGAGGAGAGAAAGAGAGAGAGGCTGTAAGAAACGGGGGTTGGAGTCAGTGCAAGGTAAAGGAGGTGGAAAAGGCAAAGTAAAAAGCTAAGGGAGAAACAGCATTCAAGAAAATCCAAATTCCACATTGGCAGTCAGTCATTAGTCAGTCAGTTGGGCAGCCCATGGTCGATGAGGAGTTAGGTGCCTTCTTGAACTTTCTTTGTACCCTCACATCATCAGTCTTGGTCATCTGCCATGCTTCAAAATCAGCTACACCTTGGTGAAGCTGGGCTCGCCATCGGGTGGTTCAGTCTACTATTGTCCCAGCTGTTGAGGTCAAAGTCAATCTTCTTCAAATCGGTTTGCAGGGTACTTTTGAAATATTTCCACCAGCTGCCCTATGATCTTCTACCAGTTGTGTAGAAGAGGAGTGTTCAACATTCTGATGCATTGACCTGCCCTGTGTAGTTGCCGTGTGAGAATGGTCACCTCTAAACTCAGTCTGCCTGCTTCCTGGAAGGTACTCATGTTCACACAGTGATCCGTCCAGGAGACATATGGAATCTTCGATAGACAGTGTTGATGGAGTGGCAGGACTGACATATGAAGAGAGACTGGATCGACTGGGCTTGCACTCATTGGAATTTAGAAAAATGAGGGGGATCTCATAGAAACATAAAATCCTGATGGGACTGGACAGGCTAGATGCGGGAAGAATGTTCCCAATGTTGGGTAAGTCCAGAACTAGGGGTCACTGTCTAAGAATAAGGGGTAAGTCATTCAGGACTGAAATTAGGAAAAAACTTCCTCACTCACAGAGTTGCGAACCTGTGGAATTCTCTACCACAGAAAGCTTTTCGGACCAGTTCGTTAGATATGTTCAAGAGGGAGCTGGACTTGGCCCTTGTGGATAAAGGGATCAAGGAGAGAAAGCAGGAGTGGAATACTGAAAGTGTATGATCAGCCATGATCACATTGAATGGTGGTGCTGGCTCAAAGGGCCGAATGGCCTACTCCTATTTTCGATGTTTCTATATCGATATGCCTCGAGCATTTGCAGATGCCGATGGAGAAGGATGGCTGCCTCGTAGACTATGATCTTTGTGTCTGTCTGCATGTCAGCAGCTTCCCAATAGACCAGTGCCATAAACTTGGAGATCCTACACTGGACCCAGTATAGGATCTCTAAGCGTATGGTTTCTGACTTTGATTAGTGACTATTGAGATGGCAGAAATGATCGACTGCCTCCAGGTGACAATATGCAGCTGTGATGCATATGGTGTGGACCCAGGTTTGGGGAAACTTTGCCTTCTTGGCATTCAGATGCAACCCTGAGTCTTGATAAGTTTCTTTGAATAGGTCAAGGGTGATCTGCAGTTCTTCTTGTATGTGTGTCAGGATAACACAGTCATCCACATACTGGGGGTCTGCCATAGTTGTGTGCGAGACTTTGATCTTTGCTTTCAGCCTTTGGAGGTTGAAAAGATCCCTGTCGAACCTGTATTCAGTCTGGACTCTGGGTGGTAAGGTGTCCTTGACCATATCGGGAGTGGCTGCTGCAAAGATGAAAAAGTGGGGGGGAGGGCACAAGCATGCACCCTTGCTTGACACAGGCACTGACAGAGACTCATCTGGCTCCAGTACATTGCAAAGAATGTGGCAGTCATTTTATCATTAAAAAACCTGCATAATTGCAACATATCTCCACAGACAACTGATCTGGACATCTTCCTGTCTGGCTGAGTTAAAGGTCTTCATTAAAAAGCAAAGTTTTTACTTTTTACCTTTTACTTTTACTTTTTGTTGAGCTCATAGAGAAAGCTGGACTGTCTTAATGAATATTGGGTAACACATTTCTGGAGTTCAATCAAATGCTCTGCTGTCTACTTACGCAATAGTTAACCCAAGGGATGTAACAATGCATCCTCCTTGTCATTTGACCTGAGCAACATGTCTTTCACACGTCACCATGCACATTTTTCCAATTATCTAACAGGCAGAACAAGTCAGCATGTGGGTGAGATGGCGATAAATTTAAAGCCAAGAAGCTGGTTCATTTTTCAACAGATACAAGACTGAATTGGATAGTATTTACTGAACACAAAAACCACACTACCCAACCCTGTATAGAATCATAGAATCCCTACAGTGCAGAAGGAGGCCATTCAGCCATTGAGTCTGCATCGACCACAGTCCCACCCAGGCCCTAACCCCATAACCCCATGCATTTACCCTAGCCAGTACCCCTGACACTAAGGGGCAATTTAGCGTGGCCAATCCACCCAACCCGCACGTCTTTGGAATGCGGGACTATACCGGAGCACTTGGAAGAAATCCACGCGGACACAAGGGAGAATGTGCAAACTCCACACAGACAGTGACCCAAGCCGGGAATCGAACCCGGGTCCCTGGCACTGTGAGGTAGCAATGCTAACCACTGTGCCACCGTGCCGCCCCAAACCGGGTAGAATATGCGTTTTCAAATGCTTTTTACTCTCTTGCCTCTAATGCTAAAAACTATAGTTTATTTTCAAGCCCAGTTTGCCAATCTTAGTTGTAAATTACGGACTTTGAACATTATTTTTTGTTTCTCCTTTTTATTTTGTACCAGAGGCACTCTTGGGCAGGAGGGGATATTTGTCATCTGACTTTCTTCCCCAAATCAATGATTCACCAGTAAGCTTGTTCCTAAATCCAGTTGTGTGTCCAACCCCCCCCAACCCCAACACTCCTACCCACCGTTCCTCATCCTTGGCCCGCAGGGGCGATGGAAGAGATTTATGGCAAGTACCAAATGTTGAGCTCAAGTAAGAAGGCTAAACTCAACAGTAATGGCTCTGGATATTGTTTGGAAAATCTGAAACATCTTGGACAGGAAAGCAGCTGGTTCCTCCAAATCTTCCTGTACAATTATGATATCTTACGTATCATTAGGCATGTATTACCTCCCACATGCAAACTCCAAGAAGCAAAACAAAACACACCCAACCAAGGGAAAAAAGTCTGGACAATTCATACCCAACCCTTTCTGATGACGCAAATTAGTCCAACATCCAGACTGACCCTTATATCACAGGCCGCCTCCCTCTTGCACAATATAATCGCTACCCCAGACACAACTTATAAATGACCTAGATGAGGAAGTGGAAGGATGGGTTGGCAAGTTTGCTGATGACACAAAGGTTGGAGGTGTTGTAGATAGTGTAGAGGGATGTCAGCAGTTGCAACGAGACAAAGATAAGATGCAAGACTGGGCGGAGAAGTGGCAGATGGACCTCAACCCAGATAAGTGTGTGGTGATTCATTTTGGCAGGTCGAATAGGATGGAAGAATATAATATTAAGGGTAAGGCGCTTGGCAGTGTGGAAGAACAGAGGGACCTTGGGGTCCGGGTTCATAGGACGCTCAAAGCGGTGTCGCAGGTAGAGGCTGTCGTTAAGAAGGCGTATGGAATACTGGCCTTCATCATTGGAGGAATTGAGTTTAGAAACTGGGAGATAATGCTGCAGCTGTATAGGACCCTGGTCGGACCCCACCTGGAGTACTGTGCCCAGTTCTGGTCGCCTCATTACAGAAAGGATGTGGAAGCCATGGAACGGGTGCAGAGGAGATTTACAAGGATGTTGCCGGGATTAAGTGGTATGCCTTATGAGGATAGGTTGAGAGAGCTAGGTCTATTCTCCTTGGAGAGGCGAAGGATGAGAGGTGACCTGATAGAGGTGTATAGGATGTTGAGAGGTATTGATAGAGTGGATTCTCAGAGGCTTTTACCCAGGGCTGAAATGGTTGTCACGAGAGGCCACAGCTTTAGGGTGCTGGGGAGTAGGTATAGAGGAGATGTTAGGGGTAAGTTTTTCACTCAGAGGGTGGTGGGTGCGTGGAATCGGCTGCCGGTAGTGATGGTGGAAGTGGATTCGATTGAGTCTTTTCAGAGACTTTTGGATAGGTTCATGGAGGTTAGTAAGATAGAGGGTTATAGATGAGCCTAGAAGGTAAGGAAATTGTTCGGCACAACTTGTGGGCCAAAGGGCCTGTTTGTGCTGTAGCTTTTCTATGTTCTAACTCGGTCCAGCTCTTGATACAAAGCAGCAAAATATTGTCCTTAGTTTGAAACATACCTGCAATTTCAGGCTGTAACATAAAGGTTCTTCTTTGTCTCAACGGCTGCAACATGTAAAGAGAATTTTCAACTTATCTGAACAAACTTTCATTTAAAAAAAACATTGAAATATTACTTATTTCCAGTTAGGAGGATTTGGAGAGGGTGCAGAGAAGATTCACCACAAGTTTGCCTGGGATGGAACATTTAAGTTATGGAGAGAGGTTGAATAGACTTGGATTGTTTTCGTTGGAGAGAAGACTGAAGGACAACCTGATCGAGATGTACACGATTATGAGGGGCATGGACAGGGTGGGTAGGGAGCAGCTGTTCCCCTTAGTTGAAGAGTCAATCACGAGGGGACACAAGTTCAAAGTGAGGGGCAGGAGGTTTATACGAGATGTGAGGAAAAGCTTTTTTACTCAGAGGGTGGTGACGGTCTGGAATGCGCTGCCTGGGAGGGTGGTGGAGGCGGGTTGCCTCACATCCTTTAAAAAGTACATGGATGAACAATTGGCACTCACAACATTCAAGGCTATGAGCCAAGTGCTGTTAAATGGGATTAGGTAGGTAGGTCAGGTGCTTTTCATGTGTCAGTGCAGAATCGATGGGCCGAAGGGCCTCTTCTGCACTGTGTGATTCTGTGATTCTTCTGTGAATGGCTTGAATGGTTGAAAATCATTACAGATTAGCAGTATAAACTGAATTTCAGAATTGAGATGACCAATTGTCAGATTCTTCAGTTTAGCGGGAAAAAATAAATTTAACTAACAGTCCAGAGGGACATAAGAACATCAGAACATAAGAACTAGGAGCAGGAGTAGGCCATCTGGCCCCTCGAGCCTGCTCCGCCATTCAGTAAGATCATGGCTGATCTTTTTGTGGACTCAGCTCCACTTACCCGTCCGTTCACCATAACCCTTAATTCCTTTACTGTTCAAAAATGTATCTATCCTTGCCTGAAAAACATTCAATGAGGTAGCCTCAACTGCTTCACTGGGAAGGGAATTCCACAGATTCACAACCCTTTGTGTGAAGAAGTTTCTCCTCAACTCAGTCCTAAATCTGCTCCCCATTATTTTGAGGCCGTGCCCACTAGTTCTAGTTTCACCCGCCAGGGAAACAATTTCCCTGCTTCTATCTTATCTACTCTTTTCATAATCTTATACGTTTCTATAAGATCTCCCCTCATTCTTCTGAATTCCAATGAGTATCGCCCCAGTCTACTCAGTCTCTCCTCATAAGCCAACCCTTTCAACTCCGGAATCAACCTAGTGACTCTCCTCTGCACCCTCTCCAGTGCCAGTATATCCTTTCTCAAGTAAGGAGACCAAAACTGTACACAGTACTCCAGGTGTGGCCTCACCAGCACCTTATACAGCTGCAACATAACCTCACTGTTTTTAAACTCCATCCCTCCAGCAATGGAGGACAAAAATTCCATTTGCCTTCTTAATTACCTCTTAAATGCACCTGCAAACCAACTTTTTGTGATTCTTGCACAAGGACACCCAGGTCCCTCTGCACAGCAGCATGCTGCAATTTTTTACCATTTACTCCTGCTTACAGACAAAATCACTGGATTGGATGGACATTGTTGATAAGAATGCCGGTACTCAGAACAGCCTCTATTAATGGACTTCTTCTTTGGAGAATGAGTATACAGTTCCCATGTAAGCAACTTTTACACCGTGCACTGTATTTCTGTAGATGTATCTACTGCTTGAGACAAATATCTTAGTCAACAGAGGATCTTCCCACCACCCCCCACCCAGCCCCCCCGCCCCGCCCCCCCCACCCTGCCCCCCACCCCCACCCCCCCCCCCCACCCCCACCCACCCCCCCCACACCCCCCACACCCCCCACACCCTCCCCCGCTGCCTCACAGCACCAGGGACCCAGGTTTGATTTCCGGCTTGGGTCACTGTCTGTGCGAACACGTTCTCCCTGTGTGTGGGTGGGTTTCCTCCAATTTCCTTTCACAGTCTGAAAGACTGCTGGTTGGGTGCATTGGCCATGCTAAATTCTCCCTCAGTGTACCCGAACAGGCGCCGGAATGTGGCGACTAGGGGATTTTCACAGTAACTTCATTGCGGTGTTAATTAAAGCCTACTTGTGACACTAAATAAATATACTTTTCAAACTATAATTCCAGCCTTTACATGCCCTGTACAGAATTTCAGAAAATGAAGTAATAGTTATGAAAAGCTATAACTTTTACCTTCCAATTTTCCCATCTTTCCTTCAAGGAAGTAACCCTCATCTCGGCTTGACAGCTCCCCCTGCGTATGTTTAAGATCAACATTCTCCATATGGACGTGGAAAAAGCTCGTAGGTGGAGAGGTTGGAATGAATTCATTCCATTGTTGCTGCACCAGGTTTCCTGGACGAAAGCACCAGCTATTGTGCTACAACACTGCAAGAGCGAAGAACTGTATTTCACAATTAAACAAACAGGAAGCTGAGTCCAGTAAGTTTCAACAGATTATAACCGTTAAAACATCGTTAGTGTACTAGAAAATATAAAGTAGCTCATGGAGCGGCCTTTTGGCAGTGTTGTTCCGGTGGCAAAAAACAGCGAGTTTCTCTCCAGAGAAACAGGTCGGTTTTCTCTCCAGATCTTACCGCATTCTGTCAATCAAAAACAGCTGGGTGAGATTAACAACGTCATGCGGGGTGGGGCGGGGGGGGGGCAAACCTGGCAGCACTGAGATCGGGGTGCCATGTTTAAAGAGCGCTGCGATCAGAACATAAAAATCCCTTTCCCCTAGCCCACCACAAAAGTCTCAGAGGCTCCCCCCACCCCTCCCCCCCACCCCCCACCCCCCTCTCCCTGCCACCCCCCCATCAGTGCCGGCAACCCCCTTGATCGAAGTCGACATTCACACCCCTCCCCCTGCCCAACCGTAGACTGCACCTCTCCCTCCCCCACAACAGTCAATGCCGGCAACCCCCACCCCCCCCCCACCATTCCCCCCAAATATCAGACCCCTTTCCCCCTGAACCCCCTACCCATACAGTCAATGCCAGCAACCACCACCATCGAAAAACGGCCATCACCGGCATCCCCAACTCCCACGTCCACTCCCCGCCAGCACCACATACAAATGAATCCCACCCACCCCCACCCATATGAGGCTCCCACTGGGACCTGCCCCTGTTACTGCCCCTTGGCACAGGTTGGCAATGCCAACTTGCCAGTGCTGACCTGGCAGTGCCAACCTATGCCGGGGGCAGTGCCAGGGGGCATTGCTGGGCAATGCCAGACCACTGCCTGGTCACGTCCCTCTCCCCTAGGCACATAAAGATAAGTATGGCCCTTGGGGGGATCCCCACGATAGGTTCATGTCTGGGTGAACCTGTTTTAAACCGCACGAACGTGACGTTACGTCTGTGTGGTGTGAATATGTGGCAGGGGATCAATATACAGTGAAGGGACATGTTAATTATATTAAAATCTATTAAACTGTTAATGGGCGTGAACCTGATAACGCTATCAGCGAGGGGCTGAGGACGGGGCAAGATTAGCGACTTCCGGCTTTCACCAGACATAGAGCCCTGGCTGCCTATCCTGTAGATGGCAAACACGTGACTGTTTAGCTATTCATGGCTCTTGGAAGGCGTTGGCTAGTTTAGTTCCAAATCCCAGTCTTTTTCCTTCAAGCACATGTCCAACTGCCTTTTAAATGATCCTCTGGAATCTGACTCATTCATTCCAAACAGGGTATTCCAGATCTTAAACCCTACTCTGAAAAAGTGTAATGGTACAAATACACCGTTCAGTCACTAATGAACTTATCAGGTTTGGTAATGACACATGGACTGGAATTTTAGCACCCGCCCACCACAGGAATTGGAGCGGGCAAGGGGCGGACCATGGAAAGGTCCGCTGACCTCGGGCAGGATTTTATGGTTTCGGGACAAGCGAGGCCGTAAGATCCCATCCATGGTATGTGGAATTTCTTGTCGCAATCCACTACACAAACGTTGTCAGTGCGTTGTCATATTTTTAATTGTGAATGATTGATTAGGTGACACTGAGATCCGACTAAGACTTCAACAGTATACTTGTAGACTTGTTTCTTACTGTTTCCAGAGATATGTGAGGTGCAGATTTTAAATTAGTTCTGTTGCTGCACTATTTTATGTCTCACATGTCACCAGATTGTAAACTGTAGCATACATTATGATGGGTTAATTGACGGAGTGACACCATCCAGCTGCTAATCGCATGTACTGACATTTTAAACCTTCAATTAATGATGCAGAACTTAAGAAGAAACAACTACTCGTGGGGAGGCAATGGCCTAGTGGTATTATCGCTAGACTATTAATCCAGAAACTCAGCTAAGGTTCTGGGGACCCAGGTTTGAATCCCACCACGGCAGATGGTAGAATTTGAATTCAATTTTTTTTAAATCTGAAATTAAGAATCTACTGATGACCATGAAACCATTGTCGATTGTCAGGAAAAACCCATCTGGTTCACTAATGTCCTTTAGGGAAGGAAACCTGCTGTCCTTACCTGGTCTGGCTACATGTGACTCCAGAGCCATAGCAATGTGGTTGACTCTCAACTGCTCTCAGGCAACTAGAGATGGGCAATAAATGCTGGCCAGCCAGCGACACCCATGTCCCACAAATGAATTTTTAAAAAGTACTGTGAGAACTTATAATACAATGCGCACAACTTTCAGCAATGTTTTAAGAACTAATTTAGGAGGTTGGCCTGCCACAAAATTCATAGACCACAAACAATACTTAGTAGTGAGGAGTGGGAGATCATTGGAAGAATTAACACAAGTGTTATGGAGTGTTATGGTAAGGTTATATAAGGCATTGGTGAGGCCGAATTTGGAGTATTGTGTACAGTTTTGGTCACCTAGTTACAGGAAGGATGTAAATAAGATTGAAAGAGTGCAGAGAAGGTTCACAAGGATGTTGCCGGGACTTGAGAAGCTGAGTTACAGAGAGAGATTGAATAGGTTGGGACTTTATTCCCTGGAGCGTAGAAGATTGAGGGGAGATTTGATAGAGGTGTATAAGATTTTGATGGGTATAGATAGAGTGAATGCAAGCAGGCTTTTTCCGCTGAGGCTAGGGGAGAAAAAAAACCAGAGGGCATGGGTTAAGGGTGAAAGGAGAAAAGTTTAAAGGGAATATTAGGGGGGGCTTCTTCACGCAGAGAGTGGTGGGAGTGTGGAATGAGCTGCCAGATAAAGTGGTAAATGCTTTATCACTTTTAATATTTAAGAAAAACTTGGACGGGTTCATGGATGAGAGGGGTGTGGAGGGATGTGGTCCAAGTGCAGGTCAGTGGGACTAGGCAAAAAATGGTTCGGCACAGACAAGAAGGGCCAAAAGGCCTGTTTCTGAGCTATAATTTTCTATGGTTCTATGGTTCTATGTTGCAGTGCAACAATTGAAAGTGTTAGTTCTCCTTAAAAACCCAAAAACACAATGAAAATTTGTCAATTATCCCCAAGTTAACAATTGATTCTACATGAGCATCATGGGTATATATGGCCTCCTGCTGAGACCCTGTCTCCTCCTCCCTCTTCCAGCAGCTTGTCTTGCTTTGCATGACCTCTGTTCTTTCTCAAAATCATTCTGTATTCCAAGACGGATGTTTACTACTGCGTCCATGTCCAGGAACAACTGGTTTTGCACTGAAAACTTTAAGTTAGCAGAAGTCTCTTCAGTATCTGCCATACCACTTCCTGTCAACTTATGCAAGCCGAAAGAACTATAGAAAGCATTAAATACAAAAGAGTCAAGGTAACAATGAGTGAGAATGAGTCAACCAGCAAGTAACCTTTAAGTAGTTGCTGATCGCTTTTAATAGTGCTAATGAGCAGGTCCTCCTTGCTGCTCGACATGAGATTAAGAGAGGAGGGAATGGTGAGCTCCAAAATGGTGCCACAGGCATCAAATTCAAGTTGCATGCTGATTGACGTCCTGATCTACCTGCTCTGTATACTTCCAGTAGCCATACACTGCACAAGTGTTTAATACCCTCACCAATTTGGCATCTGGCACAATATGCCCCAAATGACTGCATGCATGAAACGGATGCCATTTTGGAATTCTAAAGACACTCATAACACTCCAATAATGTCATAGAATCATAGAATCCCTACAATGCAGAAATAGGCCATTCGGCCCATCGAGTCTGCACCTAATTTCTTGTCCTACCCATCATGGAAGTGTGAATTAAAGTAAGATTATGCCAAGCCACTGATAGTATGGACATAATCTGGTTATTTCATCATTATTGTAGTTACTTTTTGAAATCACTCATTTCCTTTTTGTCTGTGGCAGCAGCTGGAGTTGTAACTCAATCAGGCTTGAATATTCAGAGAACAGGTGTCAGGCTTCATTTGGAGTGAACTAGACAGTCAGGGCAGTCAATTTTCTCCCCAACTGATATTGCGACTCAATAGACAGTGATTAATAGTTTCAGTCGTTCCAGTCATTTGAGCGTATAACTACAAGTGGGTAGATAGGTAATTAGTCACAGTCCACAAGGGATCAGAGATATCTCTATTGGAGAGAAGCAATTGGTTATATTGCTTGAGAGGCATCATTCCGCAACAAGCATGGGGCAGGCAAGGAGGCAAGTCCCAAGTCTTACTCAGCTGGAACAGCAACCGAACCCATGCTGCCAGCATTAGTCTGAACCACACGCTAGCCATCGAGCTAACTGGCGTCCTATAGCTAAGGAGCAACTGCAAATAGAAATACAACATGAAATTCCTAGGTTGTTGTCAATAGACTATTAGCTCATTAGTTCCTTAATTCATTCAAGAGATGTGGGCCTCACTGGCTAGGCCAGCATTTGTTGCCTATCCCTAATTACCCTTGAGAAGGTGGTGATGAACTGCTTTTATCATCCATTGTTGTCCATGTGTTGGAGGAACATCCACAGCGCTCTTAGGAAGGAAGTTCCAGAAAATTGACTCAGTAACAGCGAAGGAACAGTGACATAGTTCTGGCCAGGATGGTGTGAGACGTGGAGGGGAACTTGCAGGTGATGATGTTCCCAGGTATCTGCTATCCTGGTCCTTCTGGGTGAGAGAGGTCACAGGTTTGTAAGGTGCTGCCCAAGGTACCTTGGTGAGTTTCTGCAATGCATCTTGTAAACGGTACACACTGCTGTCACTGTGTGTCATTTGTGGAGGGAGTGAATGTTGAGTAGTTGATGGGATGCCAATCAAACGGGTTGTTTTGTCCTGGATGGTACTGAGTGTCTTGGATGTTATTTGAACTGCACTCATCCAGGCAAGTGGGGAGCATTCCATCAAATTCCTGACTTGTGCCTTGTAGATGGTGGACAGGCTTTGGGGAGTCAAGAGGTGAGTTACTCATCACAGAATTTCTAGCCTCTGATGTGCTTTTGTAGCCAGAGTATTTATATGGCTAGTCCAGTTCAGTTTCTGGTCAATGGTAACCCCCCAGGATGTGGATAGTGAAGGATTCAGCGATGGTAATGCCATTGAATGTCAAAGGGAGATGATTGGATTCTCTCTTGTTGGAGATGGTCATTGTCTGGCACTTGTGAGATGTGAATGTAACTTGCCACTTATCAACCCAAGCCTGAATTGTCCAGGTCTTGCTGCATATGGGCATGGACTGCTTCAGTACCCAAGGAGTCACAAATGGTGCAATCATCAGTGAACATCTCCATTCAGACCTTATGATGGAGGGAAGGTCAATGATGAAGCAGCTGAAGATGGTTGGACCTTGGACACAATTCTGAGGAACACCTGGAGATGTCCAGGAATGGAGATGATTGACCTAACAGCAGAGCTGTCTTCAACAGAACTATCTTCCTTTGTGTTGGGTATGACTCCATGAAGTGAGAGTAACACCCGCCTCCCCCCCCCACCCCCCGTCCCCCCGCGCCGCTCCTCTCTCCCCCCACCTCCGATTCCCATTGACTCCAGTTTTGCTCGGGTTCTTTGGTGCTAAATTCAGTCAAATGCTGCTTTGATGTCAAGGGCAGTCACTCTCACCTCACCTCTTTTGTCCATTTGAACCAAAGCTGCAATCAGCATCCAAGATGACTCAGAACAAAGAACAAAGAACAATACAGCACAGGAACAGGCCCTTCGGCCCTCCAAGCCCGCGCCGCTCCCCGGTCCAGGATTGAATCCTGAATCCAGGATCCCCGCCCAATTTTCCAGCCTATCTACATACCAATATCCTATCCACCGAGCTGTCCCTCACAGCTATGATGCTTTGTTCATCACAACCTATTAACTCACCCCCACCCCCCCATTCCAGACCATGTGATCTCCAGGGAGAGGCGAAAACCCAGAGTGAAAACCCCAGGGCCAATATGGGGAAAAAAAAATCTGGGAAATTCCTCTCCGACCCCCTGAGGCGATCGAAACGAGTCCAGGCGATCACACTGGCCCTGATCGGAAAATGCTTCCCAACCCTATTCATTTCCACTTCCACGAACACCATATGAATTCCCTGCCCCCGAGACAGGTTCCCAACTATCCGCAGTCTCGCTCTGTACTGGCACCAGCAAGATGATCATAGAATGAAGCCTTGAAACGAGAAACAAGGAACAATTAGCCCGCGCCGCTCCCTGGTCCAAACTAGACCACTCTTTTGTATCCCTCCATTCCCACTCCGTTCATATAGCTGTCTAGATAAGTTTTAAACGTTCCCAGTGTGTCCGCCTCCACCACCTTGCCCGGCAACACATTCCAGGCCCCCACGACCCTCTGTGTGAAATATGTCCTTCTGATATCTGTGTTAAACCTCCCCCCCTTCACCTTGAACCTATGACCCCTCGTGAACGTCACCACCGACCCGGGGAAAAGCTTCCCACCGTTCACCCTATCTATGCCTTTCATAATTTTATACACCTCTATTAAGTCTCCCCTCATCCTCCGTCTTTCCAAGGAGAACAACCCCAGTTTCCCCAATCTCTCCTCATAACCAAGCCCCTCCATACCAGGCAACATCCTGGTAAACCTCCTCTGTACTCTCTCCAAAGCCTCCACGTCCTTCTGGTAGTGTGGCGACCAGAACTGGACGCAGTATTCCAAATGCGGCCGAGCCAACGTTCTATACATCTGCAACATCAGACCCCAACTCTTATACTCTATGCCCCGTCCTATAAAGGCAAACATGCCATATGCCTTCTTCACCACCTTCTCCACCTGTGACGTCACCTTCAAGGATCTGTGGACTTGCACACCCAGGTCCCTCTGCGTCTCTACACCCTTTATGGTTCTGCCATTTATCGTGTAGCTCCTCCCTACATTATTCCCACCAAAATGCATCACTTCGCATTTATCAGGATTGAACTCCACCTGCCATTTCCTTGCCCAAATTTCCAGCCTCTCTATATCCTTCTGAAGCCTCTGACAATGTTCCTCACTATCTGCAAGTCCTGCCAGTTTTGTGTCGTCTGCAAACTTACTGATCACCCCAGTTACTCCTTCTTCCAGATCATTTATATAAATCACAAACAGCAGAGGTCCCAATACAGAGCCCTGCGGTACACCACTAGTCACAGGCCTCCAGCCGGAAAAAGACCCTTCCACTACCACCCTCTGTCTTCTATGACCAAGCCAGTTCTCCACCCATCTAGCCACCTCCCCCTTTATCCCATGGGATCCAACCTTTTTCACTAGCCTACCATGAGGGACTTTGTCAAACGCTTTACTAAAGTCCATATAGACAACATCCACGGCCCTTCCTTCGTCAACCATTTTGGTCACTTCTTCAAAAAACACCACCAGGTTAGTGAGGCATGACCTCCCTCTCACAAAACCATGCTGACTATCGTTAATGAGTTTATTCCTTTCTAAATGCGCATACATCCTATCTCTAAGAATCTTCTCCAACAACTTCCCCACCACGGACGTCAAGCTCACCGGCCTATAATTACCCGGGTTATCCTTCCTACCCTTCTTAAATAACGGGACCACATTGGCTATCCTCCAATCCTCTGGGACCTCACCTGTGTCCAGTGACGAGACAAAGATTTGCGTCAGGGGCCAAACGATTTCACCTCTCGTCTCCCTGAGCAGCCTTGGATAGATTCCATCAGGCCCTGGGGATTTGTCAGTCTTTATATTCTCTAACAAACCTAACACTTCCTCCTTTGTAATGGAGATTTTCTCCAACAGTTCAACACTCCCCTCAGAGACACTCCCATTCAACACATCCCTCTCCTTTGTGAATACCGACGCAAAGTATTCATTTAGGATCTCCCCTACTTCTTTGGGCTCCAAGCATAAGTCCCCACTTTTGTCCCTGAGAGGTCCGATTTTTTCCCTAACAACCCTTTTGTTTCTAACGTATGAATAAAATGCCTTGGGATTCTCCTTAATCCTGTCTGTCAAGAACATTTCGTGACCCCTTTTTGCTGTTCTAATTCCCCGTTTGAGTACTTTCCTACTTTCATTGTACTCCTCCAGAGCTCCCTCCGTTTTTAGCTGCTTGGACCTAACATACGCCTCTCTTTTCTTTTTGACCAGTCCCTCAATTTCCCTGGTTATCCACGGTTCTCTAATCCTACCCTTCCTATCCTTCTTTTTTACAGGCACATGCTTGTCCTGTAGCCCTAACAACCGTTCCTTAAAAGACTGCCACATACCAGATGTGGATTTACCCTCAAACAGCCTCTCCCAATCAAGAGCTGCCAATTTCTGCCTGATCCCAATAAAGTTAGCCTTCCCCCAATCCAACACCTTACCCTTGGGACACCACTCATCCTTTTCCATCACTATCCTAAAGCTAACAGAATTGTGGTCACTATTTGCCACATGTTCCCCAACCAAAACTTTGAAGACCTGACCGGGCTCATTCCCCAGTACCAGGTCCAGTATAGCCCCCTCTCTAGTCGGGCTGTCTACATATTGTTCCAACGAACCCTCCTGTACACATTTTACAAATTCCTCCCCATCCAGAGTCCCTGCCCTCAGCGATTTCCAGTCTATACCAGGGAAATTGAAGTCTCCCACTACAACAACCCTATATTTCCTGCACCTATCCAGTATCTCCTGACATATCCATTCTTCCACTTCCCTTGGGCTGTTGGGGGGCCTGTAGTACACCCCCAACATAGTGACTGCGCCTTTCCTGTTTCTAAGCTCCACTCAGAGTGACTCATTACACGACTCCTCTGAATTGTCCTCCCTCTGCACCGCTGTAATTTTAAATATACCGAGATCCTACAAACAGCAATAAGATAAATGACCAGACGATCTGTTTTAATGGTGTTACATGAAAGATAAATGGCAGCCTGGATGCCAAGAGAACCCCTCAGCTGTATATTTATCATAGAATCCCTACAGTGCAAAAGGAGGCCATTTGGCCCATTGAGTCTGCATCGACCACAATCCCACCCAGGCCCTTTTCCCGCAACCCCATGTATTTACCCTGTTAACCCCCTGACACTAGGGTCAATTTAGCATGGCCAATCAACCTAACCTGCACATCTTTGGACTTCTGTACTTCTTCAGTACTTGAAATGATAAATTTATATTTAGGTTTCAACTTAAAATTACAGTGGAAAGTTGGCACATCAAACAGCACAACACCCCTGAGCACTCCACTGAGTGGCCTAGATTATATCCCATCTCTGGAGTGGTGTTTGAATCAATGACCTTCTGAGTGAGAGCTCACAATATCCTTGAGGCAAACAATCCTGCTTTACTGTTGCTCATTCAACAGTTTGCCAAAAGAAACCACAATGCGAATGGTCCGATAATCTTTACATCGTCATGAAAACATTGGATTCTAATTATTTTTTTCAAAAGCAAATGTTGGTATAAAATCTGAAAGACAGCTTACAAAACATTTCAAATTGTTATAACAGTTAAGTGCAACGATATTCATATGTTCTCCAGTGATCAAGGTGCTCTGAGGTGCTTCAGTTCAGTAATGAGAACATTATTAAACATTTCATGTTGTCCGTTATGAAAGAAAGGATGAATTTGCATGTGCCTGCCACATCCCAAGCATTTCATAGTCACTGTTTCACATCAGAAGTACAGTTGGTGTTGCCAAGTGCAGCATACAATTGCTGGCAGAGGGTCATAGGAACAGCAATAGGTCATTCAGCCCCTTGAGCCTGTTCCGCCCTGCATTTAGATCGTGGGTTGATCTGCATCTACCCGCCTTGGTTCTGTAATCCTTAGCACCCTGGTATAGCAAACCTACCAATCCCAATGTTGGAATTTTTAACTGAACTAGCATTAGGCTAAGAGCTTCTTGAGTGTAGAGTTCCAGTTCTCTATGTGTGCAGAACTGCTGCAATCCTGACATCACTCCTGAATGACCTAGTTCTAACTTTAAGGTTATTTGCCCATGTTCTGGACTCCTCCATCAAAGGAAGTTGTTTTTTTCTATCTATCCCATCAAATCCTTTAATCGTCTTCAACACAAATAACATCAATATTTTAATCTACCTTTGGTGACATTGGCTAATGGGTAAGTACTGGCCAGGGTACCACCCTGCTTTTCTTCTAATGTCATGAAATATTTTAGCTAACAGGATCTCAATTGGCAATCACTTGTGAAAGGCAGCACCTCCAATGTCACAGACGCGGCATTATTCCCGGAAAATAACATTTTCCAGTGTTGAACAATTCCACTGTAAATTGTGCCATCAGGGCCAATGGGATTCGCCCTGGCCTTCACACCAAAAATGGCACTTAGCCAAATTTTCTGAAGATCCACCCAAGTTACCGTGTTTTCTGCACATTTAGGGGTGGGGGGGGGGGGTAGTTTGCACTCGCACTCACCAGGAGCACAAACAATGACCATGGGTGCAAAATCCCATAGGAGTTGGGAAACGAGAGTCTCACTGGTGAGATTTTCCCACCCATTGCCGGTGACATAAAGAGGTCTTTTCTGGGCAGAAACCTTATTTAAATAAATGTTAATACATTTACACCTCGCTAAAGGGCTTCCCAGATACATGATTTCCCCTCACTAAATATTCACACCTTGTTGACGTGACGTCATATTCACAACAGCAAGATAAGAACAGACTCAGTCAACAGGAACCCAGAGGAATCACCAAGGTACATATAGCCCCCCGGGGGAAAGGGACATGCTGAGGCAGTGCCCTGGCAAAGACTGGCAAATCTGGCAGTTCCAACCTGCACCAAGTACAGTGTCGGGGTGTGGCCTCTGGGTAGCCCGTGAGGTGGATGGAGAGGGTGCCCCCAGTGCTGCTGTAATGGTGGGGGAAGAGAGGGCGGTCCTCTTTGATTGTGGGGGCGTAGGACGAAAGTGCATTTTTTGTGCAAATCAGGGCGTTCTTCAAGGATGGCGCCTCGAATCTTTGTGGTGCCGACCTTGCCAGCTCGATCAGGCCCTGCCCTGCCAACATAAACCACGCTCCCAGATTCTCTGTGCACTGAGCGGCAGAAAATCTGGTCTGAAAACTCGGGCTGTGCATCTGGGGAGATTCACGCCAGTTTTCAGTCTGAACCTGACACTCTGGCTGGAATTCTCACACGTTCCACTACCACTGCCAGTGAGAACAGGGGAATGAATGATCAGCCAAATCTCCATTCACAGCAGCAGGACCAGATAATCCCGAGGCTGGAGAATTCCAGTCTCTGACAGATTTTGGTAAAATTCCGCCCAATATCTTTAACATAAAGAAGAATGAAGCTGGTCTGATTAGGAGTATTCATGCTCTTGATTTTCAAGTAGCAAAATACTTTTGTTTAAACTGTGAACCTTGGAGTTTGTTTTTTTAGTAAATACCTGGGTTTTTGGATTCTGTAAAAAAAAGCACATTACTGATCTCTACCAAAATGATAATAATACCGATCAGGGAGGAAAAGAATAAAGGGATTAAATGCTGGAACTGAAAGATGTTGTCCATGTACCCTAAAACCTACATGAGCAGGGATCTGAGGGGTTGGTTGGACATCAGCCATATGTGGCACAGTGGTTAGCACTGCTGCCTCACAGAGCCAGGAACCCGGGTTCAATTCCGGCCTCGGGTCACTATCTGTATGGAGTTTGCACGTTTTCCCTGTGGGTTTCCTCCGGGTGCTCTGGTTTCCTCCCACAGTCCAAAGGTGTGCAGGTTAGGTTGACTGGCCATGCAAAATTGCCCCTTAAGTGTCCCAAAGTGGATTAGCCATGGTAAATGCATGTGGTTACGGGGATAGAGCAAGGGGTGGGCCTGGGTACGATACTCTGTCGGACAGTCAGTGCAGATTCAATGGGCTGAATGGCATCCTTCTGCACTGTAGGGATTCTATGACTCTATAATCAAATTGTGCCGAGTCCTAAATCTCACAGTCTATTACTGACTTATTGGGCAAGCCTGACGGTGTCAGTTATAACCTGAGAGATAGCCCCCTCCCTCACGTGTTTGAGGCATTTCAGGCTGCATTTAGATACCCAGCATGTCTCTGTTTATTTCAATTTGTGGCAGGATTAGCCAAGTTTAATGCCGACCTAATTCACTGTAATATTCTCAGGAGGTTATAAGTGCAAGTTTTAAATTTTATATTCTTTATATGGCTGATATTTTGGTACAATAGAGTGTGTAACATTGTGGTGAGGGTAGGATTGGGTTTGGTTCTGATATACACTGGAATATCTTAGCCCCATTGCCAAGGCTCAGACATGAATAAATGGTCCTTGGGTGAGGTACCAGAGCACCAGACCAGTGCTGATCACCATAGCAACGATCAACTATTGAAGAAATGACTGCCTGAGACTGGAAATACGATGGCATGGTTCCTTCAAGAGAATGCCAGGCACCTCGAATATTGTCTGATTTACCCATCTGATTGAGGTACTCCTCCGCATCCTGAAATCATCTTCTTCAAAGCACAGGGAATGAACAGATAGAAATCCTGGTGTCCTGTGGTGAATGAAAATCCCAGAAAATAGTCTCCGCAGCTCATGACATAGCAAGATGGAGATAGAATAACTTTCAAAACAGCTGCTATATAGATTCGCCACTTATATCTGTAATACTTCTATCTGTGTAACATTGACAAGCAATTTACAACACACCCTCTATATAGGTGCTGATTTTATTGAGATTGTTACAACCGCCAGGGGCAGTAACCCCAACTGTGGACTTTCATTTCAACCTGATTTGCACTTGCCCGCTGCTCCATGCCACCCACAGTGTTGGCGGAGAAAATTAGAATTTATTTTATTGACTGGATCCTCATTCTTGGTCTCTCACCTTATTTACTCCACAATTTGTCTGAAAAACACCAACAGGTGGGTCAAGATCTAGAACACAATATCTTGCCTTTATTGATTTCAAGCCTTGCTCCTATTTTTTTTTACACAGAATGATATGGCTGGGCTCCTGGGAGTCATATTGATGTCATTTTCCCAACTGAACAGCACACCTCGACTTATCATTGTTCATAAACTCTGGCATTCTCATTGTTATCGAAGAAATGCACTTTGGGATGTTTGATTAATTGTCAGGTGATGCTGTGCTGAGCTAATAATAGGGATTCAGAACCAAGCCATTACCATCAACATTGTCTAGATCAGACATCTTCCAAATATTATATATGTTGGGGGCATAGCCCTTTTAAGGGAATGGGTCATGTGACCTCAGGTGTGGGGTTGAGCTGTTGGGATCCACCCAGAGTGGGCAGACAACGTTTGGAGTGTGGAGCGAGTAGACTGAATAAAGAGCTGTGTTCCCTGATGCCTGGCTGTGGGGTAGTTATTGAGGAGAAGCCTCAGGGCAACAGGGTTTAACACCATAGTACATTCTGAAGTTGTTTCACTTTTCAGGCGCGTCGCAGCCTCTTTCAGTTTGATTTTGTCTTTTTTTGGGGAGTAATGTTAATTTTTGAAATACCTCTCGGGGATGCTGCAGAGTTCCAAACAAAGATGTTGTGGGTGAGGAAAGAAAGGAGATTTCAATGGACCACTGTAAAATTAAAGAGGGGGTGCTTGAATGCCAGTCAAACAGTACCCCATTTACGATGCATGGTTGGAATTCTAATGTTCCTTGCCTGCTCCTCTCCCAGCAGGGTTCCTATCAGCATATGGAATTCAGGTTTCGTGAAAATGGACTAGGGGATACTGTGGATAGGTGGGCTAGATAGATCGCGGTCTTATCCTGCCCAGAACAGTTGCTAACTGTTAGCATGAGCAACATGATCCGTGCTGTTTAAACACTTAGATTAATTCCAGGTGTTTCAGAATTGATCTAAATCATTTTTTAAATTGGTTCAAACGGACGTCATCAGCACTTTTTTCCAATCTGATTTTATATAGAGCTAGAGTTATACTCCATGTTATGCCAAGCCATTGCAGTGGAAGGCAACCACCTCCAGCGAGCCTTATACCACTTCTCTCTGGAGTCAAGGCAAACCCTTACACGGGACATACAGATGTGAAGTACAAATCATTTTGGGGCAACGTAAAATTGCCATGTAAATCAGTGACATAGCCATGGGTTGTTCAGGATGTTCAAACATTCTTGCCAAAAGCTCTAGAACTTATTAAAAATTGGATGACTCCTTTCGAAATAATGTGCCTTAGATCATCGAACAGAACACTGAGGTAAGTGGTATGAACAAGGAGCAGGAGTAGGCCATTCAGCCCCTCAAGCCTGCTCTGCCATTTAATAAGGTCATGGCTCATCTAATAATAGCCTTAAATCTGCATTCTGCCTACCCCCAATGACCTTTCATCTCTTTGCTTACCAAGAATGTGTCCAGCTCTGCCTTGTAAATATTCAAAGACTCTGCTTCCACTACTTTTTCAGGAAGAGCGTTTCAAAGACTAATGACCCTCTGAGAGAAAAAATTAACCGCATCTCCATTTTAAATAGACGACGCCTTATTTTCAAACAGTGACCCTAAATTCTAGATTCTCCCACAAGAAGTCACATCGGGGGCAATCTTACCAGAGTTTGGTAGTGTTAGTTCCAATGAGAAAAAAGGCATGTTTCTCTCCAGAGACACAATTCAGTTTTCTCTCCAGATCTTACTACATTCTGTCAAAACAAAACCAGCCAGGCGAGTTTCATGCCACCATGGAGTGGAGTGGGGTGGTGGGGGGGGGGGGGGGGGGGGAGGTTGGTGAGGTCTCAACACACCGGCAAAACCCAGCTGCACTGAGATCAGGGCACCATGTTTAAAGCACGTCCCAATCAGAACATGAATAAACCACCCCCCAGCCCACCACGCAGGTCTCAGGGGCTCCCTCCAACAGCCCCCTCTGCTGCTCCAATCAAAACCAGCACCTCTCCCTCCCCCACAATCAAAGTTGGCATTTCTCCCATCAGAGTCGGCACCTCCTCCCCCATCCCCCCTCCCCCAAAAGGCCACTCCTGGCATCCCCAGCTCCCACGTCTGCTTCTGGACATCATCCTGGACAATGGCATGGTGCCAACCTGGCAGTGCCAAAGTGTGCCAAGGGCCAGTGCCAGGGTGCATTGCCAGTCCACTGCCTGGCCATGTCTCCCTCCCCCAGAGACTATACTCACCTTTAGGCCCCAGGGGGGTCTTCACGACAAGTTCATGTCTGGGTGCACATGTTGTAAACCACACCAACGTGGTGACAATATAGAGCGAGAGGCCATTTTAATCATATCGAAATCCACGGGAATGTATTTCAATCCGGTTCACGCCAACAGTGGACGTGAAGTTGAGAACGTCGCTGGCAAGGGGGGGGGCGGTGAAAATCAGAAGTCACGATCTCGCCAGCGTGACCCGCAACTTTCAGGTTTTGTCACATCCTGAGTGCCTGCCGGCAATCTGGTGGACCGCGAGAGTGGGGCTCAAGATTTCACCCATCCTCTCCACATCCACCCTGTCAAGACCTCTCAGGCGGCACGGTGGCTGCCTCACAGCACCAGGAACCCGGGTTCAATTCCGGTCTCGGTGACTATCTGTGTGGAGTTTGCATGTTCTCCCTGTATCTGCATGTGTTTCCTGCAGGTGCTTCAGTTTCCTCCTACAGTCCAAAGATCTGCGAGTTCGGTTGATTGGCCATGATAAATTGCCCCTTAGAGTCAGGGGGATTAGCAGGGTAAATACATGGGGTTGTGCGGATGGAGTCTGGGTGGGATTGTGGTTGGTGCAGACTCAATGGGCCAGGTGGCCTCCTCCTGCACTATAGAGATTCTATGGTTCTTTCTTTAATGTTTCAGCCAAGTCGTCTCTTACTCTTTTAAATGGCGATCTTTCACGTTTAATCGGTTCCACAATTTGCCCAGTCAAAAGCCGCTTAGCAGAGTTTGTGCTTTTAATGATTTATACAAGGCCATTCCAATCAATAGCAGAAAAGTCATTAAAGCACTCACAACATATAACCAGCACTTTGCCCTTGAGCTGCATAAGTTCTTGCCCTTCAAGACTGTTCCCTTTTCTCATTCATTTTATTTGAATTGTTAGATTAATGAAAATAATCATTTAAAAATTAAAACTATATTATTACCCCAAAAAAGTTTTTTTCAAGTCATATTAAAATGTTTCTTCCTCCCACAAGATGATCTTGCCTCTGTCACTGGGAAAAATTGCATTAAATGTGGTCACTCATAAAGAGCATGATTCCTGAACTGTTCCATACCAGAAATGCAGCAAATACCAACTTCCCAATGCTCACTCTCAACAACCAAAATGAACAAACCCATTTCTGAATCAGTAAATTTGTCACTAAATTCCAGGAGGTTTTTTGGTTTAATACATGATAAACCATGCAAAACAATCACTTTAGTTTGCATTACGGACCATAAATCACAATGAATAGAATTACAGTTCTACCCAATGCTTCAGGCAACTTATTGTAAAATAACTGTTGTACAATTCCCTCTCGGTCAAAGCATATTAATGCAAGGTTTAATGGGCAGATTTAATGTAAAATCACTGATGTGGAAGCAAGTTTATCCGCAGTCCAATTACCCATCTCGTTATAGTCCTAGACCAGCCAACATGGCCTGAAGTAAATGTCTGAATATCGGGCAATGTCTCCATTTCATGGTGCAAAAATAACAGCTTGGGCTGTTGCATGCACTCGATGTGTTTTGTAACATTTTGATGATTATCTTGACTCTGGAAGTGAAAACAGTGTTGGAATTACCAATGTCAATATTTCACCACTAGTTACATTACTCATTGCCCTCACTGACCTAGTTGTTCCCAGTTAGGGAACACCTTAATTTTAAGATACTCATCGTTGTTTTTAAAACTCTCCATGGCCTCAGTCCTCCCGATCTCTGCAATCTCTTCAAGCCCCTGGACCATCCTGAGATATCTGTGCGCCTCTAATTCTGTACTACTGAACTTCCCAAAGTTAATCGCTTCACCAATGCAGGCTATATCTTCAGCTGCCAAGACCATAAGCTCTGGAATTCCCTCTCTTTCTTTTTCTTCATTTGAGACATTCCTTATAACCCTCTTGAAACATAGAATCATAGAATCCTTACAGGGCAGAAGGAGGCCATTCGGCCCATCGAGTCTGCACAGACCACACTCCCACACAGGCCCTATCCCCATAACCTCACATATTTACCCTCCTAGTCCCCCTGACACTAAGGTGCAATTTAGCGTGGCCAATCAACCTAACCCGTACATCTTTGGACTGTGGGAGGAAACCAGAGCACCCGGAGGAAGCACCCGGAGGAAACCCACACAAACATGGGGAGTGTGTGCAAACTCCAAGCAGACAGTGACCCAAGCCGGGAATCGAACCCAGATCCCTCGCGCTGTGATACAGCATTACTTTGACCAAGCTTTTGATGCATCTGCCATACTATCTCTTTATGTGGCTCAGTGTAAAACTTTGCTGAATAATGCTAGTGTGAGTGCCACAGTGTGGTGAACCATCGTTGGTTACCACTGTGGGGTTATTCCAATGTTGCTGTTGGGTTAGGGTGTTGACACTGTGGGGTTGTTATAATGTTGTTGTTGGGCTAGGGTGTTTACACTGTGGGATTAATATACCTGTGGTGGATGCTGTTATGGCACATCCCGGTCGGGCCCCGCCTCCTGGGAGAGGTATAAGACCCTCTGCTCAGGCGGGACCCCTCCAGTCTGGAATGGTGTACTCGTGTTTAAATAGTTCCATTGTTTGTCAATAAAAGCCTTCAATCGCTGAAGCCTTGTACCTCGTGCTTGATTGTCGCGCATCAATTTTATTGACAAACACGAAACTCTCGACAGTAAAGAGAGTATGGAGCAAATGCTGAAACCAGAGCGCCTGATGCTGGACCCACGTGCGGTCGGCGCCTCTAACACCTTCGACCACTGGCTGAAGTGTTTCGAGGACTACCTGGCAGCCTCTGCAGCAGTTACTACGGATAACGACAGACTCCAGGTCCTCCATGCGAGGGTAAGCGACACTGTCTACCTCGCGATTCGTGCGGCCACCACTTACCCGAGGGCCCTCGAGCTCTTGAAAAAGCGATACACGAGACCACCCAACGAGATCCACGCTCGTTACCTCCTCGCTACACGACGTCGGCAGTCGGGCGAAACCATGGAGGACTACGCCAATGAGCTCTTGCAGCTTGCCAGAGGCTGCGACAGCAAAGCGGTGTCGGCTGAGCAGTACATGTACGACCTCGCCCGAGATGCGTTTGTGGCAGGGGTAGGGTCTTCGTACATCCGGCTCAAGCTGTTGGAGAAAGGGAATCTCAACCTGACCCAAGCGATGGAGATGGCTGAGATGCTGGAGGCGGCGTCGAAAAGCTTGGCCCTGTATCCAGAAGACCACGTGGAGACAACGTGGCAAGAGCAGTCACAAATCCCTCCTCGCCCCACGGGCTCGCGCTCCCATATCGACCCGACGACGGCGGCAGCCCCAGGCGGCCCGCAGTGCTATTTTTGCGGAGGAGCCAAGCATCCACGGCAACAGTGTCCAGCTAAAACGGTGATCTGCAGTCAGTGTGGTAAAAAGGGGCACTACGCGAAAGTCTGCAGATCGAAGCCCAAGAACGGCAGTGCAGCCTGTGACCCTCCAGAACGGAGACAATCTCCATCGGCGTCGCAGTACCCACGAGGTCCGACCACGTGCGAGCCCAGGACGACGCCATTGTGGCTGGCGGAGGAGGAGGATGACCACCAGGAGTCGCTACGCTTGGCGCCCTCACCCACGTGCGATTCATGGGGGCGGCCATCGTGGTCGACGACGACCAGGAGCGACCAGCAGGGGTCCTCAGCATCAACCTCGGCTGCCTGCAGTGACGTCCAAGGGCCAACGGTGGCGTCGATCACCCTGGACCAGGCTAAGCATCACAGGCTTGACTGTTCAATGATGAACATCAAGGTAAATGGTCGTACTGTGTATTGTCTGTTTGACAGTGGGAGCACCGAGAGTTTTATTCACCCTGACACTGCAAAGAGGTGTGGACTCCGGGTTCTACCTGCCAAACAGACAATTTCTATGGCATCACGGTCCTGGTCTGTACCGATCCAAGGACGTTGTGTGGTAACTCTGGAGGTGCAGGGCACAATTTACGAGCGATACAGGCTCCTTGTGTTGCCGCATCTTTGCGCGCCAATTCTCCTCGGACTAAACTTTATGGTCCACATGAAGAGTGTGATCCTACAGTACGGTGGGCCACTCCCTTCGCTGGCAGTAGGGAATCAGCCGCAGCCTCCAAATCGTCCAAAGCGCCCCGCATGCAATCTTTCCACACTAAAGATCACCACACCCTCTTTATTTAAGAATCTGGTACCAGGCTGCAAGCCCATCGCTACTAAAAGTAGGCGTTACAGCGCTGAAGACCGGATCTTCATCAGATCTGAGGTTCAGCGGCTCCTCAAAGAAGGGATCATACAGTCCAGCGTTAGTCCATGGAGAGCACAGGTCGTGGTGGTTAAAAGTGGGAACAAACCCCGGATGGTCATCGACTACAGTCAGACCATTAATCGTTATACGCAGCTGGATGCGTATCCTCTCCCGCGCATATCTGATATGGTCAATCAGATTGCGCAGTACCGGGTGTTCTCCACCATAGACCTTAAGTCCGCCTACCACCAACTCCCCATCCGCCCAGAGGACCGACAATACACGGCTTTTGAGGCGGATGGTCGTCTGTATCAGTTTCCTAGGGTTCCATTTGGTGTCACCAATGGGGTCTCGGTCTTCCAGCGTGCTATGGACCGAATGGTGGACCAGAACGGGTTGCGGGCTACCTTCCCGTACCTGGATAATGTCACCATCTGCGGCCATGACCAGCAGGACCATGACACAAACCTCCAGAACTTTTTGCGCACTGCGTCTCGCCTGAATCTGACCTATAACAGGGAGAAGTGCGTATTCCGTACGCGCAGGTTAGCTATACTGGGATACGTGGTGGAAAACGGGGTCATTGGCCCTGATCCAGACCGTATGCGCCCCCTTACTGAACTTCCCTTGCCCGCTAGCGCAAAAGCACTGAGGAGATGCCTCGGCTTCTTCTCTTATTATGCGCAGTGGGTCCCCAACTACGCGGACAAAGCCCGTCCGCTCATCAAGTCCACGACCTTCCCACTCATGCCGGAGGCCCAATTGGCCTTCAAGGCTTTGAAAAGCGACATTGCGAAAGCCACGATGCACGCGGTGGATGAATCCATCCCTTTTCAGGTGGAAAGTGATGCATCGGATTTCGCCCTGGCCGCCACACTAAACCAGGCAGGCAGGCCCGTCGCGTTTTTTTCCCGCACCCTTCAAGGTCCCGAAATTCGGCATTCAGTGGTGGAGAAGGAGGCCCAGGCTATTGTGGAGGCCATCAGACACTGGCGCCATTACCTGGCGAGGAAGCGGTTCACCCTGATCACGGATCAGCGATCCGTGGCGTTTATGTTCAGTAATACGCAGAGGGGCAAGATCAAGAATGACAAGATCTTGCAGTGGAGAATTGAGCTCTCCACCTATAATTACGATATTATGTATCGTCCAGGGAAACTCAATGAGCCCTCGGATGCCCTCTCGCGCGGAACATGCGCTACCATGCAGGAGGACCGCTTGAACGCCCTCCATAATGACCTGTGCCATCCTGGGGTCACTCGGCTCTACCACTTCATCAAAGCCCGCAACCTGCCCTACTCGGTGGAGGATGTCAGGTCAGTAACAAGAAGCTGTCGGATTTGCGCGGAATGCAAACCGCACTTTTACCGACCTGACCGGGCACAATTGGTCAAGGCCACTCGCCCCTTCGAGAGGCTGAGTGTGGATTTTAAGGGCCCCCTTCCCTCAACGGACCGGAACGTGTACTTTCTCAATATCATAGATGAGTACATAGAACATAGAACATAGAAAGCCACAGCACAAACAGGCCCTTCGGCCCACAAGTTGCGCTGATCATATCCCTACCTCTAGGCCTATCTATAGCCCTCAATCCCATTAAATCCCATGTACTCATCCAGAAGTCTCTTAAAAGACCCCAACGAGTTTGCCTCCACCACCACCGACGTCAGCCGATTCCACTCACCCACCACCCTCTGAGTGAAAAACTTACCCCTGACATCTCCTCTGTACCTACCCCCCAGCACCTTAAACCTGTGTCCTCTCGTAGCAACCATTTCAGCCCTTGGAAATAGCCTCTGAGAGTCTACCCTATCCAGACCTCTCAACATCTTGTAAACCTCTATCAGGTCACCTCTCATCCTTCGTCTCTCCAGGGAGAAGAGACCAAGCTCCCGGTTCCCGTTTGTTGTCCCCTGTGCGGACACGTCGACTGCCACGGTGATCAAGGCATTCCGTGATCTTTTTACCCTGTTCGGGTACCCCTGCTACATACATAGCGACAGGGGCTCGTCGTTCATGAGTAACGACTTGAGGCAATTCCTGCTCTCATACGGGATTGCCTCTAGTAGAACCACGAGTTACAACCCTAGGGGCAACGGACAGGTGGAGAGAGAGAATGCTACAGTCTGGAAGGCTGTCCTATTGGCGCTGTAGTCCAGGGGCCTTCCAGTCTCCCGTTGGCAGGAGGTCCTTCCAAATGCGCTTCATTCCATTCGCTCCCTCGGCAACCAATGCTACTCCCCACGAGAGGATGTTCTCATTCCCTCGGAAGTCGTCCTCGGGGATATCTTTACCAGCCTGGTTGACGTACCCAGGACCCGTCCTTCTGCGGCGACATGTAAGGGCCCGCAAGTCCGACCCCTTGGTCGAACCGGTCCAACTCCTCCACGCCAACCCTCAGTATGCCTATGTGGCATATCCTGACGGGCGAGAGGACACAGTCTCGATTCGAGACCTGGCGCCCGCAGGGGACGTAGCAACTCCTGTCGCTCCCATACCCCCTGTCACGAATCCCCTATCACTTATTTCTTCCCCGGACGTGGCGCGGTCAGCACCGGGACCAGTGCATAACAGTTATACTCCCATGTACAGCTTGCCTGAGACTCGGAGATCGGCGCCACCACAGAAGGTACCGGGATCCCCTGCACCACCGCTTCACCAGGGTCAACCGGCCCGTGAGTCCTCGAGGGGACAGCCGGACGCTGCTTTGGAGAGAACGCCACCGCAAGCACCTGCTCCGGTGTCACAACCGGTGTTGAGGAGGTCACAGCGACGGTGCGGTCCTCCAGACCGTCTGGACTTGTAGATTTTTTGTGTATATGTAGTCTGTTTTCACACCCCGCCGGCCTTTGTTTTCAAAGGAGGGGTGAATGTGGTGAACCATCGTTGGTTACCACTGTGGGGTTATTCCAATGTTGCTGTTGGGTTAGGGTGTTGACACTGTGGGGTTGTTATAATGTTCACACGGGACATTTTATGGCATTATATAAAGAGGAATGAGCTAATGGAAAGACAATGACAATTCAAAAGGAAGTCCATGACTCCTCCATCCAAAGTATTAGATTCATTCCTAAAATTAATCTTGAATTCTCCCCCTTCCCATCTCTCACACATAGCTGAGATCCTGAAAATGGAACATGGCGAAAGCTAAGGATATGTCTTTTATTCCACACGAATGAATGTTTGACCTTCGCGCACGAGGGGAAAAAAAAGCATCTGAAAAATCTATCGGTAAATAACAGTAAAAATATACACCTGTTAAAAAAACACTGGTAAGCAGTTGCACCACTGGGAATTCACATAAAATACTCCTCGCGACATAAATGTTGAAATAATAGGCAGGATTTTCTGGCTCTTGCCTTGCTGCGGGCGGGATCTTTTGGTCCTGGCAATGGCAACACACCCCCACCCCCTGACAGGTTCCTTGGCAGCAGGATGGATGAGCCACACAAGCCGCTGTAGATGTCGGTGGGACTGGAAGATTCCAATGATGGCCTAATGTGAGCCCTCTCTGTTGCTGGAAAACACTTGGCGGAGCTGGAAAATCCCCCCCAAGCCTGGGATTCAACCTGTTTGATTTCCAGTCCAGGTGCCCCCATGCCTCCGGTGCCTGGTGATCCAATACTTGAGGGAACATCCTCTACCTCTGCTTAAAAGAAATTCGGTATCTCTCTGTATTAAAAATGTTAATGTTAATCAACCTTCTCTGGGAGGTTCCATATCCATATCCCCCTCAGCAGAAAACATTCTGATCATTTTGGTTTCCTTTCAATTGCATGAATAATAAATGCATTCTGCTTTTATTTGTCAATAACCTTATGAAGAACAGTCAGGAAAGGTTTTTGTTAAGGGCTGCGTTATCACATTGTTAGATTTAGAACAGTAGTGTAATCAAATATTGGGTTAGTATCAAAGATGTTAGCTGGAGTTCTCCGGTCCCGCTACCACTATCAGCAAGAACTGCAGCAGGACCGGAGAATCCCAGCTGCGGGCAAGGTCGGAAATTCTGGCCCACCATCATCATAATTGCTATGTGATATAAAGACTGATTTTAACCCCACCTGGCTGATGGAAATAGGATGTGCAGGTGGTTGGGCAGAATTCTCCCACGGCTCCTCCAGTGGGTTCAATAGTGGGCGGGGGAAGAATACGGCAGGAAAACCAAAAATCAGTTTGACGCCAGTAGAAATTCCCACGGGATCTTCCGCAGGAGCCCACCATGACGGATCTGCATGGAACTGATTTGCATCCTGCTAATGGGATGCAAATGAAGACCTGACTGGAATCTTCACGCTATTCCCGATTCTCTGTGACCCCGGTGGGAAAACACACCAGTGTAAAACACATCGGGAACAATGTGGCGTGCAGATAATGGGACTGACCTGACCAATGCCTGAGGCTGCCTCCAGAGTTCAGAATGGAGGCCACCAGCAACCATGGGCCCTGGAACACCACTGCATGAGTGGGGGGAGTGTCTACAGGTGGATCTTGTGTGTCATTGAGGGGGTTCATCTTCCAGCCTCAGAACGTTCTTGGAGATCCATCTCCTTTCTCAGGAGGTCCATCTCTGGCCTTGGAGTGTTCCCAGAGGTCCATCTTCTTTCTTCAAAAGTGGATCAGTGACGTTGAGAGCATTTTCAATATGGCACCTGGGCACAATAGTGGACTATGTGCCTGACCCACCACAGAATACAGTGCAAAAAACCTAGTAGCATAATTAATGAGGTTGTGGCCAAAAGATATGGGCCAGAACTCTCCCAAAAAAATTCTAAGTACCCAATTTGCGGGAAAATGGGAGTAACACCTGCTGCTTTTTTTTAGTGTGATTTCCAGAATGAATCTCCAACACTCTGTGCATCGCAGAGCGCCCCAGTGTGATTCACTATAGAAATCCGGGAGCGGGGCCTAATCCTGCCGAGAGGCCGGCAGCATAGTGCTGAGCAGCCCATTGCGCATGCGCTGATCTGACAGGTGGTGATCGGTGCATGTGCAGTGACCCTGCATTGCCAGCCACCCGATTGCTGGCCAGCCCTGCAACCACTCTCCCCCCGCCCATCACTGGCCTACCGACCCCCCCCCACTCTTGAACACTGGCCTTCCGGTCCGCCCCGGGCCAGCCCCGATCTCATGACCCCAACCCCAGCAGTCCCGACCCCCCCCCCCAGCAGTTCCAATCACCCCCAGCAGTCCTGACCCCCCCCCCCCAAAACCCAGAAAACCAGCCCCAATTGCCGTCCTCCCTCCCTCTGCTTGTGATCCCTGTGCAGAGTGGCAGAGGGAACCCTCCACTCCCATGGTTTGCCCTCCAATAGGCCCCACCCCAATAGGCCCGCCCCCCCTCTGGCCCCACCCCCTTGGCACTGCACGATGCCCAGTGGGCATTGCCAGTTTGCCCTTTGGGTCGTGCTGGGGGTCAGGTTGGCACTGCCCAAGGGGCACCCCTCCCTTACCTGTGACCTCTAGGGGGGTCCTCAAAGGCCTCTCTTCCCTCCAGCAGGGTTGGGCCACCTCTGCCCCGTTAGTGGGGAGCAGTTATAAACTCCGCTGGAGTGAACCACTCCCAGTTTGGGCAGGGAGGGGGGGGTGGGTAGGGGAAGAGACGCTACCGAGCCCAGAAACTTCAGTCCTGGGCCCACTAATGAGATTGAAATCCTGATTTCCATACGGTAATGAGCTCCGCACCAATTTCTGGCTCGGAGCTGATAACTCTGGAAATCTCAGCCGCGGAGACTCAGCACGGCCTTGGCGACCAGCTGGAAGCCTGCAAAATGCCCCCACTGATGTCTCCCGGCCTGCTGCGCCGCTGGGAGAATCACCCCCATGGCCTGTTTTCTCGCCGGCCTGTGCAGCGTTCCACGTTCCTGCCCCCGACATGGGACTTACTCCCAGATGGAAGAATTCTTCTATCCGTTATGTTAGCTGTAAAGTATTTAACACTGCATTCCAGACACACTCTCACCCACCATATAAATTGGAATCCTATGAAGTAATTTGAACTCCAAGCAATGGGCAGTTCTGCAATAATACGTTGACTGGACACAGAAATGATTATAAACTGTTCAGCTGAAGGGTGCGCTCAATTTCAATGTAATTAAGGATAGCCTGACAATACAGTGCTCTTCTGATGTTGCAATAGATTCAGTCACACAGTAAAAACAGCCCAGTATTTGATAAACTCCTTAATAAATAATACTAATTCAGGAATTCTCCAAATCTAAGAAATAATGATGAACTAAGTGTGTATGATCCTGATAAAGAGATACAAATGATGTACGATTAACTTGAACTTCAACTGAGCTACCATTTTAACAATACAATCTGTGTAGACCATTACCGTTTAATGATAACAGAGAGCTATATAAACACTGAATATCCACTCCACTGTGTATAATTTGAACATTCTCCCCATGTCTGCGTGGGTTTCCTCCCACAGTCCAAAAGATGTGTGGGTTAGATGGATTGGCCATGTTAAATTGCCCCTCATTTCAGGGCGGCCAACAGGGTAAATACGTGGGGTTATGGGGATAGGGCCTGGGTGGGATTGTTGTCAGTGCAGGCTCGATGGGCCAAACGGCCTCCTTCTGCAATGTAGGAATCCTACGATTCTATTAGCACCATTTATAGTCTTAGAAATACTGAGAATTCACCAAATTACTTTTGATACATCTCCAGAATAAATGTTATTCTAATGCAGAGTTGAAGTTCCTATGCGGGTTGATACACTAATGTCTTCTGTCCAATTACCATCAGGGTTTGCGCTAAATATTTATGTTCTATGGTTTCAGAAGCATTTAGGTTACTAATAACCATCGGCCTTCGCTGGCATTTTTCATTGAAGTTCCTTACAGAATCGACTTTCCATTTTTCAAACATAATGGGGCCAAAATTCTATTTTGGACACAAGTCAGGAGGTTAGTTCCGCCCACCTGACTGGGAGGTCCAATCAATTTTGTATCGAAACTCATTAACATCAAACAGGAGTGTCTTCCTTCATCTGTGCTGATGGTGAAAAGACTGTGGCCAGAGGTCTACCTCGGAGTCAACGCAGACGAGGGTCCGACAACGGAAATCTCCGTTGACCTCAGGAGGGAATTTCCAGTCTCACCCGAGTGAGGTCATAAAATTTGAAATTGTGCAATTCCATTAAGTTGGCCACAAGGAATTCAAATTTATTTTTAGAAGTGTGATGGCCCCTGTCCTCTTAAGGAAAGAACCTACATTTTACGTTGGGTTGATAGTCCCTTTAGAGCATAGGTTTCTCTGAGATACTTTCTGTAAATCACCTGGCTTCCAGTAACTAATCACGTGACCATGTTACCCAAGAGATAAACAACAGCACAGCAAAGGGAGAACAAGAAGTTAAGTATAAGAGTTGAGAGAGAAGTATTCGAACCAGGTGGCTATGCTTAACACATAATTTTGGCACAATGGGTTAACACTGCTGCCTCACAGCGCCAGGAACACGGGTTCAATTCCCGGCTTGCGTGACTGGGTGAGGAGTTTGCACGTTCTCCCCTTGTCTGCGTGGGTTTCCTCCAGGTGCTCCAGTTTCCTCCCACAGTCCGAAAGACGTGCTGGTTAGGTGCATTGGCCATGCTAAATTCTCCCTCAGTGTACCCGAACAGGCGCCGGAGTGTGGCAACTAAGGGATTTTCACAGTAATTTCACTGCAGTGTTAATGTAAGCCTACTTGTGACACTAATAAATAAACTATAAACTTTATTTTTACTTATTTATTACACAAGGAGAACATCTAATCTCAATTAGTGAACATCTACAAAATCACAGTTGGAACTGAAAACATACGAACATAAGAATTAAGAGCACTCAGCCCCTCGAGTCTGCTCTGCCATCCAAAAAGATCATTGTAACTTCAGCCCCACATTCCTGCCGACCCTCGATAACCTTTCCCCCCCCCTTTGTAAATCAAGTATCCATCTAGCTCCGGCCTAAAAATATTCAGACTCTGCTTCCAGTCCCTTTTGGGGACAGAGTTTCAAAAACTCATGACCCATTTGAGAGAAAACATTTCTCCTCATCCCTTTCTTAGATGAATGGCCCTTTATTTTCAAACGGTGATTTCTAATTCTGGATTCTCCCATAAGAGGAAACATCGGCCAGAATTTTATGTCCAAAGTTGGGACGCCTGCCTGAGCAGGAAGCAAAATCCCGCGAGAAGACATTGAGCTCACATCCTGACACCATCGTGGATTTGTGCAATATTTCATTTGGCGGGCACATGATGCACACCCACCGACAATTAAGACGGCAATTTAAATGTTTTGAACATCGATTCACCTGGATTTTATGTTGCCTGTGTGATTTTTAGGTCGGCGCATGGGCAAAACAGGCAGGCAACGAAGCCGTTTATTTTGCCGATTTGTCAACCAGGGGCCGGATAAAAGTAGGCAGGAACACAGGCAGGCTGAGCTGGTGAGAGTCGACCTGGATTGTGGCACTGGCACCAAGCATCACAATGGACCTTGTCCTTATACCCCATGGTCACTTTGGAATTAAAGACCAAAATTTCACTCGAGTCTTGCCTCCCAGTATCAGAAAAGCCATGAATTAAAATGGATAATATTTGAAATTAACTAAATGTTAAAAATCATCTTCAAACTTAGTGATATAACCAGTGCTCTTGAAATGAGAAAAAAATCACCTCCTTCAAAATTATATTGGAAGGAGAAAATTGCTTCCTTATTTTTAGAGTCATGCAGTACTAAATCATTTACCCATTTGACATTCACTTGGCTTTATGCATATCGAATTTCTTGCCTTTGGAAAATGAAAAACTATGTAATACCAGCGATTAGGATTTAGTAAGCCCCAGATAACCAGCTACAATTTCAAAATCCTTTTCCTGGCAACATCAAAACGTGCCTGGAAGATTTCAATGACCGAGAATTGCTTCTGTGCAATCTCAATTCCAATTATGTTATTTTAAATCGGATGTGGAGAAAACCAGCACTGAGCCAGTGGATTCCTCATTGTTAGTTGGGGTCTTCCTATCTGCACTGTAGGATTCTATGATTGTATCCTTGCTGGTTGGGGTGCATCTCTAAGGGGAGTCCCTCATGAGGAGGAACCCTCAACCCCAGCTGGCCTTCCAACCTTGGGGTCGTTCAATTTAGTGGACAAGCTCAGTGGTTTCCACAATGAAGTAAAAAGTAAAGTTTAAAGTTTTTAAAGTTTAAAGTAAAGTTTATTTATTTATAAGTCACAAGTAGGCTTAACACTTAACACATTAACACTTCATTGAAGTTGCTGGTGTCTGTTCGGGTACTTTGAGGGAGAATTTAGCATGGGCAATGCACCTAACCAACATGTCTTTTGGATTGTGGGAGGAAACCGGAGCACCCAGAGGAAACCCACGCAGACACAAGGAGAACATGCAGACTCCACACAGCCAGTGACCCAAGCCGGGCATCGAACCTGGGTCCCTGGCGCTGTGAGGGAGCAGTGCTAACCACTGTAATGTCAGGTAAGGGATGGAGTTTTGCTGGGTCAGGTCTCAGGGGGGCCTGATACAATGTGCTGATACAGGCAGCTTCTAAGTTGTCTACAAAACATGGAAAAATGCCCACAGATTGTTTTTGGCATTCCTTTTCATCCAGTCCAAGCAAGACCATGCTCAGTAAGAGCTTGCAAAAGTCACAGATGCAATACCAAATCTGGCAGCAGAATCCCAATGTTACTGCTTTACTGGGCCCAAAAGGCCTCCATTTCATCCAGCATTCAAAAGATGCGAATCACAGCTAGTCCATCGGAGGTAGTGTTTCCTCCAGCTACACCAAATTACAATCCATACATATACCACTATCTGCCCCGAGATCCATTGAACGAGAAATGTAGTGAGGTGGAGAAGAAGGTGAGGACAGGGTACATCTCCCAGCAACTTTCCAGACTCGCTTACCCCTGGGCCACTGAAAAATAAGCAAATGGCAAGCCAAAAGTCCAGGACAATCTCTTCAAAGGAATGTGCTTCCATACTATTGAGGCCAACAGACTGCATCTCAAATAAAGTCAGAGAATGTTCATAGAGTCATAGAGTCATAAAGGTTTACAGCATGGAAATAGGCCCTTCGGCCCAACTTGTCCATGCTGCCCTTTCTTTTTTAAAACCCCTAAGCTAGTCCCAATTGCCCGCATTTGGCCCATATCCCTCTATACCCATCTTACCCATATAACTATCTGAATGCTTTTTAAAAGACAAAATTGTACTTGCCTCTACTACTACCTCTGGCAGCTTGTTCCAGAGACTCACCACCCTCTGTGTGAAAAAATTACTCCTCTGAACACTTTTGTATCTCTCCCCTCTCACCTTAAACCTATGCCCTCTAGTTTTAGACTTCCCTACCTTTGGGAAAAGATATTGCCCCTCATTATTTTATAGACCTCTATAAGGTCACCCCTCAGCCTTCTACGCTCCAGAGAAAAAAGTCCCAGTCTATCCAGCCTCTCCTTAAAACTCAAACCATCAAGTCCCGGTAGCATCCTAGTAAATCTTTTCTGCACTCTTTCTAGTTTAATAATATCCTTTCTATAATAGGGTGGCCAGAACTGTACACAGTATTCCAAGCGTGGCCTCACCAATGTCTTGTACAACTTTAACAAGACGTCCGAACTCCTGTATTTAATGGTCTGACCAATGAAACCAAGCATGCTGAATGTCTTCTTCACCACTCTGTCCACCTGTGACTCTACTTTCAAGGAGCTATGAACCTGTACCCTAGATCTCTTTGTTCTATAACTCTCCCCAATGCCCTACCATTAACTGAGTAAGTCCTGCCCTGGTTCAATCTACCAAAATGCACCACCTCGCATTTATCTAAATTAAACTCCATCTGCCATTCGTCAGCCCACTGGCCCAATTGATCAAGATCCTGTTGCAATCGGACATAACTTTCTTCACTGTCCACCATGCCACCAATCTTGGTGTCATCTGCAAACTTACTAACCATGCCTCCTATATTCTCATCCAAATCATTAATATAAATGATAAATAACAGTGGACCCAGCACTGATCCCTGAGGCACACCGCTGGTCACTGGTCTCCAGTTTGAAAAACAACCCTCTACAACACCTTCTAGCTTCTGTCATCAAGCCAGTTTTGTATCCATTTAGCTACCTCATCCTGGATCCCTGGTTAAAGCACAAAAAGAGGCCATTCGGCCCAGTTGTGTCCATGCTATTATCTGCAAAAGCATTTCAGCAAGTCCCCCTCGCTGTCCTTTCCCCAAAGTCCTATTCATTTCTTTAGGTGCTTATCCAATTTCCTTTTAAAAACCACATTTAAATCTGCCTTCACCACTTCCTCAGGCAGTAATTCCTAACCGCTCGCTGCATAAATCATGTTTTCTATGGAGCCTTTGGTACTTCAATCAATCACCTTAAATTAGTGTCCTCTGGTGCCCAATCCATCCACCAACGGGAACAGTTTATCCCTCTGTGTGGATTTTGAACACCTCTATAAATCTCTCAACTTCCTCTCCTCCAGAAAAGACAAGCCAGCTTTTCCAAAATATACATGTAAATTCTTTTCTATTCTTGCATGGGATGTAGGCATCGCTGGCTGGGCCAGTATTTGTCATCTTGGGAAAGTTGTGGTGGGAAGCCATCTTGAATTGCTGCAGTCCATGTAGTGTAGGTACATCCACAGTGCTGTGAGGGAATTTCAGGATACTGAACCAGCAACAGTGAAGAAACTGCAATATAAGTTCCAGGTCAGGATGGTGTGTGGCTCAAAGTGGAACTTGCATGTGGTGGTGTTCCCATACATCTGCTGCCCTTGTCCTTCTAGATAGTCGATGGATTTGGAAGATGCTGTCAAAGGATAGTTGCTGCAATGCATCTTGTAAATGGTACACACTGACGCCACCATGTACCGTTAGTGGAGGGAATTAATGTCGAAAGTGGTGAATGATGTACGAGTCAAGAAGGCTGCTTACCCTGGATGATGTTGGGACTGTGCTAATCCAGACAAGTAGAGATAATTCCATCACTCCTGACTTGTAGATGATGGAGATGCTTTGGAGAGTCAGGAGGTGAGTTACTCACCACAGAATTCCCAAGATGTGGACAATAGGGGATTCAGCTGAATGTCAAAGGGAGATGGTTGGATTCTCTGTTGTTGGAGACAGTCATTGCCTGGTACTTGCCACTTATCGGCACAAGCCTGAATGTTGTCCAAGTGTTTCTGCATTTCGACACAGATTGCTTCACTATCTGAGGAGGCTGCAGTCCCTCATCCCTGGAACCATTCTTGTGGAGGTTTTCAGCACCCTCTCTAAAACTACTCATCCTTCCAGAAGTGCAGCATCCAGAATTGGGCACAATAGGCGGAATTGAATGGTCACAGCAGTAGAAATCCTGCCATGACCATTTTTGGGAATCCTATTGGGATTAATCCAGGGGGATTTGACACTAGACCTACTCTTGCGGGACAGCTATCCCAACCCAAAAAACTGCTGACCATTTAGATTCTGGCAGCTCTTCAGAGCTAGCAGCGCCACCAGGGCGGTGGTAACTACTGGTACTGCAGTGTAAGGTGGAAGGCTTGTTGTTGGAGCCCCTGGACCAAGGTGAGCAGGGTGGGATTGCCAAGCTCAGTAAGGGTGGCCCCAGCAAATTGGAGGGAGGGCGTCATTGTGACAAGCAGCAGGGTGGCTTCCCGGTGGTCCCTCTGTTTCCACTGGCACATCCTTTCCATTGAGCTCAGGATGGTGTCCATCCTGTACACTCAGATGCATTCTACTTATTCCCCTGTTTGTGCTTCTCAGCCTGCCTCTGGGGGCAATATTAAATTCTTCCTAGTTGAGACCATACCAGTTTCTATATAAAAACTACTCAATGTTCTTGCTTTTATAGTCCACGCCGGTATTTTACGACCTCACTCGGGCAAGGCTCGTAAAATCCCACCCGAGGTCAACAGAGAATTCCGTTCTGTGAGCTGCGCCTGCCCCGATTCCAGGGCGAGCATGGCGGTAGCTCTATTGATGAAGCTCAGAATCTGAAAGGTAATTTTAACCACTTTCTCAACCTGTTCTGCCACCTTCAAGCTTGCTATCTGGCCCCCGCGCTCCCTTTAGAAATGCACCCTTTATTTTATATTAACGTGCTTCGTTCTTCCGACCAAAATGCACCACTTTGTACCCAATGAATCTGAATGGCCTAAAACCTAGCCCTGAGATATAAAATCCTGAATTTCAGAAATGCACATCAGAGCAACACATCCTTTTAAGCAACAGTAATTTGCAAACGAACTGAAGGACTTGTGTAACTAAAAGGAAAGATGAAAGTACTTCCCACTGAGCGACATGACGATTCGAAATGGGCTGCGGGTTAGAGAGCTGCATCTTGCATAATGTATGGGGGGGATTTTCCACTCCGTTGCTCATGGAAAGTGCCATGAGGAGATTTTTTTAAAATTGGGCGGAGTAGAAAAGAGGTTGGCAAATCACTATCCCCCAATTTGTCCAAGGTGAATTCCTACTGTATAATAAGTATCTACATCTACATTGCTTCAGTCCTCTAACTGTGTGCCTGTAATTTAACACCAAGACCCGGGCCAATGCTAACAAATATTTAGATGTTGGCCCAAGTTCAAATGCTTGCAATTAACTACAATCGTAAAGACTGTCTCTCTTCAGTGTTATTAGCACAAACTAATGCAACAAGCTGACATTTTCTTATGATGGTGACCTAGAGTCTGTAAGTCTGTCTATGCGGCCATTTCTCGGCTCACCGTCATTTACAAATAGCCTGCTGTTACTATAGGGATAGGTTCTTCTGGCTGAAGCATTTGAACCACATTAATTATTCAGGCGTAGATATAATCTGCTGAGCATTCATAAAGCAGCTCAAGGCCAGTCTGAAGTGCGAATGGCTCGCTTGTTTAGATACCAGAAAATCGCTGGAGTTTAGGAAAATAAACGATGCAATTCATGTGGCCACAATGAAAGCTGAGAATTGTATGGAGGATTAGAAAATAATTTCTAACACAAAAATAACGGGCTCAACTCAGAAACTTAACTCAACAAAAAACTGCCTTAATTAACTGCATGAATCAATATAGCATTTGTAAGTTGCTGTGTATATAAGTGGCTTTTAACTTTTAAGTTCTGGAAATGTCCAATGTTAACCTCACACGCCTGTCAGGAAATGGGCGAGATTGGGCGCAATGCTGGGTTTATACCGAGCCTGGTTTTCCACCTGACCTGGTTTAGCTCTCAACGGAGTCATCAGAGGATAATATCAGGCAGGGTGTAAAAACAGAGTTCCCCTCAATCCTGTGAGTTGCACGCTAGGTGGATTATCAACTGACCTCCGTCAGGTTAACCTTTCATTTTTTCAGTCGACAGAAAAGTCTCCTTTCTCAGGGTCTTTATGTGCTGAGTCAGCCGTGTCATGGTTGACGGCATTCTTGCCCCCAAGTCACAAGGTTCTGGGTTCAAGTTCTACTCCAGGGTTTGAGCACAAGCATCACTCTAGTGGAGTACTGAGAAACTGCTACACCGTCAGAAGGTGCCATCTTTCAAATGAGATGTTAAGTCAAGGTCCCATTTGCCAGTTTGGGTGGATGTAAAATATCCCATGACACTATTTTGAAGAAATGCACAGTAAGTAGTCTCACAACACCAGGTTAAAGTCCAACAGGTTTATTTGATAGCACGAGCTTTCAGAGCGCTGCTCCTTCATCAGGTGAAGCGGCGGCGCTCCGAAACCTTGTGCTACCAAATAAACCTGTTAGACTTTAACCTGGTGTTGTGAGACTACTTACTGTGCCCACCCCAGTCCAACGCCGGCAACTCCAAATCTTGAAGAAATGCAGGGGAGTTTCCCTGATGGCTTGGCCCATATTTATTCTTCAATCAACAGAATAAAGTAACAGATTATCTGGTCATTATCAGATTGCCATTTGTGGGAGTTTGTTGAGCACATAATATCTGCTACATTTCCTACATTACAACAGCGACTACAGTTCAAGAATACTTCATTGGCTGTAAAGCACTTTGAGATGTCTGGCAGTTGCGAAAAGCATTATATAAACGCAAGTCTTTCTTTTCTCTTAATTGCGGAAGACTTCACATTACAGAAAAGAAGCGGTGTTTCAGAGAAGCAGAATGATATGTATACAGACGTGCTTCAAATAACTTTCCAATTTTTGGAAAGTATAATTGTTCTCAGCCCTTTGGCCATGATCAAACGTCGGATCAAGCTTGAGATCGGATGTGATCAGCTTGGATGTACTATGTCTCTCTTGTAGGGACATAAATTGGGTTCATTCTGAATTTGAATTGGTTTTTGGAGCAAGCAAGGGGATGGATTAAGGGCTTGCCCTGTCTACTCTGCGCATTGGCATTGTAACTCTGAGAAAGGAATAAAATTTAAAATGAAAAAAACTTTGCAAATAACAGCCCTCAATCTGCAGTCATGCAACTATTTCTAATTGACTATTTGCTCATAGAAGCCTGATTGATCTTGCTGTGTGCAAGATGATTTTACTAAATTACACTTCTGCCATAATATCATTTCAAATGCGAGGGCAGAACAGCAGTCTAACGTCTCCTACCCACACCCTTCCGACTGTATGCACCCTCCCCCCAACCTCCCTGAAGTATTCTAATCCAGTAGGGCACCAAGCTTCGCTTCCCTGAACCATTCTACATTACAATGTTGCAGTTTTCCTCCTTGGGATGTTCTGTTCATCCTTTTGCAGCTATCTCTACCCCGCTAAATTATTCTAAATTGACTTTGTCACCATGGTTGAATTTTTAAAGCTGATTTGTTGATCTTATTGCGATAGTTCATCATCACAGGTGGCCGAACCACTGCAATCAGCTTATCCCAGGAACTGCAATTAGTACGAATTGTTCACCCCCTCTTTGATTCATTTGCTGCTATTTAAGTTGCTGCTTTAAGGTACTTCATGTGCACTCCAATTTATATACAAATAAACTGAAATGTCCATGATTCATCCCAGTGTCTTCCAGAATCGGAAGCAGAACATTTTTGACACTCGACTATCAGCACCAAGTACTTCTGGATCAAGTATGCTCATGAAGTGTTAGCTGTGCCTTAGTCGATAGCACACTTGTCTCAGAATCATAATGTTCTGGGTTCAAGTCCCACGAGTGTACAGGGCTTTGGCACAAAAATCAAGGCTCATTCAAGTCTGTTTACGGTGGCACAATGGTTAGTACTGCTGCCTCACAGCACCAGGGACCCGGATTCAATTCCTGACTTGAGTCACTGTCTGTGCAGAGTATGCACGTTCTCCCCGTGTCTGTGTGGGTTTCCTCCGGATGCTCCGGTTACCTCCCACAGTCCAAAAGAAATGCTGGTTGGGTGCATTGGCCGTGCTAAATTCTCCCTCAGTGTACCCGAACAGACGTCAGAGTGTGGCAACTAGAGGATTTTCACAGTAACTTCATTGCAGTGTTGATGTAAGCTTACTTGTGACAATAATAAATAAACTTTAAAGGCGTTGCCTTGCGGATGAGAGAACGAACTCTGGCAAATCTGATTGGTGTACCCTATGGCAGTATTTTGAAGAAGCGTTGGGAAATGATTCTCGGTGACCTGGTCAATATTTATCCCTCAATCAGCATCACGATACACAGATGATCTGGTTATTATCATTGTGTGTAGGAATTTGCCGACACCAATTTTATTGCTGTGCTTCTGACATTACGAAGTTTAACAACACCAGGTTAAAGTCCAACAGGTTTATTTGGTAGCAAAAGCCACACAAGCTTTTGGAGCTCCAAGCCCCTTCTTCAGGTGACTTCTGACATTACAACAGCCTTTACACTTCAAAATAGTCCTTCACTGGCTATAAAGTACTTTGAGACATCTGGTGGTGGTGAAAAGCACTATATAAATTGCAAGTCTTTCTTTTGTTCTCTGTTAACTGGTTGCTCTACCTGCTCCACCCAATCACCCTCTGAAAGTGCATCAGTTGCCAAGCTTAAAGACCAGGTCCTGAGGATCTTGCAAATGCAAACAAGGGATTGTTGTACAACTCTGATCAATATTGGTCAGTGAGTTGATATATTTTGCATCAAATTTACATCACCCAATGGTTCCAGATAGAATCATAAAATCCCTACAGTGCAGGAGGCCATTTGGCCCATCAAGCCCGCACCAACAATGATCCCTGTAACCCCGTGTACTTAATCTGCTAGTCCCCCTGACACTAATGGACAATTTATCATGGCAAATCCATCTAACCCACACATCTTTGGACTGTGGAAGGAAACCGGAGCACCCGGAGGAAACCCATGCAGACACAGGGAGAATGCACAGACAGTGACCCAAGCCGGGAATCGAACCCGGGTCCCTGGCACTGTGAGGCAGCAGTGCTAACCACTGTGCCACCATGCTGTCCATAGATCTCGTGATGCTTAATTAATCTTCTTTAAAAAGACTGCTGGAGGCCACAGAAAATCAAAGGGTGAGATTTTCAGGGCCCGTTTGCCACGGCTGCGAATTCTTTCATGGCTGCTAACTCTCACAAGAGGGCCATAATGGGAAGATTTCCAAGCCTGATATTTCCAGACTCCCCAATGATGCAATCAGATTGATGCTCGGCAAGGGTGTGAACCTGATTTCAATAAATTAGAATACATTCACATGCCATTAAACGGCTTGACGCTGTATCTTCAGGCAATGTTAGATACTCTCCCCGCTGGCGTGGTGCATGCCAGTAGGAAACACTACTGGTTTCCAAACACGGAAACCAGTCTTGAAAACCACGCCAGGGACATGGAGGTGCATATAGCTCCCGGGTGGTGTACAATAAAGCTGTGGCACCTTGACAGTACCGGGGCTCTATGCCAGGTTGGCGGTGCTGGGTGTCAGTGCCTGGTTGACAGGGCTGGAGCGGGGTCTTCAGGGAACCCCATTGGGGAGGTTCTCATGAGTTGAGTTGGGGGGGGGGCGATGTTGGAGGGGGCAGGGTTGTGCCTGCCTGGTGGTGACAAGGGAGCGCACAGACACTTAGAATGGAGAGATACCCCAATGCTAGTGAAGATGGGGATGGTTGGTTGGGTCACCCTCGTGCCAGGATGTTCTGTGAGGGGAGGGGGATCTTCTCTTTCGGAAGGCTGAGGGTGTTCCCCTTGTCTGCCGGGATTCCTGATGTCTTGGGGGAGGGGTACTTTAATTTCACTTTGAGATTTGGATGCCATTGATCGCAGGATCCCAGCTTTGCCGCTGAGTTTAGGTCCTGCCCCCCACCCCCCCCCCCCCCCAGCTGGCTGTGTGATCCTAGCCAGCAAATTGAAATTGTACAGAGTGGTGTTTGATCAGGCTGCAAAAGGCAGCTGTGAAACCAGCGAGTTCTCACCTGATCCAGCACTCTCTGTAATTTCTGGAAAATTCCGCTCAGAAAATCTATCCATCGTTTAATTTTGCTGGAGCCAAGAGGAGGAGGAGTATTCTGTCTGACTTTGGAAAAATACTGTGGGCCACCAAAAATTCACATCTCTGCTTCACCAGCCTGCGAGGCAGCTTGGTGTTCAAACCTGATGCTGAAAAGGAGGGCATTTTCCACCCAAAGGCATTCCATTCTCTAACACAGTCACCAAATCAAGGGCAATGTTAGCAGGGGCACAGCTAGAGGTCACCTGCCGATCCTCACACTAAAGATGGTTATTGGCATCGAGGTAGGCAATTAGAAAAACAAGCTGGAGAAGAAATAAATTTGGACATAGAAAGAAAGACGTCCATTTCGACAGTATCCTTCACAATATATTCTGAAGTGCAGTTCGGTGTAATGTAGGAACTGTGGCCACTAATTTGTGCATTGTAAGCTCCCAGAAATAGCATTGTGATAATGATGAGAGGACTTGATTTTAGCGATGTTGAATGAGGGATCAATATTTTCCATGCTAATCCCCTGCTCATCTTCTAAGTGGTGCTATATAATCTTTTAAAGAGCAGATGAGGCCTTGGTTTAACATTTCATCTGAAAGACAGCATCTCCAACAGCACGGCACTCCAACAGTGCTGCATTGGCGCGTCAGCCAGGAGTTTTGTGTTCAAGTCCCTGGAGTGGGAACCAATGCCAAACCCTTCTGACTCCGAGGTAAGGGTGCTAAAAACCAAGCCACAGCTGACAGCCAGTCCAGGCACTTCTGGGTAGTTTTGTGGCATGTGAGAATACAAACTCCCGGGGCAGAATTTTCCCATCCCGCTCGCCACGGGAATCATAGCGGGCGGAACACAGACCATGCAAAAGTCCACTGACCTCACGTGGGATTTTGCGGCATTGGGACAAGCGCGGCTGGAAAATCCTGCCCCTTATATTTCAAAACAATGAAAATGTTTATCATATGAAAAGCAGAACATCATGTATTTTTGTTACTCTATGCTGTTTTAACACTCTTGTGCTTAAGTGATGTTCTTGAGCATCAATGCTATTACAGTTTACAGAGCTCAGTGCAGGCAGGGACAGGGCATGTCAGGAACGAGTCCATCATTTTGTGGGAAGGAAGTGGATAATGAGTGTATTCACCGCAACTCTTTCAAAGATGCCCTTTTATGCTTCCTGATCATTTTTCTAGTTAGCAAATTCCTGACCGTATTTCTAGTGTTATATACACGTTACTCATCCTACAATAAAATTTTAATGTTACAGTCAGGATGGTCACATTGATCAAATACAGGAGTACCATGGTGGCACTGCAGGATTGCATTATTGAACATGTAGCCTCTACAATAAGGACAAAGCTCCTTAAATATTTCAACCTTGTCAGCAGAGCTTATTCTAACTTTCCATTTTGTAGATAAAGCTAAAGAAACGAATTGCTCACAATGTTATGGTCCTTTAATAAGTTAATCGAATGAAGATGCCACATGAATATTTTAACTTCTCCCTTTTAGCTGAAGTCCACCTAACCAGGTCAGTATCTATTCTTTCGAGCTGCTAAATTTAAAGGAAAACATTAGCCTTGATTAATATTCAACTTAGGCGAACTGTTAATATCTCAGTTATTAATTCACAGTCTACACAGTAGAGCACAAAAAAGCCAAAGATTGCCTTCTTCATAATGGAACCCACTTATGGCTGAAGTGATGCAGCAACAGGGAGTTTTCAATGTGCTTTCACTCAGCTCCTTGGCTCAGCACTGTGCTGTCCAGGAAAAGTGGATCTAAAGCTTTTACCATTTTTGATTGATCTAAAGTGCATAATTCAACTTGGAGATATCAAATTGAGTTTTTAAGTGGAGAAATGAGGAAAAAAAAAATCATTTCCATTAATGATGCAGCGATTAACGTTCTGTCCAAAAGTAGCTGACAATAGTAAGGTTACATTGCACGTACTTTTAGTAACGGTGTGCAAATGAGCTTCAACCCATTTTATGAAACTCCTCAGTCACCGGCAGACTGACGTTGTATTTTGCGTCTGTGCAGAAGAAATCAGTGAAGATGGAGGTGGACACTTAATTCACCCTTCCATAGAAATCCCCCATCACAACACCTCATTTCTCAATGGATATATTTTTTTTAATGCAGAGCACTCCAGCCACTGTATTTTTGTAAGCAGCACCTAGCACAATAGCAGTTTGTATTTCTAATCAACTAAAACATCCCAAGGCATATCACAGGAGCACCATCAAATAAGATTTACCTTGAGCCGCATAAGGAGGTATCTGGGCAGATAACCAGTAGCTTGGTTTAAATCTAAGGAACCTCATTGTAGAGGAGAGAGAGGTCTAGAGGCAGAGGTTTAGGGAGGGAATTCCAAAGCTAGGGCATAGGCAGCTCAAGGCACAGCTCCCAGAGGTGGAGCAATTAAAATCAGAAGGTGAATGAGGTCTGGTTTGAAGGAGCGCATGAGATAGAATCATAGAATCCCTACAGTGCAGAAGGAGGCCATTCGGCCAATTGAACCTGCACCAACAACAATCCCACCCAGGCCCTACCCACCAACCCCACATATTTACCCTGCCAATCCTCCTGACACTAAGGGTCAATTTAACAAAATTTAACACATTCATCTTTGGACTGTGGGAGGAAGCTGGAGCACTTGGAAGAAACCCACGCCGACACGGGGAGGACGTTCAAACTCCACACAGAAAGTCATGTGAGGCCAGAATTGAACCCGGGTCCCTGACGCTGAGGCAGCAGTACTAACCATGCTGCCCAGCATTGCGGGTTATAGATCTCAAGATTATAAAGACAGGAGGAGGTTACAGAGATCAGGAGGGCAAGGCAATGGGGGAGGGTGGGATTTAAAAACTGCCAAGGCAATAAATTTGCAAATTCCATCTCCCCGACCATTCCCTCTAGCCCCGGCCGATGTGTTAAAACTATCACTCTGAGCTCTCTTTCATTTTGCTCCCTAATGACTTGAACACAATTAATTAAACTATTTCTATTCCATCGTATAATGGGTAGCGTTTTATGTCTTTCTTAATTCCTGATATTTTTTATTGAATTTAAATTCCACCAGCTACTGTGGCGGGATTCGAACCCAGGTTCCCAGAACATTAGCTGAGTTTCTGGATTAATAGTCTAGTGATAATACCACTAGGCCATCGCCTCCCCCATAATTCACATGTTTGTTTCTTCATAAGAAGGGATGTTCGCTGATGGTTGCACAATATTCAGCATCATTCGCAACGCCTCAGACACTGAAGCAGTCCGGTGTCCATATGCAGTAAGATCTGGACAACATTCAGGTCTGGGCTGATAAGTGGCAAATAATATTTGTGCCACATAAGTGGCAGACAATGACCATCTCCAACAATCCCTTTGATAGTCAAGGAAACTGGAATATAAAAGTATGGAGGTTTTACTGAAGCTGTACAGGGCATTGCTGAGAAAACATCTGGAATACTGTGTAGAGTTTTGGTCTCCTTATTTGAAAAAAAGATATAAATGCGTTGGAGCAGTTCAGAAAAGGTTCACTGAACTCATTCCTAGGATAAAGAGCTTACCTTATGAAGAAAGATTAAACAGGCTGGACATTGGAGTTTAGAAATGAGAAGTCAATATGAATCAGTGCAGAAGGAGGCCATTCGGCCCATCAAGCCTGCACTGACAACAATTCCACCCAGGCCCTATACCCATAACCCTACATATTTACCCTGCTAATCCCCCTAACACACGGGGAAATTTACCATGATCAATCCACCTAACCTGCACATCTTTGGACTGTGGGAGGAAACCGGAGCACCCAGGGAAAACCTACACAGACATGGGGAAAACATGTAAACCCCACACAGACAATGACTTAAGGCCAGAATTGAACCCGGGTCCCTAGCGCTGTGAGGCAGCAATGTTAACCACTGTGCCATCCAGGTGATCTTATTATATCAGGTGCTGAGAAGACTTGAAAGTATGGATACCAGGAGGATATATTCTCTTGAGGGGGAGACTAGAACTAGATTCAAGAATAAGAGGTCTCCCTTTTAAGACAGAGGTGAGGAGAACTTTTTTTTTGCAAGGAATTCTCTTCTCTAGAAACAAGTGGAGGCTGGGTTATTGAATTTACTCAAGACTGAATTGGATAGACTTTTGATCGACAGGGAAGTCAAGAGTGAGGCGGCAATTAGACCAGAACAAGATTAGCCATGACCTTATCAAATGGTGGAGCAGATTCAAAGGGCCAAATGGACTACTCCTGCTCCTAAGTTCCAAAACAAGCATATTTCAATGTAAAACCTTAAATGGAAAAGATAGCTCTAGGAATCGAGGCCCACCAGGTCAAGACTGTTGCTTATTAATCTGCCATTTTGTATTGTCTGAAGGGAACAGTTGAAGTGTTGGGGGAGGCAGAAGGTGACCTTCATGGACAGAACTCACCGAAACAACATGAAGTTTGGTGTGGGATTACCATTACGAAGCTGATACTGGCTGTCAACATAGCCTGTTTATGACCCATGTTTTTTCTGCAAAAAATTCGATGCGCAACAACTTAAACCCCACAAACGCCTGCCTGTTTGTGCTTCAGTTGGAAAATTGGCCCACATGTGACTAATTGGTTGCCAATTTGTGGTGTGACAGCCATGGATTGTGTAACTGCAAGAGGAACTCAATCGTGCAATGTTATGGCTAGCAGAGCAAAGGCCAAGCTTCCATCTTTCTGCAGGATATCCTCTGAGAAATAACAGCATCCATGGAACAAGTCCAACCTCAATTTCAAAGTACGTATAATATGTTCCATGCTCATCAGTCTCCTATAGAATAATTTACTTAACACAGCAGCTTTGTTTTACATTCAATTTGTACTTTGAGACAGAAGAATGGAGGAATAATTGGCACTGAGCATTTTAAGAATAACATTTTCATGGTCTTTTCACTAGCTGAACAAACTACATTTTCATTGCTCTATGTATTTCACCTTCCATTTGCTAAAAATATTAATACATTTGAATAGCATTGTGCTAATTAGTAATTGATCGTAAAATTATAAAAGATAGCACTCATCTACATTTAATTTCCTGCTCCAATCGCCATTCCTGAATGATTTACGCCACAAAATTGATTTTTTTCCAGGATTACATTTTGCTAACCTTGAAACACAGGATAATGAAAGACCTACAGGAAGAAAAGGTTAATAATTAGTTTTCCCAAGGAAGGAGCCTGATTTTCTTTCTCTAATCTGCTGTGCTTGGAATTTTTGCTTTTGGAGCTGGGATTAATTCAGTGGGGCTAATGTTAGAAACATACTGGGTTGCAGTAAATGAATGAACTGCGTGCAACCTGAAAGGGTTGATATGTGTTGTTTCGACTTGCCTGCAAAAATATTTCTTTCAAAAAAAGAAGTCAATTTGATAAAATCTTTGAAAAGATGGAACAAGAAATTGTTTGGCTTACACTGCAATGAAGTGACTGTGAAAATCCCCGAGTCGCCACACTCTGGTGCCTGTTCGGGTACACTGAGGGAGAATTTAGCATGGCCAATGCACCTAACCAGCATATCTTTCAGACTGTGGGAGGGAACCGGAGCACCCAGAGAAAACCTATGCAGACACAGGGAGAACGTGCTGATTCCGCACAGACAGTGGCCCAAGCCAGGAATCGAACCTGGGTTCCTGGCGCTGTGAGACAGCAGTGCTAACCACTGTGCCACCCTCTGCATATCAAGTCCACTTTTTGTACCTGGTAGGGTGGATTGTTCACAGCTCACAAAAGGCAGGAAACGTGGCGTGCAGGGTGACTTAATTAGGCAGGATGGGAACTTTTGATTACCGATGGTGAGTTTGAGATGCACAGATAATACCAGCAACGTGTTTGTGTCATGTCAAGCCTCATACCAGCTTGTCAAGCATTAATCAGGCCTGTGTCTGGTTCCTACTTGCAGTACATTTGCATTCCATGAACACTCATTCGCATGAAACTCTTTTTTTAAAATTACATCCTACCTTCAAGATGAAGTCAGCAGGACACAAGAATCTCAAGGCACCTGGTTCACCATCATTTAAGGGTGGCGTACGCCTGTCGGCTTTGTACAGTCTGCTGTTTATCTCCTTTAACTCTCTGGCACAAGGGTGAGGAGCAGGAGAATGGGCTCTTGCTTGGGCAGGCTGAGGGCCAGTGAGGTGAGTCAGTGGTGAGGGAGGTTTTGCAATGAGGTCAGGAGCATAGAGGAGTGGAACGGAGGGGAAGACAGAGGATGGGGGTCAGGGGCATGGAGGAGTGAATTGGAAAGGACCTGGTGTCCTTGGGTGTGGGTGAAGGGCGAGAGGGGATGTTATTGGAGACAGTCATTTTGGTTAAGAAAAGGAGGGGCCTAATGTGTTGTGCTACTACTATCCAAATTTTTTACTGATTTATTTATTCGTTCATGGGATATGGGCATCACTGGCTAGGCTGGCATATATTGCCCATCCCTAATTGCCCTTGAGAAGGTGATGGTGAGCTGCCTTCTTGAGCCGCTGCAGTCCATGTGGTGTAGGTACACCCACAGTGCTGTTAGGGAGGGAGTTCCAGGATTTTGACCAAGCGACAGTAAAGGAACGATGATATAGTTCCACGTCAGGATGGTGTGTGGCTTGGAGGGGATCTTCTTTCCATCAAATTTGTGTCCATCTCAGATGGAACAAGAAAAGATATCTGCATTTCAACCTACCTTTCACACACAAGAGTGGATCTTATGGAGCCCATAAGGGGAGGAATATGTTCTGCAGGGTGGTTTAATTAGGTAGGATGAGAAACGTCAATTCCCCGACAGTGGACTGAAATGCAGTGATAAAGTCAGTGACATGTTTGCAGCATGTCAGGCATTACATTAGCTGGCAGAGTCCTTACAGGGTTTGGAGTTCACCTACAACATTTCAATTACCCCCACTGAGATTGCTCTCAGTCAATGTCCTTTTCAATGCACATAAGGGAGGGCCAGCTGATTCTGCAAGTTCAGCCACATCCCACAGAGTGGTAAGTGCAACACTGGACACTAACATGAACATTCAGTAAAGAGTGAATGCAAAAAGAAGATATTGTTTCTTCCCCAATAAAGGAAATTATCCCTAACTTCCATGTGCAATGACTCAGGAAGCCCGACTGGAAAGGAACATAGTTTATTTGCAGAATGCAAAGTAAAACCACCACTGTGGTGTACAAACACTAGTCCCTGCCTGGGACTACGGTTCAGCAGTTCTGGGCCTGCCTTGTAAAAGGCTCCGGTAATGAGTTCCAGTTGGGCAGGCCTCCCACTGCCTGTTACCAGGGGAACATGCACTCAATGAGCTGCACAGGGAGATCAATCAGTTCCCATGGACTTCTTGGCGGTTCTCACACCATGTAATGTGTGCCAACCATGAAGCGTGCCAGTACATTTAGCTCTTTGACTAAGCCAGTCTCAATTAATAATGATAATGAACACATGAACAAACCAATTTAATGTGAAACATTTACGAGTATAATTAAATTTTGAAAAACACCCATGCCATCTATCTGCTCAAGTCTTATGGTAATGATGGTATGGTTGGCAGGGTTGGCCATGAATGCTGGCCTAGCCAGCAAAGCCCACATCCCTTGAATAAATGAACAATAGCTTGTGGCAGTGATGCAGAGTCTCCCTGTTTGATTAGGAAGCTTTTTAGTGGGCTGCTTGTCAACGCAGTATTGTCAACTCAAAGCAGGTTTCACAATGAAACCTTCCCATGTGCTAACTTGAATATATTTTGCATCACCCTGCTGGCACTTAAAATTTTAATTCTAATTGTGTGGCAAACAGCAAAAAGTAAATGGTGTACAGGGTTCCTGTTAAGACATTGGGAATGATACACTGCTGACAATCTCCCAGCCACAATGTCCTCTATCGTGAATTTCCTTTCTGATTTCTGGAGATCCAACATAAAATGCAGCAATATGAGAAAGAACTTTACTAAAGCCTTAACAGCAAAATAAATATCAAAACACCAAACTGTTGGAATTACCACCTAGCTTTTCTGTTCACTGGTTTGAGAAAAAAATCTAGTGGCCCAATTTTATCTCCAGGCCAGGCTGGGTCTTAGCAGTGAGTTGTACCTCCGAGCCCCGTAAGGGCATTTTGGGTCTGTCCTGGTCCCAATTTTCTTTCCCACTAGGTTGGCCTGGTAGAAAACACACTGGTATACCATTCAGGTCAGCCACTTACAACAGCAACCTGGTCCCAGTCAGGACCCACAGGCTGGGTTTGGCTGGGTGCCCTTGCCACCCAAACAATCATCTCGATGGTAAGTAACCTGGTAAATAACTGTCCACTTACCACCGGGTAGGGTTAAAATAGCCCCTTTAGTCTTGTGCTTATTTCACGGCCTCGCTGCAGTTATTGTTGAACAGTTATTGCAGTAACATTATATGGGCACATCATCAATTCATATGAGATGAGTTGCATGATTATTCAAAATTGAGACAAGATACATTTCTTATTTTATAAAAATCCATGTCCTCATTCACTGAACCAACTACTTGAACAGGTGGAAAAACTCATAGGATGAAAGGGATTTACAAAGTTCCCCGGGCTTGTTACCATTGAGGCTTGCTCGCAATCTTCTGAGGCTATTTCTGGATTTCAATCCAAATGTGATTACTGAGATCTGAATTTGGATTGTTGGCGGTGAAGGGATAAAGTTCACTTATTTGCTTTCAGCATGACATTGGCATCATCTTGCTTCTCCTATGGCTTTCTTCAGGTCTCCTTTAGTCCAATCTTAGCGTTATCCATCCAACTGATTTTCACCGAATCATACAGACTCGATGGGCCAAATGGCCTCTTTCTGCACTGTAGGATTTCTATGAATCTATGATAGACTTTTATAACACAGGAGGAGGTATTTGGCCCATCTTGCCTTCACCGGCTCCTGAAAGAGCTACCCAGCTAATCCCATCCTCCAGCCCTATCTCCATAGCCCTCTAAATTCATCACTTTCAAATATGAATACAGCTCTCTTTTGAAACCTCCTATGGAATCCACTTCCATTACTCTCCCCGGCAGCGCATTCCAAATCCCAACAACTCTCTGAGTAAAGAAGTTTCTTCTCTTTTCATTCCAAGCAGCTCTCTTGCTGACCATCTTGAAACTGTAACCAGCCCCCCGACCCCAGTCAGTGAGAAAAATATCAGCCATGATTGAATGGCGGAGCAAACTCAATGGGCCGAGTGCCCCAATTCTGCTCCTATGTCTTATGGTCTTATTTGTCTTTCTGCCCATACAGGGACAGAATGTGATGATTCACAAACTTCTGGGAGATGGAATCAGTTTGTGACTTGTCAGTTTCCACCCAACATTACTCATACAGATATAAAATGTATTTCAAGGGGTAGGGAATAGCTTACACCAACATCAATTGAAATTCGGAATTAGCATCAGTTAAATGAATATGCATGTTTTTCTTAATCTAATTGGTGCTTGAAATATCAAGGGCGAGTGAGCCCACAATATGGAAAAACCAAGGATTGTTCCATAGATTTATTCATTCTGTAAGATGAACAATAAATCTGCTAAAAACTGGTAGATGGCCTTAACCACTTTGAACCTCCACAGCTGGCTTGGTGCCAAAGAATATTACTCTTCACAATTTCTCTGTCAAATCTTCAAACAAAATCCCTGCAGTTTTTGAACATACCGTGAAGCAATCTCTTCAAAGCAGACATTGATGATACTATTAAATATGTGCATTCCATGGAGCCAGGCCCTGGTAATAAAAGCTGGCGTAAATGATTGATAAAGCTAGCTGTCAATAATAGCATGTATCATGTGTGTGAGTTATGTGTGTCTTATGCTGTGACACATTTGAAAATAGCAGAGGAATCTTTTCAACTAGGCAGTTTACATTCTTCACTATTAGGGTAGCACGGTGGCACAGTGGTTAGCACTGCTGCCTCACAGTGCTGGAGTTCTGTGTTCGATTCCAGTCTTGGATGAATGTCCGTGTGAAGTTTGCATACTCTCCACGTGTCTACCTGTGTTTCTTCTGGATGCTCCGGTTTCCTCCCGCACTCCAAAGATACGCAGGTTTGGCCGTGCTAAATTGTTCCTTAATGTCCAAAGATATGTAAATTAGGTGAATTAGCTATGGTAAATGTGTGGGATGATTAGCCATGGTAAATGTGATGGGCAAGATTACTTTCAGAGAGATTTTGATGGGTATAGATAGAGTGAATGCAAGCAGGCTTTTTCCACTGAGGCTAGGAGAGAAAAAAAACAGAGGGCATGGGTTAAGGGTGAAAGGGGAAAAGTTTAAAGGGAATATTAGGGGGGGCTTCTTCACGCAGAGAGTGGTGGGAGTGTGGAATGAGCTACCAGATAAAGTGGTAAATCCTCCTTATGCGCTGTAGGGATTCTATGCAATGTTCTATGGAATCATTATCATACCAATGCCAACAGACAGGCTCACTGATATATAGGTTACCAATATCATATTGGTACAGAACCTAGATTGAGTGACCATAGAACCATAGAAAATTACAGCTCAGAAACAGGCCTTTTGGCCCTTCTTGTCTGTGCTGAACCATTTTTTGCCTAGTCCCACTGACCTGCACTTGGACTATATCCCTCCACACCCCTCTCATCCATGAACCCGTCCAAGTTTTTCTTAAATGTTACCACTTTATCCGGCAGCTCATTCCACACTCCCACCACTCTCTGCGTGAAGAAGCCCCCCCTAATATTCCCTTTAAACTTTTCTCCTTTCACCCTTAACCCATGCCCTCTGGTTCTTTTCTCCCCTAGCCTCAGCGGAAAAAGCCTGCTTGCATTCACTCTATCTATACCCATCAAAATCTTGTACACCTCTATCAAATCTCCCCTCATTCTTCTATGCTCCAGGGAACAAAGTCCCAACCTATTCAATCTCTCTCTGTAACTCAGCTTCTCAATTCCCGGCAACATCCTAGTGAACCTTCTCTGCACTCTTTCAACCTTATTTACATCCTTTCTGTAACTAGGTGACCAAAACTGTACACAATACTCTAAATTCGGCCTCACCAATGCCTTATATGACCTTACCATAACACTCCAACTTTTATACTCCATATTTATAAAGGCCAATGTACCAAAGGCACTCTTTACAACCCTATCCACCTGTGACGTCACTTTTAGGGAATTCTGTACCTGTATTCCCAGATCCCTCTGTTCAACTGCACTCTTCAGAATCCTACCATTTACCCTGTACGTTCTTCTTTGGTTTGTCCTTCCAAAGTGCAATATCTCACACTTGTCTGTGTTAAATTCCATTTGCCATTTTCAGCCCATTTTTCTAGCTGGTCCTTTTAGTTTTAGTGGTAGTGTTTGTCAGATGATTCAGACAGTAACAGTGAATGGGGAGCAGAGCTTCGAGTCCTGGGTGACATCTATTGCGATACTCATGTGTGATGTGCGTGGACGCCCTTGTCCTCCACACTTTGTATAGGTTATGTCAGATTCCGAGGACCAGCCAGCCTATCAGCTGCTGCGTTACTGTTATGAGCACAGAAGGAGTATTCATGTTGCAACCTGAGGGACTGTTCATCATTTGCCATGGTGTGAAGATACAAAAGTCACCACAGCCTAACTTCCTGTCATCCATTGTCACTTTGAAATTAATTTACTAATTGGATATGGAGCATCTATATTAGATCCCAAGGCAGGGCGACATGGAGGGGTTTTTTGGTTAAGTAAACTGTGTCAACTATAAGAACAAGCGAAAGTCAAGTTTAATCTTTGAATTAAGTTACGTGATCATCCTCTTTCCACATGTTGTGACGGTGTAACAATAGCACCCCCAGTCAATGCAATGGCTGTGTTGACTCACAGTATTTTGTTTTACAATGCTTCCATTTTAAACAGAATGCATTCAGCTAATTGTTCGGTACGTGTATAGAAGCCCATCTGTTAATTGCTGGATGAAGGGATAGGTAAGAATCAGTGGTGGTTATTCGTAGAAAAGCAAAATCCTGCAGGAGCTGGAAATCTGAGGTAAGGGCAGAAAATGCTGGAATACTCGGCAAGTCTGACAGCATTTGTGGAGAGAGAAACGGTTAACCTGCCTGAAGATAGGCCACTGACCTGAAATGAGGACGCTGTTCCTCCCTTCAGTTATTGGCGAACCTGTGGAGCTTATCTAGAGGTTTATTCCAGTTGAAAAGGGGAGGAAATGAGAGACTATGCTGAAAAATATACTTATACTTCAATCTTCACTACATTATGAGACTCAAGCCATGAATTCTTTTGGTACAACCAACGTTCTGCCTTGTTGGAAATCTATATAGAATTCATAGAATCCCTACAGTGCAGAAGGAGGCCATTCAACCCATTGACTCTGCACCGACTCTCCGAAAGAATATCTTACCCAGGCTCACCCTTCTGCCCTATCCCCGTAACCCCGCAGAATTATTGTGACTAATCCACCTAATCTATACACCTTGGGACACAAAGAAGCAATTTAACATGGCCAATCCACCTAACCTACACACTTTGGACTGCGGGAGGAAACCGGAGCACACGGAGGAAACCCACGCAGACATGGGATGGTCGTGCAAACTCCACACAGACAGTCACCCAAGGCTCGAATTGAATCCGGGTCCCTGGCGCTGTGAGGCAGCAATGCTAACCACTGTGCCACCGTGCCACCCCCTATGAGCCTACTTGATGCTGTTGATGAAGACCTATGTGCTCCCCCTCGACACCAACTTTATTTTTGCATAGAATGAGAACAGTTGGACAATGCATTGTTTAAGACCGGAAACAAGCACCGTACAATACAGTGCAACTGAATAAACCTCATGATAAAGGAGCACTTGATGACTCACTCTTATTTCAATAAATAGGCCAAGCCTGTTTATGAGCATGAGGAAAATGTTGCAGTTCTGACCTTGCAAAGAAAGGTTGTGATCACTGAGCCTGTCAAATATCTCAATCAAATAACTCAGTGAAACCTGGAAGAGCTGATGGAAAGTACACTGAGCTGGTGATTCAGAGTCAATCAAAAGCATGGGTCAATCAAAACCATGCAGTGCTCTTCCCCAAGGAGCACCGAAAGTTGACCACTTTACTCATTGAAGCTGCTTCTGATACATTGCATCCAATTAAAGATAGACAGCATGAGAGCATGGCATGTTTTCATGGAGAGCTTAAAGGGGAGAGAAAAATTGGGAAACAGAGGAAGAGGCTCGGGATAAAGTGGGAAAGACAGATCAATGGCACAGAAGCAACAAATTGCATCTGAGTTCGGCAAGCATGACTGCTTTGGCAAGGAGGACAAGTGTCAAATGAGGAATAAGAACTAGCCGACAGCAGGCCAGAATTTCTTTTGTGTGGGCCCTGAAGGGACAGCCATCTTGCTTGGAGGAGGAGCAATCTTCCCAGGAGGAATTCTGTTCCTGTTGGCCACTCCTTTTGGAGAAGCCTTAGGTTAGGATTCTCAATGCATGGAGAAAGTGGAGTTGGCACATGAAGAACACAATCCACACATTTCAGCAAGGTGTAGGACCCCAATTTGGGTGCTTGGCACCAATTCAAAAGTCCTGCCTGAAAAAGAGCACAAGGGCCCGAAATATTCCTCTCCCAGTTGTCCATTTCTCGGACAACAACCGATCAACTGAAATCAAGCTCTTGGTTCCAGGAGAACAGATCATCTGCAAACTTGCCGCTATAACTATCTATATCAACCAATGCAGTTTTCTTGAGTAACCACTGAAACCTGTCAGAACAATGAGATATGTTTCAGAAATGAACTCTGATTCAAAATAATAAACATAAGGCTGAAAACATGGTGAAACCAGAGTTGTTAAGAGTTACAGCTAATAGAGGCATGTAACTGAAAAATAATTACGTTTCATTGCCATGACAATCATTTAATAATGATTACAGGAGAAAGAAACAAAAACTCAGGGCAGCTTAAAACAGATAGTCATCTTGCCACCAGTGTTAAAATGATAGGACTTAACCAAACAAAATACAGCAGTTTGCAGGATGCCAAATTGTTCAACAACTCCATCTATGTCAATCAAAGTTAGGGCCAGGTCTGACCACTTCCACCAACATCACCCTTCCCCATCCCAATCTTATTTCATACAGCATTCACCCCAGCAAAAAAGCTCTCACAATTCATTTACAACCTCACTTGTAAAATCCCAACAGTCGAGCTTTTAATCCTCTGTTTATCACAACATCTCTGCGGCTACTGATTTTATCAGGCATACTTTCACCTCCACCTTTGATACTCAAGTCCCACCAGATTTCTCTCCCGAGGTAGTTACACAGAGTCAGCCTGGCACACCCTCCTCGGCAGAAACAGCCCTGGTTGGCTGCACTTCCGTTCGTTCAGTTGCAGGGATGTGGGGTGGCAGGTGTGTGCTGCAGGAGTCGGGCACTCCGACCTTGGGAAACAGTGCAAAGGCAGCCAGAGGATCTGGCAAATGCCAAGGCAGGTGGTTTTAAAGTCTCATCTTGGTTCTCTGAGACTTTGTCCCAGTTGTAACAAAAGTAGTTTGGTCCTCTAGCCCTCACCCCTCCTCAACCCTCACCCACGTCCTGTGCCTCAACTATGGCATCTCATACCCCCACCCATCCCCATTGCTCCTCATACCCTTTACTCATCCCCCATGGCCCCTCCGACCTTCCATGCCAACCTAAGCTCCTCCACCCACTTTCCACGGCTCTTTATATTCCTTATGCCAACTGATACCAACTGATACCAACCCATGAGCCCCACATTCATCACCATGGTCCTTTATAGCCCCTCTTCCAACTTAGTGCCTTTCAACCACCACCCTTTGCCTTTACACTCTCCATGGCAACTCACCAAGTATCTACCACCCCCCCCCTACCCCCTACCCCCCCTTACCCCCCCCCCCCCCCCCCCCCCCCCCGCACCCCCCCACCTTACTGGCATGAATCAGTCTGAGGTACTCTACATTGCACAATGTGGGAGATTCATTCAGATAAGTATGCCAAAGAAATGGGCAGAAAACACTCCTGCTTCCTGCCCATTGGGCACTTAGTTCTGTTTTGGGAGAATCCCAGCCAATGTCTCCTCAAAACATGTTGGCAAACTGTTAATCTTCCACAAGGTCATTTCCATGGCTCACCACAGAGTTGTTGATACTCGTATCAGATCTCTATGTGTATACCAGGAATGCAAGTGTTCATGCCATGTTATCTCAGCATTGTACATTGATCCAAAATATTAGCACATAATAGCAGCTGTAATTTTTTTCCAAAGAACATCATGTACTTACTGAAGCATCTTTGGGAAAATGGGGCGTATTTATTTTTACACAGCTTGTTGCTATGATCTGGAGTCCACTGCCGGAAAGGGTGGTGGAAGCAAGTTCAATGGTAACCTTCAAAACTTGCAGAGTTAAGGGGAAAGAATAAGGGAGTGGGACTAATTGGATTGCTGGCACAATGAACTGAATGATTTCCTTCTGTGCTGCGTGATCCATTTGGACAAGTGCTTTTATATGGAGTTCTGTGTCTTAAACAATTCTTATGCAAAATATCTATTCTTAAACCAATGTTCTGGAGCAGGCATTTGACGAGGAGGCTTCTGTCACATACTGGACCCTTGAAAAATCCTACACATTTCGCAGTGCAGTATTCCAAGCAACCATTAGCATTAATTTTATAAAATACTGCCTTTTTCACAATTGTCTTTCCCCTCTCTCACTCTGTAACCTCCCTCAAACCCCCAATGTTCCGAGGAAGTTTTTCCTCATCTCCCTTCTACCTCTCTTGCTGACCATCTTGAAATTGTTATCCCTAGTCACTGACATACCAGATAGTGGAAACAGAATATCCTTCTCTACCCTGTCAAAACTGTTCAGAATTTTGAACGCATCAATAAGGTCACCTCTTAATTTTCTCTACTCCAAGGAAAATGAGCCCAATTTCTCTAATTTTTCCTTGTTCCCAAAATTTCTCACTCCTGGTATCATTTTAGTAAATCTCCTTTGCACTCTCTCACATCACATGTACATCTTGTGGACACTTAACTGAATACAACAATGCTCACGTAACTGGAACTCGCCAATCAATGCTCCTCCCCTAGCTTCCTGTCCTAGCAGACATCACCCACCACCCCACCAACACCCACACCCACCCCCCCAACACACACACACACAAAATCTTATAAACTCATTGAAACCATCAATGTTGCAGCTCACTTACCACTCCATGATGACCTATTAACCCACTTACTGCCCATCGAGATACCCCATATGGAGTACCCTTCCACTGCAAGATCCACCAGCAGACATCATTTGGTACAAGGAATGGGAAACACAGGAAGTTGCTAACAAGTTCCTTGTGACAAACCCCATCTGTTGAATGGCAGGCTTTGAACTGCCACAGTGACAGTGGTTTTTGCTAAAAAGATTCAGGACACACCAGAGCCCCCATACAGCCAACCTCCACAGCTGGGCCCTCAATACAAAACTTATGCACTTGTGCTAGACTTGGGACTAGATCTGAAACTTCAAGGTATATTGTGAAGTTAGACAAGACCCCAACTATTTATTATTTTGGCGTTGGTGTGAGGATAATGTGTTTCACTCCAGGTGCGATTCTACTGATGCACTAGGAAGTCTTTATCAAAACAAACTATATTTTAACAATACAGTTTAAATATAACAAATGAATTAGCTTAACTTTTACCAGTTGAACTACTTAAACATGACAAGATACAATTCATACCTGTTAATCTGTCTCTATGTGTTCCAAGTTAAGCAATATTCCTCATAGCCTTAAAGCAGTTAGCAAACAACACAGGGTTGCAAGCTTATACAGCTGGGAGACGCGCGTCTGCGGCCTTGAACGGGAATTTTTGCATGCATGGGGAATGCATGCGCATCTCCCAGAGCCGGTGAGAAGTCACCTGCCAGACCACGCTGGAAACCGGCGCGAAGGCAAGTAAGTAATTTAAATCTTTTAAAAATCTATTTTAAATATGTAGATAAGTTCATTATCGGGACCTGAAAGGTTCCGATCGAATCTCCCATCCCGCCAGGAGTACTTCATTCCGGCGCGGTTCAGACTAGCTCCCCATTCGGATGAAGCTTAACTGTCAGCCAGTCTTTTTATTCAATAGTTTTAAATCTGGTAGAGAGAAATATTCAAAGGAAATTTTTTTAAAGTATTTTTTAATGTCCCTGTGATATTTCTCCAGGGGAGATTGATCTTCAATTCTTGGGGGCTCCAGGTCAATCCTGGAGGGTTGGCAAACATGGCCAACAGAAGCAGTAGTGCTCCTATCAGTCCCAAATAAAATCTTGGGCTTTCCCTGCCCACACTTCCCCATTCTTCCCTGAACCAGGCTTCCCTCTCAGGGCAGTTACATGGGGCCAGGGACAGTTCCCCTGGGTCCCTGGCTGCAACCTCGTGCTGCTTGGTTTTAACAGCTGGGCAGCCACCTCCCACTGACACTCCGGCCATCTTGGTCAGGAACTCAGAAAGCAACATGCTAATGAGTTCCAGCTGTTAAAATTATCTCAGCCTCTCTGTTAGCCTCCAGGACGGGCAAGCTTTGCCGCATTATCGTCCAGGAAATAAAATTGAGATCTTCATGTTTTGTCAATTTTCAGCTAGAGAGGACGTGTAGCGAAGGTTTACCAAGCTGATTCCTGGGATGGCAGGTCTGTTGAATGAGAAGAGACTAAATTGGTTAGGATTATATTCGCTGGAGTTTAGAAGGGTGAGAGGGGATCTCACAGAAACTTATAAAATTCTAACAGGATTAGACAGGGTAGATTCAGAAAGAATGTTCCCGACAGTGGTGGAGACCAGAACTAGGGGTCATAGCTCGGGATAAGGGGTAATCCTTTTAGGACTGAGGTGAGGAGGAATTTCTTCACCCAGAGTGGTGAATCTGTGGAATTCACTACCACAGAAAGTCGTTGAGACCAAAATGTTGTGTGATTTCCTACTAATCCCACTGACACTAAGGAGCAATGTAGCACGGCCAATTCACCTAACCCGCACATTTTTGGACTCTGGGAGGAAACCAGAGCACCCGGAGGAAACCCACGCAGACACTGGGAGAATGTGCAACATTTGCAAAATAGATAGTCGCCCAAACCGGGAATCAAGCTCAGGTCCCTGGCGCTGTGAGGCAGCAGTGCTAACCACCGTGCCACTCTGCTGCCCCTTTTTTTCTGCACCGACCACAATCCCAGCCAGGCCCTATCCCCACAACCCCACGCATTTACCCTAGCTAGTCCCCCTGACACTAAGGGGCAATTTAGCACGGGCAATCCACATAACCCGCACATCTTTGGACTGTGGGAGGAAACCGGAGCACCCGGAGGAAACCCATGCAGACACAGGGCGGCACGGTAGCACAGTGGTTAGCACTGCTGCTTCACAGCTCCAGGGACCTGGGTTTGATTCCCGGCTTTGGTCACTGTCTGTGTGGAGTTTGCACATTCTCCTCGTGTCTGCGTGGGTTTCCTCCGGGTGCTCCGGTTTCCTCCCACAGTCCAAAGATGTGCGGGTTAGGTTGATTGGCCATGCTAAAAAATTGCCCTTAGTGTCCTGGGATGCGTAGGTTAGAGGGATTAGTGGGTAAATATCTAGGGATATGGAGGTAGGGCCGGGTGGGATTGTGGTCGGTGCAGACTAGATGGGCCGAATGGCATCTTTCTGTGCTGCAGGGATTCTAAGATTCTAAGATCTACAGGGAGAATGTGCAAACTCCACACAGACAGTGACCCAAGCTGGGAATCAAACCCAGGTCCCTGGCACTGTGAGGCATCAGTGCTAGCCACTGTGCCACCGTGCCACTTCCAAGAGGAACTAAATATAGCTCTTGGGGCTAAAGGGATCAAGAGAAATGGGAGGAAGGGGGGGATCAGGATATTGAATTTGATGATCAGCCGTGATCATAATGAATGGCCTACTCCTGCTTCTATTTTCTATGGATGTTTCTATGTATTCAGAGACATGGTTCCAGGCAATTCTGTAAAGTTTCTCATGAGATATTTTAATCAGATGGCAATGTCCCTTTTAGGTGTCAGCTTGTAAATTCTGCTTTTGAAATGTTTTGACGTGATAAGATGTAACATAAATGCAATATTATTTTTATATTATCAGAATTGGCTGGTTTATGCTGAGCTGAAACATGAGCAGCTTTGTGAATTGTGTTGAGTAATGGGGCTCCGAGGGATGAGACTGGCTCCATAAAAGCTCAGATTTTTGATAACTGCAGTGTAACCCCAGTTGGCTAAGCACCTATAACTCAAAGTTTCTGGTTTGAGGGCAATAACAGCCTTAAAATTATCCATTGGGAAACAACCATTGAAAAAATAAAGACAGTTTCTTCCAGAATTAGAAAGCAATAAGTTGATTGTTTTTGAGTAAGCGTGATGGCTCCAACTAAATCTTTGCTTCCTTTGTGTAGGAATGCAGTACGAGGAAGCGATGCGAAAGATTCTGTGGGCCTCACTGTTTGTGTGTGTTGTCCTGTTATCAAACTGCTAGGTCAGGCACCTTCTGAGAAATCCCACTGCTTAGCAATGTAGCTGTAATCATATTCCCAGGAATGTTGATAAGGAAACGCCAGCCTCAATTAGGCGAGAGTTAGATCCTCTGCTTCCAGTCACTGTGAGCCATGTGTCAGAGTGAACTGAAAGACAGAGAAAAACATTAAAAGTTTGAATGCCAGATTGTGGAAAAGGTAGCAAAATATTTGAACACCTAATACGAATGTGGAGCGTTATGATGTTTAGAAAGGATGCATGTACCCCATATTGCAGGGGCTAAAGAATTTGATAAAATAAGTGGATGTATTTGGAGAAAGCAATATCAATTCAATAGAATCATGCTGCACTAAAGGAGGCCATTCGAGGGGCAGCAAGGTGGCACAGTGGTTCGCATTGCAGCCTCACGGGATCATCCTCATGGGATCACGCAGTGAGACCATATGGGTAGAACTCAGGAACAGGAGCGGGGCAATCACACCATTGGGGTTGTACTACAGACCTCCCAACAGCCAGCGGAGGAACTGATATGTCAGCAGATTATGGGAAGATGTAAAACCGGCAGGGTTATTGTGATGGGCAATTCTAACTTTCCCAAAATAGACTGGGATTCCTTTAATGCCAGGGGTTTGGACAGGGCAGAGTTTGTTCAGTGTGTCCAAGAGTGCTTCTTGAGGCAATACGTAGATAGTCCAACTCGGGAAGGGTCTACCTTAGACCAGGTTCCAGGAAACATACCCAGACAGGTGATTAATTTCTCAGTGGGGGACCATTTTTGGAACAGTGATCACAATTCTATAAGTTCCAAGATACTTGTAGGAAAGGATAGAAGTAGTCCCAGAGTGAAAGTACTAAACTGGGGGAAGGCTAACTACAACAGTATTAGGCAGGAGCTAGGGAATGTAGACTGGGGATGGCTGTTTGAGGGTAAATCCACATCCGATATGTGGGAGTCTTGTAAAAGTCAGTTGTTAACAATTCAGGACAAGTATGTCCCTATAAAAATGAAGGATAAAGATGGCAAGATTCGGAAACCCTGGATGATAAGAGAGATTATGAGCTTAGTGAAAAAGAAGGAGGCATGCATAAATTTCAGGAAAACGGATAAGGCTGTTGAGGAATACAAAGATAGCAGGAAAGAACTTAAACAAGAACTTAGGAGGGCTAAAAAGGGCCATGAAATGTCCTTGGCAGGCAAGATTAAGGAGAATGCTAAGGCTTTTTATCCTTATATAAGGAGTAAGAGGGTAGCTAAGGAAGGGTGAGTCCACTCAAGGACAGTGGAGGGAATTTGTGTGTGGAGCCAGATGAGGTCCTTAATGAGTCCTTTGCATCAGTTTCACAAAAGGAGAAGAATGTTGTGGGATGGTGAGTGTAGAAAGGAGGATGTTGACATTCGAGAACATGTTGAGATATAAAAAGGGAGGAGGTATTAGAGATTTTGAAAAACATTAAGGTGGACAAATTCCCAGGGCCAGATAGGGTCTATCCCAGAATACTGAGAGAGAAGCGAGGGAAAAAATTGCTGAGGTCTTGGGCAAGATTTTTGTATCCTCTTTAGCCACGGGCAAAGTACCAGAGAATTGGAGAATAGCTAACATTGTTCCTCTGTTTAAGAAGGGCAGAAGAGACAATCTGGGAACTACAGGCCTGTGAGCCTTACATCAGTGGTGGTAAATTATTGGAGAAGATTCTTAGGGATAGGATGTACTCACATTTGGAAGAGAGAGGCAGCATGGTTTTGTGAAGTGGAGGTCGTGTCTCACAAACTTGATTGAGTTCTTTGAGGAAGTGACAAGAAAAATTGACCAGGGCAGGGGAGCGGATATTGTATACATAAACTTTAGTAAAGCCTTCAATAAGGTTCCTCATGGCAGGCTGATACAGAAGGTGAAGTCATATGGGATCCGAGGCGAACTGCTAAGATGGATACAAAACTGGCTTGGGCGTAGGAAACAGAGAATAGCAGCGGAAGGGTACTTTTCTAACTGGAGGTATGAAATAAGCAGTGTTCCATGAGGATCAGTGCTGGGGCCTCTGCTGTTTGTAATATATATAAATGATTTGAAGGAAAATGTAGATGGTCTGATTAGTAAATTTGAAGATGGTACAAAAATTGGGGGAGTAGCGGATAGCGAGGAGGATTGTCAGGGGATACAGTAGAACATAAATCGGCTGGAGACCTGGGCCAAAAGATGGCAGATGGAATTTAACCTGAACAAATCTCCTGAGTGAAGTGATGTGATTTGGAAGGGCTACTGCAGAAGAAAAGTATACAATAAATGGTAGAGCCCTTAGAAATATTAGCATACAGAGGGATCTAGGCGTGCAGATCCACAGTTCCCTGAAGGTGGCAACTCAGGTGGACAAGGTAGTCAAGAAGGCATGCTGGCCTTCATCGGTCGGGGCGTTGAGTAAAGGAATTGGAAAAGCATGTTGCAGCTGTATAAGACTTTGTTAGGTCGCGTTTGGAGTATTGTGTACAATTCTGGTTGCCACACTACCAGAAGGATGTTGATGCATTGGAAAGACTGCAGAAGAGATTTACCAGGATGTTGCCTGGTTTGGACGATATGTGCTATGAAGAAAGGTTGAACAAACTTTGATTGTTTTCATTGGAGCGTCGGAGGATGAAGCGGGGACCAAAAAGAGGTTTACAAGGCTTGGATAAAGTGGATAGTCAGAGTCTTTTTCCCAGGGTCGAAGGGTCAATTACTCGGGGCAGAGATTGAAAGTGAGAGGGGGAAGTTTAAGAGAAATGTAAGGGGCAAGTTTTTCACAAAGAGGGTGATGAAAACTGGAATGTGCTGCCAGGGAAGGTGGTGGAAGCAGATTCTATAACAACGTTCAAGAGGCATCTGAATAGATACATGAATAGGCAGCGAATAGAAGGATATTGATCATGTAGAGGCAAGAAAATATAAGATTACAGAGGGATCTGTGTTGACACAGACTTGGTAGGCCGAGGGCCTGTTCCTGTGCTGTATTGTTCTTTGTTCTTTCTTTGTTTTCGCAGAGCCAGGGACCCAGCTTCAATTCCAGCCTTGGGTGACTGTCTGTATGGAGTTTGCACGTTCTCCCCATGCCTGCGTGGGTTTCCTCCGGGTGCCCCGGTTTTCTCCCACACTCCAAGATATTCAGGTTCGGTGGATTGGCCATGTAAATTGCCTCTTAGCATCCCAATATATGAATTAGCCATGGTAAATGTGGGTTATGGGGATAGGGTGGGGGAAAGGGCGGGGGTAAGCTACTCTGTCAGAGACAACTAATGCAGACTCAATGGGCTGAATGGCCTCCTTCTGCACTATAAGCTCACTGAGCCTGTTAAATAATTATCTAATTAGTCCCACTCGTCTTCTCCTTCCCCATAGCCATGCATTTTTCCTTTTGATGTAGTTATCAGGTTCCCTATTGCACTTGCTTCCACCATCCCTTTAAGCAGCATATTCCAGTTCACAACAACTCACCACATAAACTCAAAGAATCTCCTCATCTGTGCGTGCTTCCTTGGACAATGATCTCAAATCTGAGTCCTCTGGTTACTGAATCTCCCGTCAGTGAAAAACAGTTTCTCCCCATCCCCCCTGTCAAAACCCTTGATAATTTTGCATTTCATTTAATAATCCACAATACTCACATTGTCCTTCAAAGTTTTGCACGATAATCACCAGTAAATCAGGGTCCATGAGCAAATGTGGAACATCTCAAGCATTTGAAATATTTTTGTAGAAGACGTTCTAAATTAATAGAATAATCCTGTATTCTAATTTCACCCCTGCAGCACCTGATAACGAGAGAATTCAGGGCCATTGTGGTATAATTATAGTTCACTTCTTTAGAAAATCAAAGTAAAAATATCACACAAGAATACTGCAAACAGTAACGAGTGCTAGCATCAAGCATCCCAAGAAATTTGCCGTTTTCACGGCTGTTATTTATTTCCAGACCAACTACAGATATATTTATGACACTGAACCAGAACAATTTACTCATTAAATTAACGAAGAGTTCAGGGGATGAATGCATTATGTGGTGTGATACTGAACTCTCCAGATGCCACAAGTCCCTGATGTGTGCTGAACTGGCTGGTGTCTGCCAGGGCCGCTTTTCAATTGTCTTCAGCATTCTCGTGGGAGCGGGGGGAAGAAAATTACCTGGGGATCTACCTTTCACTCGCCGGATTTATAATTGTGGGAATGTCAGTTGAGGGCAACAACAACAGTGGTGGCGCCAACAACAATTTGAACATATGTGGCACCTTCAACACAGTGAAGAAGCCCCCAGGCACTTGATAAGGTGAGGGTGGAAATTCAGATCACGGGGATCGGCCTTGCCTGTGATGTCCATCCCAGGTTTAAGTCGTGCATTCAACACCTACACGAGAAAACTAGCCACTTGCCCAGGAATCTAGCCAACAACTGTGGAATCAGGCGGCTGCATGAATCACCATTTTCAGGAGAGAAATGTATAAGAAAAAATCAGGAGGCAAAAGGGAAGAAAGAAAGTGACACTTGAGCTCAGTTAATAATAACACTTTGCTGAAAGCCAATCTTATGTTGACAATGATGATTAATGGAAAAATCACTGGGCTGCATCGGGTTAATCAAATATGAACAAGCAGCCCAGTGAATACTCCCTTTCACTATTTGTAATTATGTATTTATTGTTACTCAATTGTTTTTTCTTAATTCTCCCCTTTTTTGTGGTCCTTCCTTCCCCAAATCATTCACCATTTTCTAACTGTGTGGATACATAGTTAATCAACCTCTATGAGCTGCTGACAACACTTTTAGTTATATTCTGAAGGTCCATCGCAGCATTCATGAATGACTCAATTCTGATTCTGCGACCCCTCCCCTGTCTCGGGAAGGAATCACTGGGTCATTCTTTGACATGGTGTGGGCACAGATTCCCATTTCACTTTTCCATGATGCAGCATATTCGGGTGTCCTCAATAAGCTGCCACCATCATTCTGACTTAGAATTGGCTCCTTTCAAGGGAAGGGAATGCTAGCAGGTTGTACACAGCAAGTAGGGCTTTTAAAGATTTTTTCCAATGACAACTGCGGCACGGTGGCACAGTGGTTAGCACTGCTGCCTTACAGCGCCAGGGATTGAGGTTCAATTCCGGTCTTGGGTAACTGTCTGTGTGGAGTTTGTACGTTCTCCCTGTGTCTGCGGGGTTCCCTCCGGGTGCTTCAGTTTCCTCACAAACTCCAAAGATGTGCGGGATAGGTTGATTGGCCATGCTAAATTGTCCCTTAGTGTCAGGGGGAGTAGCAGGGTAAATATGTGGGGGTACAGGGTTACGGTCTGGGGAGATTGTTGTCGGTGCAAACTTGATGGGCTGAATCGCCTCCTTCTGCACTGAAGGGATTCTATGAATTCTAAGTATGAACCTATTTATCAAACTGAACCCAGGGGATTTCTGTTGGGATAAATCACAGAGCCATTACACTTATTGTAACCGTTTAAACTGCATTCAGTCAATCCATGTTTTTAATGGATATTTAATGTTTGTTCTGAATATTCATTCAAGTGGCAGATGTTAAAGTAAGATTTATTGAGCATTAGGGTTATTTTTTATTTTTGCAAATTTTCATGACGTGACAGGGCAATCATACAGAAAGTTGTCAGCATTGTCAGGAACAGTATCTGTGCTTTATTTTTCAACCTGTAATTGTTAGGGACTAAGACAATAAGACCATTAGATATAGGAGCAGAAATAAGCCATCCAGCCCATTGAGTCTGCTCTGCCATTCAAATGAGATCAAGACTGGCCTAATAATCCTCAATTTCACTTTCCTGCTTTATCTCCATAACCTCCGATTTCCTTCCTGATTAAAAATCTTGTCTATCCCAGCCTATCTCATTCCTACCTGGAATAGGAAGTTATTTCCCTGCTTAACTATGTTAGGACAAAGGGGTCAAATTTTATCTTGGTTTATGCATGCTATTTTCTAACCTCAGCTGTTAACCGTGCAGCTTCTACTAAAGGCTCCAACATGAAACATTAACCTGTCTTTTTTTCCTTTTGGAAAGCTGACTGACCAATTGTGTATTTTCGGCATTTTGTGACTAAAATTTCTACTTTTCACAACTCTTCTATCCCTGTTATCATCTCAATGATAAAACATATTTTCCTCCTCCTAACTGCTTGTTCTGTAAAAGGATGTTTCCTCATATTACCTCTGGCTCTTTTGCCAATCATCTTAAGTCAACCCTTTAGCCATTGGAAAGTTTCCCTTCATTTATTCTATTTAAACCCCTCATGACGTTAAACATCTGTATCAAATCTCCTCTTAACTTTCTCTGTGCAAAGGAAAACAGCCCCAGGTTCCCCATTCTATCCCCATAACTGTATTCCCTTAGCCCTGGAATTATTTTAATAAATCTCTTCTGTACCTGCTCCAAAACCTTCATGCGTAAATGATGACATGTTGACACAGTGCGTGTGCATGGAACATTGAGACTGAAATAATACGATGGATCAGAAATAATTTAAAGCAGTTATTTTTTTAAAGAAAGACTTGCATTTATATTGTGCCTTTCACAACCCAATGACATCCCAAAGAACTCTGCAACCAGTAGAGTATTTTTGAAGTGTAGTCACTGTTGTAATGTGGGAAATGTGCCATCTATATTTAAGCACAGCAGGATCCCATTAACAGCAACCAAGCAAATGATGAGATTATTTGTTAGTGGGATGAATATTGGCAGAAAGCTCCCCTGATCTTTAAATAGCACTGCAGGACCACTTACATCCAACTGAGATGGCAGACAAGCATCCAACAGTGCAGCACTCCCTCAGTACTGCACTGAATGGTCAGTTTACATAGATGACATGTTCAAATCCCAGGTGTGAGACTTGAATCCACAACCTTCTCTGAGCCAGGTTGACACCTTAAAATAAACTCTGCACTCTTACACAGCTGCTTTTGGAAAATAAAAACATCAAATCAAATACCAACAATTTTTAAGGTAGAGAGTTTTTAAGAACCATACAAGACAATGGATGGATGTTTACATATCATTGCTGTCAATTTCGAACATCAAAATATACTCAATGTTGTGCATTTTTTAAAGTTAATACATTGTAATATTATTCATTGTGCTGGAAATCTGGGTGACAGATTTTCACACTGCTTTGGTTGCAAAACAAGTCTCACTCTCGAATTGTAGACAGCAAAAGAAACTGACCAGCCAGTGATGCTCTGCAATCATCTTGTCAACTGCAGTCAAATTTGTTTCTTATAAATATTCCATTGCTGACAAAATAACTACCCTTCAGAGTAAATGTCAGGACAGGTGGGAAGGCAGGACATGGCATTGCAACCATAAAAGCAATGCAAATAATTAGAAACAAACTGACAGAATCACAAAATTGCTATGGTGCAGAAGGAGCCATTTGGTCCATTGTGTCTGCACAGACACTCCAAATGAGCATCATGGCTTAGTGCCATTGCCCTGCCTTTTCCCCAACCGCTGCATATTGTTTCTATTCAGATAATCACCCTCTTAAATGCCTCAATTGAACCTGCCTCCTACCAGACTTCTAGACAGTGCGTTCCAGACCCCCGCCACTCGTGTCTGAAAAGGTTTTTTCTCACATCACATTCGCCTCATCTATAAACTTCCTTAGATCTGTGCGCTCTTATTCTTGATCCTTTTACAAACGGGAACAGTTTATCCCTATCTATTCTGTCCAGTCCCTTCATGATATTGGACATCTCTATCAAATCTCCTTCTCTCCTGGGAGAACAGTCCAATCTATCTTAACTGAAGTTTCTCATCCCTGGGACCATCCTTGTAAATCTCTTTTGCACTCTCTCCAACATGATGACATCCTTCCAATAGTGTGGCACCCAGAACTGTACACAGTACTCTAGCTGAGGTCAAACTAGTGTCTTGTATAAGTTCACCATAACCTCTTGTACAAAGGGTTGCTTCTTCTTACATTATTATTTAAAGGTAAAATTAAATGCTTTTTACATTTCTCCCAGTGTTTTGCTTGAAAACAATTCCAATGCCAATTGGCTGCAACACTGAATTAACCTTCAATTGTTCACTACCAGCCTTACATTATTAACAACTGCTCAAGGCTTGTGATCACAAAAGCTTTGGGGATGTTGTAGGTGCGAGACATCATTGTGGACTGAACGCTGCAAAGTTCCTTCCCGAAATGAAGCACAAGATTATGCTGGATTGTCCTGGCAACATTTTAGATGATCTATTAACATGCCCATCAGTAAACAATCCCCAGAGTTTGGACATGATGATCCAAAAAATAAACTGTTTGAAAAGTGTCGCTGTAACTTCAAACGCTTACTCAAGTGTAAATTTACAGGAAGTTTTAAAGATGAAAACATGGCTTTAGATTTGATTCATTTTTTCCATATCTGCACTATGATGGAAACTTGTTCAAACTTCAGCTATGTAAAACAAAGCCCAGAGATTTTTTAGCATGTCAAAATCTTTGGTAAGATTCTTTCCAACCATTACTCTGCACCATCAATTTATCAGTATGGGTCTTTCACAGTTAAGGTGAATGATCGAGCTTTCATTTATAAAATATCCAGCTATCAAGTTTTTTTAAAATCATGTCAAAGGGAAAATAAATCTAATAAGTGCTCAAGTGAGGAATGGACTTAACTAAAGGAAAATTATACAACAATTCAAACCACAATTGTGATCCAACCTAAATGATATTGAGGCCAAAAGGGAAAATGCTGGAAAATCTCAGCACGTCTGGCAGCATCTGTAAGTAGAGAAAAGAGCTGATGTTTCGAGTCCAGATAACAAGCTTTGACAAAGGGTCATCTGGACTCAAAACGCCAGCTCTTTTCTCTCCTTACAGATGCTGCCAGACCTGCTGAGATTTTCCAGCATTTTCTCTTTTGGTTTCAGATTCCAGCATCCGCAGCAATTTGCTTTTATCCAGATACTGAGGCCTAAAGATTCTTGCAGAGAATCTCTCCATCTGCGCAAAAATGCAGGCAAAGGACTGAATCCAGGAGACCAACCCCAGAATTCAGGCTCTGCCATTTTCACAGAGAGAGGGTATATGGGGATGTGTTATAGATCGCGCATTTTAAAAAAATATTTCAGGGGATGTGGCTGTCATTAACTAGGCCAGCATTTATTGCCCATTTCTAATTGGCCTTGAAAAGATGATGGTGAGCTACGTTCTTGAATTGCCGCAGTCCATGCAGTGTAGCTACACCTACAGTGCTGTTCGGGAAGGACTTCCAGGATTTCAACCCAGCAACAGTGAAAGAACGGCGATATATTTCCAAGTCAGGCTGATAAGTGGCTTGGATGGGAATTTGCAGGTGGTTGTGTTCCCATGGATCTGCTGCCCTTGCCCTTCTAGGTGATAGTGGTCATGGGTTTAGAAGGTGCTGTCGAAGGAGCCTTGGTGAGTTGCCGCAGTGCGTCATGTAGATGGTACATACTACTATCACTGTGCGTTGCTGGTGGAGGGAGTAAATGTTGAAAGTTGTAAATGGGGTGCCAATCAACTGGACTGTATTGTCCTGGATGGTATCGAGCTTCTTGGGTGGGATTTTCCGGCCACTCGCCCCAAAACCAGTCAACGGAGCTTTGCATGGTCCAACTCCCCTCCACCCAGCCCCCCCTCCTCCACCCAACACTCCCCCCTCCCCCACCCGCCTGCTGCAATTCCCGTGGCGGGGCTGAATGGGAAAATTCCCCCACCCCCCCCATGAGTATTTTTGATACTGCATTTATCCAGACAAGTGAAGAGAATTCCTTCACACTCCTGACTTGAGCCTTGTTGATGGTGGGCAGGCTTTAGGGACCCAGGAGGTGTGTTATCCTCAGTAGAATTCTCAGCCTCTGACCTGCTCTTGTAGCCACAGTATTTACGTGGCTGGTTCAGTTCAATTTCTGATCAATGGTAACCCCCAGAATATTGATAGTGTGGGATTCCATGATAGTAATGGCATTGAATGTCGAAGGGAGATGACAGGATTCTCTCATGTTGAAGATGATCACTGCATGGCACTTGTGTGCCACAGATTTAACTTGTCATTTAGTGGTCCAAGCCTGAATGCTGTTCAGTAGTTCCCAACGCCAGCTAGCCATATAAGTTAGCAGGTGGATGTCTGAAACCTGAAGTGTGCAGATTAGATCTGGTAGAAGCAGGTATGAACCTTGTACATTCGTTGAAAGTGAGGGTAAACTTTGGAAGAGATAAGATACCCCTTTCAATACGGTCCCAGGATACCTTTGGGAAAGGTAACGCACCCTTTTGGAGAGGTAGAACACCCTTTGGGAGAGGTCAGGTGCCCTTTGGGATTGTTAAAGTAGATACGATTGTGTGTGAAAAGTGCACAGACTCATTGGAACCATCAAGTTGTCAAAGCTGTTAAAGAACTGTCCAACATATCAAAGAACTATCAAAGCTGTCGAAGAGCTGTCAAAACTAATTGGAACTGTCAAAGCAGTCAGGAGGTTTAACTCTGCTGTGTTTTAATTTTTAAAATATTGTGTGGCATTAAAAAAATCTGTGCCTGCTATTTCATTCAGTCTTGCGATCTGCCTGTTGACATAAGTCTGAGTGTCATCATTATAAGATTTGTGCCGCTTAATTCATTTTACAAGCCAACATTATCACATTGGGGTGCCTGTTAAATGAGCAGTTTGCTTGACAACTTCAAGTGGTTATAGAATTGAGTATTTGTTTTTGTTAGCAACTAAGTTAAAGGAATTTCGATGTATTTGGCTGCAGTGAATGCAGATGTGGCAGCGTTCCCTTGCTGGGAACGGTAAATGGTTGTAACATGTAAAACATGGCTGTAAACATGGCTCCTGAGGTTTGCTCATGATGGATGTAGATGAATTAGCATGGAGGGAGTAAGGGCAAAGGGTGGTAGGTGGGGGCATGGGTTGGCATAAGTTGGCACTAAGTTGGCATAGGATCTATAAAGGGTCTTTGGGATAGGTAAGGGACATGGGTTGGTATTGGCCATGTGTGGGTAGCATGAGGTGGCATAGGTTGGCAAAGATGAGGCATGGAGTTTGCTTTGATTTATTATTGTCACATGTATTAGAATACAAAGAAAGTATTGTTTCTTGTGCGTTAAACAGTCAAAGCATACCATACATAGAGAAGGAAAGGAGAGAGTGCAGGATGTAGTTTTACAGTCATAGCTAGGGTGGAGAGAAAGATCAACTTAATGCGAGTTAAGTCCATTCAAAAGTCTGATGGCAGCAGGGAAGAAGCTGTTCTTGAGTTGATTGATATGTGTCCTCAGACTTTTGTATCTTTTTCCCAACAGAAGGTGGAAGAGAGTCCGGGGTGCGTGGGGTCCTTGATTATGTTGGCTGCTTTTCCAATGCAGTGGGAAGTGTAGACAGAGTCAATGGATGGAAGGCTGGTTTGAACGAAGGACTGTGCTTCATTCATGACCTTTTGTAGTTTCTTGCAGTCTTGTGCAGAGCAGGAGCCATACCAAGCTGTGATACAACCAGAAAGAATGCTTTCTATGGTGCATCTGTCAAAGGCGATGAGAGTCGGAGCTGACATGCCAAATTTCCTTAGCCTCCTGAGAAAGTAGAGAAGTTGGTGGGCTTTCTTAACTATAGTTTCAGCATGGAGGGACCAGGACAGGTTGTTGGTGATCGGGACACATGAAAACTTGAAGCTCTCGACCATTTCTACTTCGTCCCCATTGATGTAGACAGGGGCATGTCCTCCACTATGCTTCTTGAAGTTAATGGCTATCTCCTTTGTTTTGTTAACATTGAGGGAGAGATTATTGTCATTGCACCAGTTCACCAGATTCTCTATCTCTTTCCTGTACTCCGTCTCGTCATTGTTTGAGATCTGACCCACTATGATGGTGTCATCAGCAAACTTGAAAAGTGAGTTGGAGGGAAATTTGGCCACACAGTTATAGGTGTAAGGAGACACACAGTATAAGGAGTATAGTAAGGGGCTGAGGACACAGCCTTGTGGGGCACCAGTTTGAGGATGATCGTGGAGGTGTCGTTGCCTATCCTTACTGATAGAGTGGTCTGTGGGTTAGGAAGTTCAGGATCCAGTCGCAGAGAGGGCAGCCGAGCCCCAGGCCACAGAGTTTGGAGATGAGTTTCGTTGGAATAACGGTGTTGAAGGCTGAGCTGTAGTCAATAAATAGGAGTCTGACATAGGTGTCTTTGTTACCTAGGTGTTTCAGGGTTGAATGCAGGGCCAGGGAGATGACGTCTGCTGTGGACCTGTTGCGGTGGTAGGCAAACTGTGGCGGATCCAGGCAATCTGGGAGTCCGGAATTGATTCATGCCATGCCTAACCTTTCGAAGCACTTCATAATGATGGATGTCAGAGCCACCGGACGATAGTTATTAAGGCACGCTGCTTGGTTTTTCTTTGATACCAGGATGATGGTCGTCTTCTTGAAGCAGATAGGGACCTCAGATTGTAGTAAAGAGAGGTTGAAGATATCTTTGAATACCCCTGCCAGCTGGTCCGCGCAGGATCTGAGTGCTCGTCCGGGGATTTTCCCATCCAGGCTAGTCGCTTTCCGTGGGTTTGAGTGGGGGAAGACTGGAAGGCTGTTTTTTTTTATTTAATCATTTTAATAACTTCAACAAAGTGCTGAGGCACAGAGACAGGGCTTCTGCCTAGCCTGTCTCTGCATCCAGCAGCATCTGCACTTACACTGGGGCCGGGGGGAGGGTTGTAGGCCTGACCTGGCAGCCTTACTGTGAGACACACTTCTCCCTCCTGCCAAAACAGTCCCCACATCAAGCTGTTCTTTCAGTTTGATGCAGACCAGATGTTTTTTAAAACAGGTAGGAATTGCAGACTGTGCTTGCCGTGCACCTAGCACCTACAATCCTGAGATGTGTAGAAAAGATATATCAGATCCCCCAGTTCAGCCCTGAATTTATCTCAGCATGTTACAAGAAGACGTGCGGTTTTTCTGGCTTGTAACCTCTGCTGGAGAGATGCCAGTGGAAATGCTCAGATGCCTGGAATGTCCCACTGGATGTGTGAAAGTTTGCAACATGGCGTGTTTGCGAGAGACTCCACAGTTATTCCCGGCAAAACAAACCTTTATTTAGTGTTTGCTGTACACAGGCATTTCTGGCTTTGTTTTGACATGCACAGCTGTTGTCACTTTTAAATTAAAACCAAATCAGCGTTCTTGGGCACTAATGATTGTTCTGTATTTAACTTACAGACTGTACCCCATATCTCTTGGGTCTTTCAGATGATCAGTTACCTCCTCTGAAATCTATTTTCCTATTGTAAATATCGGGTGGCATGGTGGCACTGTGGTTAGCACTGTTACCTCACAACGCCAGAGACCCGGGTTCGATTCCAGTCACTATCTGTGTGGAGTTTGCACATTCTCCCTGTGTCTATGTGGGTTTTCTATGTGGGTTTCTTCCTGGTGCTCTGGTTTCCTCCCACAGTGCAAAGATGTGCAGGTTGGGTGGATTGGCCATGCTAAATTATTGCCCCTTAGTGTCCCAAGATGTGTAGTTCAGATGGATTAGAAATGGGAAATGTGTAGGATTACGGGGATAGGGCGGGGGAGACGGCCTAAGTAAGATATTCTGTCAGAGAGTTGGTGTAGATTTGATGGGCCAAATTGCCTCTTCGTCACTGTAAGGATTTTATGATTTGCTGCTTTCTAAGAGCTTTTGTTTTCAAATGACCAAATTTAGCTCCTTATAGTTTTTGTTCTGTTCTATATCCTAGCAATTTCACCCATTTGGACGGCACAGTGGTTAACACTGCTGCCTCACAGCACCAGGGACCCAGGTACAATTCCAGCCTCAGGTGACTGTGTGGAGTTTGCATGTTCTCCCCTTGTCTGTGTGAGATTCCTGTGGGTGCTCTGTGTGGGTTAGGTGGATTGGCCATGCTGAATTGTCCCTTAGTGTCAGGGGGACTAGCAGGGGTAAATACGTGGGATTAAGGGGTGGGATTGTTGTCAGTGCCGACTTGATGGGCCAAATAGCCTCCTTCTGCACTTTAGGGATTCGATGATTCTGTATCAAAGACACTATTAATGTTAAATGTATATTTTGTCCTGTGGGAAATAAAAAGAAAGACAATTCAATTTGGATCTTCTACTGTTTATTATAGCAGTTGCCTCAGACACTCTGATCTCCCACGTTAATCAACTAACTGGCTGATTGTAACAATAACAAAACATTGAGTGAAGGTTTATAACTAACTAGGAAGCTGTTTATTTCAATTGTTTTTTCCCAATTATTCATTTCCCTGTTTCTCCATTGTGGGAAATACAAACTCATGCTGAGCTATGGTTCAAGAGTATTTGACGTCACTTTGTTACCCTGCCTAATTGACTCTTTGTGCCCATGGACAGCAAGGTTGATGTTATACTATAGTTACCAGACTCAAGCCGGTAGTTGTGATGTACAACATGTAACGGCAGATCAGAGTTATACCGGTAACTGTGCATCTATCCAAATCACAGGAAAATCAGCCACAAAAGCAGGATGTACACATGATTGTTTACATTCAAAGAATGCCACATCCTGGAAGACTATCTTTTTTTTACATTAGCTGGAAATATTCATAGAATCATAGAAATCTACAGTGCAGAAGGAGGCCATTCGGCCCATCAAGTCTGCATCGACAACAATCCCACCCTAGGCCCTATCCCCACAACCCCACACATTTACTCCACCAATCCCTCTGATTTACACATGCCTGGACATTATGGGCAATTTAGCCGAAACAACCTAACCCGCATGTCTTTGGACTGTGGGAGGAAACTGGAGCACCCGGAGCAAACCCACGCAGGCATGGGGAGAATGTGCAAACTCCACACAGACAGTGACCCAAGCCGGGAATATTCTTTCGTAACATGAAGGGCATTCCAATGGAGTGGAGGGATACTTTTTTTAAAAATATGCTTCACACCAGACTTAAAATGCCCTGTAGTTTGTCCAAACTCAGAGGCTAGATTTTACAGCCCCCCCCCCCCCCCCCCGCCGCCCCCCACCCCCACTACACTCACCTCCAGGTGCGTTTTTGGCAGCAGGGACATATAAGATATGGTGGGTCGCTAACCCACTGTCTCCCCGCCCACTCCGACTCAGTTCCCATAACGTAGAAACATAGAAGATAGGAGCAGGAGGAAACCATTCGGCCCTTCGAGCCTGTTCTGCCATTCATCACCATCATGGCTGATCGTCCAAATCAATAGCCTAACCCTGCTTTCTCCCTATAACCTTTGATCCCATCCGCCCCAAGTGCTATATCCAGCTGCCAACATGTAAACAGCAACCCACCCATTATGTTTAAATAAATAATTAACAGGCAATTGACCCAAATAATGTGCTGCCACGCTGTCAAACGGTTTGCCACGGGCAAGATCCAGAAGGTTGTTTTTTCAATAATGTTGTCGTAAAAGGAGGGTGCATCTTTTGGGGGGGGTGCCCTCTTCACATCAGAGGTACCCCCACAACATCCCCCAAGGTATCATCTTCACTTTTACTTCCCCCCACCTGGCCATGCAAACCACTCCGGTGATTTCCCTGCCATCCTCTTACATCCATTCTGAAGGTTCTCTAATCTCTTCCTGCATGGGACCCTGCAATCATCTCCATGGACTTCAATGAGTCACAGCAGCACCTAGTACCGAGCTCCAGCATTGCTGGGGACAATCAGATTGGCTTATTCCCATGGAAGGCTGGAATTCCAACCCTCACCTGCTTAAGGCCACCCGCAGCATGTTATTTCTCCGGAGCAGCCTTGTTGAGTGTTTCAAGCAGGGGAAGCAATATGCCTCTGCACCCCCATAATATTCAGACTCATAGCATCCTTGGCTATGTATAGGCATCAGCTCAAAAACTGATCTCAATTTTACTGCCACCTTTGTGCCGATGTGAAGTCAAAACCAATTCATTTGATGTGAAAGAGGAAGTTTAACTGCCACTTGAATATTAGCAGGACATTCGATCATGAAGGACATGACAGCTGAGTCCTGTCTTCACTCTCGATAAACACAACCTATATTCACAACAGTGCATAAAAATCAAGAGTGTGAATCCTGGCCGATAGTCCATCTCTCTCCATTCTCAGGATTGCGAAATCCCAACATAGAGCTTTCTCCGCCACACTAATTTAGATAAATAAACAAATGCTCTGGATTGCGCCAAACCCCTCCTGGACTTGTCCTTTCAATGTTAAAGCCACAATGCATTTCCCTTGATAACAGCATAAGATAGAAGGAGCAGGAGTAGGCAAGATGACCACTTAAGCCTTGTCCATCATTCAATTACGCAGTGGCTAGCTCTGCTGCCTCACAGCGCCAGGGATCCAAGTTCGATTCCCAGCTCGGGTCACTGTCTGTGCGGAGTCTGCACATTCTCCCTGTGTTTGCATGCGTTTCCTCTGGGTGCTTCAGTTTCCTTCAGCTGTCCGAAAGACATGCTAGTTAGGTGCATTGGCCACGCTAAATTTTCCCTCAGTGTACCCAAACAGGCGCCTGGGGGATTTTCACAGCAAGTTCATTGCATTGTTAATGTAAGCCTTCTTGTGATACTAATAAATAAACTTTAAACTGTGGCTAATCTTGCACTTCAACTCTGCTTTCCGACTTCAAGTCCCTTAATTTGCTTAGTGCTAAAAAATCTATTAATCTCAGTCTCAAATATACTCAATGACTGAGTAATTACAGCCCCTCTGGGGTAGAGAATTACAAAGGTCCACAAACTCTGAGTGAAGACATTTCTCCATGTCAATTTTCTAAACTAATTTTAATTTGCACACTTAAAACAATAAAAAAACAAAGTTGCCAAAAGTTTAAATATGAACAAGTACAAAAATCCTGTTTAGGAAAAGAACATAAGTGCCCATTATCCTGTTGGAACTTAATACAGTCATTATCGAGGCGGCCATGTTAATTTTGGCACGTCCCTGTCCTTGGCTTAATGTTAGTTTCCGAGGGATTTCCAAAATGTTGGTCTCTTCCTCTACAGTAAACATTGACACAAAGTAATTATTCAATCTATGCGCCATTTTCTGCTTTAAATTAACAATATTACCATTGTTAGCTGTCAAGGGGCATACTTTCCTCCTGACCTCACATCTTTTCCAATTTAACAGTAAAATAATTTGTGTTAATTTTGACAATCCTTTTTGTAGCTCTTCCTATCTGTTTCGTCAACCTTTCATGTTCTTTGCATCCTTCTCATTCATCAGGAACTGTTTTATTTTTTGATATTTTGGATCTTTCTTTTTGAGCTGTATATTATCACTTACCTCTTCAGTCACCATGGCTTTTATTTGGTCAGTAGCTATCTTTGCTCCTTTGGGGTATAAACCAGTTCTGGATCACACTAAGTTCTCCTTTGCAAAGCTTTACAATTAATAAGCTTCAAGCGTAACTAAAGATGGGAAGATAATCAGTACACCTTCCACAGACGTGAAAGCGTGGATGAGATTGCAAACAAAACCAATTCTGCCAGAAAACAAATGTGGGATTGTATTTTCTAAGCATAAATTTAGACTGTTCATGATGGTTGTCATGCTTTAAGGACCTGGGGCTAGGGATTGCTACAAATGAAGCAGAACCATTGAATAGTGGATCCCTGGATGATACAACAGAGGCAGTGAGATGAAGCAAATATGCAGGCAGTGCAAAAATATTACACAGAGCATATAGCTCCAGGTCACATGAATTATCTATGGAAATCAGGAAGTATTTATACATAACTTTCCACTATAACATCAAATGAACAGGGTAGAATCCATGATAATTTGGATTGTAAATCATTCTGAAAGGAGAGCATTTAATAGGCTCGAGACCTTAACTTATTTGATTCTTCCTTATATATTATCATTTAAAGATGAAGAATACTTCGCGCTCTGATGAGATATAAACAATTAACAACATGGATTTGTTTTTAGGAAGGAGGAATACTTAACATTAAACTGTACACTGACGGAGTATAGAAACATCTTTGCATCGACATTGAATTTTTATCATGACAGATTAGCAGTTCTCGAAATGACCAGCTTGTACTCAAGCCAGAAAATGAAACACGATATATAACACTTACTCAGCCTGGCCAAACAGCATGACGTTATTGGTTTCAATTTACTGTTCTGCTGCCGCAGCATAATCTGAAGCAGAGGCAGTAAGCTGGTACAGTACCAAAGTAAACAAATACATACACGGTGCAAAAACAATACCCACTGTGCCCAACTCTGGACCACACAGAAAGACAATTAACCTTCTCCAGCCTACCCCATCTCCGCCAAAGTTTGTCTGCTGTACTGATACCCAAGTCTATTAATTTAGCAGGTACATGTTTTACAATACAAAAGCATGCTTTATATTTAAGGGTTGTTCATATACTATGATATTGAATAAATTAAGAATTAACATAACTGTCATTCACAAGCAGGCTGAAAACTTTAACCACCTAACTAACAAGGAACAACTCTCTGCAATCAAAGGAACACATTTCCATGTAGGACAAAAGGAAAACTTTAGTTAGCAATCATTTCTAATGCTTGCTCCGTTAATTTTCCCTTGCAAAGAAGCCTCTGTATGAGGCTTGATGAGTATGCACAGTAAGAAGTCTCACAACACCAGGTTAAAGTCCAGCAGGTTTATTTGGTAGCACAAGCCACAAGCTTTCGGAGCGCTACCCCTTCATCAGGTGAGTCATCAGGCTTGATGACCAGGATTTTTTTAAATCCAATTCAATCAAATCAAGTCCAATTCAGAGTCTCAACAAGTGAGACATTCCCGATCCAAGCTGACAAGACAGGGCTCTCACCACCTGTCTTGGGCTTGATCTACATGATCCAAGCTGATTGGAGCATTGCACCTCCTCCAAGGCTTGATCTCATTTGCACCTTAGCCAAAAGGCCGAGATGCCGCTTTTAAAAATTGCTTCAAATGAAGCTAAAATGTAACCTAATGACTTCAACCAAGCACAGCATGTTGATACTACACTTGATCTTAGCCAAAAGGCCGAGAAGCGATGACCAGGATGGGAAAGTCACAAACAAGCTAAACGGGTCGTGTCAGAGTGCATGTTGATGCTGACTTTTTTACCTGCGATTTGTTACAATCGCATGGTGGGTGTGACCAAAGCAATTACTTTCCATATTATCGCTTCTTGGCCTTTTGGCTAAGATCAAGTTTGGTTTTTGATTCTGCACTTGATAAAAGTCAGTGAGTTACACTGAGACTTCATTTGAAGCAATTTTTCAAAATGGCATCTAGGCTTTTTGGCTAAGATGCAAATGGGATCAAGTACTGGAGGGGGTGCAATGCATGCTCCGATCAGCTTGGATCTTGTAGATCGAGCCCAGGACAGTAAGAAGGCAGCCTGTCTTGTCAGCTTGGGTCTGTAATGTCTCACTGGTTGAAACCTTGATTGGATTTTGATTGGATATAACTAAAAAAAAGACTTTCCATGTTATATTTTTATAGGAGTTGGGTAGATAGGGTAAAATTGGCTTCAGCTCATAGTCGCTGAAAAAAAGTATCAGCATTTTAGTCAATAGGAAATTACTCGTATATATTAAGAGGCAGTCAACCTTAATGGTTAGGGTCACTCAGAAACCAAGTAGGCAAAAATTTGCTAATTGACTGTGCAATCCTCTTTGAAATGCTAATATATGCAAATCCCCAGGCTTAAGCAAGCAGATTAAATTAATTGCTATTGGCTGAAACACTAAGGGAGCATTGTTTTAAGAAGAATCCGGTTGAAAAGTTATTTGAAAGAAATGATAATGTGTGAAAGCTAATCAGGATGCTTGTGGAATCGTCCATTATTTATTTCATTGTTAAAAATAGATGCTAAATCAATTGTCTGTAAACTGGAACACTATTCTCCTGGTGTCATTGGGAGCCCATGGCAGAGTGGTATTATCAGTGTATTAGTAATTCAGAGACCCGGGGTAATGGACTGATCTCCAGAGTTTGGATCCCACCACAGCAGATGGAGAAATTTGAAGTCTAATGATGACCAAAAATCGATTGTTGTATAAACCCATCTGGTTCAATAATGCCCTTTAAGAAAGGGCAATAAATGCTGTATCAGCCAGTGATGCCCACATCCCATGAGTAAAAAGACTTGTCAACCAAAGAATAAATTGCTGCTCCCTTTGGAATTTAACCTTCTTGCAATCGCACTACCAAGTGACTATCAAATTAAAAGCAAAAACTGAACTAAACAGTAATCGTATGATTTCAGTTCACTGCTTCCCACTGCATCAGCCACAAGTGGGGTTAATGAAGAGTTTGTACACTACCTGTAAGTGCCGACATATACCCATACGTGACTCTGTTAAAAAACTACTGAAACAAACTCCAATTATGTTGATACAATTCATGTATAGTAGAAATCAATTTAGTACATTTTTGTCTCTGTATAATTAGCACAGGCGTAACTAAACCCAACTATTAAATTAGGCCTGAACATAATATTTTGATGCTGTGATATTTACTGCCTCTATAACAGGCAAGAGAAAGTGAGAGACGTCCTTGTTGTAACAGTGTTTTGTGCCATGGCTAAGGGTAATTTTTAATTCAATGTCGTGCATTCACCATGCAAATAAAAGATGTATGATTTTGTTCATTAAAGGCTTTGGCTGCTAATGAAAAGTGCCTTTTCTGCCATGAGCACCAGTTATAAGGAAGAAAGCAAAATCGTGAAACTGAACTGCTGCTTCATTGTTACCCGTTACAAATAAATACTGAGCATGATATTCAAATCGTGCCATGGATTGTAGTTGCAAGTGGCACAGTGCTGCATTTTGAAGTTTGTTCTTTATTTCTGATGCATGACACCAAAACGGCTATTCCTTCACAGTGTTTAGTTTGTGCAATATGTCGAATGGTAGGATTTTATTGACAGCCTTCTGGAAAATATTGGGGCCTGAAAACTTTGTGGGCTGTCCATTGTGAGAACTGTGCCTTGGAAACAACCAAATCTAGCGACTGGATTTGCATGATTTGAATCATGGGCACAAAAAAATGGCAGCGATGCCTTGCGTGTTTTTATCCCACCTCTGATCTGGACCTGCCAAAATTGACAAAGGGTCATCTGGACTCGAAACGTCAGCTCTTTTCTTTCCTTACAGATGCTGCCAGACCTGCTGAGATTTTCCAGCATTTTCTCTTTTGGCTTCGGATTCCAGCATCCGCAGTAATTTGCTTTTATTTCTGCCAAAATTCTATTCTTTTGTGCTCAAAAGCCTAGGCTGACATTCTATTACAATGCTGAGTAGGTGTTCACTATCGGACATGCCACTTTTCTGATGACATGTTAAACTAAGGGCCTATCTGCCCTCTCGGGTGGGTAAAAATTCCATGACACCATTTTGAAGAAGAACAGTGAAGTTATCCTTGGTGTTCTGGTCAGTATTCACCCCTCAATCGAAATCACTAAAACTGATTATTTAGTCATTGTCACATTGTTATTTGTGGGAGTTTGCTCTGTGCATATTGGCTCCTGTGTCTCCTACGTTACAACAATGACTGCACCCCTAAAGTACTTCATTGACTGTAAGGCACTGTGGGACATCCTGAGGTAATGAACAATGCTCTATAAAAATGCAAGTCTTTTGTTTTTTCTTCTTACTCCTTCTCTGTACCAGTGATGGCACATGGCAGGTTCTTGCCCAATACAGGTGCTCCAAAATTAGGGCAAGTTTCTGTTCTCGTTCAGACTGGCTGACAACTTGTTCAATGCAAACTGCTCTCGCTGACGTAAAAAGAACCATCTGCAGAAGAAGCCTCTGTGCCAGAATTTTATATCAGCCGTGACGCACAGCGGAACTCTGAAGTTTACAATTAAATGTATTATCAGCAGACTGGGCTGAAATATGAACCGGTACAGAATGACGCAGGCCACTTTTACCACTGGAAAGTAAACAAGAGAAGTGCCGATTTCTTCGCCACATGCTAAGTGTTAATGAACATTTTGTTCTGCAGTGATCACCTTCAACCAGAAGTCCCAAGTGGAAGCTCTCTGCTGGGGTACAGCATCACAGATGTCTCCGTCTTCAGCCCATTCCATTCACTCCCCATGACATCAAGAAATGGCTGAGCACGCTGAACGTAATAAAGGCTTCCAGAACCTGACAATACCCCAGGTGTAGTGTTGAAGATCGCTCAATAACTAACCAGTAGTCGATCTGTTCCTGTACTGCTACAATGCCAGCATCTACCCAACCAACAATGTGCAAAATTGCCCAGATATGTCCTGTCCACAACAAGCAGGACAAATATAATCAAGCCAAACACTGTTCCAACAGTTTACCTTCATCTAAGTGATGGAAGGTGTCAACTGTGCTCTGCAGTGGCACTTACTCACCAGAAACCTACTTATCAATGCTCAGTCTGGGTTCTGCCAGGAACACTAGGCTCCAGACCTCTTGACAGCATTAGTTCAAGAGAGACAGAAGAGCTGATTTCCAGAGGTGAGGTGAGAGTGATTGCCATGGACATCAGGGCAACATTGACCGACTGTATCATTAAGGAAGCGTATTAGAATTTGAGTCAAGGGGGATGTTTGAGTCATATGGAGCATTTAGGAAGATGGTTGTGTTGTTGGAGGCCAATCATCTCAGCCCCAGCACATCGCTCCACAAGTTCCTCGGGCGAGTGTCCCAGGGTTTTAGTGACATGGACAGCAAAGGCAAATTACTCAGCAGCTTGTAGAGAATTGGAACTCATGGAATAACTACTGACCTTCACACATCAATAATGGTGGGCAACACAAACTCAGCATTATTTTTCCATTAATTTCTGGGTCAATACTGGATTTTGTCAGTACTGCCACTCAGACTGAAATGGCCCATGAATTTTTAACATCAAAATTGACCAAGGCTTTTTATCACCAGTGTTAATAATCTGGAGCAGGTTGTGATTTTGGAATTCCTTCTTTTGGCATTGTCCATGATTTCTCTTTTTTTAAATTCATTCATGGGGTATGAGCATCGCTGGTCGGTCAGCATTGAGAAGGTGGTGGTGATACAACTGAGTGGCTTGCTAGGCCATTTCAGAGGGCAGTTGAGAGTCAACCACATTGCTGTGGTTCTGGAGTCACATGTAGGCCAGGCCAGGTAAGGACGGCAGATTTCCTTTCCTAAACGACACTAGTGAACCAGATTGGTTTTTACAACAATCGACAATGGTTTCATGGTCACCAGTCGATTCTTAATTCTAGGTTTTGTTTCATTGAATTCAAATTTCACCATCTGTTGTGGCGGGATTCGAACTCGGGTCCCCAGAACATTAGCTGAGTTTCTGGATTAATAGTCTAGCGATAATACCACTTGGCCATCATTTCCCTAATTTGGTTCAGTAATGATGTGGAGATGCCAGCATTGGACTGGGGTGGGCACAGTAAGAAATCTCACAACACCAGGTTAAAGTCCAACAGGTTTATTTGGAATCACGAGCTTTCGGAGCACTGCTCCTTCATGAGATGAGTCTCACGTGATGAAGGAGCAGCACTCCAAAAGCTCATGATTCCAAATAAACCTGTTGGACTTTAAGCTGGTGTTGTGAGACTTCTTACTTGGTTCAGTGAGGTATGGCAAATTCCCTTTGAGATTCTAGCAAGGCATCGATGTAGCTTTGCTGCAGTTAACAGAAAATCACATACTAGGAGATTTATGCAATCCATGGTGTCAAATTTAAACAGCTTTGATAGACATAGTTCCATCTATAGGAATATTAGGCATAGAGGTAAAAATGGACATCTCTTGCTTGGCCATATTAACCATCCTGCATTGCAATTTATTCAAAATGGTAATGTCAAACCCACAGACTGCTGACTCAGAAGTTAATTACATTTGGCATATCCTAGTCGGACAATGAACGCACAATATTGGAGATTAGCTGGGACAATGGGAAAGTAGCAATAAGCAGACAGACTGGCAACATCCCAGATTGTGTGGGAGGCATCCCACATGCAATTGACCAGAACAATGGAGTCATACCATGGACCATACTTGAGGCTTGTTGCAGATAATGGGGTTACTGCCCTATACAGAAAAATGTCCTTATTGACACAGAGCAAGATTTTCCAATTTAAATTTATAGAACTAATAACGCAGCATCTAAGAAAGAAATGTACTGATCTTCAAAATTTACTGAGGTAAATGTGCTCATACTTTTCAGAATTGTACATTGTTGGAGAAGAATAGGGGCAGCTTTATGATGTATTGCCCCTGTTATGCATGACCTGGAATGGAACAGTGTTAGACTTCAGAACGAACATCCTTTAACTCAATGAGCACAAAAACTACAAGGAACAAAACCAATTGAAAAATAAACATTTAACTGAGTTGCAGCTTCAACTCTATTCAGACACACTTAATACAAGCGGAGGGTAAATTATTTAACAACATCATAGTGCTCAATCACCTTTTGTCAAGCACAGAGGTAATTGAAGATTGAATGGGAGCAATCATTCTCATTTAATAAATTTCTAGATTAGACCAGCTAGTCAGACTTACCAAACTTACAATTGTTGCTTACTCTTCAGAAAGAGAGCAATCAATGTGTTTTGCCAGTGAGTGACATTGTTTTATCAGCACTCTTACAGATTCATTTCCAAGAATTGAAAGACAATTAAATGGAAAAGGTTCCTCCATCCTAACTGTCCAACCCTTCTGACACCCACACTATTAGTCTTTAGCATTGGATGATGAGATCAGTCTTGTTGCAGATGTTACAGAACGTTCTCCTTTCTCCTCACTACTTGGCGCCAAAACACATACTAAACATTTGCCAAATTCAAAAAATCAGCTTCTGCTATTACAATGCTACTACTACTGATGTATGAGGAGAGATTGACTAGGTTAGGATTGTTTTCACTGGAGTTCAAACGAATGAGGGGGGATCTCATAGAGTCATAGAGGTTTACTGCATGGAAACAGGCCCTTCGGCCCAACTTGTCCATGCCGCCCTTTCTTTTTTAAAGCCCCTAAGCTAATCCCAATTGCCCGCATTTGTCCCATAACTCTCTACATCATCGTAGCCATGTAACTATCAATGCTTTTTAAAAGACAAAATTGTACCCGCCTCTACTGCTACCTCTGGCAGCTTGTTCCAGACACTCACCACCCTCTGTGAAAAAATTGCCCCTTTGGACACTTTTGTATCTCTCCCCTCTCACCTTAAACCTATGCCCTCTAGTTTTAGACTCCCCTACCTTTGGGAAAAGATATTGACTATCTAGCTGATCTGTGCCCCTCATTATTTTATAGATCTCGATAAGATCACCCCTCAGCCTCCTATGCTCCAGAGAAAAAAGTCCCAGACTATCCAGCCTCTCCTTATAACTCAATTCATCAAGTCCCGGTAGCATCCTAGTAAATCTTTTCTGCACTCTTTCTAGTTTAATAATATCCTTTCTATAATACGGTGACCAGAATTGCACACAATATTCCAAGTGTGGCCTTACCAATGTCTTGTACAACTTCAACAAGACGTCCCAACTCCTGTATTCAATGTTCTGATCGATGAAACCAAGCATGCCAAATGCCTTCTTCACCACTCTGTCCATCTGTGACTCCACTTTCAAGGAGCTATGAACATGTATCCTTAGATCTCTTTGTTCTGTAACTCTCCCCAACACCCTACCATTAACTGAGTAAGTCTTGCCCTGGTTCAATCTACCAAAATGCATCACCTCGCATTTGTCTAAATTAAACTCCATCTGCCATTCGTCAGCCCACTGGCCCAATTGATCAAGATCCCGTTGCAATTGGAGATAACTTTCTTCACTGTCCACTATGCCACCAATCTTAGTGTCATCTGCAAACTTACTAACCATGCTTCTCAAAGAGGCTTATAAAATTCTAACAGAACTAAACAGGGTAGATGCAGGGAGGATGTTCCCGATGGTGGGTGTGTCCAGAACCAGGGGTCACAGTCTGAGGATTCGGGGTAGACCATTTAGGACGGATGTGAGGAGACATTTCTTTACCCAAAGAGTGATGAGTCTGTGGAATTTATTACCACAGGAAGTAGTTGATGCCAAAACATTGAGTGTATTCAAGAGGTGGTTAGATATAGCACTTGGGGCGAATAGGATCAAAGGTTATGGGGAAAAAGCAGGATTAGGCTATTGAGTTGGATGATCAGCCATGATTGTGATGAATGGCGGAGCAGGCTCGAAGGGCCAAATAGCCTCCTCCTGCTCCTATCTTCTGTGTTATGTTTCTTTCACCATACCAGCCACCCTTTTGATCTACTGGAACTGGAAGGACTCAGGCACTATCAGAGAGAATACTCTTCCACCCCATCACCCCGCACTGGATATGTATCAGCATCAGAGAAGAGAAAGAAAAGTTTTGGCCCAGCCACCCCCGATAAGCCAAGTTCTAATTTTGAATGATATTTTCTGCATTCAAGAAGGTGTCACTACAACTTAAAGAATCAATTCGACCTTGAATCAGTTCATTTGTGGTCAAATTATTACTGCATACCTGCGATAGACTGAACAAAAATACAGCATAATCAGACGCTGACCAATTTTTACATATCTGGCTTAAACTGGTCAGCAAAGTTGGAATGAAACAGCACAAGTTGTCTATCAATCAGAGGCTCTTGGCAATGTTCGGGTGGGGTGAACAACTCAGAAGCAATGACTTATTTCTGTCCTATTGACAATATGCACAAAGATGTGGTAATGCAATTTGACATGGATTTTGTCCAACTGTTCAGCAAACACAAACAGCATTTTGATAAGGACCACGCCCCTTTTCCTACATGGTGATTGCACAGCCTGGCCTGGTGATTTTTATAGTGTGGATTTACTTTACTAACATTGTAAGTTATTACATTAGATAGTAAAAGTACATAAATGTGGTTCTGATCAATGAAGTGCTAATAGTAACAGCTAAGTTACAGTTTAAGATGCCTTTAGAAATTTGTTGCCAAGAAAACTTTGGTTGTTTGACTTTGTGATGATGGATAACGGGTGCGATTTTCCCGGCCCGCTGCGCTGCTTGAGGAGCTGGACGCCAGTCACGATCTTCCTGGGCCATTTTATTCCACATAATCAGCCTCATGCTGGGGAACAGCACAATACAATATGGAAAGCAGGATTTACATCTATTCAGCGAGCTCAGGACACAATCGTCTGAGTTCATTTTACTAACCTCGTCCAAAAAAGCGGGCGGGAAAAACTCCCATTTTCCTGCCTGTTGGGCACTTCATTTTTTTTTCAGAAAATTGCACCCAGCATGTTGTTGGCTTCAAAACTAAAATGTACATCGAGGGACAGACAGCTACAAATACATTTCAAGAATTAAATTTAAAGTTTACATGAGGTTTAATATTTAAAGTTTTAAAGTTTATTTATTAGTGTCACAAGTAGGCTTACCTTAACACTGCAATGAAGTTACTGTGAAAATCTCCTAGTCACCACACCCCGGCGCCTGTTCGGGTACACTGAGGGAGAATTTAGCATGGCCAATGCCCCTAACCAGCACGTCTTTCAGACTGTGGGAGGAAACTGGAGCACGCGGAGGAAGCCCATGCAGACACGGGAAGAATGTGCAAACTCCACCCAGACAGTGACCCACGCCGGGAATTGAACCCAGGCCCCTGGCCTGTGAGGCACTGGGGTAAGTCCAACACCGGCATCTCCACATCATGGCTGTGAGGCAGCAGTGCTAACCATTGTGCCACTGTAATGTGTTTGATTTATTTTTCAAAGAGGCTATTACCTTGAAATATAATATGGGATGGACCAATCTACAATATCTTGTGAATCTTTATTTGGAGTTGCTGTTTCTATGGCTGCTGCCTCAGAAGTGTTAAACTGAAAAGCTTTCTCTTGTCTGTTATCGGCGGGGTGCTGTCTCTTCTGCAGAGAAGGGTTTGAGAAAGATTCAAATGCTGCCAAAGGTTTATTCTGAGAAATCCACTATATTAGTACCATGTTACCATGAGAATGTTTGTCCCTCCCAAGTGACTGCATCTGCTGCACTGAGAGCTTAATGCAGCAAGTGGCTTTTGTTGAGTTCAAGTTTAATTGCCAGAACATTTTTTCCACACATTTGCAGGACGCGTGGTCATAAAATGGTGGAAGTGCATCACTAACTGCTTCCCTCTAACCTCCTGCCTTTCTCAATTTGCAATGAAATTCACCAAATGGCAAGCCCTTACACTAATCTTTGCAATTGGAATATCATGAGGAAACGTATTGGAGGAGGGGTTTCCAGCTCCGCCCACTCCCACGATCGTCTCGTCCCACTGAAAATCAACAGACTATTGATTGGGCCTCTGAATCTTGCAGCCATAGTCATAGAGTCATAGCATCCTACAGTGCAGAAGGAAGCCATTCGGCCCATCGAGTCTACACCAACCACAATCCCACCCAGGTCCTATCCCCATAACCCCATGCATTTACCCTAGCTAGTCCCCCTGAAACGAAGGGGCAATTTAGCATGGTCAATGCACCTAACCCACACATCTTTGGACCGTGGGAGGAAACCGGAGCACCCTGAAGAAACCCACGCAGACACAGGGAGAATGTGCAAACTCCACATAGACAGTGACCCAAGCCAGGAATCGAACCCGGGTCCCTGGCGCTGTGAGGCAGCTGTGCTAACCACTGTGCCACCTTCTGCAAGGGGTTCCGGAAATCCTCCTCCAGCCAGCTCACTTCATTGCACAGCCCCATTTTTAGGACCCTCACTTCCATTGAGTTTGATGACTGCAATGAGAAAGAAAAGGAGATTTTTTTTGACACAGCAAGTTATGATCTGGAATGTGCTGTTTGCAGCTGGAGTGAAAGCAGTTTCAAGAATAAATAATTGAAGAAGGAAATATTTACAGGACTATTGCGAAAGGGCAGGAAAGTGAGACTCGTGCAATAGCTTTTCCAAAAGGCACAATGGGCTGAATGGTGTTCTATGCTGTATCGTTCTCTGATAATCCACAGTCTGTCTCTAACACAGCACTCCCTGCATTCTGCAATTGTTTCACATTTCAGGGTTTGGTACTAAATCAAGTGGTTGGGCTTAAATATAAACTAATATTATAAGAAGTTGCTAGCTACAGCTGACATCCTTTCACCCCTAGATTCTTGTCCTGTTTCCTGCTTGAGATTATCATAGAATCATAGAATCCCTACAGTGCAGAGGAAGGCCATTCGGCCCATTGAGTCTACACCGACCACAATCCCACCCAGGCCCTTTTCCCGTAACCCTACATATTTACCCTGTTAATCCTCATAAACACTAGGGTTAATTTAGCATGGCCAATCAACCTAACTCGCACATCTTTGGACTGTGGGAGGAAACCAGAGCACCCAGAGGAAACCCACGCAGACACGGGGAGAACATGCAAACTCCACACAGACAGTGACCCAAGGCCGGAATTGAACCTGGGTCCCTGGCACAGTGAGGTAGCAGTGCTAGCCACCATGCCACCGTGTTGCCCAGGATTGGAGGGAATAACAGAGTAACTGTGACTTGTCAGAACAGGAACCAGGTCAAAAAGGACATTTAATGGTCAAAGACCATTTTTCTCATTAAAATGATTCCTTTTCAGAACACCTTTAATTACTCTATCATGGGCCCATAGGCAATCCTCCACAGGTAAATCTGTAGTAAGATAAAGCTCGATGACATATCCTATTGACCTCACTTGGTAATAGCCAAACTCCACAATATGAATTCGCTCTACGGTATTCATCTCTATCTAATTACCTTCCATACATAATATATTCATTACTCCAGAAACTAACATGCTCCAGTTAACATTTAACCAATAAAGGTAAAGTCACCATAGTCTCGGTTGACCATAGGCTGCTCTCCAATTTGAGGGGCAGAGCTGACTGGTGGTGATTTAACCTGAGGGTCACCACAACTCAGACAGGGGGCAAGGTTGAGAAGGCAGTATGAATAATCTCAGCCGGTATGGGAATTGAACCTGCACTGTTCATTTGGTCGTACAGAACTTGAGTATTGCTGAAAAAAGACAATGGGTGGAATCTTACCATAATTGTTCCAAGTGTCAGGCTCAGACTGAAAACTGGTGTGTAACTCTGCAGCTGCACAGACCAGTTTTCACTCCGGATCTTGAGCCTCGGTGAAGGAAAATTAATGAGTGAACAGGGTTTTTCCTATCAGCCTGGTGGGACAGGGCTGGGCCTGACAGAGCTGGCAGGGCCAGCTCCATTGAGATCAGGGAACCATCCCTAAAGGGTGCCCTGATCAGAACTGAAGATTAACTTGCCCCCCCACTCCCTTCAATAATCGTCAGGCTCTTTCTAAGCCCCCCTCACAGAAGGATCAACAGCGTTGCCCCCCCATACCCCCATCCCCCCCCACCCCCCCCTCACTGCCTGGTCACCACCCATGCCCGCAAGATCCCCCCTCAATGGCTTCAGCAATTCCACCCCCCCCCCCCCCCCCCACCACCACACATAACGGGAAACCCCCCCAACTCCATTGTGAATCCCCAGAGAGCCCACACCTGACACTGCTCCAGCACAGGTAGGCGCTGCCAGGTCTCTCTGATGGCGAATATGGGCTGAAAACTGTTCCCATTTTGGCAAAGCTTTTCATCTTGCACTCAACAAAACAATGGCAAGAATACCAATGTCAGGGGAAACAACAACTTTATACTGTATGAGAAGAGAGTGCTGATTGGTAGGTGAGTGGACTCACTTTCCTGTTTACCAGCCGTCCACCCCAACTCTTGACTCATTTATCTCTCAAGAATTTGTCTAACTTACCTTCGAATAATTTCAATAACCCGACCTCCACTGGGGAAGAGAATTCCACAGACTAACAACCCTCAGAGAAAAATATGTCCTCATCTTAATCTTAAAAGGGAAGACTCTAATTTTTAAATTGCGTCCCCTAGTTCTGGTCTCCCCACAAATAGACACAATTAAGATTTAACGTTTAAGGGACAGCTTCTTCCCTGCTGCAATCAGACATTTGAATGGACCTACCTTGCATTAAGTTGATCTTGCTCTATACCCTAGCTATGACTATAACACTACATTCTGCACTCTCTTGTTTCCTTCTCTATGAACGGTATTGTAATAACTCCACGGAGGCGAAAGTCCTGTCACCGTTACTTTATTTACACCATACATCTGTACACAGCCAGCTCTCCAGTTGCTCCCTGCTGAATGCAGGCTGGGAGTCTGACACACCTACTTTAAATAGGGAGCATGAGGCTCCCTGATTTAACCATCAATTAGGTATTTCTTTTCATACCAACCAAATAAGGACTCATCAGGTATCTCTTTTAGGTAGAACAGTGGATTTCAGTTAACGGGTGAGAGCTCGCTTTTGAGAAAGTTCCACCAGATTTCTGTATGAAGCAACAAAGCTCGAACCTGTAATTTTCAGATAGCATCACCGAAAACACTGAAGTCAGATGTTTTACCCATTAGGCTGCGCGGTCAAGCAGGACTCATCAAGTATCTCTTTTAGGTACCAACCAAATAAACAAACTCAAATTAACTTAGGGACAAATTAAAAGGGGCAGCTCCCCAAAAGGAAGGGGGAACAGCCCGAACCAAAAACAAAGTCGAAAGGAAACTTAAAACATCAAACCAAAAGGTGATTATCAGGGTCGATAATACACCCCAGCCCCTGCGGTGCCCAGCGGTCACGGAAGGCAGGACTCATCAGGTATCTCTTTTAAGGTACCAACTTAATAAACTAACTGAAATTAACTTAGGGACAAAGTAAAAGGGGCAGCTCCCCAAAAGGAAGGGGGAACAGCCCGCAGGACTCATCAGGGTAGTTCATACTCTAGCAAGCCAACCTCATTAGCCTGGCTGAAGCCATCACAGGTATGCTTTGTCTGTATAGCGCACAAGAAACAATACTTTTCACTGTATACTAATACATGTGACAATAACAAATCAAATCAAATATAGTGAAAGATTTGTTATTGGATTCTCTGTTTGTGAATTAGCATCAGTGCAAATGTATTCAATATATAACGACACCAGTCACTGAGTCCGGGGGAATTCCATTATTTTTTTAGATATTACAATAGATATAGGTCTCGGGCTGCGTTTTATTACAGAGCAAATAGTGTCACAGCCTGTTAGAATGCTCTGGAATGCTCTGTTGTGTTAATATTTGGAGAGTGTTAATTGCTTATTGACACCTGCATATGGAACATTTCACACATTCACAGCACACGCTGGTGCAAGGATTATATCTGTATAATGTGTAACTGAATGTAGTGCCACTTTTAACCTGTGATTATGAGACCAATGATTTTCAATTGCAGTAAATAAGCCAATATGCAACCTTTTCAGAACTTTGCTACACCAACACTCTGTGTCTCACACAAACAATAATTTTGAGAATGTAAGCAATCCAGGACATACATTCATGGAAATATTTCCGTGCAGAAGGAATCCATTTGGCCCATCGTGTCTGTTGCACCTCTTTGAATGGGCAATTCACTGCGTGATCACAATTCATCTGCCTTCTCGCTGTATGTTTTTCAGCTGATCCATGCCTGCCACAGGATGATTTCTTTTAGTGAAACCATCTACCATGGTTTCACTAAAAGATTAGTGTCTGGATTCGAGTCTGGAATCCCAGAGCAATACTCTAGGTTTGTGGTTTGCCAGTTTGGTGACCTATACCACTGGGCCACAGGAGGGAACCGTGCATATTCTTCCTCATTAGATAACTGTCTAATTCTCTTGTGAATACTTCAATTGAACCTGTCTCGACCACACTCTTAGGCAGTGCATTGCAAACCTTAACCACACGCTGCATGAAAACATTTTCCTCATGTCGTTTTAGCTTCTTTTACCAATTACTTCAAATCTTTCATTCTCAATCCTTTCACGAGTGGGAAAAGTTCCTTACACTGTCCAGACCCCTCATTATTCTGTCAAATCTCCTCTCAACCTTCTTTTCTCCAAACAATACATTCCTAACTTCTCCAATCCATCTTTTTTTTTATCGTGGGACATGGGCAGTGGTTAGATTATCTTCGTAAGTGAAGTTCCTCTTCCCTGAAGCCATTCTCTTTTCTACACTCTCCAATTCCTTCACACCTTTCCTAAAGTGGACCAGATCTGGACACAACTGAGGCAAACAGGTTCGACAGAGTCAAGTCCTACAAGTCAAACTGAGTCCTACCCATGTTCAATATAACTTCTTTGCTCTTATACTATTAGTAAAGCCTCGGATACTCTATGCTTTATTAGCCACTCTCAACCTGTCCTGTCACCTTCAATGGCTTATATACATATGTACCCAATTCGCTCTGCTCTGCACCTCTTTAGAAATGTGCCTTTTGTTTTAGATTGCCTTTTTAAAAATTCTTACATGGGATGTGGGTGTCTCGAGCATTTTGTGTCCATCCATAATTGCCCTTGAACTGAGTGTCTTGCTGGGCCATTTCAGAGGGCAATTAAAAGTCAACCACATTGCTGTGGGTCTGGAGTCATGTGTAGGCCAGAACAGGTAAGGACAAGGTAAAGGCCATTAAACACCAGAGTGTTTTTTACGACAATCGACAATGGTTTCATGGTCATCATTAGATTTTGAATTCCAGATTTTTATTGAATTCAAATTCCATCATCTGCTGTGGTGGGATTCGAACCAGTGTCCCCACAGCATTGGTCTCTGGGTTATTCCTCGAGTGACAATATCAATACATAACCCCTCCCCCAGTTCTCTGTGTTCCTCCTACCAAAATTAATCACTTTCGATTTCTCTGCATTGAACTTCATCTGCCGCCTGTCCGCCCATTCTGCCAACTTGTCTCTGTCTTTGTGAACTTCTACACTATCCTCCTCACAGTTCACAATGTTTCCAAGTTTTGTATCATCCGCAAACTTCAAAATTGTGCCATGTACACCAAGGTCTAGGTCATTAATATATATCAGGAAAAGCAAGCATCCCAACACTGATTCCTGGGGAACTCAGCCTGAAAAATATCCAGTAACTACTACTCTGTTTCTGGTCAATCAGCCAATTCCATATCCCTGTTGCTACTGGCCCTTTTATTTTCTGAGCTATAATATTGCTCAAGTCTGTTGTGTGGCACTATATCAAAAGCCTTTTGGAAGTCCATGTACACCACATCTGCTACATTGCCCTTATCAACCTTCAAAAAAAAAGCCAGAAAATTAGTTAAATACAATTGTCCCTAATGAAATCCATGTTGGATTTCTTTGATTAACCCACATTTTGTGATTATTAATTTTGTCCTGAATTATTGTTTTTATATATGTTTTTAGAAGTTTCTCCACCACTAAAGTTAAACTGACTGGCCTATAGTTGCTGGGCTTATCTTTACACATTTTTTTAGAAGGTGCAGCATTTGCAATTCATGTCCTCTGGCACCGCCCCCGAGCTTAGGGCATTGTCTCCACAATTTCCACCCTCCCACTTACCTCAATATCCTTGGATGTATTTAATCTAGTCCTGATGCCTTATCCCCTTTATATACAGATGGCCTATCTAATACCTCCTCCTTATCAATGGTAAACTCTTCTAGTGTCTGAATTACCTCCTCTTTCACCATGGCCTGGGAACCATCTTCTTCCTTGGTAAAGACAGATGCAATGTATTCATTTAATACATCATCAATGCCCTCTACCTCCATGCAGAAGTCTCCTTATTTGGTCCACAATCGGTCCTACGCCCTACTCCTTTTATTATATATATCCTTCTAAAAGAATTTAATACTGGCCCCCAGTATCTTTTCATACTCCTTCTTTGTCTCTCATTTGCTTTTCACCTCCCCTCTGAAGTTTCTATGTTCAACCCGGTTTTCAATTGTATTTTCTACCTAACATCTGTCATAAGCATGAAAGCAAATTACTGCAGATGCTGGAATCTGAAACAAAAACAGAAAATGATGGGAAATCTCAGCAGTTCTGACAGCATCTGTGGAGAGAGAATAGAACCAAAGTTCTGAATCTGGATGCGCTTTGTCAATCGGGGGATATCATCGGTTGGTCAGAAGGGTTCAGGTGGTCAGTTGGAGGGGGTCAGTTGGGGGACTCAGCTGGTTAGTTGAGGGAGGTTGGGTGGTCAGTTTCAGGGGGAGTTCATGGATAATTAGGAGGATGGGGGAGTCGGTGTAGTCAGGGGCTCCAGTGGGGGTCAGTACTATAGTCACCCAGGAGTTGGAAGTGGTTTCAATTCTTCAAACACATCCTGGGTAAATATTCTGCTAAAAGAGTCGAAGCCATCCACAGTCTTTGAGCAAAATCTTACCAAGAAATGGCAGGGGTGTTGGTTGAGAAAAATGCTGGTTTCCTCTCCAGATCTTACCACACTCTGTCATAAAAAAAACAGGAGAAAGTTTCACACTTTCATGTGGAGGGGCAGGCTCCAATATGCTGGCAAAGCCCGGCTGCACTGAGATCAGAGTGCCATGTTTAAAGGGTGACCTGATCAGACCTAAAACATAACCTTCCCCCCACCCCTAGTCGCCACACTCCGGCACCTGTTCGGGTACATTAAGGAAGAATTTAGCATGGCCAATGCATCTTATCAGCACGTCTTTTGGACAGTGGGAGGAAACCGGAGCACCCAGAAGAAACCCATGCAGACATGGGAAGAACGTGTAGACTCCACACAGACAGTGACGCAAGCCAGAAATCGAACCCAGATTCCTGGTGCTGTGAGGCAGCAGTGCTAACCATTGTGCCACCATGCCAAGTTAAGGTTAGCTTAACTTCTGTAGTAGGGAAAATGCTTGAATCTATCATCAAGGAAGAAATAGCGAGACATCTGGATATAAATTGTCCCATTGGTAAGACGCAGCATGGGTTCATGAAGGGCAGGTCATGTTTGACTAATTTGGTGGAATTCTTTGAGAACATTACATGTGCAGTGGACAATGAGGAGCCTGTGGATGTGGTGTATCTGGATTTCCAGAAGGTATTTGACAAGGTGCCGCACCAAAGACTGCTACATAAGATAAAGGTGCACAGTGTTATGGGTAACGTATTAGCATGGATAGAGGATTGGTTAACTAACAGAAAGCAAAGAGTGGGGGTAAATGGGTGTTTTTCTGGTTGGCGATCAGTGACTAGTGGTGTGCCTCAGGGATCAGTGTTGAGACCGCAATTGATTACAATCTACATAGATGATTTGGAGTTGGGGACCAAGTGTAGTGTGTCAAAATTCGCAGATGACACTAAGATGAGTGGCAGAGCAAAGTGTGCAGAGGACGCTGAAAGTTTGCAAAGGGATATAGATAATCTAAGTGAGTGGGCGAGGGTCTGGCAGATGGAGTATAATGTTGGTAAATGTGAGGTCATCCATTTTGGTAGGAATAACAGCAAAATGGACTATTATTTAAATGGTAAAAAATTGCAGCATGCTGCTGTGCTGAGGGACCTGGGTGACCTTGTGCAGGAATCTCAAGGAGTTGGTTTGCAGGTGCAGCAAGTAATTATGAAGGCAAATGGAATTTTGTCCTTCATTGCTAGAGGGATGAAGTTTAAAAACAGCGAGATTATGTTGCAGCTGTATAAGGTGCTGGTGAGGCCACACCTGGAGTACTGTGTGCAGTTTTGGTCTCCTTACTTGAGAAAGGATATACTGGCACTGGAGGGGGTGCAGAGGAGATTCACTAGGTTGATTCCAGAGTTGAGAGAGTTGGTTTATGAGGAGAGACTGAGTGGACTGGGGCTATACTCATTGGAATTCAGAAGAATGAGGGGAGATCTTATAGAAACATATAAGATTATGAAGGGAATAGATAAGATAGAAGCAGGGAAGTTGTTTCCACTGGCGGGTGAAACTAGAACTAGGGGGCATAGCCTCAAAATAAGGGGAAGCAGATTTAGGACTGAGTTGAGGAGGAACTTCTTCACGCAAAGGGTTGTGAATCTGTGGAATTCCCTGCCCAGTGAAGCAGTTGAGGCTACCTCATTGAATGTTTTTAAGGCAAGGATAGATAAGTTTTTGAACAGTAAAGGAATTAAGGGTTATTGTGAGCGGGCGGGTAAGTGGAGCTGAGTCCACAAAAAGATCAGCCATGATCTTATTGAATGGCGGAGCAGGCTCGAGGGGCCAGATGGCCTACTCCTGCTCCTAGTTCTTATGCCGTCTCTGAATCCAAGTCATTAATATAGATTGTAAATAGGTGGGGCTTCTTGCCACTTCTCTGCCTCCACCTCTTGCTGAATTCTCACTGCTTCTCCACCACTCTGCTCACAAAAGTCTCGCCATTTCTTCGAGCCCTTTGCTCGCCAAACTCTTTCTGCTTTTCGGCCGCCATGGTGCGGGCATGTCTTCACCACAATGCAACCCAGTCAACAATTAGATGGAATCAGCAACTACCTGGTCCTTATAATAACTCACTGATATAAGTACCCAAAGAGAGAAAATGCTGGAAAATCTCGGCAAGTCTGGCAGTATCTGCATGGAGAGAAAAAAGCTGACATTGCGAGTCCAGATGACCCTTTATCAAAGATTCCAGCATCCGCAGTAATTTGCTTTTATCCACTGATATATGTGGCTGTGTGACTTGTAATCCCATTACAAAAACAGCCAACATGAATCTGAAATCATCTTCAATATTCTTTTGAATTTTGAGTTTCATGCAAAGAGTCAGCAACAATTGAATATCAGGGAATTGGGCGGTGCAGCAGACTAGCACAACATGCTTAGTCATAGTCGGAATCTAACCCAAATGAGTCTCTGCTCTCTGCCCAATGTTCAAGTTCAATCAATCCATGTTCAAATATCCAAAGGAAGGACGTTGTTTGAAAAATATATTTTCTGTGTTAATGACCAAGCTGAAAGTTTTAATGACCAAGCTGCCTCTCGCTATCAGCACAGCACAGCACACTATTTGCTCATTTCCATGCACTGAAATATAAACTCTTTCTTATTATGCCAACAACGTATCTGAATCCAGCTGCAGAAGAGTATTTCTTAAAGGACCAGTGTTATTAGTGTCACTAACTTCTATGTTAATATCTGAGTAGAACTGCTAACTGTATTGAATATTGTGTACTTTTTGTGTTGCAGCCTCGTACTCATGGTGAACTGTTTTGAGACTTCCCAAACTCTGATTGATTGAACTTGAAGATTGGGCAGGGAGCAGGCAGAGACTCATCTGGGTTAGATTCAAACTCTGACGGAAATTGAAAGGCTATCGTGCCAATAAACCTGAATAAGCTTCCCCACCCAGCCCAACATGGAGGTCTCAGGGGCTCCCCTCCCCACCCCTGATTGGAGTTGGCTCTTCTCTGCCCCCCCGAGCATTGGCTGTTTCTCCCCACCCGCCCTCTCCCTCCGATCATTGGCTCCTTCCCCCCCACAGTCTGAGTCGGCACTCCCCCCCCCCCCCCCCCAACCCCCACCTCCACTCCCCATCCCTCACAACAGCCATCACCGGCATCCCCAGCTCCTCTGTACAGTCCCGGCCATCACCACATCTCAAATAAAAATCCCCATCCCATCCATGAGGCTCCCACAGGGGCCCGCCCCTTGGCACAGGCGCAGGTTGGCGCTGCCAGGTTGGCGCGGGCATGGTGCCACCCTGACAATGCCAACCTGTGCCAAGGGTTAGTGCAGGGGGGGGAATTGCCAGGCCATTGCTTGGCCGTGTTCTCTCTCCCCTGGGGGTTATAATTACCTTGCTGCCTCCCAGGGGAGACCCCCCCCCCCCCCCCCCCCCCCCCCACAACAGGTTCAAGCCGAGGTGAACCTGTTGCAAACTGTGCCAATATGGCGGGGGGGGGGTGGGGGGGGTCAATATCTGGCAAGAGGGAGGGTTAATTATAGTACAAACTATTTATGCAAAGCAGGGTGTGGGTGTGGACCTGATGATGACACTGGCGAGGGACGGTGAAAATCTGAAATCGTGTTCTCGCCAGCGAGAACTGCGACTTCCGAATCTCGAGTCCCCATCGGCATTCACACGGACAGCGACACGGGTTCAAGATCACCCCCCCCCCCCCCCCACCCCCCCTACCCCCACTGTCTCCGTTTCAGAGTAATATATTCTGCCCTTCCTTTTATCTAACATTTGGATTATATATTATCTATAGTCAAATAATAAAGTTCTAGTCAACTAGGAAAGTAGGGTTGGTTGAACCAATGTGTTTATCTGGAGTACATCTGAAGAACCGGAGGGTACGAAAATGAGAAACTACAGCAACTCCACTAGCAACCGAGTGTCATTATAGCAGGTAAAGTTGGCATTGGTGACTTTATGTAGCACCCTATAAAGATTCTGGCTGAGCTTTATTAGACGTTTCCCTCAGATTTATGGATTTTATGTTTCTCGGAAGGCAGAGGAAGCATAACGGAAATTGAGGGGCCTGCCTGCTTCTACACCAGCCATCTCTGCGGATCCAACCAAGAGTCAGATAGGCAATTAATAGCTATGCATTGGGAAAGAAACCAATTAAAGGTGTTTACGAAACTGCTACCCGACCACAAACCCTTCCAACTTTGCATTTATTATCAGGGCCAGTTTCTCAGGCCTGTTTTTAGTTGTTAGGATATAGTCATTTCTTGAGCCTTTAGAGTCATAGAGGTTTACAGCATGGAAACAGGCCCTTCAGCACAGCTTTCCATGCTGCCCAGTTTTTACCATTAAGCTAGTCCCAATTGCTCGCATTTGGCCCATATCCCTCTATATCCATCTTACCCATGTAACTATCTAAATGCTTTTTAAAAGACAAAATTGTACCCACCTCGACCATTACCTCCGGCAGCTCGTTCCAGTCACTCACCACCCTCTGTGTGAAAAAATTGCCTCTCTGGGCCCTTTTGTATCTCTCCCCTCTCACCTTAAACTTATGCCCTCTAGTTTCAGGCTCCCCTACCTTTGGGAAAAGATGTTGACTATCTGCCCTATATATGCCCCTCATTATTTTATAGATTTCTATAAGATCACCCCAATGACTTAATATAAAAAATATATAGTGACGGTTTTAGTTGCAGCTACATTCGCAGTGGAATATGAATCACATGTTGATGCGAATTACTTGTGAGTTCTGAGAATTGGCAGTGGAAGGCAGATGTCAGGCTGCAGATGAGTCATGCTGCCGTCATGGGTCGAATTGTAAAGGCCCCCTGCTCTCAAAATCAGCTGTTATTATTCATTGAAGGCACAAAAATCGATAATGAAGAATGTCGTCAAAAATCATACAGACACTGCCACCTTTGCCCAGCTGGTACATTCAACCATGCTCCCAATGATGGATTTTTTCTACTTAATTGTGCCACCTTGCTCTGGCTAATGTAAAAGGTCCCTAAAACTTTTAGACATCTAGTTAAATTATGCCTTTAAAGGAATAACAGCAGGCCATCACTAGAAGGAAAGTATGTCTTATGACCAAGTCTCAGTTTCACTTTTGCCTGAGAGCAGCACACAGCACAGCTCTGATGTCTTCTATCAGGTTTTCTATCAATGTATATATTCCCATGTGCCGAGTCTCAATGAATGAACCCACAATGTGTTTACCCAATCCCGTATTAGTGATTGGTGTCTTTATATCACAAAAACAGGAAAAATGCAGCAGGCAACAAAGAAAACTGCAGATGATTGGATCTGTTAATTCATGATTTCAAAATGGCAGGCAGCAGAAGACCTGCATGGCTTCCATCTTATCCGAGACAGGTGTGATGACACTGGGTTGCTGACCTGCCATCATCACGTCAGTGCAGAGGGAATGCAGTGGGTAGTGCACTCGAGTTCGGAACGCAACATCCAGTCCTTCTGCACTAATATGGGTCATTTTCCTCAATATCAGCTGCTCAAGACGCCCAGAATCGGCTGCTCTGCCCTGAAGCAAAGTTAAAGCATCAGTCGGGCCCTGATGATATCACCAGAACCTGAGTTAAATTTAGCAAAGAGGGACCCTTGGGTGTTTCTACCTCTCAGCCACCCAGAAGAACAGGCTAAAATCCCAGCGTGCAAGAGGACAGCAAGACCCGATTTCTGTTAGAAGGGCAGCAATAAAATCACCTTTTATGGTTTAATGTTCCCCAGACAGTGAACTAAATGTTCATGTTCTGGATAATAAATAACATTTTCATTTTCCACTGTAGGCAGATAAATAAATCAGTTTGCTCTTCTCATATACTGCATTGACATAAATAAATCTCTGCTGGTGATGCGCCCTGGGGAGGAGAGGGAAGTATACGGCGAAGGGCAGGTAATATATAAAACTGAAGAAAAGATTCAATTCTTTTATATCTTTCCTTCTGCAACAGTGCTCCGTTCTACCAATTGTCCTCCTGTTTAAATCAGAGCAATTATTTATTTCTATAATTTATGATCATTCCAAAGCTTGCCACTTTTGAGTTCAGAGATAAACATCAAAAGGATTTCTAACACATAAGCAGAATACCACGCATGCTAGAAATCGGGACATGTTCTGATCAAATGTTAACTCTGTTTCTCTCCAGCGATACTGCCCGACCTGTTGAGTATTTCCGGCATTTTCTGTTGTTTTTAATCAAAAGGGTTTCAGCTGGTGTAATTGGGTAGAATACGTTACAAGGCATGTGGACGCCCACTCTGCCTGAATCCCTCTCCTCAGCTGTATCTGCGTTCAGCTTTCTTACCATCCACAAATCAAATTGCTTTCCAAGTTTCCTCGGAACAAGGTTTTGTTCTTATTCATTTACAGGATGTGAGCGTCGCTGGCTGAACCAGCATTTATTGCCCATCTCCAGTCGCCTTTGAGAAGGTGGTGGTGAGCTGCCTTCTTCAATCACTGCAGTCCCTGTGGTGTAGGTGCACCCAAAGTGCTGGTAGGGAGGGAGTTCCAGGATTTTGACCCAGTGACAGTGAAGGTACGGTGATATATTTCCAAGTCAGGATGGTGAGTGACTTGGATGAGACCCTCCAGGTGGTAGTGTTCCCAGGCATCACCTGCCCTTGTTCTTTCAGATGGTAATGGTCATGTGTTTGGAAGGTGCTGTCTAAGGAGCCTTGGTGAGTTCCTGCAGTGCATCTTGTAGATGGTATATACTGCTCCCACTGTGTGTGTCAGTGATTGAGGGATCGAATGTTTGTGGAAGGGGTGCCAATCAAGTAGGCTGCTTGTCCTGTTGAGTTTTTTGAGTGTTGTTGGATCTGCACTCATCCAGGCAAGGGAAGAATATTCCATCACATTCCTAACTTGTGTCTTATAGATCATGGAGAGGTTTTGATGGGTCAGGAGGTGAGTTACTCACTGCAGGATTCCTAGCCTCTGACTTGCTCTTGTAGCTACATTATTTATAATGGCTAGTCCAGTTTAGTTTCTGGTCAATGTTAACTCCCAAGATGTTGATAGTGGGGGATTCAGCAATGGCAATGCCATTGAATGTCAAGGAGCGATGGTTAGATCCTTTCTTGTTGGAAATGGTCACTGCTGAGTACTTGTGTGGTGTGAATGTTACTTGCCACTTGTCAGCCCAAGCCTGGATATTATCCAGGTCCAGCTTCATTTGGAGATGGACTTCTTCAGCATCTGAGAAGTTGCGAATGGTGCTGAGCATTGCGCAGTCATTGGCAAACATCCCCATTTCTGACCTTACGATGGAAGGAAGGTCATTGATGAAGCAGAGGAAGATGGTAGGACCTAGGACACTACCCTGAGGAACTCCTGCATTGTTCTCCTGGAACTGTGATGACTGACATTTGTTAGGGATCAGATCAGAAACTCCAAGGTATGTTATGAAGTTCGACTAGACCCTAACCTTTACTTTTGATTCTGGCAACAGGGTGAGCACAAGGTATCCCACTCCAGGTATGATTCAATTGACCCACAAGGAAGCTTTTATCAAAACCAACTTTATTTAAGAACACAGTTAGAATATAATAAAAGCAATTAGCATAACTTTTACCAATTTAAATACTTAAACATGGCACAGTATAATTCTTAATAGCCATCCATCTCTATTGTTCCAATTTAGTGGTATCCCCATAAGCATAAATCCTTTCTTCAGAACCAGTTAGCACCAAATACAAATATGCTCACGTGGATGCTAGATTTCCAGCCTTTTAATACCCCTGGACGGTGATCCAGACAGACACCTGTCTTCTGACTCTCATACAGCAGAATCTCAGAGAAATATCCACTCTCAAACTGCAGAATCTCAGACAAAGAGACTTATTTCTTGGCAGATTTCAGAGAGGAAAAGAAAGGCACTCCTCTCTAACAACTCCAAGCAGCATTTAAGCTTAGGTTCTTCATGTAAGCCCAGTTCCAACCAGTCATATGAGCTTACCTGTCAATCAACCCTATCTAGTCCTACTCTGAAAAATCCCAGGGGAAAATCACTGAGTACAGCAAAACAGCATTAGTTCAGATTAAACCAACATTCTAGCAATAAGGAACAGTTATGTTACGACAGGAACAATAAAGGATGTCGGTTACAGACCGAGTGGCACCAGTTAGATCTGTTAAACAATCCTGCACAAGATACATGATTCAAATACATTTCTTAAAGGCACAGTGTCATCACACTTCCAACCACCACAACCATCTTCCTTTGTACTACATATGGTTCTAAGCAGTGGAGGGTTTTCCATCTGATTTCAGTTGACTCCAGTTTTGCAAGTACTCCTTGATGCCACACTCGGTCAAATGCCTTGATGTCAAGGGCATTCACTCTCACCTCACCTCTGGCATTCAGCTCTTTGGCCCATGTGTGAACCAAGGCTGCAACGACGCCCAGATCTGAGTAACCTTGGTGGAATGCAAACTGAGCATTAGTAAACAGGTTATTGTTAAATAAGTGCTGCTTGATGGCACTGTTAATGACCCCTTCTGTCACTTTACTGATGAAGAAAGTAAGCTGATGGGGTGGTAATTGGTCTGGTTGGAATTGTCCTGTTTTCCTGTTTCTTGTGTGCAGGACATACTTGGGCAATTTTACACATTGCCGGGTAGATGCCAGTGTTGTAACTGTACTGCAACAGCTTGGCTAGGGTCACACCACGTTCTGGAGCACCAGTCTTCAGTACAGTTGTGTAATAGTGTTAGGGCCAATGATAGCCTTTTGAGTGTCCAGTGTCTTCAGTCATTTCTTGAGTTCACGTGAAGCAAATTGAATGAAAACTGACATCTGTGATGCTGGGGACCTCTGGAGGAGGCTGAGATGGATCATCCACTCAGCAGTTCTGGCTGGATGTTGTTGCGAATGCTTCAGCCTTATCTTTAGCACTGATGTGCTGGACTCCTTCATCATTGAGAATGGGGATATTTCTGGAACCTTCTCCTCCAGTAAGTTGTTAGCTGGATGTGGCAGGGCTGTAGAGCTTAGATCCGATCCTTTGGTTCGGATCGTTCAGGACTGTCTATTACATGCTGCTTATGTTGTTTGGCATACAAGTAGTCCTGTTTTGTAGCTTCAACAGGTTGACACCTCATCTTTAGGTTTGGTGTTGCTCCTGGAATGCTATCCTGCACTCTTCATTGAACCAAGGTTGACCCTCTGGTTTGGTGTGGGAATGGCAGAGTGGGGGATATGTGGGACCATCAGGTTACAGATTGTGGTTGAGTACAATTCTGCTGCTGCTGATTGTCCACAGTGCCCCAGCTGAAATGTTTCATGCTTTAACTTGTTTTTGATAATTTTAGAAAAATAGCAAAGTTCGAGTTACTTCCTGCGTTCCTGGAAGCAACATCCCAGGAGGCTGCTCTTTACAGCTATTTTCCATACATGGAGGAAAATCCAACAAACAGCAAGCCCTGTCACTTTCTCCAAAATGTTTTGCTGCCAATCATTACAGAAAAATGATTTTAGAAGTTGAAGTGCCAATCACAGTAAAAACCATGGTCTTCTAGCTTCTTCAAGTTTCTTCAGCTAGCAGCTTTTTCTACAGTATCCTCACACACAATATTTCCTCTTGGGGAATAACTTTCAGAGGCTATAACAACTCAAGGCACAGGCTTTTTACATTGGAACAGGCCCCTGGTATAAGGCAGCGCTCAAGACATAAAATGTTAAAGAACAAGCGAATAAATAATGTTGTTATAAATTATAACAAATTTCAGCCTGCCTTAGATATTCCCTTGGTAACTAGCATTCTTGGAAGTGGCCCAAGACTCTTAGCTTCAGAAAGGCGTCCAGATTGTCCAGTCTCTAAACATATGATTGGGTGGTGTAACAACAGGACCACCTTGTGGTTTGAACTGGATACTGTGTCCTTCAGAAAAGGATGGCAGGATCAAGGAAATTGTTGAACTGGTTGGAAAGATGCTTTGAACTATGCCAAACCTCATCTATTTATCCTACAGTGTCATATATTCAATGCCTGCAGGTTTTAAAGAAAAAGCTAGACAACTTAAACACAAATCCTAAAAAGCTCATTCCCAGGTCATTTCCATGAAGTAAAACTGATTTTAAAAAACCCCGAAATATAACTTAAATGTAGGAACATTTAATGTCTTCATCATGCTCAAACTTGTAGTAATAAGGTTAATGGAGAAAGCAAGCTGATAGGTAAAAAGAAAGCTCACCTCACAGTGGCACATGGATAGCACTGCTGCCTCACAGCGCCAGAGACCTGGGTTCAATTCTGGCCTTGGGTGACTGTGGAATTTGCATTCTCCCCGTGTCTGCGTGGGCTTCCTCCGGGTGGGTGCTCCAGTTTCCTCCCACAGTCCAAAGATACGTGGGTTAGGTTGATTGGCCATGCTAAATTGCCCTAGTATTAGGGGGATTAGCAGGGCAAATACATAGGGGATAGGGCCTGGTTGGGATTGTTGTTGGTACAGGCTCGATGGGCTGAATGGCATCCTTCTGTACTGCAGGGATTCTATGATTCTACCACCCTATTTTTATTGTGGGGTTTTGCTAGCTGCTACTTATTGATTCGTTGCTATAATACATTGTTAGTTCTTATTAGTGGAAGCACATGTACTGCTGACAAGAGACACATGTTGACAAAACTTTTCATCTTGCTCACAACAGCATGTTGTTCACTTTACATTTGGTATTCTTGTGAATTGTCCTGATGAGTACAAGGTGAAAAGTTTTGACAATATTTCTTTTTCAGCAGTACTTCAGTACTATACCACAAATGACTATTTACCTGTACTGTATTATTTGCTTCTCGGCAAACCATTGCCAATGTTTGTCGGGAACGGAATATGCAATTTGACCCAATCAAATTCAAGAAAGCATCATTTGCACATAGACATGTATGACGTGCAAAGTATAACAATCTGAGTCTGAGGCACAAGCACATCTTAAACACAACGGGTTAACATTTCCAGATTTCCCGCTGTTCCTCTGCGGTGTCTACTAATATTCTGCCAAATTAAAAGGAGGGAGATCCGCAGAACCCCAGCAGAAATTCAACCCCATTATCTTTATACATAAACTTGTGAATCTTGTGAGGGGTTACTCACAGTTATTCAGGTGAAACTACGTTTTACAATGAAGCACATATTACGATATGCACAATGTACTGTTCTGTGGCTAAGGTGAAGCAATGCTTCTGACTGATCTACCTCTTTAAGGCCACTAAATGTCACCGTCATAAGTACAAACAGACTGAGGTTGCACAGAGTGTAACTCCTGAATGATGAGAGAATTTCAGAGTATGTTTGTCCATTTCAGGTAATAAATCCTGCCTCTGCAATTCCAAAAATGCAAAAATGGCTGAGCATACACAGTGTGGAGATATTCCCAGTCAGATTCTGTCAGTTCATTGGTGCAAGAATCAGGGACCATATTTTCGCAGAGTCAGAAACAGGCCCTTCGGCCCACCAGTCTCTACTCATCCCATTTACCAGCCCTTGGTCCATAGCCTACTGTGCCTTCGCGAATTAAATGCTCGTTCAGATGCTTCTTAAATGTTGCGAGAGTACCTGCCTCCACCACCCTCTCAGGCAGAGTGTTCCATATTTCCACCACCCTCTGGGTGAAAATAATTTTCCTCAGATCCCCTCTAAATCACTTACTCCTCACCTTAAACCTATGCCCTTTGGTCTTGACACCTTTGCCATGGGGAAAAGATTCTTACAATCTACCCAATCTATGCCTCTCATAAATTTGTATACCTCTGTCAGATCCCCCCTCAGCCTCCTCTGTTTTAGGGAAAACAAGCCCAGTCTATCCACAGTCTCTCCTCATAGTGGAAACTTTCCATCCCAGGCAACATCCTGGTGAATCTGCTCTACACCCTCTCAAGTGCAATCACGTCCTTCTGATAGTGTGGCAACCAGAACTGCAACACAATATACCATCTGTGGCCTAACCGATGTTTTATAAAGTTGTACTAAGACATCCTTGTTGCTATATTCTAATTGAAGGTAAGCATTCCATATGCCTTCCTCACCACCCCATCCACCTGTGCTGCTATCTTCATAGATCTACGAACTCACACACAAAGGTTCGTTTGTACCTCAATACTCCCTCGGGACTTACCGTTCATCATGTATATTCTACCCTTATTAGACCTCCCAAAATGCACCTTATCAGGAATAAATTCCATCTGCTCAATTTATCAGCTGATCAACATCAGTCTGTAGCCTAAGATTATCCTCCTCCCTATCAACAACACCACCAGCTTTCGTGTCATCTGTCAACTTACTAATTATATCTTCTTCATTCACATCCAAGTCATTAATGCATATAAGAAACAGCAAGCATCCCAGCACCGATCCCTGTGGTACACCACTGGTCACAGGTTTCCAGTCACAAATGCAGCTCACCACCATCCCCTTTGCCTCCTATTAACAAGTCAATTTTGGGTCCAATTTACCAACTTGATTTGGATCCTATGGGCTCTAACCTTTTGGACCAGCCTTCCATGTGGTACCTAGTCAAACGTCTTACTGATGTCCATATAAACCATATCAACTGCACGACCCTCATCAATATATTTAGTTACCTTTTCAAAATACTCAATTAAATTAGTTAATTAGGGATAGTCAAACCCGTGTTGACTATCCCTAATCAATCCCTGCCTTTCCAGGTGTTGTTTAATCCTGTCTCTCAGAATATTTTCAGATTCTCTCATAGTGAGTGGCTATAGAGGGAGCATGGGGATTCTGTGGTGGCATGGTCGACGGGTGGGTCTGATGGGAATTGGTAGATAAGGTTGAGGGTCCAACAGCTTTTTATTTAAAAAACTGGGCCGATCTTAGAGAACCCCGGTCTGAGCTACTAAACAGTGCACCTTGGAGGTCACCTGCCTCTGTGGCCACCTCCACACTGCCTCTGGAGGAAGCAGGCCCATCTCATTCACAATCTTCCGTCGAACAGCAATCATGCACGCAGACGTCATTTCCAGGGCAACAGGTCTGCCCAATCGGGAGATTTCCCGACTAAGGCTTCTTGCATCCACGGCCGCAGCCATTCCATGACCGCTGCCACTGGGAAACCTCCCCAGCAGGGGGACAGCATCAGGGTTCTGCCTTAACGCTGTTCCCAGGCATTTTACTGCTCCACTTCCCATCCACTATCCCATCTCCGTTCCTACCAACTGGGGGCTGGTAAAATTCCACTTCTTATCTTGCACTCCACTTAAAGATCATTTAAAATGCTCTGCTCCAGGTACAAAATGTCATAGTTATACACAAGAGTTTGATTTTTAAAAAATGTTAAGCCAATGTCATCATGAATGTCCCGGTATTTTTACCACCTCGCTCGGACGAGGCTCGTAAAATCCTGCCCGAGGCCAATGGAGATTTCCGTTCTGCGAGCTGCGCCCAATCGGATTCCGAGGTGGGCGTGGCAGTAAAATTCCAGCTCACAAGAACTACTTATATCCCCCTCTCTTATATCACCACAACCCATTGATTCACTTTTAGAACATGAAGCTCTCAGTCCGATCAGAAAACACACCATCTTAAACCTCTAATTTTTCAATTTGCTCACGAGTCATTGAATTATCCATTTTTACTTCCGTGAGAAAGTGTGAATATGAAAAATGGAAATGCTTCTCCAACATAGCAAAAAGAAACAATAATATTTAATGCCTGTTTACTTCATTTTCAGGGTGCTGTTTGTACTATATTAGCAATTAATTCCTGATACAACATTCAGTACTGTTCTTCAAAAGAATTGACCTGGTTTCAATGATGGATCTGACATGCAAGATTAATAGTGGAATTAATACACTGACTCAATAATAAATAAATATCCTGAAATAACAATTGCCTTCCGCCATTACTCAAGATCAACAACAGATATAATATTTCACCACTTCTAAGTTCAATAGCTGTGCTTTGTGACATTTTTTGCATTGAGAACATAGCAATGCTATCAACCAAGTTTGCTTGGTAATCCATCATTCCAGAATCCAAACAAGCCAGAAAACGTAACAGGCCATATATTCCTGTCAAAGTAACAGTGAGGCTGAGAGCGATCAGCAGCTTCAGGCGAAGATCAAATATTCAAAGCTCTCTGCCTGACTTTCACCGCTTCGGGAAGTGGCACTGAAATCACGTTCAATGCCGCACTGCCTCATCAGTGAAACACACTGAATGTTGTCAAGTTATTCTATTTGGGCAGGCGGTGAGAAACTAAAGCTGCTCCAGAAATTTAAGGTTAGTCATTGGTAGCACAAATATAGGTATTAGAACATAGAACATAGAACATTACAGCGCAGAACAGGCCCTTCGGCCCACGATGTTGCACCGACCAGTTAAAAAAAAAACTGTGACCCTCCAACCTAAACCAATTTCTTTTCGTCCATGAACCTATCTACGGATCTCTTAAACGCCCCCAAACTAGGCGCATTTACTACTGATGCTGGCAGGGCATTCCAATCCCTCACCACCCTCTGGGTAAAGAACCTACCCCTGACATCGGTTCTATAACTACCCCCCCTCAATTTAAAGCCATGCCCCCTCGTGCTGGATTTCTCCATCAGAGGAAAAAGGCTAGCAACGTGATACGCATTGATGACTGCCAGTCAATTTCCCTGATGTTAAAAATTAATGATTACAAGTGTGGAGTCTCATTCCTTTGAGTTTTGGATTTTTCAGGTATATTTTAAACATTTCAATTTTTTTCTCTTTCTTTCCATTTATGTCTTATTTTCTCTCGCTCTTTCCCTCATTATTTCTTTATCTCATTAAATATTTAATCAATTAAAGTTTACTTAATAGTGTCACAAGTAGGCTTACATTAACACTGCAATGAAGTTACTGTGAAACTCCCCTGGTTACCACACGCCGGCGCCTGTTCGGGTACACTGAGGGAGAATTTAGCATGGACAATGCACCTAACCAGCATGACTTTCGGACTGTGGGAGGAAACCGGAGCACACGGAGGAAACCCACACAGACATGGAGAGAACGGGCCGACTCCGCACAAACGGTGACCCAAGCCAGGAATTGAACCCGGGTCCCTGGCACTGTGAGGCAGCAGTGCTCACCACGGTGCCGTTGTGCTGCCCATGATAATTCATTCATAATTGAATATTGCGGGTGATTTTCACCTGCCTGGTACCCTATTTTTGTATTTTTTAGACCCATTCATGCAGCCCCTGGGGGCGATTTTGCGCCTGTGTTCGCCTGGCGCGTAAACAGCAACACAGGCGCATAATCTCATAGAGTCAGGAAATGGGATTCTCACCTACAAGATCTTGTTTCCCGTTTTTCCCCGCCCCTTGCCGTTAACGCAATGATGTTCCTGCCCACAAAGGGAAGGAACCTCATTCAAATACATTTTAATAAATGTTAATATTATTGATGGGGGGTCTGCTGCCACATGATCCCCCCTCGCTCAATATTCACAAGCTCGCTGATGTGACGTCACACTGGCGAGATTTACAACGGCTTTATAAGAAAGGGATTCTGATGAAAGGATCCCACCGGAGGCGCCAAGGTGTGTATAGGGAGAGGGACATGCTCAGGTAGTGCCCTGGCACTACCCTGGCAGATTGGCATTGCCAGGCTGGCAATGCCAACCTCTGCTAGGTTAGTACCGGGGGTAGGTCCTCTGGGGACCCCATTTGGGGGAGTGGAGGCGTTCCTGTTTTGTGAGCTGGTGGAGGAGGTGAGAGTGCTGATGCCTTTGAAGCAGGGGACTTGCCAGCGAAGCGGGGGGGCGGGGGGGGGGGGGGGGGGGTACTTGCCACGGGAGAGTGCCCACAATTCTTGTGAGGTGGGAGGGGGAAAGAGCCCCGTACTTTCTTGGTGGTGGATGGGGCGGAAAAGCCACCAATACCTTCATGGTGTGAAAGGGGGGGGGGGTGGTTTCCCTGATGCTTGTGGTATGGAGGTACTCTGTATCTGTGGGGAGAGGTGAAGGTAGTTTAGCCTCAGTGCCGACCAGGATGCTCTTTAAAGATGGCGCCTCGCTCTCTGTGGCTGGCCTTGCCGGCTCTATCAGGCCCCACCCCACCTGACTGTTGGCACAAACCACACCACCACATTTGTTTTGTCAGTGTGGCCAAAGATCTGGTCTGAAAATCCGGCAGTGCACCTGGAGAGAAACACGACAGTTTTCAGTCAGAGCTTGACACTCTGACAAATTTTAGGAAAATTCAACCCCTCGTCTTAAGTGGACATCAACGCAATTTAGATTTTCCACTCAGTCCAGTGGAACATTTGCCATTCAAAAGCATTGGGTAACCAAAAGACAGTCCTTAAAAAGAAAAGGACTCGAATTATATACCATGGGATTTATTTAACGTTACCCTGCTGATGGGTTTGAAAGCCAGGGATATGCATAAAACCCGGCAGGTGATCTTCCTGTCAACTGCACACCTGCCTTCGACCTGTTCTACCTTTTATGGAGGTGAATGCAGTCGACCCACCCTTGGGTCTAGTGATGCCCCCAAGAGCCAATTTATGGTTACATGAAGGCCTCAAAGGCTCTCCTGCTGGTACTTTACCCATGGCAGAGGTGGGCTCAGGTCATGTGAGAACCCAGCCACATGGGCTCGTGCTGGGCAAGGGAATTGGGGTAGATCCTTCGAGGCCTTCTAGGCCTTTCTGAGGCACCCCAACCTCAAAGCTGTCTACCTTAACCCTCCCTGGTCTCCTGCAACAAGTTCCCAACACCCACTCACCCCTTCATCCCCACTCACCCCCATTTTCCCCCCAACCCCAAACTTGTCACTCAAGGCTTCTAGCATTGGAGACTGCTTGTAGTCTGAGCAGTGACTCCCAGTGTCACTGATGGAATTACAGCAATGTGGACAGGAGTATAACTCGAAAACTCAAAATAAGAGAACCAAAAAAAAATGTCCCAAAGGTGCTGAGAGCCAAACATCACATATGAAGTATCTTATCCATACTGATACATCTATCCCATTATGGATTGATTGCTCCCTTAAAGAGGACCTACATGGCAGATAGGATGATGGCATTTTCTCTTTCCTACATGTTTATGACATAGAACATAGAACAGTACAGCACAGAACAGGCCCTTCGGCCCACGATGTTGTGCCGAGCTTTGTCTGAAACCCAGATCAAGCTATTTCCTCCCTATCATCCCGAAGTACTCCATGTGCCTATCCAATAGCTTCTTAAATGTTCCTAAAGTTTCTGACTCCACTATCCCTGCAGGCAGTCCATTCCACACCCCAACCACTCTCTGAGTAAAAAACCCACCTCGGACATCCTTCCTATATCTCCCACCATGAACCCTATAGTTATGCCCCCTAGTTACCGCTCCATTCACCCAAGGAAATAGTCTTTGAACATTCACTCTATCTATCCCCCTCATCATCTTATAAACCTCTATCAAGTCTCCTCTCAACCTCCTCCGCTCCAAAGAGAAAAGCCCAAGTTCCCTCAACCTTTCCTCATAAGACCTACCCTCCAAACCAGGCAGCATCCTGGTAAATCTCCTTTGCACTCTTTCCAGTGTACCCACATCCTTCTTGTAGTGAGGTGACCAGAACTGCACACAATATTCCAAATGTGGTCTCACCAAGGTCCTGTACAGTTGACATGCATTACCTTCCTGACATACATTGAAAGTCATGAGTTACAATGCTAAAAATCAAAAAGCACTCACTATTTAGAGAAAAAGGGTCATAAATCAGTAAACGGAGTAAGAAGGTATCTTTTTACTGCAGTGCACATCGTTTACTGGTATGTTTAAACTGGATTAGGTCTCGACAAGAGAAGTAATTAGCTGAGGCAATTTTTTCCCTGTTCTTCATCCACATTTCATATGGTTGCCGGGTTTATTGACCAGCCTAAGAAATGCCCAAAACAGAAAAAATAGCAATTCCCAATATGACGGTCAGTTATAGTGAAGAAAACAAAATTGTTCTTAACCAATTTGTTTCCAGTTGAGTGAATTGCATGCTCTTCATCCAGTAACAATGGGCCTGATTTTACCATTTTGGTTCTAAGTGCTGAATCTGGGCGCAATTCAGATCCGACTTGGAAATCTGCTTTCAGGCGCCCCCATACGCACTTAGCCTGAAAAAGAAATCACGAGTCTGAATCACACTGTGGGTGGGGCTTAGCGCACCCGAAATGATCGGAGCTCTGAACTACGCATGCGCAGCGAGGAAAGAAAATTGAAAAAGCGTGCCCATGTCAGATCGCTCCCAGACCGCAAAAAGCAGAGAAAGTGGCCCAGGAGCGAAAAGCGGGAGCGATGGTGCACACACACATCACTGTCCCCCTTATCCACCCACCCCCCCCCCCGCTATGTAGACCGATCGCGACTCCCTGCCCCCTTCCCCACCACCGATCGCCCGCAGAGTGGCAGCAGACCCCCTTGCCCCTCCACCAGAGATTCATCTGCCCCCCCAACCAGTGAGTGAGTGAGCAATCGGGCCTCCCCCCCCACACCCCCCACACCCCCACCATCAGAGATACATCTTACCAGCCTCCCTCCTCCCCCCCCCCTCAGAGAACAATCTGGTCTCACTCCCTCTACCCCCCATAGAGAATGATCTGGCCTCACTCCCCCCCCCTCCAGAGAATGATCTGGCCTCACTTTCCCCCTCCCCCCCCCCCCCACAGAGAATGATCTGGCCTCACTTTCCCCCTCCCCCCCCCCCACAGAGAATGATCTGGCCTCACTCTCCCCCCCCTCCAGAGAATGATCTGGCCTCACTTCCCCCCCCCCCCACCAAGAGAATGATCTGGCCTCGCTCCCCTCCCCCACCCACCCCGGCCCAGAGGAACATCTGACCTGCCTCCTCCTCCCTCCCCTCACCAGAGAATGATCTGGCCCGCCTCCCTCCTCTCCCCCCCCCCCCCCACCCCCAACCGGACAACGATCCGGCCTCACTCCCCACCCCCCTCCCAGAGAATGATCTGGCCTCACTCCGCCCCCCCCAACCAGAGAATGATCTGACTAGTCTCTCCCCCACACCCGCTCCCCCCCCCCCCCCCCCGCCACTTCCCCCTCACCACCACCGATCTGAATCAGAGAGCCATTGGAAGCTCTGAACTCGCCTCTTCAGCAGCCTGAGCACCCAATTCAGACTCTTATTCAGCATGTTCATTTTGGCGCGATTCCGGATTGGCGAACGCGGTGGTAAAGGGGGTAATGCTGATAAAGTTGGGCGGGCAGTTCATTAATTCAATTTAAACGCATGCAAATGCATTTAAATCGCCATTGCGCCCGTTTCGGGCGCGAATTGGATCGCGGCCATTCCCTGGGTCTCAGTAAAGTGGCCATCTGCACGGACGCGGATCGCGTTAATGGCCTCACACCCGACTTTACCACGTTTTCACACCCGTCCAATGGTAAAATAGGGCCCAACGTGTTGCAAATGCCGTAAATCTGAAAGAAAACTGGAAAATGTTTGAAATGCTCATCAAATCTGGCAGCATCTTTGGAGAGAGAAACAGAAGTATTCGGCCTGAAATGGTAACTTTTCAAGACAGGTAAGTGCGCAAAAATTTATTTTATTTCTAGCGGCCTATTGCTTTCCGCCGCTGATCGGGAGGTATGGGCCTCGGTTTCTCTCTACAGATGCTGCTATACCTGCTGAGCACTTTCCGCGTTTTCCATTTTTACTTCATCAATGCTTGTTAGCTTTGGACAATTCACTGCAAGATTATCTCAACTTTTCCTTTAATTCGGCACATTACAGTTCAGCAAACACTGCTTGACGAGGAAAGGCCATCAGTTTCCCAAGCTTGTAGGAAAATCTGATTACTTTCTTGGCATTTCTCCAAAGCCCTTCATGAGATACATTTGCTTTTGAAAATTCAGATGGAATAAAGCCTGAAAGTAATGAATCAACTGAACTTTTAACTGAAACATGTTGATGGTGGGATTACAATTCAGTATTCAGAATGGAAAGAAAAATGCCAAGTTGTAACAAGATAAAGAGATTGCATCTCTCACTGTCCTAATGCCTAGCTTCTTTCAGAGAGAAAAGGGCTTTGATGATGATGACTAACAAATGCATCCATTAAAAAAGAGATTTTATGTATTCATTCTCAGCATGTGGATGTCACTGGCAAGCCTGATATTTGTTGCCCATCCCAAGTTGTCCTGATCTGTTCGAATGGTTGCTAGGTCACTTCAAAAGCAAGTTAAAAGCCAACCACATTTGCTTGGGACTGGACTCACATGTCGGCTAGACTGCGTAAGAATGAAAAGATTCCTTCCAGGCGAACCAGCTTTTAGGAAAATCCAAAATGTTATGGTCACTTTTACTGCTAACTTATTGTTTAATTTGCAGATTTTTGTTATTAAACTGAATTCAAATTCTCAAATTGGCATGGTGGGATTTAAACTGAAGGTCAACTTTCATTCTTTTTTCCAGGCATTTTTTGGTGAAATGACCTACCTCTGGGTGTCCAGAATACCTGCCTGTTTCCCTGTTACTTTGAAAATTGAGGGTCCTATGATGTAAATAAGACCTGCCTGCCATTTTTGTTCGCATGTTTATGATTTTGTTACCCCTTAGAAGTACACAAATGAATATTATAAAATAAAACCTATAATGACTTTAGCGAGGCCCATGAGGTGGGCCTCTTGGAGATCATTACAATACCATATTCATTTGGAACAATGAACTTTCAATGTCAATATCAGCAATTCAGAGAACAAACAAAGCTCAATAAAAATCATGAATATTTAACTCATTTAAATTTTCCCCAAATGAGATGAGTGCTAAGCCCTTTCATTAAAAATATGTGAAAGATGTTACTAACTTCTACTGCATAATAACATAATGAAGAACTTGATGATAACCAATTCAAACCCCATCTACTTCTCAGTCCCGACTGTCAAAGCATAACAATAAAAAGCTTTACGATGAAAACCTACGCTAAAATATTTTTGGGATACTGTTATGCAAATGATTTACTGAATATTTCTCAAGTAAATCATTTGTAAATGTAAATTTAAGTATTTCTTCTTCGGCAGACCCTCTGGATCAGGGATGACTTGCTTTCACTCTGGTTCGATGTGTTCCGAGATGGCTGATGAGTCCAATGCACGATTTACAAGACTATGCCACACGCATGGCTGGTGATGCTTGAAGGATCAGGCAGATCAACTGTTTGGAGATTTGTGTGCTCTCTCCGTCGGTTTGACATCAGTGCCTTCTCAAATAAACCTTCTCCATTTTGGTTGGTCGCAAGCCCGGGACTCCCATGAAACGGTGGGGACATTTACTCTCTCCAGGGATGCTTTGAGGACATTCCTAAAGCACTTCTGCTCCTCTCCTGGGAGCCTCCTGCCGTAACAAAGTTCTGAATGGAACAGTTGGTGTCAGGCGTAAGAACAATGTACTTAGGCCAGTCTTTGCGTACATACACAGAGATAAGCGCGAGTGGAAGATACTGTGTGCTGGCTGTTTTGAGGCATTTCACCAAAAAATAATAATCCTTTCAGTTAGGTTTTGTGTGATCAAAAAGATTTTAAATGTTTTCATCGACATTCGAGAAGTATTGGGAAGAGGGAGTGAGGATTTGTGTCTCTTTTGTTAACTTTATATTTAAATCTGAGCAATACATGCCAGCTGGAATGTGTGCTGATAGCAGCAATGGCACAGCTCTGATCTTATTAAAGCGCTTTTTCAAATTGGCTTTAGTGAAAGCAATGCCACAGTCAACAGCTGCTGGTAAAATAATCCCTGCAACAGATGGGTCCATCTCCCAATTATCAATTTTCAATCAAAGTACTTGTTCATTCCTATGCACAAATTTGTTATATTAGCCCATCAATGTAGCTAATAAATCAAATACTGACGATATATAACTACAATGTCAAAATATTTTGAGCTAGAGGTGTGCTTTAGCAGCAACGGCAGCATTACTTTTCCATTTTTAAACTGATAGTAATGCCTGAAACTGACTTCTGAGACTTCTGATCACACAAGCAAGCAACAGTCAAGTTCTAAGAGGGAAATATGTCAGAAAAAACTGCAGTTCACTCATTTTGCGTGTGTTTTGGTCAACTTAAATTTTGACTGGGTGGATATATGCTGGACTAATACATCAATTGAAATTCATAAGTCAGGGTAAGACAACACCATTCAGACCTCAACTACACTTTAATGGACGCCTGCAAGGTGTAGTGACTTCAATCAGGCCATTGAAGTTGGCTTATCAGGATATGAATTCCCTGATTAAGGAATTGCGGTGTCCGAGGGCACTGTTAATGCCTTCCGGGCCCGTTGGCACCGCAGGGACTGGAGTGTATTAATGACCCCTTTAATCACATTTTAATTTGATGTTTTAAGTTTCCTTTCCACTTTGCCTTTTGTTTCGGGCGGTTCCCCTCCTTTTAGGGAGCTCCCCCTTTTGAGTTGTGCCGAAGTTACTTTGATTTCATTTATTTGGTTGGGCAACAAAAGATGTCCCTGATTAAGGAGTCAATTGATGGGCCAATCAGAGAGTCTTTTCCTTGTAATTAACTGGGGAGGAGTGTCGGTTCCTCTGGCAGTCCCGAATAGCACTCTGTGTACTGCTGTTGGAATTGTAAATAAGGCCTTTTGGCTAAGATCAAGTGTAGTATGGTCGGCAGCCCATGGTCGGCCGCACTTGGTTGAGGTCATTAGGTTACACTGAAGCTTCATATATTTCATATGAAGCAATTTTTTAAAGCGGCATCTCGGCCTTTTGGCTAAGATGCAAATGAGCTCAAGTCTTGGAGGAGGAACCTCCCCCTTCTCCAATCAGCTTGGCTCATGTAGATCAGGCCCAGGACAGGATGGTTTGGTCGCTCACCCTGTCTTGTCAGCCTCGATCTGAAATGTCTCAACTTGTTGAGACTCTGAATTGCATTTGATTTGATTGAATTGGAAAAGTATTTTAAAAAAATTGTAAATAAAGGGATTTTGGTGAAGGGATTTTTGCTTCTGAAGACTTATTACACAAGGTTCAATCCAGGGAAAACCGGTGTGGCATAACAGTCAGCCCTGAAGAGGGCCAAAAAGGTAAAATAATGTTTTTTTCAAGGTTTCGTTGGGAACCCCATGAGGAATCCGAGGGCCTACCCTGTCTATGGCTTCCTGTCAGCTCTTCAGATGGCAAGGCGAGGATATTTTAGAGGAGGTGAATGTTTTTAACGTGAAATAGATCAGATCCCATACAAAATAAGTGACAAAGCAATGTCTCACATGTTAACTGTTTGTCAGTAATTTCATTAGTAATATTCCAACATTGTCTTCACACTATGTTTCTTTTTGTTACTTCCTTTCTCCCCCCGCAAAGAGATCAGCTGTACAGTAAAACTGTGATGATTTCCTCTTAAACAAAGTAACATTTTCAATAAACATTGACCCATCATATAAACATAAATGGAAGGAGAAAGTGACACTTCAGAATGATTTACCTGTTTTGAAAAAAAGTCAGTTACTATTTCTGGCAGTGCTGGACCATTTTTGGGATTCAGTATCTAAAACATAGAATTCAAGCATTTGCCGATTTAACTCAAGGTTAAGCTGAAATGTTGGACCTGAATTTAACCCATTCAAATCTCATTCACTTAGACAGTTAAAAGCTCATTGTCCTCTGTAGTGAACCATCGTTGGTTCCCACCAGGTAGTACTGAGCCAGGGTCTGGCCAGTACTATGAGTCTGTATATATGTTGCTGTTGGGGTTAGGGTTGGGTTGTTCTACATGTTACTGTTGGGGTTAGGGTTGGGCTGTTCTACCTGTACTATAGTTATTATGGTACATCCCAGTTGGGCTCCGCCTCCTGGGAGAGGTATAAAGGTCACTGCTCTGTCTGGGACCCCTCAGTCTGGGATCGTGTATTATATCGCGCATCATCCTCATTGGACACAACTATACCCTTTACACCGCAAACTACTCTCACCGTCTCCCGGGCTCGAAAAGAAGCAGTAACTCCAGGAAACATGGAAAATGTGCAGGCCTGAGGTGAGAGTGAAACATCGAGGTCCCCAGGCCCCCCACCCCAGCTTACTCCTTGCAAATGTCCAATCTCTGGAAAACAAGCTCGATTAACTTAAAGCCAGGCTAATCTTTCAAAGAAAACTGAAGGACTGCTGTGTGCTCTGTTTCACGGAGACGTGGCTCATTCCTGCTTCACCAGACTGTGCCCCTACAACCAAAGGGCTTCTCAATCCATCGAATGGACCGTACCGCAGCCTCAGGCAAGGCGAGGGAAGGTGGGTTCTGCTTCCTCATCAACACCTTGTGGTGCCGTGACTTGGCAACACTGGCGAGTTTCTGCTCCCCGGACCCAGAATACCTGATGCTAAAATGCCGCTCCTCCTACCTTCTGCGGGAGTTCACGTCTGTTATCCTGACGGCAGTTTACATCCCACCCCACGCAGATGTGAAAATCGCACTGGACGAAGTACACAGCACTACAAATTGCCTTGAGACAAAACATCCCAAGGTCTTGTTCATCATGGCCGGGGACTTCAATCAGGCCAAGCTCAAAAGTTACCAGCAACACATCTCCTTTTCCACCAGAGGCTCAAACATTCTTGATCACTGCTACACAAATATCAAACATGCCTACCGCTCTAGCGCCAGCCCACACTTTGGCATATTAGATCACAAAGCTGTGCTCCTGCTCCAGCTTACAAGCAAAAACTGAAGCCGGAGAATCCACCATAGAAAGTCATGCAATGTTGGTCTGAGGAATCGGGTAATCTCCTACGGGACTGCTTAGAGTCAGTGTACTGGTCAGTATTTAAAAACTCTGTGACTAGCCTGAACGAGTACACCACTACAGTAACTGATTTCATTAGTGAGTGTGTAGAAGACCATGTGCCAAAAGCAAATCCACGTGTTTCCCAACTGGAAACCATGGATGAATAGGGATATCCACTGCTTGCTGAAGTCTAGGTCTGAGGTGTTCAAGCCAGGTGACCCTGACCTATACAAGAAAGCCAGATATGATCTAAGGAGATCCATCAAAAATGCCAAAAGACAGTAGCGGTCCAAGCCAGAGCCACACAGACCCCTGCTGATTATGCAAGGTCTGCAAGACATAACAGGCTACAAGATGAAGGCATGTAAAATCGCCGGCACCAACACACCCCTCCCTGATGAGCGCAGTGCATTCTACACGCTTTTTGAGCAAGAGGTCAGCGAAAGCATGACCTCCACCCTGGAAGCCTTGGATGAACCTGTATCTGAGGTCACCATTGCAGATGTCAGCGCAGCTTTCTTGAAGGTCAACCCACAGAAAGCGACTGGCCCAGATGGGGTACCCAGACAAGCACTCAGATCCTGCATGGATCAGCTGGCGGGGGTATTCACAGACATCTTCAACCTCTCTTTACAACAATCTGAGGTCCCTATCTGCTTCAAGAAGATGACCATCATCCCAGTACCAAAGAAAGGCCAAGCAGAGTGCCTTAATGACTATCGGCCGGTGGCTCTGACATCCATCATTATGAAGTGCTTCAAAAGGCTAGTCATGGCACAAATCAATTCCAGCTTCCCGGACTGCCTGGATCCACTACAGTTTGCCTACCACTGCAACAGGTCCACAGCAGACGCCATCTCCCTGGCCCTGCACTCAACCCTGGAACACCTAGATAACAAACACACCTATGTCAGACTCCTCTTTATTGACTGCAGCTGAGCCTTCAACACCGTTATGCCTATAAAACTCCTCTCCAAACTCCATGGCCTGGGCTTCGGCTCCTCCCTCTGCGACTGGATCCTGAACTTCCTAACCCACAGACCACTCTATCAGTAAGGACGGGCAACAACACCTCCTTCACGATCATCCTCAACACCCCATAAGGTTGTGTTCTCAGCCTCCTACTATACTCCTTGTACATCTATCATTGTGTGGCCAAATTCCGCTCCAACTCGATTTTCAGGTTTGCTGATGACACCACTGTGGTGGGTCAGATCTCAAACAATGATGAGACAGAGTATAGGAATGAGAGAGAGAATCTGGTGAACTGGTGCGGCAACAATAATCTCTCCCTCAGTGTCAATAAAACAAAGGAGATTGTCATCGACTTCAGGAAGTGTAAAGGAGAACATGCCCCTGTCTACATCAATGGGGATGAAGTAGAAATGATCGAGAGCTTCAAGTTTTTAGGTGTCCAGATCACCAACAACCTATTCTGGTCCCCCCATGCCGACACTATAGGTAAGAAAGCTCACCAACGCCTCTACTTTCTCAGAATACTAAGGAAATTTGGCATGTCAGCTACGACTCTCACCAACTTTGACGGATGCACCATAGAAAGCATTCTTTCTTGTTGTATCACAGCTTGATATGGCTCCTGCTCTGCCCAAGACCGCAAGAAACTACAAAAGGTCATGAATGTAGCCCAATTCATCATGTAAACCAGCCTCCCATCCATTGACTCTGTCTACACTTCCCGCTGCCTCGGCAAAGCAACCGGCATAATTAAGGACCCCACGGACCCTGGACATTCTCTCTTCCACCTTCTTCTGTTGGGAAAAGATACAAAGATCTGAGGTCACGTACCAACCGACTCAAGAAAACCTTCTTCCCTGCTGCTGCCAGGCTTTTGAATGGACCTACCTTGCATTAAGTTGATCTTTCTCTGCACCCTAGCTATGACTGTAATACTACATTCTACACTCTCTCTTTTCCTTCTCTATGAATGGTACGCTTTGTCTGTATAGCACGCAAGAAACAATACTTTTCACTAAGCAGGAGACACCACTACCCCCCCCCCCTCCGGACCAGCTCCCTGATGGCCAGGCCTGATTGCTGGCCGTCCTCCCTCTGTCACCGCCGAGTGCAGAATGGTAGCGGGACCCCTCACCCCCACAGAGGCTCTACCCCATTAGGCCACTGCCCCATTTGGATACGCCTCCTTGGCACTGCCAATGCCTAGTTCCAGGGGGCCAGGGCTGGCACTGTCGAGCTGGCAATGCCCAGATGGCACCCCCCCCCTTACCTCCCAATCTCCTGGGGGACCTCAAATGCTTCCCCTTCACTCCAGCAGGGTCGGGCTGCCAGCCCCCCTGCAAGTGGAGAGCTATTGTTAAATCCCGTTGGAATGAAACACTCCTGGCTGGGCGGGGGGGGGGGGGTGCTAGCGGGCCTGGAGACATCAGTCCTGGACCCGCTAATCAGATGTAAAATATATTTAAATCAGTATTTGAATAAATTATACAACTCCGCGCTGATTTCTGCGGCAGAGCTGATGGCGCCAGAAATCCGGTGGCCAGAGACTCGTGCTGCCCAGTGGGAAGCCCACTAAATGGCCTCCGCTTGATTCTGCCAGCCCGCTGCACTGCTAAAGCAGCACAGCAGCCTGGGAGAATCGCCCCTCCATATGTATATTTCCATCTACTTTTAAATAATTGGTAGAGATTTTAATTTGAATAATCCCAAGTACAACATTCTAGTTTATGATGTACAGAGATGGGTACTTTGTAAGAAAAGGCGATACTGTGCATTTAATGAAATTACTGTTTCCACACAATGCAATTTAAGTTGCTTAAGCCTTTGACCAGACTCTGAGATCTCAGAACTCCTAATAATCAAATTTGCTGGCTGCCTCATTGTTCAATCAGCTGAAAGATTGCCCTGCGGTTCAGCATTTAAATTCCAGGGGTGTAATCTTAAAACTGGAGCTCAATTATTCAGCGGCGATGTCAGGAAACATGGAAAGGGTAGGAAAACTCTGGAATACTGTCTCCTAAAAACCTGCTGAGGATAGGTCAATCAAAACTTTCAAAATTGAGATTGCTGGACTTTTGTTAGTCAAGGGGATGAAGGGCTATAGAACCAAGGGCTGCGATTCTCCCAAAAGCGCTGAATTGGCGGGAAAACTGTTTTCCCGACTGTTTTCTCAGTTCAGCTCCTCACCTGAATCTCCACACTCTGTGAACTGCAGAGGTCCCAGTCGTGAATATCATTAAAAACCTGGGGGGGACGGGGCCTATTCATGCCGGAGTCTGACAGTTCTAGAACTCTGCGCATGCGCAGTGATCCCGATCTGTCAGTCTCCCCGTTTGCTGGCCTGCTCGATTGCTGGCTAGCCCGGTACCCCCGCAGTGCTGCCCTTCCAGCCCCCCCACCCCCCCCACGGCCCAATCACAGCCCCCACAACAATTCCTGGGCCAGCCTTGACCCCCTCCCCTCCTTCTGGAGCGCCCCGATGCACAGCCCAACCCCCCCCAGCAGTGGTGATCCCCCCCAACCCTGGTAGGCCCCGCCCCCCGCTGACCTCCCCCAGGGTCAGACACCTCCCAGAGGCAGCCCCTCCCCCCCCCGGCCCCAGCAGACCATCTCCCCCCCAGTCTGCCCAAATCACTGCCCTCCCTCCATTCAGACCGATCCTGTCTGCATAGTGGCAGCAGGACCCCCCCACCCCCACCGATCACCCCTAGGCCCTGCCCACAATAGGCCCCGCCCCTTGGCACTGCCCAATGCCTGGTGGGCAGTGCCAAGGTGCCCCCAGGCATGGGCACTTTGCCCCTTGGGCAGTGCCAGGGACACAGGCTGGCACTTCCATGGTGCCCATGTCCAGGGGGCACCACCTTCCGCCACCCGACCCCCTGGGTGGGCCCCGATTGCCCCCCCTTCATTCCGGCGGGGCTCCCGCTAGTTCCCCGAACGTGGGGTGCTAGTGTAAACCCCGCTGGAATGAAGTACCCCTGGTGGGGTGGGAGATTCAATTGGGACCCGAAAGTTCCCGATAATTAGATTTAAAACATATTTAAAATACATTTATAAAAGATTCAAATTACTTACCTGCCTTCCTGCCGGTTTCCAGCGTGGTCTGACCGGCGACTGTTCGCCGGCTCTGGGAGATGCGCATGCATTCCCAACACATGCGCAAAACCCGGTACAAGGCCGGCGATGCGCATCTCCCACCGCGACCCACCAGAAAAGTTGCGGGTCGCGATGGGAGAATCGCGGCCTAGGTGTGTAGTTGGGAATTGAGATACAGATCAACCATGATCATCATGGGCGGCACGGGGACACAGTGGTTAGAACTACTGCCTCACAGCACCAGGGACCCGGGTTAAATTCCCGACTTGGGCAACTGTCTGTGTGGAGTTTGCACATTCCTCCCGTGTCTGCATGGGTTTCCTCCCACAGTCTAAAGATGTGTGGGTTAGGTGGACTGGCCATGCTAAATTGTCTCTTAGTGTCAGGGGACTAGCTAGGGTAAATACATGGGATTATGGGGATAGGGTCTGGGTGGGGTTGTGGTTGGCGCAGGCTCGATGGGCCAAATGGCCTCCTTCTGCACTGTAGGATTCTATGGTTCTATGGATTATTTGAATGATGGAATTGGTTTGAGGGGCGAATTGATCTACTCCTATTCCATATAGGAACACATATAGGGAACATTCTGGAGGAACATATGTTCCTACTTACATTTCTATTGAAAGGTTATATGGGATTGAGTCATCCCCATCAGTAAAGATGGTAAATATTACCTACCACTGATGTCAGGAGACATTTTTTGACTTTCCAGGTATAGACACTTTTTAGAATATCCTGGAGGATTTTGAAAATCTCCTGCAGAATCTTATTTGACCCTGGATCTCAGAGAATTTTCTAAATGTAATCATGTCTATGGTATTTTGGTGGAGAGATTTACTTTTGTACATCTCCCTTGGGAGAGTATTTTATAACAATTTTCATTTTTGGAGAGGCTGCTATTCAGCTGCTGTCAATATAATTTTCTTGGTAATCAACTTAAGACTGCCCATGTCTGCGTCTGAGAAGAAATGCTTTATACGTCAGCTTCATCCAATTATTATTAAATTGATTCCCTTAAGTGCCTCCATTCTATGCCAAGAAACTTCATCAGCTTTCTGCAAAATGCACTTTGAATCAAAGTTACATCTGGCACAAGATGGATTGATTTTCAAAGCGGATAGAATACCAAACACTGGCCACCGTAGGCAGTGTTCAGCACTGAAGATGCCTGAGAAATCCTGTGTAGGACATTATGAGTAATGTGAGCACTCGCTCATTCCATCATGGCTAAAATGAATACTCCAGTCAAAATATCTCCGCTCGAAGGCACTGCACTGGTGCTGTGCATGGCTGCACCATGTGCTGTATCACAGAGTGCCTCTCACGTAGCGAGCTACTAATTTGAGTTTGAGCTGAAAAGTAAACCAGAGGAGGTCAGGCCCTTCCTCACAAGAAAAGAAGAAATTCAAAGAATGGGCCATTGTGCATCATTATGCTCACCTCCCCGTTGTGTGGGTTAAATAGCAGGAGCAGCAGAGGTTATCAATTGCCCTTTACCTAAGGAGTAGTGCAAGGTGATAAGATAATTAACAAGAGTTGTTCAAAATTATGTATTGTAGCATTCTGTGCATATGCAAGACTGTTCCTCATTAGTATCTATTAGATTAAAATTAATCACAGAACTCGTTCTGCTCTGCTTGAGGGGATAAAATATGATCAGGGACAAATTTTGCTTCTGTTCTTACAAGTTCAACAGATAGCACATAACCACATTGAGCTAGCATAAGGGCTATAACACTATCATCAATGTGCATTGAATAAATGTATAAAATATATACAAAGTAGTGAATAAATCAATAAAGGACTGCAAAACATAATTCATATAGAGCAAACATACACAATGAAACAGTTCTTACTTGAGTTTATTTGTGAATGTATATTTAAGATGATTAGAATGGACCATAATTTGCAGTTAAATGGTGGTGAGGTTAGTGGCCATTAGAATAGAATAGAATTCCTACAGTGCAGAAGGAGGCCATCCGGCCCATTGAGTCTGCACCAACTTCCAAAAGAGCATTTTGCCCAGGCCCACACCACTGCCCTATCCCTGCAACCCTGCGCATTTACCATGGCTAGGCCACCTAACCTGCATATCTTTGAACATTAAGGAGCAATTTAGCGTGGTGAATGCACCTAACCAGCATGTCTTCGGAGTGTAGGAGCAAACCGGATCCGGCACCCAGAGGAAGCCCATGCAGACAGGGGGAGAACATGTAAACTCCACACTGTCACCCAAGGCTGGAAACAAACTCGGGTCCCTGGCGCTGTGAAGCAGCAGTGCTGACCACTGTCACTGTGTCCCACCGTGCTGCCCGCCAGTGCAAATGCTACAGCGAATTCAGATGAAGGCAGAAACACATTAAATGCAGAAATCCAAATATTGCGATCCAGTCCATCATTAGCTTTGCAAAATCAGATTTCACTGCCTGTCTCTCCATTGATTGGTGGAATTATTGTATTTGTGCAGTAGATACTATTGAAACCCACTGCAGTAAATTATGTCTTGGCCACTTCAGTCGAAGTGCTCTTTTAACATGATGAGTTAATCACTGTACCATCAATCTCACTGGCATGGAAAATGAACTGAGAAGTCTCATTCCTTCAGATTTTAACTGTTGTTAGATATTTTTTAAATGTTAATTTTTTTAAACTTTTCCTTTCCGTCCCTTTACTTTTCTCTCTCTCTTAATCCAATCTTTCTTTCCTCTTTCCATTACCTGATTTGGTGTTGAACTCATCCTCTCCAATTTATGCTCCCTTTTCATTCTTGCATTATTTTTTCCCAATCTTTCAATCTGATTGGTTCAGGAAATACTCCTCTGATGTTCACTCAGGTTCCAGATGGGTCTATTCCCTCATTGCAAAAGTTTGCAATTTCAGCAATGGTTATGCAAAAATGTATAAACCTAATTGTGTAAGGGCCAGCAGCAGATGTCCTGATACAGCAAATTACATACACCCTGATGCTTAAATTTTAAATACCCTGATACTTAAATGTTCTTAGTAATCAAGTTAAGACTGCCTGTGTCTGTGCGTGTGGAGAAGTGCTTTAAAATTAATCTCTTTTATTAAGATTTAAATTCATTGCCAAAAAAAACTCAACGGGAGATGAGAGGTTTTTTAACACAGCGCATTATAATGACCTGGAATGCACCATGTAAAAAGATAGCAGAGGATTATTCAATGACAATTTTCCAAAGGTAATTGGATGCAGTATATACTTGAAAAGGAGAAATTGTCCAGACTGAGGAAAGGGCAGGGAATAGGACCTCAATGAGCAGATGTAGACATGAAGGGCCAAATGGCCTCCTTCTTTCAAGTATTATTCTGTATATGGAGAAGAATTTAGTCTTTAATAAATTGTTAAATAGTGTAAGTTGTTAAACTTTATGTATTTAATAAATGTTAGCTCAAGTAGCACAGCATATAATAGACTACAATCACACATTTGAATCAAAAAAGACAGTAGTTTTTTTCATAATTAAGCAGCATACATAGATAAAATATTCACCCATCACTTGACTCCAGTTTCCAAGTAAACAAATTGTAATACTTCAGGGTATCATTGTCTGTTCCATGAATTTTGTGCATGCATAAATGCAATGTCTACCACAAATCATTTAGTCTATTGACCTGACGTATCCCAAGACTAATTCTGTGAATTTTTACTTGTATCATATTTAGTTTTAATTGCTCCCCCAAATGTCACAATTTGAATAAAAGGTTCCAGAGGCTGTGAAAAATTCACTCTGAGGGCAGGTGTGGGCAATATTGGATCACTTTGACCGAGGTAATGGGCAGAAATATTCTCTCAGTTTCGGTATCTGATCTCAAGAAAGGAGTTCTCAGTTCCTTGGGATCAATATGTAAAAGAATACTCAGAAGGACACTTTAGACAAGGCCATTTATTCTGAAGGATTCTGATGAACAAATCTAGCATCATCAGAAGTGGAGCTTGAAGTGTAAGGAGTAAGTTCCATGAATGATATATTAAATAAATCATACAAATAACTGAATATATCATATATAAGATATTAGTTAAGATATATGCAAATAGGCTAATAAAAGACCATTAGCTCCATCAAACCTGCCCCATCCAGACATTATACAATCACATAGACCACTGATCCACCACCTAGCCATACAATTCCCTGGCAGATTCAAATGAAACATAAAAAAATAACAATTTATGACTATCAGTGATATGTAAAGTGATTCACATACGGCATACATATCAGCCTTTACAACACAGCATGAGGCATGATGGCTAATGTATTTCATTTCAACTTTCAGAATTTTGGGGGGGCTAATGTTTAAAGTCATTACGTTCATTGACTGTAATGTTGACACTAACGGTTTCTCCACTGTGCAAAATATATACCAGCACCCGAAGTGAATAGTTAAATTATCATTTAAATGTTCTTCTGGGAAATGTTCACACTACTGCTGCTCTGCTTCTTGTATACAGGGAGGCTCTTAGACACAATAATGACAGTGAGAGCTCAAAATATCCCAATAATATATAATCATTTTTCTACAGGAGCGGAAAACAACACAATACTTCTGCAGAATCCCCCTCAGTGCCTTTTTTGACAAGTGAGTTCTGAGAATTCCAAAGGATTGTCTCTGAGTTCACATTATCGCTATTGTAAGACCTTTATCTCACTGAAAATATTCCAATATTACAGTAGCAATTGCTGTGATTCACTCATCTTTATCTAAATCTCTAATCTTGTCAATTTCCCCCTTCACTTAACTGAGGTTGCTTAGTCCCTGACACTCTCAATACATAGTCAGGAATAATGATCATTAGACAGTGGAGCTGACAATGAGGTGCTCAGTGACAGAGGTACAGTTTGTTAGATGAGGTGGGGGTCTGTTGAGAATCTAAAGTGGACAGTACTCCAAGTGTTGTCGGTATGTACAAACTGTGCTCACACTGCTTCACCACTTCTTGCAGGAACTCCTATCCCTTGGTTCACGTGAATTGTGTCTTTTTGTACAAACTATTTCTTTATCATAAACCTGAATTTCTCTAAGGACAACTCTTGGCATCCAGAACTCACTGTCCGTGGCTCTCTCTGGTGTGCACTGCACTGCACGCTCTCTAGATATTTAAAATTGATTGCCTCATATTCTAGGGAAAGGTCAATTTGAAAGTACATTCAGTACCAAACGCCATTATCGCAGGGTCATGTTATCAGTCCCATTGAGGCCTATTCAGCTAAGTCCAATTCGGTCCTTAACAGACAACCACAGATGCACATTTTCCGCAGTAGTCAATGGAATACAGTCAAGGGCAACAACCCTGGTGATTTTTTGCTTCCAAACTCAGGAATGCCAAGCTAAATTATAGCACCTCTGTGATTAATTAGTTCCACAACACCAGGTTAAAGTCCAACAGGTTTATTTGGTAGCACAAGCCACAAGCTTTCGGAGCACAAACTTGTGGCTTGTGCTACCAAATAAACCTGTTGGACTTTAACCTGGTGTTGTGAGACTTCTTACTGTGCCCACCCCAGTCCAACGCCGGCATCTCCACATCATTAATTAGTTCAGCAGCAGAATGAGATCTGAACCTGGGTCCTTTCTGGTCTGTATCGCTGAGGTGCTCATAAACAGCTTCTCTGAGTCTTTAGAGAAGCCAGTTAATTAATGTTGATTTCCATTTTGCTTGACGTGTATATCTCTGTTTTTATCTTTTGAGAATGATGAAGAAGTATCTGGAAAACTGCTAATTTATGAACAAATATTTATCTTCGCTGCCTGGATGGTAATCTGCAACAGTGTATCACCTGACTTTTATAGAATCTGCCTTATTTTCATTCCAAGTTCCACAAGGGTGTCAGTGATTACCTTACCAGATTACCCAGACAAAAATCTACCTCTGCAAGAGGAGATACACATTTTCATTTTTAAGTGTGTCCTATGCATTAACACAGTGAAACAACAGCAAAGTAACTGTATAAATGTTGGCAAGTATTGTCAAAACTAAAATAAATTCTTTTCTAAATGTCTTCCAAATGATCATAACTACATAATAGGGATATGTTCGGCACAACTTGTGGGGCCGAAGGGCCTGTTTTTGTGCTGTAGTTTTTCTATGTTTCTATGTTTCTAATATCTGAGAGTGGGAGCGGGCAATGACTAAATAGTTAAATAAGCCATGCCAGAAACAAGTCAATAACTGTTGACTGTGAGGGGTTTGTAAGCTTCATGTTCCCTAGTATTACAAAGTGAAATATTTCTCTGGATTCGACTGCTCCCAGATCAGTTAGTACCTGGATGCTACAAATTAGTTCAGTTCAGTCATATTGAAATTTAATTACGGCCAACCTTTTTTGAAATACAGATATCAGACAGGCTCACTTTAATCTATTTCTATCATTGTGAATTTTTAAGAAATTAAGGCACTCGTACCTTTCATGATGTTCCCATTATTATTACAGTTCAAAATATACTGCATGCATTTCCTCCAGGCATAAGGTACCAGCAGCAATGAGAAACATAATTATGCTTTTTAATACGAGTAATTATTGATCCCAATAATCATCACTGGTGTAATATGACTGTTTAATCATCAAAAATCAGAGTGCAATCACTGACCAAGTATCACAATTTAACTCATTCAAAGCTGTTATTGTTTCAGACTCTCTCAGCTGGTGAAACATTATCAAATTTATGTATTTGAAATAATCAGTAGGTACATGAATAGATGAAGAGGAAAGGTATAATTGGTGACTGCATTTAGCGGCACAGTGTTCGGGAATTAGCCAGCTTGAGATCTTGTAGCTTTTAGATGATGAATTTATAGAGTGGGTGCGGCCATAGGAAAGGCACAATGACACTGATGTTATATTTTTCACTGTGCTACTTCAAAGTGTCAAATGACCCAACATCATTTTCCTGCTATCACTTCTCTGATTCAAATGTTGTTTAAAAAGAAAACTCCCTAAACACATCAGTAAAAGTAAATACTGAAATAAACGTTAGTATTTTCAAACATTAGAAAAATAAAAACTCAGCTCTTTGTCACTAGTTCATTCAGTCCCACTATCTGCAATCCAAAATAGCACAAATCTGCTCAATCACTGCAGGTAGTGCCTCTAATTGTAGAACAAGAGGCATCTCTCCCATGTCTTGTTTTAAAAGCTACTTAAAGAAAAAATAAATAATAAATTAAAAATCACTTATTTGTTTGATGGGCGGCACAGTGGTTAGCACTGCTGCCTCACAGCACCAGGGACCTGGGTTCAATTTCAGCCTCGTTGTATGGAATGTGCACGTTCTCCCCACATTGGCGTGGGTTTCCTCCGGGTGCTCTGATTTCCTCCCACAGTCCAAAGATGTGCGGGTTAGGTTGATTGGCCATGATAAATTGCCCCTTGTCAGGGGTAAATGCATGGGGTTATGGGGATAGGGCCTGGGTGGGATTGTTGTCAGTGCAGGCTCAATGGGCTGAATGGCCTCCTTCTGCACTGTAGGGATTCTATGATTATAAAATAAAGGTAAGTCACCATAGTCCCAGATGACCATAGGCTGCTCTCTGCTTTGAGGGGGAGAGCTGACTGGTGGCGATTTAACCTGAGAATCACCACAGCTCAGCTGAGGGGGCAATGTTGAGAAGACGGGGCCTTCATGAATAACTTCAACGAATACGGGAATTGAACCAACACTGTTGGCATCACTCTGCATCATTAACCAGCTGTCCAGCCTTGAGCTAAACCAGCCCCATGGCTCAGTGGCATTACATCCATTTAGAAATGTATAAATCTAATTGTGGATAAGACATTGGTAATTCTGTCCCATGTACTGAACTCAATCCAGATCTTCACATTCAAATGTACGCTAACAGTAAAATATCGGTGATGACAATCTGTTGCCAGCATTCCCTCATAAATATGAAAGACATGCTGGGTTACAATGACCTTTTGCATCAATTATTTTGCCAGGAACTCAATATTTTCAGGAAACAAAAATTGACAGCTCTCAATAAATGGAGCACATTGTACGTCAATCATTAAGATGCAGTTTCCACATATACTGTAATTATCATGTGAATGTTTACTGTTAATGACCACTGGTAAAACAATCTCCCCAGCAGAATAAAGTAATGGTGACCAAGCAAATAAATCAAATTTCATGCATGGTCTTGTCTAGGGTAGTCCTGAATCAGTATTGCACTGGGGTGTAAGGTCCAGGTTAATGCTTAAGACTGAAGTGGAATTTGAACTTTTAATTTTCTAATTCGGAGAAAAAAAAATCAACTTAGACAAGACATGAGGTAATATGCAAGTGAACACCCGTAACATGGTACAAGTAGCACATATCCAGCTTATGATTTATCTGCTCTGTCTACACAAAAGGCTGTTAATATCACCTGAAACTACTTATCCTTATATTGGAAAATTACGACACTCTTTGCCTAAGGGCGGTACGGTGACTATGGTTAGCACTGCTGCCTCAAAGCGCCAGGGACCCGGGTTCAATTCCGGCTTCGGGTAATTGCACGCCGTTTGCACATTCTCCCCATGTCTGCGTGGGTTTCCTCCGGGTGCTCCAGTTTCCTCCCACAGTCCAAAGATGTGCAGGTTAGGTTGATTGGCCATGCTAAATTGCCCCTTACTGTCAGGGGGACTAGCAGGGTAAATACATGGAGTTATAAGTTGTCAGTGCAGGCTCGATGGGCCCAATGGCCTCTTCCTGCACCGTAGGGATTCTATGATGTGAAGGCTCTGCAGCGAGTTGCCTTTCCCATTAGCCAGTGCTATGTTGTACCTGTAATTAGGAGATCTGCAATATTTCCTCCCACCTTCTCCAGAACCATCACTAACAATAACAGGTGTCCTGTGTAACAATAACAGGTGTCCTGTCCAAAACTGAAATCCCTGAATAAGTACACACATTAACTTAAATGAGATCGCACAGTAGCCCTGCTAGAATGAGGCACTCGAGCCTCTCCCGTGTCCACCAAGCACAAAAGATTTCTCGCGAACGAGAAACAGAATATAGCTGCACTCCGGGCAGAGCTGGGGATATACAGATGCAACCCGGTGAAAGCCATGCCGCATTTGGTTTAGCCAATGTGGGCTTGATTAGACAGTGGGTTATTTTTACAATAGGGATCAGTGTGTGAAGTTCGCTGCTTTTTGGTGTGGAAACTGTTTGGGAAACCTGGCGAAGAGGAATGAAACTCCGTTCAGGGCTTTGTGTCAAGGGTTAAATTACTTTTGGATAGCGAGACTGAATGAATCGAAGTGATGGTTCCTTTAAGATGTTGTGCTGTCCTGACTGTGGTCAACCCCAGCGTCTATTTCCGTACAGTTAATCCACTGAGAATCATGTCCCTGTGTATCGGAGAGGTGGATAATCTGCAGGCGGCTGGTGTATCCCAGGCTCGAGTGAAATCGCACCCTTCAGTTTGCAGCCTGAAACAACAGAGGAGGCAGCGAGTGCCTGGCTGAGACCAGTCTGCCTTTGCAGCTCCCGGCTTAGAGGGAGATTCGGGCGAGGCAAACTTCGGGTGGTTCTACCTTCGCAGGGAGGCGCCGAGAGCAGAAATGACATTATAACAGGTGTCGCATAGGGGTGGAGCGCCGCTGGGAATTCCAAGTACGGTACATTTCCCCTCCCGTTCAAACCCCCACACCTGCCCCACCAGCCTCAGCTACCCAGATCCTTCCTGGCCACAAGTATTGCTCACAGATTAATGGTGTCTGAATCCCAAAACTGCATCTCATCCCCAGGGCGCTGTGGCTTTTCAGAGAGGAAACATGAAACAGCCGGGTTAGCCTGACAGGACAGACACTGCAGCAGCAATCTGCAAGAACAGCCCCGATTCTGTCTATCCTTTAATCTCACTGCACTGTTTAAATAAAAAAAATACACCCACCCAATAAACACCTACATGCAACAGACACACAGAAAGCAACGATCTTGCATTCTTAGCCAACAATGAAACATAAATCCATCCGCAATAGAAATCATATACAGAGGCCGTTCCCATCTGAACGAGCACCTTAAACATTTCCACATTAAAGGTTACGGACAAGTAAGCTGCCTTTTTCTCCCCATTCACTCTGCAGCCCCAATCCATTGGCTGGTGTCACTCACCTCGGGTGGACATGGCTGGGCAGACCTGTTCCTGTCGGAAGGGCAAACGCCTCACACACACACACACAGCTAGCAGGTAAGAGAGACCGAGAGAGGATTAGAGCACCGCTGAGTGGTTTATGCCGGGGCTGGTACTCGGGGCGCCGCTGCGTGACCGGAACGTAAGGTACGTGGGCTGAGAAAATAACAAGTGCAGAGGAGCGAATCCCCCTTCCAGACAGAGGCGGATAGCACCGGGTGAGATGGGCACCTCCTTTCACACAGCATCGCGTGCATCACGCAGCAACAGCTAATGTTGTACAGTCACCACACATAGTCATCCTGTTCATGTCAATCAGTGCAACCACTATTGTGTTTTGACACTGCATTCTGACCATGCAATATTATGGCTCCATTATTACTGCCCGGAATGCTGCAGTATTTATTTTTCATGCAGTCTATCGATTCGTGCTGAATATAATCTGCTGGCGCGAAATGCCCCACAGGGGGCTTCCAACAAGAGGTCACAGGTATAGGTTGAAAGGTGGTAGATTTAAAACTGAGATGAGGAGGAACTACTCCTCGCAGAGGGTGGTGAATTTGTGGAACTCGCTGCCTCACAGCGCGGTGGAGTCCTGAATCGCTGAATGGTTTCAAGAAGGAGATAGATATATTTCTGATAGGAAAAAGGGATAAGTGGATATGGGGAAAAGGTGGGAAGGTGTATCTAAGACCAGGGAGAGGTCAGCCATGATCTGTTTGAATGGCGGAGCAGACTCGAAGGGCTAAATTTTCCCTACTTCTGCTCCTAATTCGTATGTTCCAATAATAGAATCTATTTGGCTGGAGCTAAGGAACAAAAAAGGTGCATTGCATTGTTCAGTGGGCCACCAACTGGTGAGAACAATGTAGAGCAACAAATTTGCAAGAAAATTGGAGAGAGCTGCAAAAATATAGAATAGTTTGAATGGGGGAGTTAATTATCTGAAAACTGATTGGGACAATAATAGTGTAAAGGACAGAGAGGGGCAAGAGTGTGTTCAGGAGAATTTTCTACAGCAAAAATTTCCAGTCCAACTGAAAGGAGGCACTGCTGGACCTGGGCCAAGTGGGTTAAGTGTCAGGAGAGAAACATGTAGGAAACAGTGATCATTGTATCATAAGGTTTCAATTGGCTATAGGAAAAGACAAAGAACAGTCCAGAGTAAGAATAATTAATTGTGAGAAAGTCAACTTCCGAGGACCAATAATGCATCTGGTCCTGATAAATTGGAATCAAAAATTATCAGGTAATATGATAACAATACTGAACAAGCTGCCTTTAAAGAGATGGTTCAAGTATAGTCGAGGTTTTTTCCCACAAAAGGGAAAGGAAGGCTAATTAAATCTAAAGCTCCCTGGATGACAAAAGAGATATAGATTAAGATGAAGTAGAAGTGTGCCTATGACAACTGTAAGGTAGATAATGTAAATAAGAACTCAGCCAAATATAGGAGGTGCAGGGAGGAATTGAAAAAGCACATAAGAGAAGCAAAGGGAGAGTATGAGAAGAGACTGGCAGGTAACATAACGGAATCCAAAAGATTTTTATGGACATATAAATAGTAAAAGAGTAAGAAGAGGAGGTATGGGCGTGATTAGGAACCAAAAAGAGGATTCATGTGTGGAGGTAGGGGGTATAGCTAATATGTTAAATTAATATTTTGTATTTGTCTTTATCAAGAAGATGTTGTCCAAGTATTGGTGAAAGATAATGTAGTTGAGATACTTGAAGAGTTTAAAATTGTTAACGAGGAGGTTTTACATTGTTTGTCTGTCCGTAAAGGTGGTAAAATACCAGGACTAGATGTATCCAAGAATGCCAAAGAAAATTAGGGTGGAAATTGCAGAGACACTGAGCATTTCCCTTAATCTCAGGGGCCTGCAGAGTTGCAAATGTTGCACCCTTGCTCAGAAAAGTGTGTAAAGATAAGCCTAGCAATTAAAGCCAGTCAGTTTAACCTCAGTGCTGGGAAATTTTTAAAAATAATAATTTGGGATAAACTAATAATCACTTGGGCAAAAATTAAGGAGAACCAGCATGGATCTGTTAAGGGAAAATCATGTTTAACTGACTTGTTGGATTATTTGATTAGATAACAGAGAGGGTTGACGAGGGTAATGTTGTGGATGTGATTCACATGGACTTCCAAAAGGCATTTGATAAAGTGCTGCACAATAGATCTTTGAGCAAAGTTACAGCTCATGAAATAAAAGGGACAGTAGCAACATGGATACAAAATAAGCTGAGTTACAGGAAACAAAGATGAGTGGTGAACGGTTGTTTTTCGGACCGGAGGGGGTTTATAGTGGAGTTGGCTGGGGATTGGTGTTAGGCCCCTTGCTCTTCTTGATATATATTAATAATCCAGACCTTGGTATATAGGGCACAATTTTGAAATTTGCAAATGACATGAAGCTTGGAAGCATTGTGAGCCATGAGGAGGATAGTGTTGACTTTTCAAAAGGACATAGGCAGGTTGGTGGAATGGGTAGAAGAAGAAATTGAATTCAGAGATGTTGAAGTGATTCATTTTGGTTGGAAGAACATGGAGCGATAATGGGCTGTAATTTATGGGCTCCCCAACATCAGAGCTGGGGGCAATTGGGGGGGGTTTGGGGGAGGGGGTACCCAGGAATAAGGAACTTCAATTATGTAGAAAGATTGGAGAAGTTGGGACTGTTGTCCTTGGAGAAGAACAAAGAACAAAGAACAGTACAGCACAGGAAACAGGCCCTTCGGCCCTCCAAGCCTGTGCCGCTCCTTGGTCCAACTAGACCAATCGTTTGTATCCCTCCATTCCCAGGCTGCTCATGTGACTATCCAGGTAAGTCTTAAACGATGTCAGCGTGTCTGCCTCCACCACCCTACTTGACAGCGCATTCCAGGCCCCCACCACCCTCTGTGTAAAAAACATCCCTCTAATATCTGAGTTATACTTCGCCCCTCTCACCTTGAGCCCGTGACCCCTCGTGAACGTCACTTCTGATCTGGGAAAAAGCTTCCCACCGTTCACCCTATCTATCCCCTTCATAATCTTGTACACCTCTATTAGATCTCCCCTCATTCTCCGTCTTTCCAGGGAGAACAACCCCAGTTTACCCAATCTCTCCTCATAGCTAAGACCCTCCATACCAGGCAACATCCTGGTAAACCTTCTCTGCACTCTCTCTAACGCCTCCACGTCCTTCTGGTAGTGCGGCGACCAGAACTGGACACAGTATTCCAAATGTGGCCTAACCAGCGTTCTATATACTCTATACCCCGTCCTATAAAGGCAAGCATACCATATGCCTTCTTCACCACCATCTCCACCTGTGTTGCCACCTTCAAGGATTTGTGGACTTGCACACCTAGGTCCCTCTGTGTTTCTATACTCCTGATGACTCTGCCATTTATTGTATAACTCCTCCCTACATTATTTCTTCCAAAATGCATCACTTCGCATTTATCCGGATTAAACTCCATCTGCCACCTCTCCGCCCAATTTTCCAGCCTATCTATATCCTGCTGTATTGCCCGACAATGCTCTTCGCTATCCGCAAGTCCAGCGGATAGCGAAGAGAAGGTTAAACGGAGATTTCAAGTGAGGTGAGAGTGACGGTCCTTGACATTAGGGTTATTTTTGACCGAGTGTGGCATCAAGGAGCCCTAGCAAAACTGGAGTCAATGGGAATCAGGGGGAAACTTTTCATTGGTTGGAGTCATACCAAGCACAAAGGAAGATGGTTCTCGTTGTTGGAAGTCAGTTGTCTCAAGTTGTCTCATCGTCGCAGGAGTTCCTCAAGGTAGTGTCATAGGCCCAACTATCTTCAGCTACTTCATCAGTAGCCTTCCTTCCATCATACAGTCAAAAGTGGTGATGTTTGCTGATGATTGCACAATGTTCCGCACAATTTCCAACTTTTCATACACTGAAACACTGCATGTCCAAATGCAGCACAATCTAGACAACATTCAGGCTTGAGCTGACAAGTGATAAATAATATTCATATTACAGAAGTACCAGGCAATGACCATCTCCAACATGAAGGTATCTAACCATCACCTCTTGACAATTCAATGCGATTACCATCGCTGAATTCCCCACTATCAACATACTGCAGGTTACCATTGAACAGAAATTTAACTGGACTAGCTATATAGATATTATGACTACAAGAGCAGGTAAGAGACTGGGAATCCAGCCATGAGTAACTCACCTGATACCATCAAAAACTGATCAACATTTTACAAGGCACAAGTCAGAAGTGTAATGGAATACTCTCCTTTTGACTGGATGGTGCAGCTCCAACAGCACTCAAAAAGCTTGACACCATCTAGGACAAAGCAGCCTGCTTGATTAGCACCCCTTCTACAAACATTTACTCCCTCACTCCTTCCACTATTGATGCACAGTAGCAGCAGTTTGTGTCACCTACAAGATGTATTGCAGGAACTCACTAAAGCTTCTATGATAGCACCTTTCAAACCCATGACCACTACCATCTAGAAGGACAAGGGCAACAGATTCATGGGAACACCACCACTGCAAAATTTCCCTCCAAGTCACTCACCATCCTGACTTGGAAATATATTGCTGTTCCTTCACTGTCACTGGGTCAAAATCTTGGAACTCCCTCCCTCACAGCACTGTGGGTGTGTCTACACCGCATAGACTGCAGCAGTTCAAGAAGGCTTCTCACTACCACCTTCTCAAGGGAAATTAGGGATGGGCAATAAATGCTGGCTTAGGCAGCAAAGACATCATCCCTTGAATTAATTTAAAAAATGAAAGAGGAATACAAAATCATGAGTGGTCTGAAAAGAATAGATAGGAGAAATGGTCACACCAGTGGAAGGATCGAGAACCCCCTGAGGGTACAGATTTAAGGTAGGTGGCAAAAGAAACAATGGCAACATGTATCATGCATTAAGCAGTTAGGATCTGGAATGCGCTGCCTAAAAGTGTGGTGGAGGCAGGGTTAATTGAGAGGAAAAGGATCGTTATATGAAACAAAAAAAACATGCAGGTCTATGGCGAAAAGGCAAAGGAGTGACACTAGGTGAATTACTCCTTTAGAGGGCCAGCATAGACATGAGAGGCTGAATAGCCTCCATCTGTGAAACCATTCTATAATTCTATAACTGTAAAAAGTACAAAAGAGCCATATATCCATATAGCCATATAATAGAATTAAGTGAGCGGGCAAAACTGGCAGTTGGATGTCAACACTAGGAAGTGTGAGGTTGTCCATGAAGAAAGATAGATCAAAGTATTATCTTAATGGTGAAAAATTAGGAACTTTGGGGGAACAGAAATCGGTTCCAAATACAGAAATCACTAAAAGCTAGTGGCGAGGCACAAAAAACAATTTAAAAAGCTAATGGATTGTGGGTTTTTACTTCAAGGGAACTGGAATACAAAGGGCTAGCTGTTCGGTTACAGTTATAAAAAGCTTTAGTTAGATCCCATTTAGAGTGATACATTCAGTTCTGGACACCTCAGGCAGGACATATTGATGTAATGCAGATTCACCAGAATGAAAACATAGCTAAAAGGCTTAACTTAAAAGGACAGGTTGAATAGACTCAGCCTATGTTTATCATCACTCACCTGATGAAGGAGCAGTGCTCCGAAAGCTCGTGATTCCAAATAAACCTGTTGGACTTTAACCTGGTGTTGTGAGACTTCTTATTGTGCCCACTCCAATCCAATGCCAGCATCTCCACATTGTGTTTTTTTGAACATGGAAGGTGTTTCGGAATATTAATGGGGTTGATAAGGATGATAGAGAAAGATTATTTCCACTGGTGAAGAATTCCAGAAGTGGACCATTCAGGGGTGATCTCAGATAATATTTCACAAACGAAGGACAGTGGAAAAATGGAACTCTACCCCTCAAAAAGCTGTTGAGGCAAAGCCAATTGAAAATTTCAAAACTGAAATTGATAGATTTTTGTCAGGCAAGGGTATTGATAGATAGAGGTGAGATATAGATCAGATTACATGGTGTGACACACTACAGAAATGGTCCATTTCTTGTTCCTATGTTCTTCCCAATGTTCCTACCTCAAAGTCTAGTCAACCTCGCTTCAAATTCCACAATAACCCACATACACCCAAACTTAATCACCTCATATCCATGCTTTCATCATGTCTGCTTATAGGGCTCTCCAGCTATATCTTACATAACTACAACACATCTATAACACTGTAGGTGTACGTTAATCTGCAGAAAATGTCCTGTAAATCCATGACTCCAGTGTTTCCTGACTTCCCATCAGCTAAATGTCACTCAGCAAATCAAATCTAAAATCCTCATCGCTGTCTTCGTGGATTTGAGCGACCTTGCATGTATAATCTTCCTTCCTATCTCACAGGTTTCACCCTTCACTATTTGAAACTACTCTGCTGTAGATTCCTCCCCTCTATAAAATCATCAGTGATGGTAGCTTGAGGAATCATACTTTTCATTTTGGAATTCTCCTCCTAAATGCTTACATGTTCAGAAGCATTCTCTTTGATTGGGCCTGTGCTTATTTCCCACACCCACCACCTCATCCCCTCCTCCTGTATGCAATAACCTTCCTTTGTTTCTGGTTCACCATTCTCTCTACAGGGTGCTTTTAAATGTCTGGTTACATGAGGGACGATATCTACAAACACTTGAATCATTCTCAATAGAGGGCAATTCTAGCAAGGCCAGCATTTCTTACCCACCTCTAGATGCCCTTGAGAAGATGGTGGTAGACTTTCTTCAACCGTTGAGATACAGGTTAAAGTTATTCTCACTCTGCTGCCAGACAAATAATTCCAGGACTTTAACCCAGCAACAAGCATAACTTGTTGTGTTAAAGCTATAATAGTCTTAGGTAATATCTGCATATCTGTGCGGAGGATGCTTATCTAGAGGAAATTCAACACTTGCAACAATTATAGAAGTGCACAAACAGCAAACCTTCACACCTTCGCCTCTAAAAATAGACAACCTAGTCACTGCTTTCTAACGAAAATATGTCATTTATCATTAAAAAAACTAGGTTGAATCCCTGGGAGTTATTTTCAGTTTGTTTTGAACACACCACCAACTGTAACTGTTCATTACAGTGGTTGGTTATTTATCACCAACAGAGTGTAGTTTCACCCACCTCCACTAACTTCTGTTATGACCGCAGCAGATGTTACTGATGAGAAAGCCAAATCCCAGAGGGAATCTTGACTTCCGGACCATACCCTTTTTTTGTATTTTGAAAACAAGATGAAAATATACTAATCTCAGCAGCACAAAATTCAGTAACACTTTGGGGATTTTAAAATCAGAAGTAAAAGGTTTATTAACAGGAAGAAAAGAAAACGTAAGCACACAAGATTAGAGTAACACAGTTAAAAATAGTTTTACACAACATTCCCTCCAGAACCACAAGTAAACACTACCCCAGCAACACTCCCTTATAAATGTTTAACTATAAAAATCTAGTAATATTACCCAAGCCAAAGCTGCTGCTACTTGGACGGTACGTGGCACGGTGGTTAGTACTGCTGCCTCACAGTGCCAGGGACCAGGTTCAATTCCAACCTCAGGTCACTGTTTGTGTGGAGTTTGCACATTCTCCCTTTATCTGTGTTGATTTCTTCTGGGTGCTCCGTTTTCTTCCCACAGTCCAAGGATGTGCAGGTTAGGTGGATTGACCATGGTAAATTGACCCTCATGCCGGTACTTTTTGCCCTCGCCTGTCCGAGACCAACAGAGAATGCCATTCTGCGAGCCTTACCCGCCCCATAATCGGGTAAATCCGGTAAAATCCCAGCCTTAGTGTCGGGGGATTAGCACGGTAAATATGTGAGGTTACAGGGGTAGGATTTGGGTGGGATTGTTGTCGGTGCAGGCTTGATGGGCCAAATGGCTTCCTTCTGCACTAGGAATTCTATGAAATACTTTAATACGGCATACTACACGACCTCTCAAACTCACTTTCACTCTGCTTTGAAAACCCAAGACTTCAGGACAAGACTGTAACCTCAAGATTTTCCTGGCATGGGTGGATAACTTTAAGTTTTAAGTGCAAGTCACTGTGAAAATCCCAAAGTTGCCACACTCCGGCGCCTGTTTGGGTACACTGAGGGAGAACTTAGCATGGCCAATGCACCTAACCAGCATGTCTTTTGGGCTGTGGGAGGAAACTGGAGTACCCGGACGAAACCCACGCAGACACGGGGAGAACGTGCAGACTCCGCACAAACAGTGACCTAAGCCGGGAATCGAACTCAGGTCCCTAGTGCTGTTAGGCAGCAGTGCTAACCACTGTGCCACCGTGTCGCCCTGATGGCTGATTCAAACTGCATCTCTTCTAACCCACAGCTATTTCCAGATCTTCCTCACACAGCTAACCCATAAGCTCTCAACAGCTCTCCTTAAATATCAATTTTTACTTTTTATTCACAATTCCATTGTCCTCAACACTTCTTCGAACTCAACTTTTCCAAAATATACACAGTTTTCATGTTTTCCTACTGCCCCACATTTAGATCATATAAATTTTAACAAACTTTTCTTGTTTATTCTGAAAACCTTTGCAAGCTATAAAAGCCTTTCACTCCCCTTTAAAATTTAGCAGCTGAAAAGAACAGATTCCTAAGTATCTCCTAATGCAAAGTTCAAAATCGAGCCTATTTACTTATAAACCACTTGACCATTAAAGTCTCATTACAAATGCATGCACCTAACATCTTTATTCCCTTTTCCTCAACTCTTCCAGACTAAAGATTCTGTTAATCTTTACCCAGCTTAATTCAGTCATTTACACAGATACCACAGGGCAGAATTTTAACATCCCACCTGCCACAGGAATCGTAGCGGGTGGGACACAGACCATGCAAAGGTCCGTTGTCCTCAGGTGGGATTTTCCAGTCTTGGGGAGAGCGTGGTTGGAAAGTTCCGCCCACAGTCTTCTTTGCAGAATGACACAATATTTCCCAAATCATCCAACTATTGATTTCCAAATCCTGGTTCACCAGCTACAAAGCTCTCCATATCCTTGTGCATGCTCCCTCTGCAACATCCTCCAGTCATTTGACCCAGTTTGATTTTGATTCTGGCCCACTACATTTCCATTGTTTTTTCTGATCCATCAACCTGTGTGACAATGTTCAGCATCATTCCTTGACACGGTGAATTCCTTCCAAATCCACTTGCCTTCAAAAGCGTGCTGAAAACCTACATCATTGACCTTGTCTTCAACAGCCTCAGCTCTTTACCAAACATTTGCTTGGTTATCAAAAATCTTTGTCAAATGTTTTCAGACATGTTGCTTCTATCGGTACAATAGACGAGTTGTTGCTAGAAGTTGATTTTCCAAATTGACAGTGTTTTTGCCTAGAATTCAATGTCAGATGTATGTAGGACAATTTGTTCAAAATGGGAAGAGGAGCAAGTCATATCTACGTGATCCTCAAAGGCCACCCAATTTCCCACTCCATCCTGCTTTATTGCAGTTGATTTGAAAAGTATTGTCAATGAAAAGAAATCAGGATTTAGACTTGGACAGAATCCACTAATCTGATCGTTTTCCTTGTTTGATAGTTTAGGTTGAGTTTCATGGGGATGCTCACTGTTTGTCCCCCATCACAAATGGACAGGTGAAATCCCCAGAGAAAAGGTGCAAACAGACATGTATAGCCAAAATTTAAGGTAGGGAAAGAATCCTTATGAAATTTTGGGATCTTTGTGTTTATACCATAGAACTATATTTTAGGTCAACGCACATTGGGACATTACTTGTGGGCGTCCATATTGCCCATCTCCATCCTGACATGCGCCTTGTTTTTAAGCCAGGTGTGAGGCAAGCATGGGGTTAACAAACACGCATTTTAACTCTAGAGCCACATTCACATATTCCAGGCCTGACCCCAATCCCTACCCCTTTAGATTTGCGTGAGGGAGGGGACAGGCTGAAAATAGCACCCAGTCACTGTGAGAAATCCACGTGAATGGTCTGCAGCAGTCAACTAAGTGCAATCAGAGGAAGGGATTGCAGCGGCACTGTGATGCTGCTCCAATGGAAAAGGAGGAGGCAAGTCTAGGACAGGTGAGGGCAAGGTCTTCTTGTTTGACCCCGAGAGCACTCCTGCTCCTAATGGTCCAGGAAGAAAAATTTTAAAAATAAAGTCAACTCACCTGGCCTCTTCTGGCCCTGGATCCATTTTGTGGTAGCTTTGTGGTTCGAATTACATAATCAATCACAACATTTACATTTTAGTGAGTCCTTTCATAGTGGTCAAATTGTTGGCCCTTGCAAATACACCATTAGTGACCAGCCTTATACACTTGTGTGAAACTAACTGGGAGATGCCCCATGTGTTTCTGGTAGCACTTGGAAATGACCCTGAGGCAAAACTCTGAGGGTGGTGGTTACTTTCATCACCATTGGTAAAGCATGGCTATCAGGTCCAGCAGGGAGCAGAGTCATCTTTCTTGACATTGCCATGTCAGGTGGTGACAATCAGCCTCCATACGTACTGTTTTTCAGAGAGATTAAGGAAGCTGAGCCTCTGTCTGTGCCCCCTGTTATGTAGTTAGATGCCTCCCGGAGCTCGACTTCTCTGCTGCACCTCTCTCTGCCAACCACTTGCAGGTTTCTCCAGAGCAGGCCATTGTTGGAGCAGATGGTCTTCTTGTTCCTCGCTTCTGAGCCAAGGCACCTCTCACTCTGATCTGAGTGACAAAAATATATGCAAAGTACAGAAACTAGCTTCTCATTATAAGTACCAATAGTATGAAATAAATCTATTGAGTATTTATTGCTGTATATGCCTGACTCTTAATAACTCCCATGAATTATCATTGCTTTTGTTCCAATAGCAAGCTTCAAGAAGCCAAGGAAATTTTTGAATGTGACATTAAATCTGAATGTGGATTGAAATTTAGCTATAATTAGCAACACGGTGGCACAGTGGTTAGCACTGCTGCCTCACAGTGCCAGGGACCCTGGTTCAATGCTGGCCTTAGGTCACTGTCTTTGCAGAGTTTACACATTCTCTCCATGTCTGCATGAGTTTCCTCCAGGTGCTCCAGATTCCTCCCACAGTCCAAATAAAGTTAAGTTTAAGGTTTATTTATTAGTCACAAGTAAGGTTTACATTAATACTGCAGTGACATTACTGTGAAAATCCCTGAAGCGCCACACTCCTGTTCGGGTATACTGAGGGAGAATTTAGCATGGCCAATGCACCTAACCAGCACCTTTCAGACTGTGGGAGGAAACCGGAGCACTGGAGGAAACCCACACAGACATGGGGAGAATGTGCAAACTCCACACAGACAATGACCCAAGCCGGGAATTGAACCTGGGTCCCTGGCGCTGTGAGGCAACAGTGCCACCGTGCTGCCCCTTTTTTTTAAATATGTGCCGGATAAGTGGATTGGCCATGCTAAATTGCACCTTGGCATCCCAAGATGTGCAGGTTAGGTGAATTGGCCATGGGAAATGTGTGGATTCACAGGGATAGCGCAGGGAAGAGGGCCTGGGTAAGATATTCTGTTAGAGAGTCGGTGCAGGCTCAATGGGCCAAATGGACTACTTCTGCAATGTAGTGATTCTATGAATTGACTGATTATTTATTTAAAATTTCAACGCACTTCTCTGGAGAAAGTTATGCTTAACAGGCTCAATTTCTCGGGCACAGCTGTATTTTCAGCCACTTAACCACTCACCCACACCTAAAATCATCTAGTGCTCCAGGTTAAAATTCCCCCCATTCTTAAGAGCTATGTCTTTGTTATTTCACCTTTCACTACAATGAGTGGGCTGAGTAAAATATGGTAAATTCTACAAGAAGCCAATTGTAACTGAAGAACTTGTAACATATTTTTACCCTGGCAATCCAAAAGTTAATTTACTGTCATGTTCTGTCCTCTAGTGGCAAGTTGATGGTATCGTAGCCAACCAACTGGTTTTAGAACTCTGCTCATCAGACTGAATTGTATTGGCTCCCAGATAGTGTGAGTGAAGTGGGAACCTGGTAAAATAACAGGCAACCACACCAGGAAGACTTCTGGTGCTGACTCATGCCAGGGAGGTTTCCCAGCACAGTTGGAAGGTCAGCCCAGGTGTGGATTGGTTGTTCTCTCCAGGGCAGCTGATTTGCATAACTAAGGGCCCTGTTGGAGGCCATTAAGTGTGCTGCTGGCACTGTGTCGAGGGCGGGCAGTGCCCACTTCTGGCCTGGTGGGAAACTGCCAGCTTCATGGAGGTGGATTCGCTGTGACAGCCTTTGGTACCAACAGAACAGGAAGCATAATGGCCTAAAATGGGAGGAGGGGCATGAAAGGAGCTCTCTTGATCCCCAGAAGGCTTTCTTCAATTCACTAGGCCTTCCACTCTCGGCCATCACTAATCTTTTGTTTAACTGACCCACTCCAAATCTTGAGTTCTCCCTGTGGCAGTATGAATGATTCAAAGCTGCTGTTCCTTTGGGTAGCAGATCTGAAGGCAACTGATGGGGAAGAAAACCGGCGAGCAGGTCCCGATGCTGGCATGTACATGGACAGAACCACCCAATTGCCCCCAGTATCAGCGCTCTGAAACCCACGGTCAAATTCAGCCCATCAAGTTGCAAAGCTACCTCCCATAGCTGTAGGTTTTCAACGCAAGTGGATCAGTGCCACTGAAGCAATTTGTGATGTTCAGGAACCAGGAAATTGGATATCTTGACTCATCTCACCACAAATTGCCTGCAAGCAATTTTACATTTATGCATTTTGCTTTTGCACACATATATGAAGCCCTGTGCTGGGAATCTTAAAGACAAAAAAAAACCTTATTGTGTATGATAGCTTCATTTTAATATTTAAATCGGTGCCTAAGGCATGCACATGATGTAAATGCACATAATGTCCTTCCTCAACCTCTCTACCTATCCCCCTCCTCTCAATGAAAACCCTCCCCAAAATCCATCTTATTGGTCACCTCTCCTTTCCTGACCCAGTCCTATTTTCTTTACACACACACCCCCCCCCCCCCCCCCCCCCATTGCAGCAACTCTTGCACGACATGCCCCGCATTATCATAAGTTCCTGCAGTTTGCATTGTGTGTTTGATTAATTTGTTTTTTTCTAGTGGCATCATAGGATGTTGTGAAAGTTTATGTGAAAACAAAAATAGCTGAATACTATTGGTGAAATCATCACGTAACTTATCACTTATAAGAGTTCAGTAGAGTCAGAAGAAAGTGAGCGAGCAGACGTAAGCCACGCTATATGGATGGTAAGACACCATAAAACAAGTGACTGGAATTGATTTTGACGCACTGCAATCATGTTCGTTCGTTTATGAAGTGGCAATAGATGAAAGGAAACATGAACGTGGATCAGCTGCCATTGAAGGTAAACTCACTACTATGCCACCAACCACATGAGCGCACATTGGCAAAGTTACTTGGGACAAGAGGCTCTGAATGCCCTAGGTCAGCAGCAAGGCAGTTGCAGAGCTGTGTCATCTGCTGCATACAGAACTGTGACCAACCTGTAACATGGAATGTCCGCTACGACTCTCACCAACTTTTACAGATGCACCTTAGAAAGCATTCTTCCTGGTTGTACACAACTTGATATAGCTCCTGCTCTGTCTAAGACCACAAGAAACTACAAAGGGTCATGAACAAAGCTGAGACTATCAACAAACTAGCCTCCTATCCATTGACTCCGCCAAAGGAGATCTCGGAAGGAGCCTAACTGATCATAGGGAGGCGAATCTACAATTGACAGAAGTTGGCCACTTTGAGCTGATTGTACAACCATGAACATCCAACACACTGGGGCATTGTGTTGCTAAAATAATGTACTACTAATAGAATGGTGAGTGAATTATATTCTAGAACATGGTAACACCGGGAATTGTGTCGCACTAAATTTGTAATCATGTGTTCAAAAAAATGAATCTTAATAACCATATGAACCTTTGGGTGAGTCATTAATTTATGATTTTGCAATTCTGGGTCAAAATGAACCTGGATATAAAAAGGCTTCAAACCAAGAAGCAGGAACACAGAGGATAAAGCTCTCAAATTCCAGGTGCTGACAGCTGAAATTTAGCTCCTGCTTGTTTATCAAATTACATCTCCAATTCCTTGCGTATTTCACAATCCCCCACGCTCCATCTGCATTAAATTTGCAGGCACAAAACAATTTGACCTTTCCTTTCTGCTCTATCTTGTCTGACAGTGTTGTCCTATGATGAGAGGTTGAGTGAATTGGGTGGAATATTCTCTGGGGTTTAGGAGGACGTGAGGTGATCTCATTGAAACACACGAGATTCTCAAGTGGCTTGACAGGATAGAGACCTGGGAGATTGTTTTCCCAGCTGGAGAATCTAGAACATGGGGGTACAGAGATGAGGGGACATTTATTCACTCGAAGGGTTGTGACTTTTTGGAATTCTCAGCTCCAGAGAGTTGTGGATGCTTCATCGTCGAATATATTTAAGTCTGGGATAGACAGATTTTTGGTCTCTGAGGAAATCAAAGGATGTGGGGAGCGGGCGGGAACGTGGAGCTGAAGCTGAAGATCAGGCATGATCGAACTGAATGGAGCAGCAGGTTCGACAGGCCGCATGGTCTACTCCTGTTCCTAATGTTCTTAGGTCTAAAACAAAATGTAGGGAACTGAATCATTCACAGGTACAGATTTGAAACACATTTGAAGATATTGCACCAGAGACATTTCAAAACAACATTAATATAGTCCACTTTAAACATGTAGACATGCTGACCAGATCTAGGAATGTGGGCAGTTTCCCTGACAAAATCAGCTACTTCTATGTCTAAAGTATCAAAGAATTTATCATCTTGAGGCAGTGGTGGCAGGTCAATCTCATCAATATGTTGAAATATTCCTGTGCATTGGAGTTTAGATCAAACAAGAGAGGTAGAGTGAAGGGTGAAGTTCTACTGAGAATAGATCTTATCATTACTAATGAACAGTGCCATCCAAATGTGCACTAAGCATGTATGATCCTTAAGGTATGCATATAAAAGTGAACTTGCAAAAGTCAGTAGGAAGATATTAAAAACAATCCTGTGTTTTTTTAAAGATTATCTTCTGGATTCTATTCCTGTCTGTCATTCAGTCTTGGAACAGCATCCTGCACCTTCCCTCTTGGGGTTGCCAACTCTCCAGGGATAGCCTGGAGCCTCCAGGAATTGAGGATCAAATTCCAGGACGCTGCTGTGTACAACCCTAAAGAAAAGTCATTGGGACATTTTAAAAATGTTTGTTTTTGTCATTTTCTTTGAACATTTCTCTTTACCAGATACAAAAATATTGAGAATGAGAGGGACAAGGCTGTTTGGCTGACAGTCAAGCATCATCAAATTGGGTAATGAGTCTCTTTGCTTTCCAATTGACAAAAGAAGCCAGCGTTGATGGAAGTGTTGACAGATTAATGGCTGGGTGGGGGCGATAGCTGCAGGAATACATTTAATTGCAATTGGCAACCCTATTTTTCCTCACTATCTGGGTTCGATTCCCGGTTTGGGCCACTGCCTATGTGGAGTTTGCATATTCTCCCCATGTTTGCATGGGTTTGCTCTGGATGCTCCCTTTTCCTCCCACACTCCAAAGATGTACAGGTTAGATGGATTGGCATGCTAAATTGCCCCTTAGTGTCAGGGGACTCGGAGGGAAAATATGTGGGGTGATGGGGATAGGCCTGGTTGGGAGTGTGGTCTGTGCAGACTCGAAGGGCCGAATGGCCTCCTTCTGCACTGTCAGGATTCGATGTTTAAACTGCCATTGGGGTCATTTTTATACTAACTGCTTGCTTGGGTGGTAAACTGACAGAATATGCCTATTTTTCACTTGGGTCCATTTGCACTCTCATCCTCCATAATCAATGCTTGGGATGCTTTTGCTGTACAAAAGATGCAATGTAAATGTTCATTGTTTCCGCACAAATACAAATAGTGTCTTTCAGAGCCCGGTCTAAATGACATTTCTGTTTATCTACAAATGTTTGATCAGCAATTAAACTGTTTCTTTTTCTTTATCTGTTTAATTTCCTGATGGCAGAACTGCTGCTACCAATGGGTTGGTTAAATGTTGCTGTGGCTTTAAGATCTTAGGCCTCTCCAGCCCCTGCTGTTTAGGGAGTGGAATTGCAAACAGCTTTTTCTGGTCCAGTGCCTGCTCGACATCCACAAATTGTGCTCCTCACTGCCCCCTGGTGATGGGAAGACCACATTATATATATGTGAGCAAAACAGTGCAGACTATGTTCTTTATTGACCACATTATCAGTCAGTAAGACACTGCAAAATGTGCTCTTTCTGTGACCATGAGTGAGACAGGTCAGGGGACCATGGAGGCAGGAGTACAAGAATCTTGGCCTCTGCAATTGTTCAACAGGTTTGAAGTACTTTCTGCTTGATTGGATGAGAGTGAGGGCTGCAGAGTGGATGAGCTAACGGACCATGGCACTGTGGGATAGAAGCCACTCAAGTGACGGGAGTAAAAATGGGATATAGTGATGGGGGATAGTAGAGGAGGGGGATAGACACTATTCTGTGCAACCAAGAGCTTGAGTCCAAAAGGCGTTGTTGCCAGGGTTCGGGCGTCTGCTCAGGGCTGGACAGGAACCCGGAGATGGAAGATCCACTTGTCATGGCCCATGTAGTTACCAATGACATAGGTAAGACTAGGAAAGATGTTCTGCTTAGACAGTATGAGGAACTAGATGCCAAATTGAAGAGCTGAGCCTCAAGGGTAATAATCTCTAGATTATTATCTGAGCCACATGTCAACTGATAAAGAACACATGAAAGTGAAATGAATATGTAGCTCAAAGACTGGTGTGCGGGAAGTGGGTTTCAATTTGTGGGGCACTGGTATCAGTACTGAGGAAAGTGGAGACGATGCCATTGGGATGGCTTACATCTGAACTGTGCTGGGACCAGTGTTTTAGTGAGCCAAAACAGAGGGGGCTTTAATGGTGGGAGGAATGAGGGATTGAGCTTCGGTCAAAGTAGCAAATCAAGAAGTAGAGTCATGGTTGGACAGCAAAATAGTAATATGGGAAATGAAGATCAGAGAATGGCAGCAAGAAACAGAGAGAACAAAATCTAAGAATACAGCAACAATCAAGACTAGATATTACAAAGATAACAAAAAGACAAAACTAAAGGCTTTCTATCTGAATGTGTGTAGCATTCATAACACAAAACAAATTGATACCACACTGAAGAAAATAAATGTGATCTGATAATCATTATGGAGATGTGGTTGTAGGTTGACGAAGAAGATTGAGGGACATATGGCATTCTAAAAGAATGGGATTCGAGGTAAAGGTGGTGGGGTAGCACTGTTAATCAAGACATTTATGCAATAGTTAGAGATCACTTTGGTTAAAGAGATCAGGATGTGGAATTGGTTTGGGTGGAGATGAGGAATAGTGGGGATAATGGGGGATAATGAATGGGGGATAAAGAAATCACTAGTGAGAGTGGTCTACAGACCCTCTAACAGTAACCACAGTGTAGGATGAAGGATACAAGAAGAAATATTGGGTGCTTGTGATAAAGGGATGGCAATAATCATGCGTGATTTTAATCTACATATAAACTGGAAATCAGATTGGCAGTAGTAGCCTAGATGAGGAGTTCATAGAATGCTTTTGAGATCATTTCTTAGAACAGCATGTTCTGGAACCAACCAGAGAGCAGGTTATATTAGACTTGGTATTGTGTAATGTGACAGAATTAATCAATGACCTCAGAGTAAAGGCACCCCTCTGGAGCAGTGACTACAATATGATTGAATATACATCCAATTTGAAAGAGATGAGGGTGAGTCGAAGACCAATATCTTCAAGTTATATAAGGGCAACAATGTGGGCATGAAAACTGGACTAGCTGAATGAATTGAGATACTAGACTAGGGAATATATCAATAGAAAAGCAGTGGCAGACATGTTAAAGACTATTTCAGAATACTCAGAATAAGTGTAAATGTTTGTCTCCTTTTCTGAGGAAGGGTGTTCTTGCTCTCAAGGGAGTGCAGCGAAGGTTTACCTGGCTAATTCCAGGGATGGCGGGACTGTTTTATGAGGAGAGATTGACGAGGTTAGGATTGTTTTCGCCGGAGTTCAGATGAATGAAGGGAGAGCTCATAGAGACTTATAAAATTCTAACAGGACTAGACAGGGTAGATGCAGGAAGGATTTTCCCGATGGTGGGGGTGTCCAGAACCAGAGGTCACACTGAGGATACAGGGCAGACCATTTAGGATGGAGATGAGGAGACATTTCTTCACCCAAAGAGTGGTGAGCCTGTGGAATTCATTATCACAGGAGGTAGTTGATGCCAAAACATTGAATGTATTCAAGAGGCAACTGGATATAGCGCTTGGGGTGAACGGGATCAAAGGTTATGGGGAGAAAGCAGGATTAGGCTAGTGAGTTGGATGATCAGCCATGATCGTGATGAATGGCGGAGCAGGCTCGAAGGGCCGAATGGCCTCCTCCTGCTCCTATCTTCTATGTTTCTATGCTTCTATATCACCACTGTAAATAAACATTTTAGAGGGAGGACCCACCATCCGTGGGTGGGTAAACAAAAGTCCATTAGCTCTCCACGGAATCTCTCAAGCATCAAACATAAGGAAAAAATATATATAACTGCACAAAGATGAATGACAGGTCAGATGTTTGGTCAGAATATAAGGAATGCAGAGAATGACTAAAGGATTAATCAGGAAATATAAATTAGATCATGAAAGGAAGCCAGCTCGAAGTATAAAATCCTTTCTACAGGTATTTAAAAATGAAAAGAATAAGTCAAATTGGTCCTCTGGAGAGTGAGAATGGAGAATTAATCATAGATAATAAGGAAATGGCAGGCTAAATGAACAAATATGTTGCTTCTGTCTTCACGATAGAGAATACAAAAAACATTCCAGTAATTGCTGCACAGCAGGAGGTGGAAGGGAGAGGGGAACTTGGTCAAATTACAATCACGAGGGAAGTAGAACTGAGCAAACGGGTGGAGCTATGGGCTGACAAGTGTCTGGGCCTTGATGAAATTCCTCCTCTGATCTTAAAAGAGATGGTTAATGAAGTAGGTGTTAATTTTCCAATCTTTACTAGATTTTGGAAAGGTTCCATCAAACTGGAAAGTAGCAAATATAACCCACTATCCATGAAAAGAGGGAGGCAGAAAACAGGAATTTATAACCTAGTAAGTTTTATGTCTGCCATGGGGTAGGATTGATCATTAAGGCGATTATAGATAGGCACTTCGAAAAACTCAAGGTGATCAGAAAGAGTCAGCATTGTTTTGTAGAAACAGAAATCATGTTTAACCTATTTATTGAAGTTCTTTGAAGGAGTGACATGTGATGTGGATAAAGGGGAACCTGTAGACGTGCTGTACTTGGGTTTCCAGAAGACATTTGACAAGGTGTCACATCAAAAGTTACCTCATGATCTAGGGAGCAATATATTAGCTTGCTGACAGAAAACAGAGAGCGTGCATTGTGATGATAGTCGTGCAATTGATATATACATATTTTTTTGTTTAAGGGGTATTTTTAAAATGCAACTTTATTCTGTGTTTGGAAAACATTTAGCTCAACGGTTGTAAAAGCAAGTTAATTACTCATTTCTGCTCAGAATTTGTTACTTTGACAGAGCAAAAGGACTTTTGTTTATCCAAAAGATAAACAAAAGTTGATTGATAGGGTCATGTGATAATGTGGTTAATGTGCAGAGCTGGGTCTGTAGTAGCGAGGAAGAAGTTTCTGCAGTTTAGAGTTGCAGGTCTGCTGAAGTCAAAGGCATGTGCAGGCTGTTCCAGAGAACTCTCTCTCTCTCCACAGAATCTCTCCGAAAGCTTCATGACTGTCTACACTGATAGCAAGTATATCTATGGTTGCTAACTGCATTTAAAGTGGCATTTAAGTCTGTAAGAGGAATTTTTTTTTGGAACTGAAAGAGTGATAAGTTAGAAATTAAAGTTGTTCCCTTTCATTTTTAAATGTTGTTCAAATGTTAATAATTAAGCTGCTTCTTTTGTTAGAGTGATAATTAAACTGTGTTATTAAATAAAGTTTGTTTTATTATAAAAGATTCCTAAGATGAGAAGAGCAAAGACATGGTAGATAGATTAACAGGTGACACGAGGATAGGTAAGAAAGTATGTTGTGAAGAAGACATAAGGAGGTTGCAGATGGATATAGATAGGTTGAGTGAGTAGGTAATTTAGCAGATGGAGTATAACGTGGAAAAATGTGGAGTTGTTCACTTTGGCAGTAAAGAAGCAGGAGTATTGCATAAACAAAGAACAGCTGCACAATTCTGAGGTGCAGAGGAATCTAGGTATTCTAGTGCATGAGTCACAAAAAGTTAGTATGCAGGTACAGCAAATAATCAGGATGGTAAATGGAATGCTATCTTTTATTATAAAAGGAATTGGAACATAAAAGTAAGGATTTTATGCTTCAGTTATATAGGGCATTGGGGAGAGTACATTTTGAATGCTGTGTGCAGTTTTGACCTTGATATTTAAGGAAGGATGGAAATGTGTTGCGAGGCATTCCATAGGAGGCTTACTAGATTAATACCTAAAATGAACGGGCTGTCTTTTATGAGAAAGGTTGGACAGACTGGGCTTGTTTCCATTGGAATTTCAAAGAGGGAGACTTGATATAAAATCCTGAACAGTCTCGACCTGGTTGATGCAGAAAGAATGTTGCTTCTCATAGCTGAGTCCAGAATGAGGACATTGTTTTAAAATTAAGAATCACCTTTTTAGGACAGTGATGAGAATCTTTTTCCTCTCAGAGCTCTCTGCCTCAGATTGCAGAGTATTCTTAAAGCGGAGGTAGACGGATTTTTGTTAGGTAAATGTTATGGAGGGCAGGTAGATAGATAGGAATGTTGGATTCCAAACACAAACTGATCAGCCATGATATTAAGTGGCAGAGCAGGTTGGAGTGACTAAAATCAAGCATCAGATCAAGCGCAAAATGAAGTGCAATTGCTTATCTCGTCAATTTGGATCTTGTTTGTCTCTCTTGTGGAGACTATGAATTGGATTCAATTGGAATTCGTATTTGGTTTTTGGAGCAAGCAAGGAATGGATTTGGGCTTGTCCAGTCCACTCTGTAACTTTAAGGATGGAGTAAAAAAACATTTTTTAAAATCGTACTTTGGTATGTTTACCATTCCCTGTCACTGGGAAGGCCACATCACCAATCAGGTCATGTGGACTATGTTCTTCTCCACTCCTAATGATGGAAGACCACATCACCAATCAGGTGGTGTGGACCTTGTTCTTCGCTGCCACCTAATGATGGACGATGGGAAGATCACATCACCAATCAGGCCGTGTGGACTATGTTCTTCAGTGCCCCCTAATGATGGGAAGACCCCATTACTAATCAGGTTGTGTGGACTGTGTTCACCATTGTTAACACCGTTCACCATTGTTGAGCAGACCAAGTTGTATGGACTATTGTTCTTCACCACCCCTAATGATGGGTGATCAGATGACCACATCACCAATCAGGTCGCGTGGACTATGTTCTTCAGTGCCCCTAGTGATGGGAAGACCACATTATTAATCAGGTCATGTGGACAATGTTTTTCGCTGATGTGGAGACCAAGTTGTGTGGACTATGTTTTTCAGTGCCCCCTAATGTTGGGAAGACCACATGACAAATCAGATTGTGTGGATTATGTTTTTCAGTGCCCCCCAATGATGGGAAGACCACATCACCCAATCAGGCTGTTCTTCACCGCCCCCTGGCGCTGGGAGGTCTACATTGTCAGTCAGTCAGACTGTGCTCTTGTGCGCCCTCTGACGCCGGGATAAGTGCACTATGAGTCAGTCAGTGAGCCGGCGCAGGCGGTGGCGCGCCCCCTGCTGCCAGGAGGTCCCGCGCTGCCGCTTGGACCAACAGTTAGTGTCGGCGGTGCCACGGTGTCGGTTGTGTGTGTTTGGGTGTTGACTGTCCCGCGTCCCTGTCCCGTTCTCTGTGTGTGTGTTCGCTCTCTCCTCCTCGCCGCCCCGTCATTGAATCGTGTGTGAGCCGGTGTGTGGGGTGGTTGGGCCGCATGAACAGCCAGGCTGGATCGAACCAGGAAGAAGCTTGAGGAATCCAGGGAGAAGATCCGCCGGGAGATCCGCGACTCCAAGGCCAAGATGTTCACCAAATTCACCAACATCCTGCAGCAGGCGGTGGAGGCGGTGAGTACCGAAATCCCCCTGCTCCCCGAGAGAGCGGGGGGGGGGGGGGGGAGACAGCAAAACCAGGTCGGAATGCGCACCTCAGCCGCCCCTCTGCCACCCACTTTACACCGGGGATCCCTCAGAGGCCTAGATTGTGCAACCAGATAAAGCTGGGAGGGTCTTTCTGAGGTACAGATTGTTTCAAATTGAATATTTGTTGATTTATAACCATTTTTGGGGAGGGGGAAACTTCTTCAGAGGGATGGGGTTATACAGGGGTTATTGATTTTATTTTGGGAGTTGTTGCCTCCCCCTGCATCCAGGTCTCCTCATCCAGCTTGTGTGACATTCCCCAGTTACTGTGTCCCGGGGCAAGTCAGTCGCAAGGACTGCGGCTGCTGCTGCTGTTGTTGTCCTGGAAGCAGCTGTCCTTCCTGAGGCTGGGTTTGTTTCTGCCAGCCTGCCCCCTCCTCCTCCTCCTCCTCCTTCTTTCATTGTGTGCAGGAGATGCTTTTGTTCGGGTCCTGGCAAAATCCAGCAAGCACAGGAGGAATGGCAATGATTTGGGTTATAAAACTTGTCCTCCCCCCCCCCCCCCCAACACGCTGCAGAATAATCCTCATCGGTCATTTTGGTTTGTTTCGACCTGTTTTGTGTACAGCTGATAGACCTGCAGAAGGGGAATAAACCACCAGTGGAGATTTATTTGAATGTAGCGTGCCACAGTTGAGAATTTGAGGCAGACATGGTCCAATAGATTAAATGCATTATCAGATCATCAGTGTCTTCTGGAAAGCCCATATATTTATACACAGCTTGCAATGTGTTATAGCACGGTAACACATTTTGGGAAGAAATTAAATGATGTGTCACAAGATTTGAAAGTAACGCACCATCGTCAAAGATTTTAACTGTTTTGGTCTTAACAGATTCAACTCATATTTTTCTTGCACATTGTCTGCTTTCCCCCTTTGTACAGTAAGAGTAATTCCCCCTTTGTGCCATATAAACTGCTCAGATTCATATGACTCAACAATAAATAGCACAGGAAGATAATGTTTGTAGATATTTGGAGTTTGTGGAAAACCGTTTTATTCAGATGTTTTATGTTTTGTAACAGTTGCAGTCTTACTCGATGGAAATATGATTTTTAAATTATAATGTTATTGGAATATTTGAATTGCAGTAGTTTCAAGTTTTATTTTGATCTATATGTTGCGATAACTATCACCTTTAACATAGAAAAACACTCCAGATGCTTCACAGAGGCATATTGGGGAAGATGGGGAAATGGAATTAGGAAGTATATATTAGGAGGGTTGACCAAAACTGTGGTCAAAGAGACGGAGGAAAGTGGAGAGGTGGAGGATTGATGGACAGATTTCTACACTTGGAATTAAGATGGTGAGTAGGACAAGGGGATGTGAGGAACCTGGAATTGAGGGAACTGAGTTTGAGAAAAGCACGGAGATTGGTCTGGAGGTTATTGAGTTGGGAACAGATAAGGTAATATCATATGGCATAATCACACCTTCAAGCGACTATGTTTAGCTGACATAAGCGATACACTTAACTGCAAGGGCATGTTTTTAAAGATTCATTTACAGGATGTGGGCATCACTGGTTCGGCCAGCATTTATTGCCCATCCCTAGTTACCCTTGGGATTGTGGTGCCGAGCTACCGTTTGAGCTGTTGCAGTCCCTTAGATATAGGTGCTGTCAGGGAGGGAGTTGCAGGATTTTGATCCAGTGACAGAGGAATATTTCCAAGCCTGGATGGTGAGTGATTTGGTGAGGGGAACCGCCAAGTGGTAGTGTTCCCAGGCATCAGCTACCCGCTGTCCTTCTAGATGGTGGTGGTCATGGGCCTGGAAGGTGCTGCCTAAAAAGCGTTGGTGAGTTCCTGCAGGGCATCCTGCAGATAATACACACTGCTGCTCCTGTGCATCGGCGGTGGAGGGATGTTTGTGGAAGGGCTACCAATCAAGCAAGCTACTTTGTCCAGCATGGTGTCGAGCTTTTTGAGCATTGTTGGAGCTGCACTAATCCAGACAAGTGGAGAGTATTCCAATAAGTTCCTAACCTGCGCCTTTAAGATGTGGTGGACAAGCTTTGAGGAAATCATAGAAATCATAGAAACCCTACAGTGCAGAAGGAGGCCATTCGGCCCATCGAGTCTGCACCGACCACAATCCCACCCAGGCCCCACCTCCACATATTTACCCGCTAATCCCACTAACCCAAGCATCACAGTACTCTAAGGGGCAATTTTTAACCTGGCCAATCAACCTAACCCGCACATCTTTGGACTGTGGGAGGAAACCGGAGCACCCGGAGGAAACCCACGCAGACACGAGGAGAATGTGCAAACTCCACACAGACAGTGACCCGAGCCGGGAATCGAACCCGGGACCCTGGAGCTGTGAAGCAGCAGTGCTAGCCACTGTGCTACCGTGCCGCCAGGAGTCAGGAGGTGAGCAGGATTTCTAGCCTCTGACCTGCTGTTGTAGCTACAGTATTTTAATGGCTAGCCCAGTTCAGTTTCAGGTCAATGGTAACCCTCAGGATGATGATAGTGAAGGATTCAATTGTGGTAATACCACTTGAATATCAAGGAGTGATGGTTAGATCCTGTCTTGTTGAAGATGGTTATTGTCTGGCACTTGCGTGAGGTAAATAAATTTTACAGGCAAGTGTTTCAGCTTTTGAACAACATGTGTTCAGAAACATCTAATTATTCTGTCCGTCTAAGCCAAACTGGGTACTCTGGGTAAAAGTCTATACCCCTTTGTCGTCAGAACTCTGTATTTTTCTGGACATTGTTGGCTATGTTATTCCTGTTGGTGTGTGCTTGTTTTCCAAACATATTTTCTGAACAGTAGCACAGTTTTTCTTTGGGAAACTGACATTCAGAAGTCATGATGGGATGTCCTACGAGACAAGTAAGTGAGCCACACTACTATGCCTAGTCACTGGTTTTCAAATTTTTCCGTGTAATCGACACTGTGGCATTAGCATCCTAAGCCCTCATTTCTAAAAGTTAGTATTAGCTGCCAAAAGAAAAACGTTGCTGTTGCTGCATTCAATATTTTCTTATGAAAATAAAGATTTTTATAGTGCTTTCTTACAACTATCGGATATTTAAAAGCACTTTACAGCCAATTAACTACTTTTGGAGTGTAGTGTGATGATCTAGGTCGAGACCAGTAACTTTTTTCTTAACTAGAATTTTGGATTTCTCCTTTTTATTTACTAAAATATTGATGCCACGGAATTCTACAGATTAAAATGGAACAATTTTTCCTATATAAGAGTGAAAAAAGCAAACCTCCTATACTCCTATATACTCCTATATTGGGAACCTCCTATACTCTCAACCCAGAATTAATATAAGTTAAACATGAGTTAAAAGGCAAATTGCAGTTGATTATAAACTGTAAATTACACGTTAAATTACAGGTACAACCAATACAGATCTTGCGAACTGGCTCAGTAGTTGAAGCAGCATCTAGGTCATGACTAAGTCCTTCAAAATTTTGTCTTCCTCACAGAAAATTTCAGCTCCCCTCCTCGGAGCTAGCCTGATCCCCAACTGACTGCAATATGCGACCAATCCGAGTTCCAGAGACCTGGTTTTCACCAAAGGTGGCACATGTTTGCAGATCCTCCTCAACTGGATCTGGATGGTGTTAGAACCACCAATGTTATCTAGTAACAGCTGCCGGAACGATATCTTCATTTATTCTTACCTTCTAGGTCTCTGAGCCTGCCAGTACTGCATCACTAGGATTTTTATCAGCTACTGAACTCAGATATCTCAATGTCTTTTTGCATGTCTTTCTACCAGGTTCAATCTCCCTAAAAGATTTGGTTTCCACAGTATCAGTCCAAGTTTCCTTAGAAACCAGGCAGGTCAGTTTATTAGTTTCTCTTTTCAGGAAGGTCAGTCTCAAAAAATATAAGCTTATGTTCATAAAAATAAAATTTCAATACCAGATAGGTGGTTTGGAAGTAATTATGACTGATCTCTCACACACCCTTAAAATTTCGCTTACACTTGAGTGGACAAGCCCTAACCTTTTCTGGTGAATTAGTCAGTAACAGTCGTGTAAACACAACAACATGCATTTGATGTATTTCAGCTCCTCGTCTCAATAATGAACTGTTCTAACAGCTCCTGGAGGAGAAAGGCAACTCAAACAATAACTTCCTGTCTTAGGTCGTTAACCGTGCATGTTTGCTCACGCACAGTTGCTTGTGGGTGGCACAGTGGTTAGCACTGCTGCCTCACAGCGCCAGGGACCTGGGTTTGATTCCCGGCAAGGGCCACTGTGCGGAATCTGCATGTTCTCCCCGTGTCTGCATGGGTTTCCCCCAGGTGCACCGGTTTCCTCCCACAGTCTGAAAAACGTGCAGGTTAGGTGCATTGGCCATGCTAAATTCTCCCTCCGTGTACCCGAACAGGCGCCAGAGTGTGGCGACTAGGGGATTTTCACAGTAACTTCATTGCAGTGTTAATGTAAGCCTACTTGTGACATTAATAAATAAACTGAACTTTAAACTTTTCTGATATGCTGGTTCATAATGGTGTGCACTGATACCTTCACCATTTCCCTACTGCAAAATCCAGACTATTTGGGAATTGCATCAGAGATGTAGAATTTCATACAAATGGCAGCAGAATTACATTCTGTGGTAATTCCCTGGTTTCTCAACTGTTTACCTCCTGCATTTTGTCACTGTTTTTCTAACCTTTAGTCAGGTTATTGTACACATTATTCAAGACTTTGAACTACTCTCATGAGTTGAAAACTTGTAGCCTGTCAGCTGATAAAAAATAACTATAGGCAGCTGAAATGTTATTCTAAGTTTCAAGTTGCAGTGTCCTTATCACAAATAGTGACACATTGTTTATATTGATGCATCTTCCTTTGAATTTTAATGGAAGGTGATAATTTGTGCTGGAGTATGGCTTTACTGATTTCAGCAGCTGAGTCTCATTTTGCCCTCGCTCAGCACATGCACCTTTGCCTGGTTCTGTCACCTTGCCCATGGAAACTGAGACCACTTGTGACAACCACAGCACCACTTCAACTGGGATCAGCTAACTTAGCACAAGTGAACAAACCTGGAGCTTGGTCCATATGACTCAGTCCCATATCAATGTAGTGCGTGTACTGATGGTGAATCCAATTAATTTGTTTTTAAATTAGTGAAAAAATACCTTGGCATGATCTCATTCCAAATGCTTGCCTGCAAGCCGACTTGCAGCACAGAGTACTTTGAGTCAAACTGCAAAATCCATTTTGCACTTGTATGAATATAATAACTCTGCTCATGTTGCATCTTGATTTAAAAATATTATTTGCATAGGGATACGATGCCAAATTGGAGATGGCAGTTTGAATGTTGTACTTTTGGATAGCCTTTAGGTTGTAAGATTGTTCATATAAGCTGCAGCTATCACAATGATATTTTAGCTGTCAACCAATCTGCTTCTGTCGATTTATATTGCAATGGATAAATGTTTCATTTCAGTAAATGTATTTTAAGTGAAACGGTTTCAAAAGTGCTGGACGTTAAATTGCTTCAGAAAAAGATAATTATTTTTGCTCAGAGATATTGAAGTAGCTGAGCTTCTTTTGTTTTGTTTTAACATTGACTCGTACTGCAGATGCACTCTCCAAGTCTTTATGATTATTCCTTGAGAAAACTGATTAGTGTGTAAAAGATGATGTCCTTTTAACCATTGACAACAGAAATTACAAGTGAAGAGGGCACTCAGTGGAACACATACCTCTGCCATGTTGTGTTAATTCAGCACTATGACAATTATGCAGCTCTTCCTTGAGGCTATTCTCTGCTTGGGTTGATGCTCTGTAACTGCAAAGCTGAGAAAAAACTTTTTATTGAGAGCTTCCACCTCATTGAAGCTTCAGACCAATCCACATCGAATAACCTACTCTGGAAACTGCTCACATTTTGACGGCCATGACAAATTCCACCACAACAGCTGAGACAATCCACAATATTATAAATAAAACATCACACAACATTTTTTTAAAAAGGGCAGTTCGCTCGATCTATCAATATTTTTGGATCCTTTAAAACAAAAATGCCTGGATCCAAATTTGCATCCATGCCAAAATAAGAACTTAAATCAGTTCTTCCTTGGGCCATCTGTGTACCAGGTTTCATTGGACTCTGACCATTATTTTAAGATATATTGTTTACAAGCAGATAAGCAATGGGCAAAAGCATTACTTCCACCCACCTTCAGCGTGGAGGTAATTATATTTATTTCCATATCTACAATGATAGGAAATTAATTTTGATGTTTTGTATACTTGGGAACACAGGAACAGGAATAGGCCAATCAGCCCATTCAATACAATCATGGCTGATCGGACACTTCAATGCCTTTTACCCCTCCCCACCCCCATAACCCTTTTTTTGTTATTATTAATCAGATCTATCAATTTCTACCTTAAACACACACTTCGAGCTACCGCAGCCCTCTGGGGTAGAGAATTCCAAAGATTCACAATCTTCTGTGAAGAAATTTCTTCTCAACACAGTTCTAAGTTCATCATCTTTATTTTGAAATTGTATCTCCTGATTCTAGACTTCCCAACTAAGGGAAACATCTTAACTGTATCTATTCCTGTCTATTCCTTTTGTGCTATCAGAAATATTGTTGTTTTCTTGAGTGAATGAAGGCCTAAGAATTTATCATAGCTTTCACGGCATTTTCAGCTGAGTGTTTAACATTACAATATAGTACAGTGTCAGCGTTAATAAGGAATTATTACCAATACCTGGCATGTTTTACCAGTCTAACATAACCTGTAAGTTCTGTGTCAGCAAGTTTTAACAGATCCCTCGTTAAAACGTGCCTTTTTGTACCACTCCTCAAGACCGCAGAGAGAAGGCCTGCTGATTCTATCAGGAGAGCTTGTGAATAATTCGTATTAGTTGGAGAAAGAAAATTAAGAGTCAGATCATGTATGATTGGAGAGAAAAAGGTTGACAGCACTAAATCGCGTTCTAAATATGGTGCTACAAGTCAAGACTTTGTGTTTTGATAGCTGCGTGACCCATATGACAGGAGTTTGAAACAAAAGCAGTTTCCTGTTGATTGTTAGTCAACCTGACTAAACAATGCTGACTGTGTTGCAAATTCATTCCCCCAATTTAGAAAATGTATTCTAGTGCAGATAGAGGCTGCTTCCCAATCTGTAATGTCAGATACACACTGTAATGTTTATGACTGCACTTAATGCTTTTTATGCCATTTCTGTTTACTAAATCCCATGTTCTAATTTAAGTGTACTTTAATCTTTCAAATATCAAGCCTGTTCTAAACAATGTGATGTGTTTAACAGGAAGAATAGAACAGCAAGGATCTAATTTTGATTGATGACAGATATGTGTAAGGTTGTGCAAATGCAATGCCGCAGGTAAAATGCAATGGCTAAAGATTTCAATCACTTCCTGCAATTGTAGTTAATTACAATTGGTTATTTATGGAAATTAACTAGTGTTCACTGGGATGAATCTTTAGTTGTGCATCATTCTTAATTAAAGATAGCTGATGGGGACTGGCTGAAGATTAGCAATGCAATTATAATGTTTTGTTAGTTATTACTGGATGTAAATGTTGTTTTGTCTGTTTTAGATTAAATGCACATCAGTGATAATGGCATTGCTTATTTCTTCTTTAGAATATTACATCTTGGATCTGCCATCTGCAAGTACTTTTAGTAAGCAATTGAATGATATGATTCATTTTCAGAAATAAAATATTGCAGCGATATAAAATTTCCATGAATAGGAAAAGTTTGAGTCCTTCGTACCATCAGACTCTTTTTACAGGTTAATTTAATATAGGGATATCAATATACCACTTGCATGCAGGGACAATTTCATTGGGCTAGCAATCAGACTGTGAGGTAAAGTGAGCTGTATTCTGACTGACGGCACTGTCAAAGGTCACTTATTGGAATCTTGTTTAAGGTAGCGATGAATGGGACAGGGTCCTTGTTTGTTGGGTTACTAACACTTCAGAATAATCCACAACAGCACAGAGTTAAACTACTGCAATTCAAATTAAGTAGAAGTAAAGAAGTTACAATGGTGAAAAAATAGCTTGGACAGTCAGTGAAAATCAACAGATGAATGAAGTGCAATTTTAGGATTAAACTTGCTCTCTGGCTAAATTTTTATTCCAAATGATGGATATTGAATGGTGTACTTTTAAAATAACATTGAATTTTGACATTTTAAATACTTTATGTGGGAGTTAAGGGAGTATGGTCAAAAATATGGTATTGCCAATACAACATCAACTGTCATTTATATAATAAGCACATTCAACATAAACCGTACAAAGGCACATCACATGGACATTACAAAATAAAATATGACACTGAGCCACAAAAGGTCATATTAGATAGATGACAAAAAAAATTGGTTAAAGAGGTAGGTTTTTAAAGAAGGAAAGATTTCTATTTATATATCGTCCATAATCCCAGGACAACCCAAAGTGCTTTACAGCCAGTGAAGTACTTTTGGGAAATTGCTGCCCATTTCCTACATTGTAATGTGGGAAATGGGCAGCAATTTGATAATGACCAGTTATGCTTTTTATGTTGATTGAGAGATAAATATTGGCCAGGGCACTGGGGATAACTCCTTTGCTCTTCAAAATAGTGCGATGGGATTTCTTGTATGCACCTAAGCAAGCAGATTGGGCCTTTCATCCGAAAGACAGTAGCTCTAACATTGCAGCACTCCCTCAGTGCTGCACTGAGTATCGGCCTTGATTTTTGTGCTCAAAGCCAGAAGGGGACTTAAACCCATAACTTTCTGACTCAGATTCAAGAGTGCTACCAACTGAAGCATGGGTGAAGCAGTGAGATTTAAGGAGGAAATTGGAGAGATTAGAGCCCAATTAGCTGAAGACACCTTCCACCAATGATGGAACAATTAAATCAGAGGTGCTCAAGAGGCCAGAATTAAAAGAGCACAAATATCTCCGAGGGTATAGGCTGGAGAAAATTACAGTGAAAAGGAAAGGTGTGACCCTGGAAGGATTTGAAAAAGAGGATGAGAATGTTAACATCAAGACATTGCTTGACCAGGAGCTAATTTAGGTCAATGAGCACAGGGATGATAGGGAATGGGCCTTGCTGCAATTTCAGTCACGGACAAAGAGTTTTAGATTTGGCCAAACTCACAGAAGGTAGAAATGGGAAGCTGGGCAGGACTGCCTCAGAATAATCAAGTCTAGCAATAATAAAGACACAGATGACGGTTTCAGCAGAAAACTAGCTGAGGCAGTGGTGGAGTTAGGTGATTTACGGAGATAGTTACAGAGATGGAAATAGCCGGTCTTAGTAATGGTTATCTTAGATCACGTGACATCAAGTTATGAACAGTTTTTTCAGTGTCAGACAGTAGAGGAATGGGGTTGGTGGCTCAGGAATAAAGTTTGTGGCAGGGACCATGTGGAAACTAAATGTTTTGGACTTTGTTACCGATGGGTAGCATGCAAATGAGAAATATGAGGGGATCAAGTATAGATCCTTCAACAACACAGGTAATAGTTCCAGAGCTAGAAGAGAAACTATTGCATCTGATTCTCTGGGTTAGCCAAAGATACTGTTAACCCTTTCTTAAAACAAAAGCAGCAACTGATTACCAAGAACCTAAATAGAAGTCAACATTATAAAATCAGCACTTCAAATTTGTTCAGTCAAACCTGCGTTCCCTACAGTCAAGATATCCACTGTGATTGAAAGAATATTGGAAACCATGACTGTTATCATTTCAGTTTGTAATTTCCATCTTTTTGTGGCCTGAAAACAATTGTAATCAATTTATGAAATATGTTTTAAATCTAAATAATAAGTCAGCGAATTGAAGGCATTCAACATGCATTATATTTGACAAGCATGTGGCTACATAAGGGAGGGCATTTTGTACAGACAATGAATTTCTGACCGGATGTGTCTGCAAATGGTTATTGTCCCTGTAAACTGCAGAATCCTTCATTTTTACCTATGTTAAAACTGCTCGTCAGCCACCACTGTAGGAAAAACAATTATCAGTAAAGGTTTAGCTCCAAGCAGCGAAACTGTAGGGTAGAACACTTTGAACATTCTCAAGGGCCCATTGGAGACATGCTTAAGTATGTCCCAACGACAGAAAGGACAAATTCAATCCAACCAATTACCACCTCAGCAGTCCATATTCGCAATCGTCAGCAAAATGATGGAGGTGCCGTAGACAGCATTATCGAGTAGCAATAACCTGCTCACAGATATTCAGTTTGGGTTCCACTTGAGCCATTCAGTTCCAGACTGCATTACAGCAGTGCTCCAAGCATGGTAAAGAGGTGAAGGTGAGAGTGACTCAGGATAGCATTTGACCAGGACCAGCATCAAGGAACCCTATCAAAATTGAAGTTAATGGGAATCATCAGGAGGTCACTTCTGTAGGGGGTGGGGGGGTGAATGCTCTGCAATGTTTGAAATCCCACAAAGAAAGATGATTGTTGTTGGATACTGTTGTAAAGTGAGAAAGTTGGGTAAATGTACCCTGACCAACCCTGACCATTTTGCAATAACCCTTTTTAACTCGGGTGCTGACACTGTGCGAAAGACAAAGGGGACAAGAGTCTGATGAGGATCTAACGCTACTTTATTGAACATCCTATCAAGGAAAAACAATATTCAATCTCTTTGCAGGATTCTTCAGGAAACTCTTAACAATCTCAAATCTACACTAGCTATCTACATCTAACACGCACTTCCGAGGATTCGCTTCACCTATCCGCACCCTATCACTATACTTGAACTATTTGTCTGAAAAGATTGGTAGTGCCTGTTCTATAAGGCTGGTTGTTCCTCGCTTTTTGAGCATTGGTGTTTCAGGGTCTGCTTATGACTACTTGGGCTTTCCCTCTCATCTAGGGCTGATTCTGGTCTTCGATTTTTCTCACCAAGGTGGTCCTCTGGATGTGGTCGGTCTGATGATGCTTGCACGAGGAACAAGGAGCTGGAGATGCTGTGCTGCTCAGCTGCCAGTCAAAGCTCCTCTCTGGAGACCGCCGTTGAAGAAAGTGCAAAAGGCAGAGAGAGCTAGGGCTCCAGGTTGCTGGCCTCAGGTTTTTCTCCAAGAATCTGTAGGGTGTGTCCAATCCTTGTCCCATTATGCCTTTGGCCTCCTACTGCACAGCATTCTTCTAACAAAGCAGGTTCACTGGAGGTGTAAACAATGGTCCATTCTAAAACAATGTGGCCGTTAGCACTTGGCCTTCTTCAGGCCTGTCTGGGTTTGACGGGAAGTTGATTGTTCCAAACATTTGCTGCATGAAAGCAGTCTGCTTCAGCTCTGCAGTTTGCAAATTGCAGAGTCTGGCTGGGTTTAAATTTGGCTTCCACATTTTTTATCCAAGTTCATGAAAAAATATCAATATTTCTGTAACAATCCCGGGGGATTAAGGGGTCATCTGACCAGAATGCCAATTATCTGAATCTAGGGCACGACTTCAGGAGTTCCAATGTCCGAGGCCCAATCATGTTCAACTATTTCATCACTGAGTTTTCTTTCATCATAAGATTAGAAGTGGATTTTTTGGTTGGTGATTGCAGAGTGTTCAGTATCATTCACAATGCCTCAGATACTGAATCAGCCCATGCCCACATACAGCAAGATCTTGGCAGCATCAAGGCTTGGGTTATAAGTGGTAAGTAGCATTTATGCTGCACAAGTCCTAGCAATTACTGTCACCACAAGAGAGTCTGACCGTCCCTCCTTGACATTAAACAGCATTGCCACTTGCAAATTCCTTATCATCAACATTCTTGAAGTCACCATTGACCAGAAACTTAACTGAACCAGCTAAAAGACTATTGTGGCTACAATAGCAGGTCAGAGACTGGATACTCTGTGGTCCTCAACTCAACTGACTCTTCAAAGTTTGGCCACCACTTACAAACCATAGATCAGGAGTATGATGGAATACGCTGCACTCACTTGGATGATATTAGTTTGAGCAATACTCAAGAAGCTCGACACCATCCAGGACAAAGCAACTCACTTGATCAGCATCTCATTCACTACTTTAAACATTCACCGTCCTCACCACTGGTGCACCATGTATGTGCCATGTACAAGAGGCACTGTAGCGGCTTTGACAACATCTCTCAAACCCACAACCTCTACTGCCTGCAAGGACAAGGAGAATGGATTAAGCATCATGAGAACAGCCGCCCTTTCAAGTTTCAAACTACTTGGAAATGTATTACCATTCATTCATCTTCATCGCATCAAAATATTAGCATTTTGGTCTATTGAAGATTTGTTGAGTGGTTTTTAAATTGACAGTGCTCTTTCAACTCTCAATGCCCTACTTTCTCGAGGGTCAGATGCAAGGTGCTAGTATGATACAGCTTTACCATGTCGACCTCGTAACCAGCTGCTGTAGTTGAGATTGTAAAATGTAAAGAACAGCTTGTATGTGAACTAACAAAACAGATTTTGCACAGATTGTAATGCACACATTTATTTATTAAAATTTAAGTATGCTATACCCTTAAAACATGCCACTGCAAAAATCGGAAATGTAGATTCAATACAGCCGCCCCCCAATATGCAGTCTTTTAATTATATCAAATATGCACAACTTTAACCTTTCATTGTGCAAACAAAATGTGTTCGAATGCAACTCTCAACACCTGTGGCAACATTGACAGGATGCCATTTACATAATATAGATTTCTTTTCAGAGTGCTATGTCAACACCTAGATTTATCTTTTTCATATTTTGTTTTCTCGTAATTATAGTTTATAATATGTCTACATGTTCAGTGCAATCTTTCATTGTAACATGCTGAATACAGCAATTAGTCTATGACTCGCCTGCCGCCTTCTAACATTCCTGGAATAGCATGAAATTCTTGGCCTATTGTCTGAATAAATCATTAGACGTAAACAGGGATTTGTAATATATTAAAAGTCTTTGTTAAGTTCATCAACTCGATCAATTTTTAAATATGCTGGGACATAAATTAATTGGGACTAATTATTGTCCTGCACATTGAAAGGTTAAAGTTATTAAAAGATTGTGTAATGGGGGAGGGGTGCTGTATTAGAATCTACATTATTGACTTTTGCAGTGGCATGTTTTAAAGGTATAGCATACCTTAAATTTTAATTAATAAACCTGCTTTGATTCTTCTTGCAGGTGTACAATATACCAGAACTAGCTTAAGCCCATCAGTTGTGCCTTTTGTCAGTAAGAATCCAGATTTAATGTCTATTGTGATTATTCCTGCTGTGGCTGAGGTTCAAGGTACAAGTGGACAGAAATATTACAGTTTAAGTCTCTCCACTTTACCCACTCCTAAAAGTTTTTGCATTGTATAAATAAGAACTTTTGTTTTATATGATTTTGATTTATTATTGTCACGTGTTAGCATACAGTGAAAAGTATTGTTTCTTGCGCGCTATAAGACAAAGCATACCGTTCATAGTGAAGGAAACGAGAAAGTGCGGAATGTGGTGTTACAGTCATAGCTAGGGTCTAGAGAAAGATCAACTTAATGATTCAAAAGTCTTGATGACAGCAGGGAAGAAGCTGTTCTTGAATCAGTTAGTACGTGACCTCAGACTTTTGTATCTTTTTCCCAACGGAAGAAGGTGGAAGAGAGAATGTCCGGGGTGCGTGGGGTCCTTAATTATGCTGGCTGCTTTGCCGAGGCAGCGGGAAGTGTAGACAGAGTCAATGGATGGGAGGCTGGTTTGTGTGATGGATTGGGCTACATTCATGACCTTTTGTAGTTCCTTGCGCCCTTGGGCAGAGCAGGATCCATACCAAGCTGTGATACAACCAGAAAGAATGCTTTCTATGGTGCATCTGTAGAAGTTGGTGAGAGTGGTGTAGACAGCGTCAATGGATGGGAGGCTGGTTTGTGTGATGGATTGGGCTACATTCATGACCTTTTGTAGTTCCTTGCGCCTTGGGCAGAGCAGGATCCCATACCAAGCTGTGATACAAACAGAAAGAATGCTTTCTATGGTGCATCTGTAGAAGTTGGTGAGAGTGGTAGCTGACATGCCCAAATTTCTTCAGTCTTCTGAGAAAGTAGAGGCATTGGTGGGCTTTCTTAACTATAGTGTCAGCATGGGGGGGGGGGGGGAAGGAGGGAGGGGGGAAGGAGGAGGGGGGGGGAAGGAGGGGGGGGAAGGAGGGGGAGGGGGGGGGAAGGAGGGAGGGGGGGGGGAAGGAGGGGGGGGGGGAAGGAGGGGGAGGGGGGGGAAGGAGGGAGGGGGAGGGGGGGGGGGGGGAGAGGGGGGGGGGGGGAGAAGGGGGGGGGGAAGGAGGGAGGGGGGGGGAAGGAGGGAGGGGGGGGAAGGGGGAGGAGGGGGGAAGAGGGGGGGGAAGGAGGGGAGGGGGGAAGGAGGGGGAGGGGGGGAAGGAGGGGGAGGGGGAAGGAGGGGGAGGGGGGGGGAAGGAGGGGGAGGGGGGGAAGGAGGGGGAGGGGGGGAAGGAGGGGGGGGGGGGGGAAGGAGGGGGAGGGGGGGGAAGGAGGGGGGGGGGGGAAGGAGGGGGGGGGGGGAGGGAGGGGGGAGGGGGGGAAGGAGGGAGGGGGGGGGGAAGGAGGGGGGGGGAAGGGGGAAGGAGGGGGGAGGGAAGGGGGGGAAGGAGGGGGGGGGGGGAAGGAGGGGGGGGGAAGGGGGGAGGGGGGGGGGGAAGGAGGGGGGGGGGGGGAAGGATGGGGGGGGGGAAGGGGGAGGGGGGGGGAAGGAGGGGGGGGAAGGGGGGGGGGAAGGAGGGGAGGGGAGGGGGAGGGGAGGGGGGGGAGGAGGGGGAGGGGGGGGAAGGAGGGGAGGGAGGGGGAGGGGAGGGGGGGGGAAGGAGGGGGAGGGGGGGGGAGAGGGGGGAGGGGGGAGGGGGAGGGGGGGGAAGGAGGGGGGGGGGGGGGGGGGAAGGAGGGGGAGGGGGGGGGGGAAGGGAGGGGGAGGGAGGGGGGGGGGAAGGAGGGGGAGGGGGGGGGGGGAGGAGGGGGAGGGGGGGGAGGGGGAGGGGGGGGAGGAGGGGAGGGGGGGGGGGGGAGAAGGAGGGGGGGGGGGGGGGGAAGGAGGAGGAACAGGACAGAGTGTTGATGATCTGGACACCTAAAAACTTGGAGCTCTCGACCCATTTCTGCTTCGTCCCATTGATGGAGACGGGCATGTTCTCTACGCTTCCTGAAATTGATGACTATCTCCTTCATTTTGTTGACATTGAGGGAGAGATTATTGTTGCCGCACCCGTTCACCAGATTCTCTATCTCATTCCTGTATTCTGTCTCGTCATTGTTTGAGATCTGTCCCACTACGGTGGTGTCGTCAACAAACTTAAAAATCGAATTGGAGGGGAATTTGGCCACACAGTCATAGGTGTATAAGGAGCTGAGAACACAACTTTGTGGGGCACCGGTGTTGAGGATGATCATGGAGGAGGTGTTGTTGCCTATCCTCGCTAATTGTGGTCTGTGAGTTAGGAAGTTCAGGATCCAGGTGCAGAGGGAGGAGCCGAGATCCAGGCCATGGAGTTTGGAGATGAGTTTTGCTGGAATAATGGCGTTGAAGGCTGAGCTGTAGTTAATAAATAGGAGTCTGACATAGGTGTTCTTGTTATCTAGGTGTTTCAGGGTTGAGTGCAAGGCCAGGGAGATGGTGTCTGCTGTGGACCTGTTGTGGCGGTAGGCAAACTGTAGTGGATCTAGGTAGCCCGGGAGGCTGGAATTGATCTGTACCATGACTAGCCTTTTGAAGCATTCATAATGATGGATGTCAGAGCCACCGGACGATAGTCACTGAGGCACGCTGCTTGGTTTTTCTTGAGTACCGGGATGATGGTCGTCGTCTTAAAGCAGATAGGGACCGCAGATTGTTGTAAAGAGAGGTTGAAGATGTCTGCGAATACTCCCCGCAAGTTGATCTGCGCAGAATCTTAAGTGCTCATCCGGGTACCCCATCTGGGCAGTCGCGTTCCGTGAGTTGACCTTCGAGAAAACTGCTCTGAAATCTGCAATGGTGACCCAGATACAGGTTCATCCAGGGCTTCTAGGGTGAAGGGCATGCTCTCGCTGCCTCTTGCTCAAAACGGGCATAGAATACATTAAGCTCATCAGGGAGGGGTGAGTTGGATCCGGCGATTTTACATGCCTTCATCTTATAGCCTTTTATGTCATCGAGTCATAGAGGTTTACAGCATGGAAACGGGCCCTTCGGCCCAACTTGTCCATGCCGCCCTTTTTTTTTTAAAACCCCTAAGCTAATCCCAATTTCCTACATTTGGCCCATATCCCTCTATGCCCATCGTACCCATGTAACTATCTAAATGCTTTTTAAAAGACAAAATTGTACCCGCCTCCACAACTACCTCTGGCAGCTTGTTCCAGACGCTCACCACCCTGTGTGTGAAAAAATTGCCCCTCTGGGCGCTTTTGTATCTCTCCCTCTCACCTTAAACCTATGCCCTCTAGTTTTAGACTCCCCTACCTTTGGGAAAAGATATTGACTATCTAGCTGATCTATGCCCCTCAGTATTTTATAGACCTCTATAAGGTCACCCCTCAGCCTCCTATGCTCCAGAGAAAAAAGTCCCAGTCTATCGGACTCTTGCATACCTTGCACCGTCGGTGGGCGTCTGTGTAGCTAGCCAGGGACTCTTGCTTGGTCCGGTACTGTCTTTCGGCTTCTCTGATGGATCTCCTTAGATCGTATCTGGCTTTCTTGTATAGGTCAGCGTCGTCTGACTTGAACACCTCAGACCTGGACTTCAGCAACCAGTGGATATCCCTATTCACCCATGGTTTCCGGTTGGAAAACACGGGGATTTGCTTCTTTGGCACACAGTCTTCTACACACTTATTAATGAAGTCAGTTACTGTAGTAGCACACTTGTTCAGGCTGGTCGCAGAGTTTTTAAATACTGACCAGTCCACTACTCCAAGCAGTCCCGTAGGAGATTATCCGACACCTCAGACCAACATTGCATGACTTTTTCTTTGATGGATTCTCCCACGGCTTTTACTTGTAAACCGGGAGCAGGAGCACAGCCTTGTGGTTTAATTTGTCATAATGTGGGCGGACGATAGAGCGATAGGCATGTTTGATATTTGTGTAGCAGTCTAGGATGTTTGGGCCTCTGGTGGAACAGGAGACATGTTGATGGTAACTTGGTAGTACGCTCTTGAACTTGGCCTGATTGAAATCTCCGGCCACGATGAACAAGGCCTCGAGATGTTTCGTCTCAAGGCTATTCGTAGTTGTGTATATTTCGTCCAGCGCGATCTTCACATCCACATGGGGTGGGGATGTAAACTGCCGTCAGGATAATGGAGATGAACTCCCGTGGAAGGTAGTAGGGGCGGTGAAAAAATCATTTTGCTGGAGATGGGGGCTTTTATAATCAATGGAAGAAAGATATCACAACTGAGAAATTTGCCTCTCTGTACTTTGGGTACCATTGTTTGAACCAAGCACAGCCAATATCGCGTTTAAATTCATTCTTCACCTTAAGATGATTTGATAAGTATCCCTATGTCACCACTGTGACACTCTATTTCCTCACCAGTCATCTTGTATAGTCTCTTACTAAATTTGTCAATTATGTAGTGTTAAGTCTTCCCAAAATCAGTTCAATTAAGACCTTAATCTCCTGTTTGCTAAGTTTCTTCCCAGCATTGTGTGGAGTTTGCACATTCTCCTCGTGTCTGCGTGGGTTTCCTCCGGGTGCTCCAGTTTCTTCCCACAGTCCAAAGATGTGTGGGTCAGGTTGATTGGCCATGCTAAAATTGCCCCTTAGTGTCCTGAGATGCGTAGGTTCGAGGGATTAGTGGGTAAAATATGTAGGGATATGGGAGTAGGGCCTGGGTGGGATTGTGGTCGGTGCAGACTCGATGGGCCGAACGGCCTCTTTCTGTACTGTAGGGTTTCTATGATTCTATGATTGTGGAAAAGATTCAAGACCCAATTTATTATAATAAAACAGGTAGTGATGTTTATAAAAATAAGTTAATTTTAGCCTTCCTGTGATTCTTTTTACCTTTTTTCGAATCAGCTGTAACACTTTTAAAAATGCTTTCTAGTTCTTTTCCCTTCCTGCCACAACAGCAGTGACTCATTATGAAATGTTGGATTTGTATAAAGCAGAACCAATTGTTGAATTGAAACTGTTTGATTACAAACTTCAGCGCTTAAACTTTGAAAATGTCTTCACTTAACCTTCAACCTGGAGAACCTCATGATCAGTTCCCAGTCCATCCTGATTTAATCTCAGTCAGGGTGATGGTAAGAATGTTACAACTAGCTTAGCATTCCTGGGTGAAAAATCAACCATTGTTTTTGCTCCTGATGGCTGTACAATTCCTCCTGCTAGAAAGTATGGCCTGTAGCAAAGTCACATGGCTGTGACACTCCCTGTGGTTGAATAGCCACAATCTAGACGCTTGTATGAAAAAGTGACTACTTGGGGAAGATATTAAAATATTCTCATTGCTTGGCCCTGAACCAAAACAAATGGTTAGCCACTTTCAGGAGCCTGTGGACCTGTACTGATGCATGCGAGCATGTTCAGGAGAGGAAAAAGGGAGAAAGTTAGCTAATGCCTTAATGCATAAAACTGTCAGAGGAGTGATGGCAGTCATTTTTACCAAAGTACAATGTTAAGGGAGCCATTATTTCCTGTTTCGAAATAAATGATAGGGTGCTACTTTTGCACATATTAATATCATATGCAAATCATGGGAATCACTGTCTCACGTATGTGAGTAAAACACATTAAATGAGGAAAGATAGTCTCAGGCCCTCTTGAAAAATCGCTGTTTTTGAAGATACATGTACTTTGAAGTGCAACTAGTGCTACCCTCCTGCAGGTACCATTTTGCAAGTTGGTGAGTTTAGTGATCCTGACCACTAAAACTATTGGGACAGTGAAAATATAACCTATGTTTGAAAAGGACATACATTTTTAATTGTGTAAAGTTATATTCAGTTTAGAATCATAGAACCCTACAGTGCAGAAGGAGGGGGCCCATCGAGTCTGCACCGACCACAATCCCCCCCCCCCCTCCCCCACCCCCACCCCCACCCCCACCCCCAGGCCCTATCCCCATAACCCCATGCATTTATTCTAGCTGGTCCCCCTGACACTACGAGGCAATTTAGTGTGGCCAATCCACCTAACCCGCATATCTTTGGACCTAGAGCACCCGGAGGAAACCCAAGGAGAACGTGAAAACTCCACACAAGACAGTGACCCAACCCAGGAATCGAACCCGGGCCCCTGGTGCTGTGAGGCAGCAGTGCTAACCACTGTACTACCGTGCCGCCCAAGTTTAATGCCTGATACCTTTGCGGTTGTCCCTGTATTTTTGCTTGCTTGCCAGTGATATCTAAGCATGCTGTGAACAGACTTGCACAATCTAATTGGTATGGTTGTTTTCAAACATTACTTTTTAATTTGAGTAATCCAAAGTAAGTGTGCCAATCTGTAGCTTAAGGCTGCTACTCACTCGGTTGTATATGTTGCTGCACACAGAGGACAGGTCTTATAAATAGGAAATTGTGAAACACAAAGTCAGGGTTCAGTCATTTAAAAAAAAAAGTTCTGGTACCTAAACACATCCCCATTTTTAAAGCAGTCTTCTAATTGGAAATAGGGGCCAGATGTAATTGCGTCTGAACTCCTTAAGTGGTAATGTTAAGGGAGGGTGTAATGACTGAAAATGAGTGATGAACAAGGAGTGTATTGGATGTAAATGTGCAGAGTGCAAATGCAACAATGTACAATGGAAGGAAATTGTGAAACCTACATACCAACATGGAATATTTTTGGCATAGAAGATTTTTAGCACAGAAGCTGACCATTTGGCCCATTGTGTCTGTGCTGGCTGAAAAAAAGTTATATCCTGGCCTGAGGTCACAGCCAGGAAGATAACTGGATTCAAGGACAAATGTACCTATGAACTGATGGAAGCCACTAAGGATAATTTCCTGATGTTTAGCTGTGGGCAGAATTTCTAATCACCATTGTCTTAATGGTGGCTAGGCAGTTACATCCTGTTATAACAACATTTGGGTCAGTAAAAAGGCTAAAAATAGGTGCCATAGGCATATTTGTGAAATTGACCCCTTGTTCCCAGATGACGATTGCTGAAGGTTAGCAGTGAAAATTTCTTAAATAAAGCATTTCTGAAGTTGAGAAATATTATTCCAAATAGTCTTTATATTACTGTTTGCATGTGTGCAGTAGGCTGAAGTCACTGACAGTTGCATTTATGACATTCTTACTCCATAATGTTGGGATATTTCCATTCATTGATACAATGGCATCCACAAATAAATTAGTGCCAGAGTTTTCTTAAGTAAAGATTGCTGACCTTTTCACACTTTTATGACAAAGAACAATGCTATCTGGCGCATTATGCCTGCACCGGCTCTTGAAACAGTGATCCACATAATCCATTCCTCTGCCATTACCCATGCCTTGAAAACAAAATCCAATATTTATCTAGTTCCCTTTAAAACTTATTATTGATTCTGCTTCCAGGTTGTTTCCGAGAAGGCATTTGAAGTCCTAACAACCCAATGTCCAAGATAATATCTCTTAAGCTCTCCTGTTCTTTGGTATTGATTCCTCTTGTTAGAAACGTGCTAATTGGTGGAAGTTCAGCTTATCAGTGTATTTCAGAATTTTTTGAACACTATCCGGTTTTCTTTTAACCTTCTCTGACCTACTGGAAAAAACTCCAGTTTTTTTTCAATCTTCCGTCTCTGGTAATTTTAGTGAATATCCTCTGTGTTCTTTTCATAATTTCATTAAAAAAAGTGCCTCAGTGGTCTGAATTTTGCAATTCGATATGACTTGGTGTTCTCTATGGGGGTTCTGGAAACTGCATGAACAGGTCAAGCAATGGCGTATCGCTTTAACCAGACATATTGAAGAATCATCGCACGGTCACTAGGAAGGTAGAAAGCAAAATAAAGAGAGGGATAGAAATATGGGATGAAGAGAATAATAGTAGGGGGGCACAGTGATTAAGCACTGCTGCCTATCAGGGCCAGGGACCTGGGTTCGATTCCTGGCTTGGCTCACTGTGCGGAGCCTGCACGTTTTCCCTGTGTCTGCGTGGGTTTCGTCTGGGTGCTCCGGTTTCCTTCCACAATCCGAAAGATGTGTTGGTTAGGTGCATTTAGCCGTGCTAAATTCTCCCTCCGTGGACCCAAACAGGTGCCGGAGTGTGGCGACTAGGGGTTTTTCACAGTAACTTCATTGCAGTGTTAATGTAAGCATATTTGTGACACTAATAAATAAATTTAAAACTTATAAGGGATAGAAAGAAAAAGTTGTTTTTAACTCAGCTTTAATATTATAAGCCAGAGACCTGGCTTTTGGTATTATAATGTCACTGTCACCGCTAAATATTGTATAAATTTCTTCAAAAAGAATATTATTCTAAAGCTATGATAGATGATTCAGAAATGAGGCTGTCATTTAGTGAAATACTTGGAGTATTGCTCAAAGCTTTGCATCTCAATAGGTCTAACCTGCTGTTGTTATTTCCATTTTGTATTTTATAGTTGGCACCTTCCCTTCCACTGCAAGAAGACTTTGTATTTCATTGGAAGGCCATTACCCATTATTACATCGACACATCAGGTAAGGGTCTTTACATTATATTTGTTTAATTGGTTTGTTTTATCCTATGACAGCAAAATGTTGATGTATTGCAGTGCAAAAAAAAACTCCTAGCTAGATTCCCAACAGAATCAATAATTAATGAGGAAAATTAGTGGAGGCATGAAGTTCCATGGCCTTGCCGCAGAAATTTCCTGTTCAGTTTCTATTTTTAGTTTTGATCCAAAGTATTATTGAAGTACTCCTACTCTATCCACACAATGTTGAAGGGAATCTGTGATTGATTACTGCAGCAGCTAATTTCACAGGCAGCAAGTGCTCAACTCACAGGAGCTATTTAAAAGCCGAATTTGAATTCCGATGATAGTGAGTAAGAGTGTGTCGAGTCTTTAAGATCTCAACAGTTGTCAAGCAGCCAGGTCCACTTTCCCCAACAGCACTTTGGCCAATCTCTGATTTTAACCAGTGCTGGTTGAACAGTGTTATTGGATTAGTGATCCAGCGGTTCAGACGCCTATTCTGGGGGCCTGGGTTCAAATCCCCCCACAGAGGCAGGTGGAATTTAAATTCAGTTAACAAATCTGGAATAGAAAATTAGTCAGAGTAATGGTGACCATGACAACTATAAGAACATAAGAACTAGGAGCAGGAATAGGCCAACTGGCCCCTTGAGCCTGCTCTGCCATTCAATAAGATCATGGCTGACCTTTCCGTGGACTCGACTCCACTTACCCGCCGCCCACCATTACCCTTAATTCCTTTACTGTTCAAAAATGTATCTATCTTTGCCTTAAAAACATTCAATGAGGTAGCCTGAACTGCTTCATTGAGCAGGGAATTCCGCAGATTCACAACCCTTTGGGTGAAGAAGTTCCTCCTCAACTCAGTCTGCTCCCCCTTATTTTGAGGCCATGCCCTCTAGTTCTAGTTTCACCCGCCAGTGGAAACAACTTCCCTGCTTCTATCTTATCTATTCATTTCATAATCTTATATGTTTTTATAAGATCTCCCCTCATTCTTCTGAATTCCAATGAGTATAGCCCCAGTCTACTCAGTCTCTCCTCATAAGCCAACCCCCTCAACTCCGGAATCAATCGAGTGAATCTCCTCTGCACCCCTTCCAGTGCCAGTATATCCTTTCTCGAGTAAGGAGACCAAAATTGTACACAACTATCGTTGATTGCTATTAAAAAAAAACCTTATCTTGTTTACTAATATTCTTGAGAGAAGGAAATCTGTCATTCTTACCTGGTCTGGCCTACATGTGACTTGACCCACAGCAATCTGGTTAACTCTCTCTGAAATGGCCGAGGAAACTACTCAGTTCACGGGTAATTAGGGATGGGCAACAAATACAGGCCTTCCCAGCAATGACCACATCCCATGAAAGCATAAAAAGACAGTGAGCAGAGCAGGTTACTTGCTGACTGCAGGAGCAGCTAATGCAACAACCAGCTGGAAATTTCCTGTAGCATTTGTTCACTGAAGAGAGGCACAACAAAGGTAATTGAAATTCAAGTGCCGGAACAAGGGTGGCACGGTGGCACTGTGGTGAGCACTGCTGTCTCACAGCTCCAGGGACCCGGGTTCGATTCCCAGCTTGGGTCACTGTCTGTGTGGAGTTTGCACATTCTCCTCGTGTCTGCGTGAGTTTCCTCCAGGTGCTCCTCCCACAGTCCAAAGATGTGCAGGTTAGGTAAATTGGCCATGCTAAATTGCTCCTTAGTGTCTTGGGATGCATAGGTTAGAGGGTTAGCGGGGTAAATAGGTGGGATTACGGAGATAGGGCCTGGGTGGGATTGTTGTCGGTGCAGACATGATGGGCCGAATGGCCTCCTTCTGCACTGCAGGGTTTTTATGATTTCTATGAACTGACCAACACCTTGTGGAGAGGAGGCAGGTAGATTTCTTCAACTGTCCATAATTTTTACAATTTTAATCTTGCAACATGATTTTTTTTGTCATGCCAAGTCACTTGATGTAACTAACATTGTGTTCGGGTTAGCGTATTGTAACCAAAGTTTTAGCTTTTTCTTGGCTCCATTTCCATCTAGGAATTAGTTAAAATGCTGGTTAGGCCACAGCTGGAGTACCTTGTGCGGTTCTGGTCACCACATTATAAGAAGGAAGGGATTGCACTAGAGAATGTGCAGAGAAAATTCACCAGGATGTTGCCTGGGCTGGAGTGTTTCAGGTATGAAGAGAGATTGGATAGGCTGGGGTTTTTTCCCTTGGAGCAGAGAAGGCTGAAGGGGACCTGATTGAGGCGTCGAAAATCACGAGGGGAATAGCTAGGGTGGATAGTAAGGAACTTTTCCCCTTAGTAAAGGAATCAATAACCAGGTGCTTAGATTTAAAGTAAGGGGCAGGAGATTTAGAGGGAATTTGAGGAAAATGTTTTTCACCCAGAGAGTGGTGGGAATCTGGAACTCACTGCCTGTAAGGGTGGGAGAGGCAGGAACCCTCAACATTTAAGAAGTATTTAGATGAGCATTTGAAATGCCATAGCATACAAGGCTATGGGCCAAGTGCTGGAAAATGGGATTAGAATGAATAGTTGCTTGATGGCCGGCATGGATATGATGGGCTGCAGGGCTTCTTTCCGTGCTGTAGGACTTTATAACTAAATTCACCTCCTTGGCTGCAGAGTTGTTACCAACTGCTCTTACTCAGCTTTTAAACTTGTCACAGGGGTGCAAATGTCAAATGGGATAAATGGGATTTAAATGCGCCTTTAATTTATTAAATTTATTGCTTTAATTTTCTAATATGCCTTAGTTCAATTCTTTAGAGGTCCATCCTGACTAGTTTTCGAAATTGTTGGTGCTATTATTAAAGTTTATTTATTAGTCACAAGTAGGCTTACATTAACACTGCAATGAAGTTACTGTCAAAATTATGGGGAGACGGGTAAAATTATGGGCATAATGGTAATGTCATGGACCAGTAGTACAGAGGCCCAGCCAGGTCAATAACAAATCTCAACTACCATCGATTGTCATTAAAAACCCAGTTGGTTCACTAATGTCCTTTTAAGAAGAACATCTTCCATCCCTACTTGCATGTGCCTCCAGATTCACAGCAATGTGGTTGACTCTTCATTGTCCTCGGAAATAGCCTAGTAAGCCACTCCATTCAAGGGCAATTTGGAATGGGCAACAACACCCAGGTCCCATGAAAGAATATAAAAAAAATAAAAATCTAATTGTGAATTACAAAGCATTTTTGGCAATGATTTCCATTTGTTCACTGTGCTGCACTTTATACCTGGAAGTGCCCCAATATATATTTGCACTCGCCATCATGTTTTTCATGTCCTGTCCTTGGGTTTTGCCCGTGGGACTGTTGATCAAAACTATTTTTTATCTTTGCATCTTTTAGAAGTTAAATGCATGTTAAGTTGTGTGGTTGTGATTTGGAACTGTAACATTATTTCAGGTTCTGCCAAATGTTTGTTTTAATTTGGCAATTAATGTTTTAGGTGCCTGCTGCTACAAGTATCACTGGATGATTATACTTGTACTCACCATGTGTGAGAATCTAGCAAGTCAACATTTTTAAGTTCAAAGTGTCATTTTGTCCTTAAAACTAAATTTATAAAATGGCCAAATGTGACAAAATTTAATAGGTTTTACTAAATATCTTTCCCTAAGCTTGGTATTCAGAGTTAATGCAATTTTGATGCATCATTTTTTCCAGCATCAAATAATTTACACTTTGTCCCCCTTTTCTTATTTTCAGTACTATCTTGGCATAGTCGCCAGATAAACGGAGGAGGAGAATTGGATCAGTTGTTCCAGAATCCTCATTCTTTGAGTGTAGTTTGTCCTCTTGTACCAAGGGTTGTTTTTCTTTGCCATTGTGCGTAGCTCTCATTTTGAACATGTGGGCATTTGTTTAATTTTTGCTATATATAATTTTATTTGATAAGTATTTCCAATTATTAATTCATAAGAGAATGTGGATCTCATATGGAGCCATGGTTCATGCATGACACAAGAGGTAGGAGGTGATCACTGGGCTCGAGTGTCTAATAGTGACTTCAACAAGTCACTATTATTTCTGTGACTTTCCCCTATTCTCACTTCCTATCCCCTGTTGGATATAAGATTGAAGAAGTCTATATCAAAGGACGCCAAGCATTATTAAAGCTTAATTTCTCTTGTTTGAATGTGTTTGCTATTTGATTAGATGTTCATCTTGAAAAATAATCATGGGAACATGTGAACTGGAAAACATGAGCTGTTATGTTTTTTTCACAGATGATAAAGCTCCAGTAACAGATACAAGCATCCCATCACACCTGGATCAGATGCTGGATATTTTGGTTCAGGAGGAACATGAAAGGGAATCTGGGGAGACAGGGCCATGCATGGAGTACTTACTGCATCACAAGATTTTGGAGACTCTGTACACATTGGGAAAAGCTGATGTATGTTTTCAACATTGATGCCGTATTGTTCCTTTTTTTTCAATCATGCTGAATGATATGGCAGTTTTCAAAAACTTTTGGAAGACCATTGATCAAACAACTGCGTAACAACTAAAAGTGAAAATGTAGATTATGAGTAGACCTTCCCAATATCTGCGCTTCTCTTATAAATGTAACTTAAATTTCACTCAGGACGCTGTAAAGACAGATTAGTCATAGTAGTTTGTTACATAAGTTACTTTCTAAACAATTCAACATTTAATTTGCTGTTTTATTTGTCCAAGATAACACCTAAATTAAAATAGATGAGCACTTTCAGAAGCTTATGGTATCTAACCACCAGAATTGAACGCGCATTTTGGTGTTAAAAACACCCACTAAGAGGGAGGAAGTATTTGGGTGGTAACCAAGCTGGATTCCTGTTGTGGTGTAAAATATTCCATGATACTATTCTTTAAAAGGACATAGACAAGTTGGTGGAATGGGCAGATGAAGTTCAATGTGAAGAAGTGTGATGTGTTGCATTTTGGTAAGAATATAATGGGGAGACAATATAAAATAAGAGAAAAAATTCTAAAAGGGGTGCAGGAGCAGAGGGACCTGGATGTATATGTCCATAGATTAATGAAGATGGCAGGACAGATGGAGAGAGCAGAATGCCTTAACAAGCTTCAAGGCCGCGAACTGCTTAAATGCAGTCAATCCTGTAATCAAACGTTGGCAGCCAATTTGAGCATAGCAAAATTCCAAGAACATGAAATAAATGACATGTTTATTAGTTTTTAGAGACTCTGATTTGAGGGATATCTGTTGACCAGGATGCCAAAACTCCCTTGCTCTTCTACGAATACCACAGGTTTAAAGCAGCAGGTGTAGATGTATCTGTATTCAAATCTATTTAAAATCTATTTAAAATACTTTTGAGTTCATGTCTGATATTTCTTTCAACATAGTATTCATGCTGGCAGTTTTGAAAATAAATTATATCCGCAGCATAAATAAAAATATATTGACATTATGAAACAAATAAAATTTGCAAAACAACATCAGATTCCTAATGGGGAGCATTGTGAAAATAAGATGCGCAAGTATCATAAAACCAAACTCATACCAGTGATCGAAAGAACTGAAAAACAGAGCCCTTGTTTCCTTTAGTTAAAGTACATGTATTCTACACAGGAAGTCTTTGCTTAACATCATGAATGGGTTCCTGGAAAATGTAATATTATGGAGTGCATCATTTCCCATAGCTTCAATGTTATAAACAGGGATTACGGTCCTGGGGGAAAGCTTTTGGAATATACATTTCTACGTAAACATATACATTACAATTATGAAGTTAAGAAAAATAGAAAATATCAACAATAAATTTATCCTACTGTGAGAAAACAAAGTTTGGGCACTCACCAAGTTGCAAAGCTTTGTTTCATTTAGGGGAATGGATGAGTACAGATAGAGTTGGGTTTTACTAGAGGTGAGTAGGGGTTTTTTGAGGGCTATTAGTAGGACTCTTTCTTTGAAAGGTTCTTTGCACTGGGGCTTTTAAAGATTTTTTCCACTGACAACTGCACTTAGATGTTTTCTTTTCTCTGTGGAGCTCTCTATAGCTGCTTTGTTAATACTTCAGTTCACTTTGAACTATGTTCCCTGTCAGGGTCTTCATCAAGATGGCTATTGCCTCTGCAAGCTTTTTCAAGGCATTGATTTTGAGTTACTTGCATTGGCTGGCTGTTCCTGCTCAGCCCTCCTCCTCCTCCTCTGCAGCCCTCAGTTGTTCCATTTCTTTAATCAATACCTCTATGGGAGACAAGTAACTCTGAAACGTCCTTGGTGTTTAGCTCATCCAATCTGATTTGCATCCCGCCTTGTTGACAGCTTACTGTTGTAATTTAGCGGTAGAAAGCACTTCATTGTCACTGGCTTTTAATTGGTTCATCATGAATGAATTTAATGGGAAAGATTAATGAATAATGCCACAACAATTCAAGACAACCAAGATAGTATTGGGCAATAACTGCTGTTTTGCCCAGTTCACCTGATCACAATGTTGATATACAAATGGCCCCTGCACCCACTCTACCCATTTATAGAAAGCAATGGAGTGTTTACCCAATAGTCTTTAAAGAGACCATTGGACACCATTGCAACATGGGGTCTAGCACAAATAAAAGTCTTGGCTGCTCCTAGTCTGTCTGAGGCTTGGACCCACTCCCAAGATTGCCTGCTCCCCACTTCATCCGAGATGCAGCTCTTGGAAGCTCAACATGGGAGTAATGCAGGAATGTCCAGATGTATGAGTTCAGATGTACAAGTAATGTTAATGCATACAGTAGCAACGCAGTGGAAATGCAGGATATTGGAGAGCAATGTTAACATAAAACAACACTTTATGGGTTGACGTTAAGTGAGGATTTCTTTCTACTCAATTAGATTGTAAGGATTGATGAAATGACTGATCAATAAAATGACTAGTATGTAACCTTCAGATTAGTTACTTTATTAATGAGCGCAAACTATGAATCTAAAATAAAAACAATGGGTGCAATCCTCCCATTTGCACTCTTAAGTGGTCCCGCTGGCATTAGCAGCACCTGTCAGGTGGGATTCAGCCACCTTAACTAATTAAATATATGTAAGCCACAAAATATGCCCTTCAGCCTGGCCTTTTAGAGATCAGATGGCATTTGTAAATTGCGCCCTGATCTCAGTGCTGACAGCCCCCCTCCTCCATAATGGACATGGTGACACCCGCTGGCAAGGGGAGCACTCCCAACCACTCAGCACAGAAGTGCATTCCCCCTCCCCATCCAACCCTCAACAACTTAAAGAATGGGTCACCATGCACCCCCATACAGAGGTCTCAACACCACCCACGAGAGAGACACTCCCAGATGCCCCCCCAGGACCCCTAGTGCCAACCTTGTACTGCCCACTGGCACCCTAGCAGTGACACTTTGACCTAGTGCCTTGTACTCTGAGGGGGTTGGGGGCAAGGAGATAAGCGGTGTGCCCATGGGACCTCTGCCACTGCCAGGCTGCTGAGAGAGGGTTCCCCCAAGGGACTGGGGGGAGGGGGGGGATGGGGGCTTGGGTGGCCTTGGACTGGGGAAAGGGCTTGACCTTAGGACTTTGCCCCAGGATAGTGGTTGAATGGCTGCTCTTGACCTAGTTGCCCTGGGAAAGATGATGTTCAGTTTCAGGACGGTAAATTCAGACACCACTCTGGGACAAGATATTCATTATGGCCTATGTCCTCTAAAACCTTTGAAGTTTCCTGGTCACTTTGACATCCATGCCCCTAGGACACCTGGAAACCTTCAAAATCACTGCAGCACTCCATTCCACAATAGGGATTGGCCCAGGTGTTAAAAGCCCTCTTTAAAGTGTTCTTATAGAAATGACCGGTCAGAATTTCCTGGGAGATCCCCATGCTTTCTCTCATAGCCAACAACTGCTGTTAAACTCCTTTGAAGTGCTTTGCCGTTCAGTTTCACTGGGGGGAGGGAGGAGAGTACCCCTGAAAGGTTAACATCTGATGGCTGCATTCTTTGAAGTAGTTTGATTGACAGGCATGGGTTATTTACCCAGGAGCAAAGAGCCGTGTTTGTTTTTCTTTCTCTTCACAGTTAAATGTATCTTGAGCGCTTTGTAAACACTGTGGTTAGAAAAGAGGAAATTACACTTCATAAAATATTCAACTTGTCAGTAAAAGTCTCAGTGGTTTATAAGCATTGCCATGAGGTTGGATACATTGGATTCAGCAGTCAGTCAGGATTCTTGCCAGGGGCTAGCCGGCTCGGTGAACCCTGGTCAATGTTCAAGTGATGCTGCTAAAAATGTTGTATGTGCAAATGGCCTTTAAATTTCTTGTATCTGTTCATCGTTATTGCAAATTATTACTTTGTATGTTTGAATTTATGATAATATGACTAATTTAAACAGCACTGAAATGTTATTTTTACTGAGGAATGATTTTAATTTAGCCCTCAAAGTTGTTTTGTTTAATAAATGTAATATATTTTCTCCCCAAGCTATTTAATTTTCACATATACATGAGCTGGACCAGTAATCCAGAAAGCCAGGTCAAATCCCACCATAGCATATGGTGAAATTTGAATTTAATAAAAATCTGAAATGAAACGCCTAATGATGACCATGAAATCGTTGTCAATTGTCGTAAAAACCCATCTGGTTCCCCAATGTCCTTTTAGGGTCAGAAATCTGCTGTCCTACATGTAACTCCAGACCCACAGACTCTTAAATGCCCTCTGAAATGGCCCAGCAAGCAACTTAGTTCAGGGGCAATTAGGGGTGGGCAATAAATGCTGGCCCTGCCAACAACATTCACAGTCCACGAATGAATTAAAAAAATACATGCAGAATTCCAAAACTATGACTGTCAGAGAAGTCCTGAGGTTAATGAGCAGAAAGAACTAGGCTGATGTTGAGTTTTTTTCAAGAAAATGTTGGCTCAGTATTGTAAAACCATAATTATGCCATTGTCCCAAGTTTTGATGAAACAAAATCAGTGTCATTCCAGTGAACCATGTGTGTATTGTGCACCATAACCAATGTGTGTATTATATACCGTAACCAAGCAGGTGCTTATATTAAGAAATTTGAATCATTTGTTGAATTTTATTTTCTTAACCTGAGTTTAATTTTCCGTTGTTATTTTCTTCTGTGTGGTTTGTAGTGCCCACCAGGAATGAAGCAACAGGTCCTGATTTTCTATACAAAATTACTAGGAAGGATCAAACAACCTCTGCTGCCACACATAAATGTCCATAGACCCGTCCAGGTATGATCTCGCTGCAGCATCTAAAAGTGACAGGTGCAGACATTCTGCCACAGTGATGTGCTAAATATTTTTGGAATTGTACAAATGCGTGCTTTCTGTGTTGTAAACAGGTGAACTAGCAGCAGGTCTAGTTTGAGTGCAGAATATTATAAAATAAAACTTAAGGAACATTTGGCAGTTACTCCAGAACTGAAAACATGATTCTTCAAACTCCCTTATCTTGCAAAGGAGTTGCCCTTGTTGCCCTTAGCTTGGTGGGTCATTGCTTTGTCCAGTGTAGAGCTAAGCCATACAAATAAGGAAGGCCCAAGCTTGGACTTAATCTATGAAGAGCTAGGTGTTCAGTATCTGTCTAGCAATTGTATGAATTTAGTAATAGTGTTCCAGACTAGGCAGGAAAAATGGATCCTTTTTGCAATGCAGTGACCCATTCTGCAAGGTATATTTTTGAAGATGTCAGTTGCGTACTGGTCCAAAGTCTATTGTGGAATCCCCAGCAATCTAAACTTGCATGTGAAGAATATCTCCTTGGGAGGAGTACCAGAAAATGGGCAGCAGTCCACCTGGGCCTACTAAACAGTGTTAGTCTTGGCTATCACACTTATGCATGGGGACTGGTTCCTTCATCAATGCACCCAAGGCTGCTGGCACTTGAGTTGTATATCAGCATGAATTATTGGATTAAAGATTGGGCTATTGTGGAAAAAGGAGAAAAATACAGAAACAAAAGCCCATTTTCTATTACCCTGGCATAAACCAATGTTATGATAAATGAGTTAACTAGTGGCATTTTCAGTTTGGCAAACTGCTATGTTTTATACCATACTGACTGAAATTGGCTAAGAATATTTCAGAGATTGAGCCTAGGTTCTTCCTCGTCCATATGAATCAGTACCTGCTCATTTAGTGCAAATGTACAAAATATTTTTTATTTGAAACAAAGGTTTTTTTTAAGATTCCACTTTCCTGCTACATATTTCTTTTTACAGAAATTAATTCGACTCTGTGGTGAAGTTCTTGCTGCCCCAACAGAAAATGAGGAAATACAATTTCTCTGCATAGTCTGTGCAAAATTGAAACAAGATCCCTATTTGGTCAACTTTTTTCTAGAGGTTTGTATACCATGTTATAACCGTTTTCATAAACCTGTGAAACTTCTGTCTAGTTCTTGGGTGTTCCTTTTGTTACTTTTTGTGTTTCTTGAGTTTTGAATAACTGATGTGATGGCATTATTGACCAGAAAAAGACTTAAATGGAAAAATTGTGCCTGATGCCTCCTCCGTTTCTCATTAGGTTATATATTTTAATACGTATGTGAGGAAGTTGCTATTAACTATTAAAACCATCTTACTCCACCTTTCCTATTAAATATGCAGCTAGATTGTTGTTGGTTTTTTTGGGCCATCGTTTTAAATAGGATATAGTACTATATTGATGTAACAGAATTCAACCAATTTTGGTTATTTATTGGCTAACATGAAAATTATTGTTCATGAAAATCCAATTGGTTCACTGATACCTTTCCAATAGAAGAAGAATCTGCTATCCCTACCTAGTTTGTCCTACATGATCTATACCATATGCTGCACTCCTAATGCTTTCTGAAGTAGCCAAGCAAGCCAGGGAAATATAAAAACAACTCAGCAAATGATGTGTGCCATGCCTCTAACTATAATGTTTATTCAAGCTTGTCAAATTAGACAGTATACGTTAGATATAAAAGTATATGGTTGTTTAAAAACTATTTAATTTTTATTTATGACAGACGTTGAGTACTGGCCAAGCCACAGCATGATCACAACAGTAAGAGAATGCTATCTAACATTACTGCGAGAGGACTTCCTTACTGACAGAACACATCTTTGTTCTGGAAGCTGTGCTTCTTTCTGTTATGGAAAGTTTAATGTAGCTCTACATTGGCGCGCAGATTTTCTCCCTGTGTACCTTTTCTTATTATTGATATGTGTCAGTTCTGTAATTCTTTTTACTAATCAGCTTTCCAATGAACTTTATAACACTTGTCTAAAGTGATGATGCCCTTTTGAGGTCCTTGTATCCAGCACTGTTAAACATCGGTTACTTTTCACCCAGCATATTCTATCCCTGTCGGATAGCAGCTGAGATTGCGGAACCAATAGCATTTGCATGTCCTCCAATCCCAGGGTTTTTCAAAAGTATTTCCCGCACAGCAGGTACTTGGTTATAAAATATCACCAGTTTGAACATTCCCAAACATTGATTAGCTATTTCAAAATATTATGTTCCAAAGCTACGTTATGTTCAACTTTCACATAGTTACAGCACACTCAGTGTCAACACAAAGCATAAGCAAAATTCCCATCTATTTCTGCAGTTAACCTGATTCACTTCTTCCATCCTGGTTTCCTGCATTCGCCCTAATTTATCATCCAATAAGGTTTAAGATAGTTATTGATAAATCCAATAGGGAATTTAGGAGAAACTTAGAAACCCAAAGAGCGGTTAGACTGTGGAACTCGTTACCACAGGAAGTAGTTGAAGAATTTAAGGGAAATCACATAAACTACTGCCTAATAGATAGATGAGGTACTCATAGAGTCATAGAATCCTACAGTGCAGAAGGAGCCTGCACCGACCACAATCCCACCTAGGCCCTATCCCCATAACCCCATGCATTTACCCAAGCTAATCCCTCTCAGACTAAGGGGCAATTTACCATGGCCAATCCACCTAACCCGCTCATCTTTGGGCTGTGGGAGGAAACCAGAGCACCCGGAGGAAAGACATGCAGAGAATGTGTAAACTCCACACAGGCAGTGACCCAAGAGATGGGAATCGAACCCGGGTCCCTGGCGCTGTGAGACAGCAGTGCTAACCATTGTTCCCTGACCTTGCGTCACACTGCATTAGGATAGAATGGAAATAAATCATTGTGGAAGTGGGAAAAGAAAGTGAAGTTGTGAGGGATGAAGGTGTTTGACAAAGCATTCACCTAACCTGTTTTTTTTTTGTTCCCAATGTGGAGACAAAACCATAGGTGGCATATTAAGTATACAATCAGAGTGGGTGAAGTGCAGGTAAATTATTGTCCTGTGTAAGATTGGATTCTTAAGTTCATAATTGATGGCAAACTAATGCATATCTATGTAAAAATCTACTTCTCAACAACCCACATTGTAGTATTACTGTACAAATTGATTGTTGTGCAGAGGTTTTCTTGGTTGTAGGTAGAACTCCAGAGAGATGATAGGACATAAAGGTTTTTGCACCCAGTTGGTACTAATTTATATTTACATTTGATCAAACTTGCCTAAAAATCAGAGCAGTATTATTGTTTGCTGAGGAGGAAACCATGCAGATTAGATTTTATTTTTCAGAATAGAACAACATAGTTTTCCAAATACTTATTGTGTAAAATGTTTATTTTAAATTGGCCTGAAACCGAAAAGATTCTTCTTTGCAATGCCCAACTTGGTATCTGAAAATTTCATGCTTTAAACAAATTAAACATTGTGGTTTTTCCGATGACAGCTTGTGCTTAATGAACCTTTCATCCATTTATATAATCCGTGCTCTTCAGAGAGTTTTCAAACCACTGAAATCAAATTTGCAGAATTTATCGTGATTGCATTTAGAATTGGTTTCTATTTTATACATATGACATGTTACACTACAAGATCAATGTTGAGTGCAAAGTATTAGTTTCACGCGGGTGTGAATTCCCCATCGTATCTTCTGCTGATACCCACCATGTCAAATCAGGAAACCCGCTGGAGGTCCGCTTGAAATTGATTTTTCATCCCTCTAATGGGATGCAGATTAAGGCCCCACTGGAATCTTCCACCCATGCTCAATTCTCCACCACATCAGCGGGAATTCACATCGGTCCAAAGCACGTCTGGAACAAGTTGCATGCAGATGTTGGAATTCAGTTAAACAATGCCTGTGGCTGCCTCTAGAGTTCAGGATGGAGGCCACCAGCAACCCTGGATCCTGAAACACCACAGCAGTGGGTCAGGGGAGCATCTACAGGCTGATCTTTCAGATTTGTCATTGAGGAGATCCAACTTACAGTGACAGAATGTTCCTGGAGATCCATCTTTATTTGCAGGATGTACATCTTCTTCCTTCAATGGTGGATCAGTGATGCTGCCGCCTTTTCAATATGGCGCCTGGATACGATGGTGGATTATGTGTCATCAGGGCTTGCCTTGCCATGGAATATGGCCACTTGCTTAATTAGATCAAGTCAGGGCCAGAAGCTGTGGCATAGTTTCCTGCTGGTCTCTGCACTGGGGAACACCCACGTCCCTGCCCTGCCACAGGACTTCGTCCCCAGATGGGAGAATTCCACCCATAGTTTAAGTAAAACCAAAGTCACTTGCTGCAAAATGTCATGACTTTGTTTTGGGTCATAGTTTGATCCCATCTCTGATAGATGAGCTTGTATTGATTCTTCAGTACTTATTTATAACAGAACTAATATTTACTAATCCTGAAATTTACTCAACAAAATCTGTCAATCAACTGTTAAAATCAGTGAAGAATATATGTCTTTTTAAAGAATTGCTTTAAAAAATTATTTCACTATACTCTGTTCGCAAGATGTTTTGCATATAAGAGCCTTTCAAAATTAAAATATACTAAATAGTGAGGGTGATTCTCCCAGCCCGCTGCAGGCCGGGAGACTCCAGCGGAGGCCATTTCGCGGGCTCCTCATGGGGTGCCACGGCCTCCACAAGTCTCTGGCAGCCAGATTTCTGGCACTGTCAGCTCCGCGCCAGAAATCGCCGCAGAGCTGCATAATTTTGTAGATGCTGCTTTGAATATATTTTAAATTTCATTAGCGGGCCTGAGGCTGAAATCTCCAGGCCCGCCAGCATCTTCCCGCTCCCGACCAGGAGTGTTTCACTCCAGCGGGTTTACAATTGCTCCCATTAGAGGGATTATCGCTAGCTCCCTGTTGATAGCGGGGAGCTAGTGGCCCGACCTAACTGGGGTGAGGGGTGGGGAGCAATCGAGGGCCCCCAGAGGGTTGGGGGTAAGGAGGGGTGCCCCCTGGGCATTGCCACTTTGGCAGCGCCAGCCTGGCCCCCAGCAGTGCCCAAGGCCATGTGACACTGCTCACGGGGCATCAGGGAGTACCAAGGGGTGGGGCCTATTGGGGATGGAGAACGGTGGGGGGATCCCACTGCCACTCTTTATAGGGATTGTGGGCAGAGGGAGGGAGGTCAGTGATCGAGGTGGACATCGGCGGAGGGGAGGTGGGGTAGCAGGCTGTCAACTTGCCCGGGGGCTAGTCAACCTGCAATGTGGGGAAGGGGGGGTGGGGGGGTGTAAAGGCTAGCCTGGACATGTTCACGATGCCAGGTTCATCTGTTTAAACACCTGTTTAATTTTAGGATCGGGAATGTTGAAATAATTTACTTATCTAACCTAAAATGGAAGATGTGGAGACCTTTGTAGAATAATATGTCATGGTTCTAAACCTAACTGAAACTGAATTTCAAATCACAACTGGATTTGTGCTAACCAGTGTTTATTCAGCACTATATTTTGACTTTTTTGGTAAAATAATGAGATTTTTCCAACATCATTCTATTCTAAAACCAAATTGTTCTGTGAGCAAGTATCATGACCTGGACTCCAACAGAATACACATGAGCAGTCAGGTTACAATAACTGCATGACTTCCTCATCAGTATGTATGTGGACTATGGTTAGGCACAGTAAAAGAGCACAATTAACAGTTTTACTCACACGATAATTTAATTTCAGAAGGATAAACCTCCAACAGTTCCCACTGTTTAGCTGATTCGTTAACATTCCTGAATAATTTTGCTTTTGCCCAGATCGAAGCAAATACACTTTTGTGTCCTGCACCCCTATCCATCTTTAGCTGCTTCATCAAAGGTCTTCCCTCCAACAGAAGTGGGGATATTTGCTGAGGATTACACAATGTTTGGCGCCATTTGCAACTCCTCAGATAATGAAGCAGTCCTTGTTTGTAGTAGGACCGGGACAATATTCAGGCTTGGCTGCTAAGTGGCAAGTAACATTTGTGCCACACAAGTGCCAGGCAATAACCATCTCCGACAGTAGAGAATCTAACCATCCTACCTTGACATTCAATGGCATTACTATTGCTGAATCCCCCACTATCCACATCTTGAAGGGCGGGGGGGTACCATTGGTCAGAAACTTAACAAAGGGCGGCACGGTAGCACAGTGGTTAGCACTGTTGCTTCACAGCTCCAGGGTCCCGGGTTCGATTCCAGGCTCAGGTCACTGTCTGTGTGGAGTTTGCACATTCTCTTCGTGTCTGCGTGGGTTTCCTCCGGGTGCTCCGGTTTCCTCCCACAGTCCAAAGATGTGCGGGTTAGGTTGATTGGCCAGGTTACAAAATTGCCCCTTAGAGTCCTGGGATGCGTAGGTTAGAGGGATTAGCGGGTAAAATATGTGGGGGTAGGGCCTGGGTGGGATTGTGGTCGGTGCAGACTCGATGGGCCGAATGGCCTCCTTCTGCACTGTAGGGTTTCTATGAAAAAAAAAAATCAGCCAAACAAATACCATGGCAACAAGCGGAAGTCAGGGGCTGGGAATTCTGCAGTGAGTAACTCACTCTGACTCCCCAAAGCCTGTCCACTATCTGCAAGGCTCAAGTCAGGATGTGGTGAAATACTCTGCCCTTGTCTCGGAGTGTGAAGCTCTGATAACACTCAAGAAACTTGATACCATCCAGGGCAAAGCAACTTGAGTAATGCCCCATCCGCCACTTTAAATATTCCTTCCCTCTACCACTGGCACATATTGGCAACAGTGAGGACCATCTACAAGATGTTTTGTGACAGCTTGCCGGCAGCTTCCAAACTTGCAACCTCTATCACCTTGAAGGCTGTGCAACCGATGCATAGGAACACCACACCTGCAAGTCCACATCCAAGTCACACACCATCCTGACTTGAAATTATATTGCCATTCCTTCACTATCACTGAGTCAAAATCCTGAAATTCCCTAACAGCAATGTGGATATATCTATAACCACATGGACTGCAGGGGTTCAGAAAGCAGCTGACAATCAACTTAAGGGGAATTAGGAATGGACAGTGAACACTGGGCTTGCCAGTGACACACATTTTTTAAAAACCCAAAGAAATAAATCTTAACAGTTAATTGTAAATTATAATGGAAGAGTTAAGTGAAATGGTAAAGTTTTGAAGCAAGGTAACAGGTATTATTGATGAAAATAGACCAGCATACTCAAAAAGCTTTCTACATCTTCTCCTTTTAATGTGGCTGTAGGTAAGTTGATGGAAACTATAATTTCAGGCTGAGAGTGGTTCCATTAATCTTCATCCTTCTTAAGAGCTTGCTCGAACAGATCAGTGTTTTGTGCGTATATTATTAATTCAACGAACCAGAACCTTAATTACTCTCCTGGGCAGCTTAGATTTTTCTTTAGCTTTACACTATAAACCAAATGTTTTCCTTTTCTAGAACAAATCTCCGAGAGTTACAGGAGGCGCCAGCTCACAGAAAACAGAAGTAGATGTTCCAGACAAAACAGTTGTGTCTGAAGACTTATCATCAGAAACTGAACAAGCCCAACCTTCTGAAACAAACACAAGTCCAGGACTTTGCAATGCTACCTGTAGAGCTGTGATCAGCCCATTAGACAGCAGTAGCGAGTCATCTCATCACAGAACTGATCTATCTGCATCATTAGATACCATGACTCTTTCCCCACAAGCAGTCACTGCAAAGTCCTCTGATCTCTGTCAAAACCAAGATTACAACCTGGTGAATTCATTAATAAACCTCAGTAAAAGTCCGGTAGGTGTACTTGTAAATGTGCATGCAGACCACTTTCATTTGATGCTGCAATTGTATAATTTATTGACTCGTTCAGGATCAGATTTTTATGGTGGTACTTTTGGAACAAATTGAGACACATATCTAAATACAGTATACGAAACAGCAGCACCCGTCTTGGTATTCTAATGAGAAAAATGAACAATTAATTTACGATCAGGTGGAAGACAGTTTTAGTTTAGAAAAATAACAATAGTTATTTTCATATTTACTTCCTTAAACATTCAAGTTTAATGTTTTATAAACATGTTAATTTGCATTCACCTGTTTTCAAAAATCTACTAAAATCCACTTAGAAGGCTGACGCTGGAAGGAACCTTTTACTTAACCTTGTAACTAGTGTAGTTTTTGCTGCATTCTTGAAAGCATGCAATAAAAATATTTGATGCAAATGTGGAAAGTGTTCAGAACAGTTTGATGTAAGGTTTGGTTTACTTTAGAGATGCATGAATGACCCATTTCAGAAAATGAACTGAATTATGCTATGAACTTGTATTCTCTTTATCTGTAGAACCAACCAGTTTTCTGTCTGTATTTCAGGATGGTCGAATTGTTGTTAAAGCATCTGAAGGTCTAATGCTGCTGGTTAGTTTACCAGAGCCAGCAGCTGCAAAGTGCCTGACTGACAACACTTCTCTATGCCAATTGCTTACAGAAAGACTGGGCACGCTTTATAGAGCGCTCCCACAGTCGATAGATCCTATGGATATCGAATCTTTGGAGTCAGTTAACTGGGGGTAAGTAAAAAATTATTATATCTTGAATGTTTTTTTTAAGGGACATATTTACAAAGAAGCTTGTATTGGTGAGTGCAAGCAGTACTGAACAAATATATTCAGACAGTTTGCAATAATTATCCTTAAAAGTAGGTTTGTCTGCTAAATGGAAATGTGGCTATGTTTCTTTAACTATTTAAAATCTGCTACAATTATAGGGAGGCTATGCGCGAGACAAGAAGTGACCCTCGTTCTCTCACTGTATTGTACTTGTGAATCAAATAGTGGTATATGGCAATTTGATTACACTAGAGAGGGTACTGATGTCCTCCAGTAATTAAAATTATGAAATATTTGGGGCCGGTAGGCTGCTGGTGAGGAAAGAAGCATTAATTTCCATTAATCAAATTTTGACATGGTTTCTCTGTAAATATAATTTTTAAAACGTTTCCTTACCTTCGAGCTAAATGTATGATTGAAGTAAAACTAAATGTGATCAAATGGGTTTTTAAAAAATATATGTTGAATGTTGTTTCACACTTAAAGATTAGCAATTGCAATTCTGGCTACAGTACAAGGTATTAATACCCAGCCAATGCTGCATCCACTCAGTGAGAAGGACATGTTATTTTGAACCGTTGTCCCATATCTCCTGCTAATCACTTGTAGCCAAAAGCATGTTTATATGACAAGATCATTGCCATTAGAGGGCAGTTTTTACCTTGTGCTGCTAAAGTTGTAGTTTACTGAACAATGCTTAGAATCTGACTGGAGAGAAGCAGTGCAGTAGGTAGTATCAAATTGCATGGAGTATCAGTCATGTTGTAACAAGCTGGCACAGACAGAATTTGTCTGTTTCAGTATTGTCCATGATCGAAATCTTTTAATGTGTGAGGTGAGTATGTTTTCTTAGCCTCAGAGTGGTTTATCTCAGTTTAAATGTTTCCAGGAGCAAGCTTTTGTGAAGTTAAAAATAAAGATTATTAGTACATACGTGCCATCTCTCACACAGAAAGGTTGGATACCGATGTAGAAAAAACAATATAATTACAATCTAAAATTATTACAGTTTTTGTAACAGGCCTGTTTTTACATTAATTTATGCTCCAGCTGGAGTGGCAATCTTGTAAATGCAGAGGATTCTCAGTAAGATGCGAGGCTGCTTGTAGTTGAACTGTCGGGGGGGTGGATAAGTTGGGGAAAAGAGTCCGTCTCCCACTTTCAGGGTATGCCACTTGGATGGCATCTATCCTCGACTGCTCAGGGAGACGAGAGATGAAATTGCTGGGCCTCTGACGGAAATATTTGTCACTTCTTTGGACACGAGTGAGGTCCCTGAGGATTGGAGGATAGCGAATGTGGTCCCGTTGTTTAAGAAGGGTAGCAGGGATAACCCAGGAAATTATAGGCCGGTGAGCTTGACATCCGTGGTAGGGAAGTTGTTGGAGAGGATTCTTAGAGACAGGATGTATGTGCATTTAGAACGGAACAATCTCATTAGTGACAGACAGCATGGTTTTGTAAGAGGGAGGTCGTGCCTTACAAATTTGGTGGAGTTTTTTGAGGAAACAACAAAAAAGGTTGATGAAGGAAGGGCCGTGGATGTTGCCTATGGATTTCAGTAAGGCATTTGACAAAGTCCCACATGGCAGGTTGGTTAAGAAGGTTAAGGCTCATGGGATACAAGGAGAAGTGGCTAGATGGGTGGAGAACTGGCTTGGCCATAGGAGACAGAGGGTAGTGGTCGAAGGGTCTTTTTCCGGCTGGAGGTCTGTGACCAGTGGTGTTCCGCAGGGCTCTGTACTGGGACCTCTGCTATTTGTGATATATATAAATGATTTGGAAGAAGGTGTAACTGGTGTAATCAGCAAGTTTGCAGATGACACGAAGATGGCTGGACTTGCGGATAGCGAAGAGCATTGTCGGGCAATACAGCAGGATATAGATAGGCTGGAAAATTGGGCGGAGAGGTGGCAGATGGAGTTTAATCCGGATAAATGCGAAGTGATGCATTTTGGAAGAAATAATGTAGGGAGGAGTTATACAATAAATGGCAGAGTCATCAGGAGTATAGAAACACAGAGGGACCTAGGTGTGCAAGTCCACAAATCCTTGAAGGTGGCAACACAGGTGGAGAAGGTGGTGAAGAAGGCATATGGTATGCTTGCCTTTATAGGACGGGGTATAGAGTATAAAAGCTGGAGTCTGATGATGCAGCTGTATAGAACGCTGGTTAGGCCACATTTGGAGTACTGCGTCCAGTTCTGGTCGCCGCACTACCAGAAGGACGTGGAGGCGTTAGAGAGAGTGCAGAGAAGGTTTACCAGGATGTTGCCTGGTATGGAGGGTCTTAGCTATGAGGAGAGATTGGGTAAACTGGGGTTGTTCTCCCTGGAAAGACAGAGAATGAGGGGAGATCTAATAGAGGTGTACAAGATTATGAAGGGGATAGATAGGGTGAACGGTGGGAAGCTTTTTCCCAGATCAGAAGTGACGTTCACGAGGGGTCACGGGCTCAAGGTGAGAAGGGCGAAGTATAACTCAGATATTAGAGGGATGTTTTTGACACAGAGGATGGTGGGGGCCTGGAATGCGCTGCCAAGTAGGTTGGTGGAGGCAGGCACGCTGACATCGTTTAAGACTTACCTGGATAGTCACATGAGCAGCCTGGGAATGGAGGGATACAAACGATTGGTCTAGTTGGACCAAGGAGCGGCACAGGCTTGGAGGGCCAAAGGGCCTGTTTCCTGTGCTGTACTGTTCTTTGTTCTTTAGCTGTATATTATCTTGGCTGCATAGATGTCTTGTTGCTGGTTTGATGGCTTAGATGGTGCTTCTGATGGTATCTATGTCAGAAAAGCTTCTTGTTGTCATATTTTAAAAGCAGGTGACGAGTATGGCTGTCTTACCATGTGACTTGTTACAAGTGCAAAGTTCTTTTCCAATAAGTTGCTGTGTTAGGTCAGTAAACATTCCATTTTGTGGCTTTTTGACCCTGCGAGTTTCAGACAGCCAAAGTATGTGTATTTGGGATGAGGAGCCATCACAATACAATGAAACATCTATGAGATCTGTGTCGTATTCGTCTAATACCCATTGATTTTTGATGTCTCTATTGCCCATAGGGAAGCAGAAGGACAAGCCAGGTGTTATGTTATAGTCTTTTCTGTTGACAGTGCATCCTTAACAAAAGGATATGTCAATTTTGCAAGTCGCTGTGATTGTCCATATTTTAATTAGATATTTGTTTTGAGTTTCGGGGCTGTCTGGAGATGAATACTGCCAAGTCAAATGAGTCATCATACACAGCTTTCGGAGACTACTTTTGAAAATATAGCTTTAAAGTTTGTATTTTCTTTTTGTCTGTACTGGGATGACAAAGTGCTTAGGAATACCTTCAATCACTTCAGTTATAAGAGTTGTTTGTTTTCTGTCAATACTGCTGACTGGAACCTCCTAAACACTTGAATTTAAACTTCAAGAAGAGTAGCTGTATGGATATGTGTAACCAACAAGTGTAGAGTTATCACCGAGGTAGCTGAATTGCAACTTGAGCCTGGCACTGCAATGGTAGACTTCCCAAATAGGTCAAATACTATAACTACTGACCACTGATTGTAGTATTGTAGTAACAGTGTAAATGCAGCTAAGGTGTCAACCCTTTATGTTAAGGAATAGTTAAAATTGACATGGGATTTAATGTTAAGGTATACGCTCAATATTTTTCACAGACTCAATTTTATTTAAAATTAACTGAAATTAATTAATGTGTACAATTATTTCAGTTTCAATTTTCCATTTTATTTCAACGATTTACTGCTGCAATAGACATTATGGTGTGTAATACCCTGCATGGCACTTAATAGGAAGCAGTCTTTGAAATGTTGGATTGGCTATGAATAATCTCAGTTCATTTTCCTTGCCCAGCTGCTCAGAGCCTCTGATTCTCCATTTTATCTCAAACCTTGTGCTACAACATGACGTTAGGCGAATTAATGTCAGAAGGTGAAATTTTAGAAAACAATAACAAAATGTCTGGAATAGCATGTGTCCTTTTAATATCTACTGAAATTCTATAGTAGGAAATATATAGTTTTTCTCTAATGTGCGTTTGTGATCGAAGTGTTATTCTACCTCACATTTTGCCTGAAGACTGACACTTGGTGGAAGGTTGTCCATGTTGAGATGCCCTTTGACAGGCAGTTCCTGTTTCAACTCGTAGTATGAACTAAAAATGAAACTATTCACTGAATAGTTTGCCATTTCAAAAAAAGCATCAGACTGTGCCTTGTGGTGAATGTGGAGCATGTGGAGTTAAAATTCTTTTGAGCTGGAAACTTGGGGCACATTTCCTGATTAGTCATTTATATATTTAATGAGGTGCAAGGTGCACTTTCCTCCACTTGTACCTTGATTTTTTTTGTCATTAATCTGGTTTTGGCTGTGAATTCTGGACTACCGTTCAGTGCCTCATTGAATTTGTCCTTCTGTATGATGGATCATGAATTGCTAAGCTTCTCTTCTACTCCTTTATTAATCAAAAACAGCTGCGCTGTCAGCTTTTGTATTTTAATCAGGTGTAACTGGTTTTCTCCAAGCAATTAACTTTTTGCGATGGTCTTACTGTGCTAGTAAAGGGGCAGCATGGTGGCACAGTGGTTAGCACTGCTGCCTCACAGCGCCAGGGACCCGGGTTCGATTCCCAGCTTGGGTCACTGTCCATGTGGAGTTTGCACATTCTCCCCATGTCTGCGTGGGTTTCCTCCAGGGTGCTCCAGTTTTTTCCCACAATCCAGAGATGTGTTTGGTCAGGTTGATTGACCCTGATAGATTGCCCTCTTAGTGTCAGGGGACTAGCAGGGTAAATACGTGGGGTTGCAGGGATAGGGTCTGGATGAGATTGTTATCGGTGCAGGCTGGATGGGCCAAATGGTCTCCTTCTGCATTGTAGGGGTTCCATGAAATTCAACCTCTTGTGAACCCCTCAAATGCTCAGCTTTATTTCTCTTGCTTTTGCTATACGTGTTGGCATTGGGTCGAGGGTTACACAACAAATACAATCAGAATGGCACATTGTCTAACTTGGCGTATTCACTGATTATAATGTAGCAAGGCGCTATCCTTTAAAAGTTAAGTTCTGTTAAATATCTTGACATTGCACACAGATTTTACAAATTAATTCTTGTTTTTACTTTCTGTATTACAGTTTAGATTCTTATAGCCATAAAGAAGATGCCACAGCTTTTCCAGGAAAGCGTGCCCTCATCTCTTTCCTATCTTGGCTGGATTACTGTGACCAGCTAATTAAGGAAGCCCACAAGGTCTGAACAACAGAATGAAAAGTGAATTGATCTTTGAAAAGCTAATGTCTTGTTTTATTATATTTTGTAACGCGTTCTGTGATTGGAGCTTGTCTCGAACATTCACTAAATTTTAACCGGGTTCCCTCCTGAGGTAAAAAGCTCACAAATGCATCTTTAACTGATCCTTACTCCAGCTGTTTAGAATAACTTACCAGTTGGGATACCAGAAACAAAAGATGTGCGGGTTAGGTGCATTGGCCATGCTAAATTGCCCCTTAGTGTCCCGGGATGCTGAGATTGGAGGGATTAGCAGGGTAAATATGTGGGGTTACGGGGATAGGGTGGGATTGTTGTCGGTGCAGACTCGATGGGCCGAATGGCCTCTTTCTGCTCTCTATTAAAAGCATGAGGGATCTCTAAACTCCAGCAGTTATAAACTAACTGGAAATTAATTTGATGGGCTGACTGGCTATTTTTTAATCCAGATTCAATCTTCAGTTTTTTAAAATGCTATACAAAGCAAAATAGTCAGCTTAAGGGTATCCTAGGCTCTAACACAATGAAGGAATTCTGATAACATGTTTATCATAGGTAAGCACTTTTATATTCAAGGTTGTATGCTTAATTGATATTTATCTGCTTCATTAAACATTTGATGAGATGTCTTATTTTTGTTTTGACTTAACAAAATAAGCTAATATGAAGATAATTGACAGAGTTAAATAACCCAATTTAATGTAGCTATAACCAGGAAAAAGAGCAAACTAAATTAATGACAAAAGAAGGAAGTATGGAATTTGATGAACAGATATTAAGAATTAGAAAAAGGGCAAAATAGTAAATAGCAAAAAGTATTGAGTACAGAACACCAGTTCCAGTGCTTCTCTTCTGCTGCTCCAGCCAATGATTTGGCCGTAAGTGGTCAAGATACCTATTAACAATAAAAGAACACACTGAACTACGTGGTATGGTGCTCTTGCCCTTCTAAAACAGTGCATTATTAGATTTAACGGTAGTACCATAGGAGATCCACATGTAGCAAGTCAAATAATGGAAACTCTTCTAAAACAGTGAAAATAAAAGGTTATGTATCGACAGGGGTGGCACAGTGGTTAGCAGTGCTGCCTCACAGCCTGGGACCCAGGTTCAATTCCCAGCTTGGGTCACTGTGCAGAGTATGCACATTCTCCCTGTGTCTGCATGGGTTTCCTCCGGGTGCTCCAATTTCCTCCCACAGTCCCAAAGACGTGCTGGTGCATTGGCCAAGCTAAATTCTCCCACCGTGTACCCAAACAGGCGCCGGAGTATGGCGACTAGGGGATTTTCACAGTAACTTCATTGCAGTGTTAATGTAAGCCTACTTGTGACACTAATAAATAAACTTTAAACATAACATGAAGGAGCCTTCATACATTTAAGTTCTGAATAACAAATTAATTTCTTTGAGGATGTGTGTTTGATTGATAAAGTGAATGGTGGAACTCATAATATAGCTTGAAATGTCAAAAAGGATTTTGAACAAGTTCCACATATAAGTATTCGAATTAACCTAAAAACTACGATGATACTTGGGATTAAATACAACTTTTTATCAATTGAATATTAGATGGAGGGGGGGGGAAATGATTCTGGCCTACGCTCAGATGTGTGTTGTTCCTGATCGAAACGAATAGCCCAGATATAAAAACAAACTACAAATGTTCAGATATATTCACACTAAAATAGCAGTAGAAAACTAATCCCACAACTAAATGTTGGATAATGAATTTAGATTGTGCAGCTAAATGGTAAAGTTTAATGCTAATAAACATGAAGTATACTGTTCATCGTGAATATGCACAGAATAGAATTAAATCATCGCAGGAAGATTTTTTTAAAAATTGGGAGAAATTGCTGTTTTTGAGAGAATTAGCTGCTCACAAGCCTTGAACAAAAGGTCTAGAGTAAGGAATACCATCTGGCAATCACTATGGTTTGGATCTTGCATTCCTTGACAATTTCATTCTTGTGTAAGCTATAGGGCTCCTTTGAGTCCAGCAACAGAATGTCATCAAACTGGCTAAGCAGCCAGTCGTATTGAAGAATTCTCACAGACAGCAAACCAGGAAGTAAAAACCACTGTATCCTTCAACTGTTTAAATAATTTGACAGAGCGTGAAATAACGATTGGGACATACGTGTGAGATTAAGGTAGAAGTTGGAATATGATGAACAAACTTTAAGAAAATATATTTTTATTATTCTAGAAATCTATGAAATTTCTCTTAACATCATAAAGAAATTTGACATTCCAGAAATAAAAAAATAAGCTTTTCAGAACCAGAGTGGTTGTTCAGTACTAATTATGAATTTAGCTTGCCATCCAGAACTTATCCCTACTCAACAAGGCATACCTTTTTCAGGGGTATTGACAGTGAGACTAGTAGTGTAAAAATGGAAGTTCCATCCACTGAACTTAACAGTGCACCCTGTGGGGGAACAGGGAATCCTCACAGCGACTTCTTCATTTCCACTTTTAACCATGTTTGTGCAGACACCTGAAAGCTGCCAGTTTCACAGTTGTAAGGACAGCAGTTCAGTGCCATTAAAACCACAAAATCCAGGCCAATTTCCAATATTGTAATAATGTGGCAAAGTAATTAACAAAGCTAATAAATTGCTGAGATATATAGAACCGTGGAGTACAGGTCCTCAGGGGTTAAGACTTGACAGTGCACTTGTACCGCAATATGTTTACTTTTGGCTGCTAGGAAACAAAAATGTTTATATGTATTCAGGAGAGTATAGAGGAAAGTAAGAAAATTGTAAAGATTAGCTATGCAGACAGGTTTAAAAATAACTAGATTTCTGCAGTCGAGAAAGTACATTCCTTATATTTTTTGCATAATGTTCATAAAGTAAACCAAAATGTTAAACCAAAAGGGTAGGGCCAGAAAGCATTAATTTAGTGAAAACAGATATATATTAGAAATTACACCAACACTCTGAGATTGATAAATGTTTGAAGTAAAATGCGAGGCAGAATGCTGAGGCAACTACAGAGCAATTCAAGATGCAGTTGAATGGTTCAATGGCAGAGTTTAGATATGAGAGAATTAGCTTCAATGAGCCAAAATTACTTTGTTTTTCTTGTGTTAATGTTCCGAGGTTAAAATGTTATGAATTTTGTAATTTAATTAGAGTTTTTTATAATGCAAGGAGTAGATAAACACCAGCTATATAATTATTTCTACTGTTCTTCATTTTACAGCTCACTGCAGTTGCCTTGGCGAGAGCAATTCGAGAGAGTTTCTTTGTTCCAGTTATGGAACCGCAATTGCTTCAGACGTAAGTTATTTTAACTTTCTGTTGTCGTATCACTGCTTTGTTCCATCTGTTGTAAAGCAGTGCACAAGAGCTTTTAATGCATCGATAATCTTTAAACCAGTTGACACTAAAGTTTATGAATGGGAACTTTGTAACAATTGTGATTTGTAATAATTGTGATAGACTGGCGCTGGGGAAGTTGGAGGACTGGTTTTTACCAATCCTGTCAAGTGAGTAGGTTGGATTCATGAGGGAAGATGTGGAAGGTTCTATGAATGGTTGGTGTGAAAGGCTGTCAGATGTTCTTTTGCTTATTTGTAGTTCAGTTCTCATTTTTTAAACTCACTCTGCTATGCATATACTTATTTGAAGAAGTTTAGAACCCTTATCTGAAGGTACACCCCACAATTCTTTTTGGTCTATAAAGATTCTATAATTAATTGCTTAAAATTGCTCTTTTTTTGTGTGTAGATCGGAGATTGGTATTCTGACCTCAATATCGTTACTAAATCGCATCATCCGTCAGATCATGTCGAATGCAATGCTACGAGAGTTAGTTTTCTTCCTCTTAGGAGAACAGAGACAACCTGAAACAGCCGGAGACAATAAGCATCAACTGCGATATCGACTTATCGAACATTGTGACCATCTTTCAGATGAGGTAAATATTGATGACTGCAAAATATGCTTTATTGCATTTAGCTGGTTTATAAATAATTATGTTCTCATATTGTCCAGAACCCTTCACTATCCCAGTAAAAGTTTTTTTTGTGAAAAACCATTGGACTATTTGGACAAGGGAATAGAATCTGTTATCTTACCACTTATTCCCGCTCCTACACTCCAGCTTAGTTAGAATGATGGGCAAAATAGTATCTGCACCTATACCACACACAAATTGAAAAAAATTAAGGGAGAAAATGTATGGCTACAATTTGTGTGCATCTCCACATCATAGCTACAATTCCCCTCACCCTACCTATCCTGAAAATAACAGATCTCATCAGGGGGAAAAAATAAAAAATAATGAATTTAGAAGTGATGGAAGGTCTACATGGCTCAATTGCATCTCAGCCAAACGGAGGAGATATTTCTTCATAAATGTATTGAGAAGTAATGATGGGTAAGCACTTATGGTGAATTGTCAATGGAAATACATTAAAACATCTATTTGAATAGAGTGATCCAGTTGTGAAATGTTAAACGACATGCATATATTTGTTTAATTCAAGTTGAAGCCTGAAATACTTAATTCATGAGTGTGACCTCTAAGCACTGGCTGTACAGCAGTAAATGGTGTATCTTGTAGTGAATTAAATATTTGAATTTGTGATATTAAATAGCTGCCACTAGGTGGGGTTAGTTTGCTTTGTGAACATCCTGTTGAATGCTAACAACAACAATTGCCTTTAACATAGTAAAATGTCCCAAGGCACTTCACAGAAGTATGAGGAACAAAATTTTACACCAAGCCACATTTGAACTTTATTAAAGCAGGTGGCCAAAAGAAGTAGGTTTTAACGAGCATTTTAAATGTAGAGAGAGAGGAAAGGGATTTTCAGAATTTAGGACCCAGGCAGCTGAATGCAGAGCCATCAAAAATGAAGCAGTTAAAATCAGGGATTCTCAAATGGCTAGCATTAGATAGCTCGAAAGCTGAGGAGGTCACAGAAATGGAGAGGGACAAGGCCGTGGGGAGTTCGGAAAACAGGGGTGAGAATTTTAAAATCAAGGCATTGTTGAGCTGGGAGCTGCTGTAGGTCAGCAACGGGGGTGGGGGAGAGAGAGAGAGCAGGACTTGGTGTAAGGGCACAGTCAACAGAATTTTAGATGACCTCAAGTTCACATATTGTTATTTCCCTTAAATCTTTAAGTGGGCACATGCTTTAACTGAAGTTAGAATGCCACTTAAGCAAGTGGCAATTAGGTGATCTTCTGGATTTGTTGAAAAGCACACCTCTAATTAAGAGACTGAGCTGGATCCATCCTTTAAACACACTGAAGATTGAGGGGGGGAAAGGCCGCACCAATGGAAACGCCGTCAAGGAATAGCTTATAAATATGCCTTGTCTCCAGATTTTGAGGATTCTGGTTTTGTTGTTCTACCTATATTTTGATGGCATTAAACTGTTTCAATTATATTATAAAATTTATCCTGTATTTAGAATTCTGCAATTTTTTAATAAAGCAATTTAGTGTTAGTAAAATTGCAAATAATGGAATGATTTAAGATGCATCGCATGCTACATTTTACAGATCAGTATAATGACACTGAGAATGTTTGAACATCTATTGCAAAAGCCAAATGAGCACATTATTTACAGCATGGTCCTGAGGAATTTGGAGGAACGGAACTACGTTGAGAATAAACCAGCTTGCCAAGAGGACAAGGATATAGTTGAAAATGGACAGATAGCAGGAGCAGTGTGAGTTTTTACTTAGTTTTGTTCTTTCTCACCAATATGTTCGCTCGTTATTATTTTAACATTAATATTTTTTTACCAGATGCATTGATGGCTGTTGCTGTTGTGTAAAAGGAAAGGGCAGCAGTTTATTTTTAAATTTTCCGAAGTAAGGAAGCATTTTACAAAGGAGTGTGTTTAATAAGTGTGCTTTTGAATATATCCTTCATTTCTACTTGTCAATTCCTGTCATGGCATGAATCTTCAGTATAAAAAAAAGTGCCTACTGCCAAATTATAACAATTTTAAAAATAGGTTCTTGGATCTTTTGGAAAATATATGTGGCTGCCTCACTGCAATTTCTAATTCCCAGTAGGAATTGCATTGGAATGCTGCAGGTAATTTGCACACAGCAGAATCCCATAAACAGCAATGTAATAAATGACCAGCTAATCTTGCTTTTGATTATGTTGTTTAAAAGACAGGCATTGGCCAGGACCCCAGGAGCATTCTCCTTACTCCTTTTAATAGGACTTGTTTACATCCACTCATGACGGCAGCTGATGCCTTGATTAAGTGTCTCATCTGAAAGATAATACTTGTTAATGGTTAACAAGAATCTAACTTCAAAGAAAATATTTGGAAACGTCTTTGCTTGGCACAGAAAGATACTAGCTAGTCAACAAATACAGAAATCTGACTACCTCACAAACTCCATATTGTTAGGGAACCCCAGTTTAAAAACCTAAGTGTTGCTAAGTACTCGGTGTACTAAATACTATTACAGGGTTTGCAATAATAAAGCTACTTCACTGTCAAGAAGACTACACCATCATTGATCCAATATAAATGAAACATTTTGAACTCTTAAATCACAATCTCTCCTACCTTTGCGTCAATGATTCTTTCCTGGAGTACAGTTTGACTCAATCAAGTGATCATTATTCATGTATGATGGTGAATAGTGAAAGATTATCCGTTACTTATTGGTTAAACTCACTCAGTCATTGGGGAAATTAATGCAATGATCCTTAAAATAAAATTTTAACACTCCTCTCTTCACTGTCATTCATAATTTTCACCACTGTTTTTTGAATGTTTTATTTATGTTCTTCTTCCTGGCTCTTACCATTCATTTAAGAATTAGGTGCAAGTTTTAAACAGGTTTTATGAATCTGGATTTTCAGTAATTCATAACGTGAGAGACATTGAATATTAAAAAGGGGAAGCTGCAAATGCTGGAAATCTGAAATAAAAACAGAAATTGCAAATTAAAATTGACAGATCCTATCATGCATGTCATCTGATCAATTATGCGTGTTTATATACATCAGAGCAGGCAGGGAATAAAGTCACATGAGGTCAACAGAACTATAAGAAGTTATCTCCCCTATAGCACTTAATGGGTTTGCTATAGCCTGATGTGCCCAAAATTGCCAACCAAACGCAAATATCTATGAAAATTAACCAATATAACCAAGATATGTTGTTTTCCACTTTGTGCACAACTCAATGTAAAGGTTAGGGGGATTGTCGTGGGACTCTGTTGACTGAGTTGAGACTGTCTGAAGTTATTTTACACTAGACTGATACAGCTACCAGACAGAGACAGACTTTCTTTCCCTCGGTGGTAAATGACCAGTCATATATATCACTTAGTCTTTCAAGTATCCATGTTTTTACTACATTGACATCGCCATAGGACAGAAAAAAAACTCTTAAGCCAAAATGCTTCAATAGTGCATAATGCTCATCTTATGTGATGCTTGTAATAAAATAATTTATAAAATCAGATTACTTCCACTACTGTCACCCGTAGTCACATGCCTGTTAACAATATAATGTTCATGTACAATGTTCTCCTCAGAATTAACCCACATTTAAAAGGATACAATCTACACTGTTGGCTGGATATTTTCAGTTGAAGTGAATGAAGCAGGCAGATTTCACACATCCATTTTTGTACTTTGATGGAATTTTAAAGAGTGTTGAGGTTTTTTTGTCATGGAATGTACTCTATTCAGAGACTGCATATTTTCAAATAGTTTCTTACCTGTTCTGTATTGCTTGTTTCAGAGACTTGGAGGAAGATCCACTTTTTACTGATTTGTCACCTGATAACAGACTCCTGGGTTCCAATTGGCTGACTGCTTCCCCACCACCAACACCAGACCACACAAAATCTGATGGGAAAACAGAAGTTCATAAAATTGTAAATAGGTATGTTCAAAGATTAATTATGAGTTCTGTCTAAATGTAATACACAATATGCTTGTGGGGAAGAGCATTACTAGAGCAAGTACTATTAATTCGGGCGGCATGGGTGGCACAGTCATTAGTGCTGCTGCCTCTCAGCACCAAGGACCCAGGTTCAATTCCAGCCTGGGTCGCTGTTGGTGTGCAGTTTGCACTTTCTCCCCATGTCTGCATCGGTTTCCTCCAAATGCTCTGGTTTTCTCCCACAATCCAAAGATGTGCGGGTTCGGTGGATTGGCTATGCTAAATTGATCCTAATGTCAGGGGGACTAGCAGGGTAAATGTGTGGGGTTACAGGAATAGGGCCTGGGTGGGATTGTGGTCTGTACAGCCTCGATGGGCCAAATGGCCTCCTTCTGTACTGTAGGATTCTATGATTCTAGAGACAATCAATAAAAGATAGTTGCCAAGAAATCCAATATGGAATTGAGAAGGCACTTCTTCACCAAAGAGTGATAAGAATGTGGAACTGCTATCACAGGGAGTGGTTGAAGTGAACAGCATTGATGCGGTTAAGGGTAAAAGTGGAGCATAAACACTAGCATGGACTGATTGGGCTGAATGGCCTATTTCTGTGCTGTATATCCTATTTAAGACTGGAGTTGTAATTTTTTTAATATAACAATTTAATTGGATAGTTAATATGGAAAATCTCTATGTCCTTCAAGAATTTGAGCAAGTATGTACAGAACTGTTTATACTATTCCCATTAACAATATTACATTCCCAGTGGAGGGCTCAATCAAACAATTATGACTTGACTTTAAATTGTTAGTCAACACTAGTTCTGTTTACAAAGAAATAAAGCATTTGTATAGCTCCCTTCATGACCTCAGAATATTCTAAAACACTTATTTACTGTTGTAACACTCAGAAAGGCAGCAGCTGATTGCAGACAGCAAGATACCACATAAAACAATGAGTTTAGTGGCCAGATAAGCAATTTTAGTGATGTTTATGGATTAATATTGTCCAGGACACTTGAGAACTTGTATTGAACCCTTTAATTGGTGCCTTGGAATATTTTATGTCTATCTGAAGCTTATAGATGGTGCCCTGAAAATTTAAATTTCAAGCAATCTGATCAAATATCAAAGTATAATTTTGCCAAATATGATATGTATATTGTATCTATATTATGCTTTGGAGATGCATTGCAGTAGCATTAAAATATTAGATTTTGCCATGAATTATAGTTAACAGTAAAATGGTTTGATTGCATTATGTAAGGTAACTGACTTTTGTTTTCTAAATTCCTCTAATATTTTAGTTTCCTATGTCTTGTTCCTGATGAAGCAAAATCATCTTACTATGTAGAAGGCACAGGTTATGATACCTACCTCAGAGATGCACATAGGCAGGTAAGGCAAGTAAGAATATTATTCTGCAAAGGTGAAAGCTTAAAAATAGATGTACCTATGTCAAACGTTCAATCATAGTCAGTTCCTGGGGCCAGCTTCCATCTGTATGCTGACGACACCCAGTATTGCTTTTCTGCCTTTATCCTGTCAGTATCTGGGAGGCGATCCTTCTAGCCCACTGCGCTACACGAGCAGCATAGCGGGCTGGGAGACATCAGCAGGGGCTGTTTCGCAGGCCTCCCGCTTGGCATCATGGCCTTCGTGAGTCTCTGACACTAGGATTCCCAGCTTAATCTGCTCCACGCTGACTTGCAGTGCGGGGCTGATTTAAATATGGAAATTAATATTTGCATTTCATTAGCGGGCCAGGGACTGAAGCCTCCAGTCCCGCCGGTGCCTGCCCCCTGCTGGGAATGGTTCCCTTCCCCCCTCCCCCCCCCCTTCCACAAACCGGGAACATGCGGCCCGACTCCGCTGGAGGGAAGAAAGGCCATTGAGGACCCCCAGGAGGTTGGAGGCAAAAGGGGAAGTGCCCCTTGGGCAGTGCCAGCTTGGTCCCCTGGCACTGTCCAAGGGACAAACTGGCACTGCCCACTGGGCATTGGGCAGTGCCAAGGCGGTGGGGAATATTGGTGCGCAATCGAACAGTGGTGGGGGGAGTCCCACTGCAACTCTGCACTTGGAGTGACTGGGAGAGGGAGGGAGAAGGTGATCAGGGCTGGCCATCTGGGTGGGTGGGGGTGGGAAGTCGGGACTGTCCGGGTAGGAGATCAGGAGATCAGGGCTGGACGGATGGGAGATCAAGGCTGGCCTGTGGGGGAGAGACATGGGGACTGGGAGGCCAGTGATCAGGAGATGGGAGGATCAGAAGACCAGTGATGGGGGATTGCGGGGCTGGCCAACGATCAGGAAGCCAACAATGCAGGGACACTGCGCATGTGCCGATCTCTGCGCTGACAGGCGCATGCGCAGTGACCCCGCTTAGCGCTATGCTGCTGGCCTCTAGGGCGAGAATAGGCCGCACCCCCTTTCCAGAGTAAATCCCGCTGAGGCTCTCTGCAATGCTCAGAGTGTCAGAGATTCATTCTGGAAATCACGCTTTAAAAAAACGGTGGGATTTACTTCCATTTTCCCACAGGTTGGGGCCTTAGAATTTTCTTGGGAGAATCCTGGCCCTGATGTTTAGTTATGGATGAACTAGAACTTTCCGCAGCTTAACTTTATCACGACCAAGGCTGTTCTGTCTGGTCTCCACATTGAAATTTAAATCAGCATTTTACAGCATGGAGAGAGGCAGTTTGGTCCATAGTGTCTGTGTCGGCGCACTGAAAGGTGTCTGCACTGGAAATGCACTCAGATTCCATCCTGCTTTCTGGCTGCTTCCTTGGGCTGAACCTGATTGATGTTGTGGATGCAACATCTGGGAATCCAGGAATATGGGGAGCATGCGGGAAAGTGGAGTTGAAATCTAAAATTAGCCAGGATCATATTGAATGGCAGAATAAGCTCGACGAGCTGTACTATCTTTCCCTGTTCCTGTTTCTCATGTTTTTAAACCGACAAACTATTTTTATTTATATAATGAATGAAAATTGATTTATTCGTACGAAATGTTAATGCACAGCCAATAAATATGAATACAATAGCGATTTCCATCATAATGTGATTGCTTTGGCATGGTTTGTTTATCCTTTATAATTTTTCAATGACTAAGTCGCAAATTCAAAAATTCCTTTTGAATTCACCAAGTACTTTGAGCTTCAGAGTGATCTAATACCATGTGTAAGGTGCACTGATAGTGTAATTGCTTCCACTGACAGAAAAGGAGAGCCATCTGTTGGTCAAGTTGTTTTACATGCTTGCGTTCATTCATGCTTCATAAAACAAAATGCTTATTTTATTGACAGTTCCGGGATTGTTGTGGTAACTGTATGAGGTGGGACTGGCCAGCGATACCTAAACCTTTGGAGAAATGCAATCTGGAATCTCCTTTCTTTGAGGGGCATTTTCTGAAAGTTCTCTTTGATCGAATGGGCAGAATCCTTGATCAGGTACTGTGAAGATGTTGAAATTATTTTTAGGAGCGATGAAAAAGCAAGGCTATTTTTGGGTTGTTTGAGAAATGTATTTGATTTATTGTATTAGAAATGAAGATGACAGGCCATTACTACAATAGTTCTATCTTGCTGATAAAATTGGGCAAACTTATCCAGATAAGAAAAGCGGTCAGTAATTCCTTTATATATGAAGTTAAAATCAAAATTACAGTATGAAATTTTTATTACTATACAATTAAACAACTTGTGATATACTCAAAAAGTATAGTTTATGGATTTATATTGTCCCATGAGAGATCCAGTGGAATGGGCCCAAATTCTCTTGAGTTTAGAAGGATGAGAGGAGATTTCAAAAACAAAACTCTTGAATTGATTTGCAGTGCAGATGCTGAGAGGCTGTTTCCCTTGGCTGGGGAGTCTAGAATTAGGGTACATAGTCTTAGGGGTTGGCCTTTTTGTGCTGAGATTTATGTCTATAAAAATAAGTTACTTCTGTTGTGTTAAATAAAAGTGGGAATAAACAAAAGAAACGGGAGAAGGAGTAGACCCATAGGGTCCCATAAGCCTTCTGCACCATTCAGTAAGATCATGGATTTTCCACTTTGTTCCCAACTAGAGAAACTCCAGAGAATATAGACTCATTCTATTCAATCTCTGGAGGACAACACCCATCTTAGGAATCCATCTAATGAACCTTAGTTGCACCCCTCCCTTGTGTGTTTTGCGGCGGCAGAGGTGACCCGCCATTGGCCAGTGGTGGGATCTTCTGATTCCATCGCTATAAACAGAGATTCCAGTTGTTCGCACCCTCCACTACTGGAGAACCCGCAGCAGGGTGTATGCATCAGCGGGATAGTAAAATTCCACTGGCAAGAACAGCCGAAAAATTTTAGGTAAGGACATTGAAAGTTTGGCATACTCCATGTGGTCACACCAAAGATTTATATAATAGCAGCAAGATTTCCTTATATCCCAATCCCCTTGTAATAAATGCTAAAATACCAATTACCTTCCAAATTGTTTGAAAGAACAAAGAACAGTACAGCACAGGAAACAGGCCCTTCGGCCCTCCAAGCCTGTGCCGTTCCTTGGTCCAACTAGACCAATCGTTTGTATCCCTCCATTCCCAGGCTGCTCATGTGACTATCCAGGTAAGTCTTAAACGATGTCAGCGTGCCTGCCTCCACCACCCTACTTGGCAGCGCATTCCAGGCCCCCACCACCCTCTGTGTAAAAAACGTCCCTCTGATGTCTGAGTTATACTTCGCCCCTCTCAGCTTGAGCCCGTGACCCCTCGTGATCGTCACCTCCGACCTGGGAAAAAGCTTCCCACTGTTCACCCTATCTATACCCTTCATAATCTTGTATACCTCTATTAGATCTCCCCTCATTCTCCGTCTTTCCAAGGAGAACAACCCCAGTCTACCCAATCTCTCCTCATTTGCTGTATATGCATGTTAACATTCCATGATTCATATACAGTGTGTGATTCCCAATCTCTCAACTTTTAACCAATATTCTGTTTTTCTATTCTTCCAACCATTTCCCACATTATACTGCATTTGCCACCTTCTTGGCCACTTGCTTATCCTATCTATATCCATTTGTAGCCTCTTTGCTTCCTCCTCACAGATAACTTATCCCAACTACTGTTGTACAGTCAGACCTCACTGTACGTTGTGGTTGAGTTCCTGAAAATTGTGACAATAAGTGAAACAACTTTGTCTATTATGGATTCCCATTGGAATCAACGTTAAAGCCAGAGTTAGGTTCCTTCGGACATTTCTTGACAGAAAACACAATGGACAAGTTGAAATACTTTACGGGACATGTGTAGCACAGCGCATTCCTAGCTGGAATAATTTGCAAAATAAAATAGATCACTGAATATAACTAAATACTATATACATTGAAATTAGATACTGAAATATTAAATCACCCAAACAAGCCCTGAGTAGCACAGCTTCTGTGTCTCACTCAGTGCTGAAACTCAACTCAACTTTTTTTGCTTACTTTCCTTTCCAACTCCCCTCTCTCCCTTTTGCATTCCATCTCTCTCTTGTTTCCCACTCAATGTCCCTCTCTTTCCTTCATCACTTTCTTTCTCTCACCTTTCCCATTTTCTCTCTCATTTCCCACTTTCTTTCATCTCCCACTTTCTCTCCCTCCTCCCTCCCCCTCTGCCCTCCCTCCTTCCTCCCCCTCTGCCCTCCCTCCTTCCTCCCCCTCTGCCCTCCCTCCTTCCTCCCCCTCTGCCCTCCCTCCTTCCTCCCCCTCTGCCCTCCCTCCTTCCTCCCCCTCTGCCCTCCCTCCTTCCTCCCCCTCTGCCCTCCCTCCTTCCTCCCCCTCTGCCCTCCCTCCTTCCTCCCCCTCTGCCCTCCCTCCTTCCTCCCCCTCTGCCCTCCCTCCTTCCTCCCCCTCTGCCCTCCCTCCTTCCTCCCCCTCTGCCCTCCCTCCTTCCTCCCCCTCTGCCCTCCCTCCTTCCTCCCCCTCTGCCCTCCCTCCTTCCTCCCCCTCTGCCCTCCCTCCTTCCTCCCCCTCTGCCCTCCCTCCTTCCTCCCCCTCTGCCCTCCCTCCTTCCTCCCCCTCTGCCCTCCCTCCTTCCTCCCCCTCTGCCCTCCCTCCTTCCTCCCCCTCTGCCCTCCCTCCTTCCTCCCCCTCTGCCCTCCCTCCTTCCTCCCCCTCTGCCCTCCCTCCTTCCTCCCCCTCTGCCCTCCCTCCTTCCTCCCCCTCTGCCCTCCCTCCTTCCTCCCCCTCTGCCCTCCCTCCTTCCTCCCCCTCTGCCCTCCCTCCTTCCTCCCCCTCTGCCCTCCCTCCTTCCTCCCCCTCTGCCCTCCCTCCTTCCTCCCCCTCTGCCCTCCCTCCTTCCTCCCCCTCTGCCCTCCCTCCTTCCTCCCCCTCTGCCCTCCCTCCTTCCTCCCCCTCTGCCCTCCCTCCTTCCTCCCCCTCTGCCCTCCCTCCTTCCTCCCCCTCTGCCCTCCCTCCTTCCTCCCCCTCTGCCCTCCCTCCTTCCTCCCCCTCTGCCCTCCCTCCTTCCTCCCCCTCTGCCCTCCCTCCTTCCTCCCCCTCTGCCCTCCCTCCTTCCTCCCCCTCTGCCCTCCCTCCTTCCTCCCCCTCTGCCCTCCCTCCTTCCTCCCCCTCTGCCCTCCCACCTTCCTCCCCCTCTGCCCTCCCTCCTTCCTCCCCCTCTGCCCTCCCTCCTTCCTCCCCCTCTGCCCTCCCTCCTTCCTCCCCCTCTGCCCTCCCTCCTTCCTCCCCCTCTGCCCTCCCTCCTTCCTCCCCCTCTGCCCTCCCTCCTTCCTCCCCCTCTGCCCTCCCTCCTTCCTCCCCCTCTGCCCTCCCTCCTTCCTCCCCCTCTGCCCTCCCTCCTTCCTCCCCCTCTGCCCTCCCTCCTTCCTCCCCCTCTGCCCTCCCTCCTTCCTCCCCCTCTGCCCTCCCTCCTTCCTCCCCCTCTGCCCTCCCTCCTTCCTCCCCCTCTGCCCTCCCTCCTTCCTCCCCCTCTGCCCTCCCTCCTTCCTCCCCCTCTGCCCTCCCTCCTTCCTCCCCCTCTGCCCTCCCTCCTTCCTCCCCCTCTGCCCTCCCTCCTTCCTCCCCCTCTGCCCTCCCTCCTTCCTCCCCCTCTGCCCTCCCTCCTTCCTCCCCCTCTGCCCTCCCTCCTTCCTCCCCCTCTGCCCTCCCTCCTTCCTCCCCCTCTGCCCTCCCTCCTTCCTCCCCCTCTGCCCTCCCTCCCTCGTTGCTCACAGTCCAGTAGTCGGCCGCTTCCTGTCCCTGTCCTGCATTGCTGCTCCTGGGATCACGGGGGTCTCTCTCTCTCTCTCTTCCCAGAATCTGGGACTCTGATGACTGCTGTGGCAACTCCAGCATCAGAACAGTGGTGACTGACCCAACATTCACTGCATGGTGGGGGAAGGGGTGTGGGCCACAGTGCAGACAACATAAATTCAAATTTGGTAATATAAACCAAAAATGGTAATATAAATCAAAAATCAAACAACATAAATTCAAATATGGTAATATAAATCAAAAAACATGGTTGTGTGAAAGGGACATCATGTTTAATGAATTTATTGGGGTTCTTTGAAGGAGTCACATGTGCTGTGGATAAAAGAGAACCAGTGGGTGTACTGCCACTTCAAGGATTATTGCGTAAAATAAAAGTTAATGGTGTATTGGCATAAATTGAAGGTTGGATAGCTCACAGGAAACAGTTGGCATAAATGGATCTTTTTTTGGTTGGCATGATGTGATGACTGGTGTGCCACTGAGAGCAGTGCGGTCTTACCTTTCTGCAGTTTATATAAATGATTTGGATGAAGGGGCTGAAGGTGTAGTTGCTAAATTTGCTGGTGACACAAAGATAGCTAAGGAAGTAGATCGTGAAGGGGACGTAAGGAGGCTGCAAATAGACGCAGGTTATGTGAGTGGGCAAAAATCTGGCAAATGGAGCATAATGTGGACAAATGTGAAATTGTCCATTTTGGCAGGACAAATAAAAAAGCTTATCTAAATGGGGAGATTTTGCAGGTGCAGAAGGATTGGATGTCCTAGTGCATGAATCACAAAAGGGTTAGTATACTGGTATGGCAGTAATTAGGAAAGCAAATAGAATGTTATCATTTATTGTGAGGGGAATTGATTACAAAAGTAGCAAGGTTATGCTTCGGTTGTACGGGGATTGGCGTGCCCACATCTGGAGTATTGTGTACAGTATTGGCCTCCTTACTTAAGGAAACATGTAAATACATTTGAAAGTTTACTAGACTAATACCAGGAATGGGTGGGTTGTTTTATGAAGAAAGGTTGGGAGGGTTAAATTTGTATCCACTAGAGTTTAGAAGATTAAGAGGCAACTTGATTGAAACCTTTAAGATCCTGAGGGGTTATTGACAAGGTGGATGTGGAGATAATGTTTCTTCTTGTCAAAGAATCTAGAACTAGGGGTCACTGCTTAAAAATAAGGGATTGCTAATTTGAAATAGAGATGTGGTGATTTTTTTTCTCCTCTGAGGGTTGCAAGTCTTTGGAACTCTCTACTCAAACGACAGTGGAAGCAGATTCTTAATTAACCAAGTGCGTGAAAGGTTATTGGGGATAGGCAGGAAAGTGGAGTGAGCTTGCAGTCAGATCAGGCATGATCTTATTGAATTAGGCAGGAGGCTCGAGGGGCTGAGTGGCCTACTCCTGCTCCTAATTCATGTGTTTGTACGTATGTAATGGATAATGTGATTTATCTTGTACAGGGTTTTTTAGTTAGTAAGGAAGCCATAACCAATGCATGTTCTTTCTGTTGCCACCTTGTATCTGAGAACCTGCAGGCTACTTGAAATTATATGTCTCTTGTTACTAATTATTTTGAACTCTTTTTTTTCTCTTTTTCCAGCCATATGATGTGAACTTGCAAGTGACATCTGTTTTGTCAAAGTTATCTTTATTTCCCCATCCACACCTACATGAATACTTGCTGGATCCTTACATTAACCTGGCTCCTAACTGCAGGTCTTTGTTTTCTGTTATTGTAAGGGTAAGTGCATAACAACACACTTGGGTCCTTTATATTGTTAGATGTGAAAATTATGCATATTTATTACAAATCAAATTTATTTTAATTTCTAATGAAGGTTAGCTTTTGCTGTTAATGTAAAATGACTTTTAAATGAACTGTGGAAGCCTTAAGGATATTACACTAAATTCCTGCTAATGAATTTCTAGGTGGTTGGAGATTTAATGTTGAGGATACAACGTATCCCAGACTTCACACCAAAGCTTTTGCTAGTCCGAAAACGTCTGCTGGGTTTTGAGCCAGATGGACCAATGTAAGTTCCAATTAATCACTTTTTCTGATTCCTCTTTCATAATATTGATATTGTTCATCTATACTGTGAGTGAGAATCTGGCAGATGCCTAAATCTGAGTTTGGGAGGAGCAAAAGAATCCCTTAAATGGCATTTCCTTTCTCATCTCTACCACCTTCCTGGGGTCATTCCATCCTCAGAAAGCATATAACCTGTAGGTTCTGCTGTTTGAAAAAACATATATAAAAATGTTATTGATGCCTGCACAGACTTTACTGCACAGGAGGACATATAAGCCTATGGTGCAAGAGCTGGTTCTTCAACTGTGGGTATCAACTCTAATCCGATTTCCTTGCTATTTCTTGGGATCCTTTTATATTCTTTTCTTTAACACTTAACCAATCCCTTTTAAATGATGTTCTAGTCAATAGGCCTTTGTAATAAAGCATTTCATGCCCGAATGTTCCTCTGTAAAAATAGTTTTTCATGGTCACCTTCATTATTCCATGCTAATCCCCACTTTTATGTTTCCTTGTTACCCATTCACCACAAGTTTACATTACCCTCTTGAGACCTTTTATGATTTTGACAGTCTCGGATAGATATCCAATCATCTTTGTTTCAATAAAAAAGCTCAATTTTTAAAATCTGGTCACATTTTATATCCAATTGTTTCTAAACCCAGTCGCAGTTGTTGCATAGGCAGACATTTTGTGTTTTCCCACAATTACCTAATCAATTTGCTATACCTCCTAATTGAGCATCACTCTTCTTGTGCTTTAGTTCAAATCATTTAAATACATGGAAAAGAAATGATTCCTCAGCACAGATCTCCGGGGCACACCACTGCACACATCCTACCAATCTGAAAAGCATTAATTATACCCCAGTCATCCCTCTCTTCCTGTTAATGCCATATACTTAAATTTCACAAGTTTCTTATGTGACAATTTATCAAACACTTTCTGAAAAACCACACATATAACATCCATCATTTTCCCTTACCTCCAGTTTCCTGAAAGGATTCATTAAAGTGAGTGGAATGTCATCTTTTTACCAATCCATGTTGATTGTCCTTAATTATCTCTTGTCTTCTAAATATTCACGAATCTCATCCTATACTATGGAATATAAAATGAATCCATAAACTGGCCTGTAATGTCCCGATTTATTTCTTTCTAATCTTTAATCCAGGTGTAGCTTTGCCCACACTCCAGTCCTTTCAAGCAATTTGTATTTCCAGGCAGTTTTGAAAATTTTTATTTTGCTCTCCACCTGCCTCAGGATTCAGTGTACCATCTGTGTTTGATTAACTGTTTGCAGTAGTTTTCTTTTGCGCAAGTCTCTCTGCAAATGGACCTTCCAGGTTCTCTTTAGAAACACCTACAATCTCGCTTTCACAGCTTCCTTAAAGCAGAGGCCTTCCCTTCACTGCTACTAAGTCCCTCATGTTTTAATTGGTCCTCTCCCTTTTTGACGATTACTTCTGAATGTAGTTATTTTTTTTAATGTTTTGGTGTTCCCTTTTACATTGACTGCCATATTCACTCTACCTTATAGCTAGCTTTTATAAGCCTCATTTTTGCTGAAATTCCTTTGTCTTTTCTATGCTGTTGAACTGTCTAATCTTCCTCTATCCATCTGGATCAGTGTGGAACACAGGTAGCTTTCAAAAATTGTTCTAATGACATGGTTAAACCTGGATATGGACCTGTAGCAGATATCTCCCTGAGTGCAACTGTTTCTTGAATGGTCTGTGCACCTTCCTTTTATGTAGATTGTCTCCTAATGCCTCACTATTGATATACTTGTGTGGGACTATGATCCAGGAGGGTAACAATGAAACTAACTTGTGAGCTGGGCTAAATTCAGTGCCTTGCAAGTGTACTCCTTTAATATTTTTGAATGCAGATCAGAGTAACACTTGGTGAAGCAAAATGTGGTTTAATTGCAAGCTAACTTATTCTAGAGTAGATTGAGCACTGAGAAGAATGGCCATTAATGGAAGTTGCTTGATGCAACATGTTTGAGTGCCTGTTTGCAGAGGTCTGGCTTCTTATACGTAAACAATGTGGGAAGGCAGTACGACCGTAGAGTTGACTTCTCTATTCTCACAAAAGTGTTCCAGTTACTGCACTGCTTTCATGGTCTGCGTTAAAGCTAAAGTCATTTCTTCACTCCGACCTAGAAGATGTTCCTCATCTTGCTATTCTCACAGAAGTGTTCCAGTACAAAGGCAAATGAGAAATAACCAGTTCGTAATTTGATTCTGATTGGAAAAGTTTTAGATTGTTAGTGTGAATTTTGTGGGTGCCTTTTGCTTCATGTCGCTGTTTGGTCCTAGACTGAGAAATCATAATCAGGCAGATTTAACCATGTCATGGATGGAGTTCCTGAATCATCAGAAGCTGTCTTTTTGTCAATTAGCAATTCGATTGTGTATTTTTTTGAAAATTCAAAGGAAATGTAAATATAGGACCAAAAGAGAAAATGCTGGAAAATCTCAGCAGGTCTGGCTGCATCTGTAAGGAGAGAAAAAAGCTGACATTTCGAGTCCAGGTGACCCTTTGTCAAAGCTGAGGGTCATCTGGACTCGAAACGGCAGCTCTTTTCTCTCCTTACAGATGCTGCCAGACCTGCTGAGATTTTCCAGCATTTCCTCTTTTGGTTTCAGATTCCAGCATCCGCAGTAATTTGCTTTTATCCAATGTATATATAAGGGTGACTTGGCACAGTGGTTAGCACTGCTGCCTCACAGCGCCAGGGAACCTGGTTCAATTCCGGCCTCAGGTGACTGTCTGTGTGGAGTTTGCACTTTCTCTCCGTGTCTGCATGGGTATCCTCTGGGTGCTTCGGTTTCCTCCCACAGTCCAAAGATGTGTGGGTTAAATTGCCCCTTTGTGACAGGGGGATTAAAGGCTAAATACGTGGGGTTATGGGCATAGGGTTGGATTGTTGTCGTTGCAGGCTTGATGGGCCGAATGGACTCCTCCTGTACTGTAGGGATTCTGTGATAATTTGAGCACCCTTGCAACCTACCCAAACTATTTGTCTTAATCTCATCTCAGTTTACTTGGTTATGATATAGAAATAAAATCTATTTTTTAACCATTTCTTATCCATTGTTGGTGGTTTGCTGTTGTTGATAATAGAATAACAATTTTCTTGATTAAATGCAATGTATTCAACTTAATTAATTGGTATATATATTTTATTAAATTTAGTTTCTTTTTTCAAATGTTGGAAACTTGAATTTTGTAAGTTGAATTGGATGTTGAATATCAGCCGAGCAAGTATACTTACTGAAGAGGTCTTAGCTCATTCATTTCACCTTTTCTTCCCCACACAGCATTGACCATATGACCTTGCTGGAAGGTGTAATTGTGTTGGAAGAGTTCTGTAAGGAATTAGCAGCAATAGCTTTTGTTAAATTCCATGCTTCTACCACGCCCTAATTGTTGGCTGGATTCCACACACAAGCATCCCATCAGCACTTCAGTTTTACAAGCCAGCTTCCATGGAAACGTTTGGAACAACAAGGTCAGCTGTGACTGCTAACTGGAGTGTGCTGCACGTCAGTGTCTTGGACATGGATAGAAAAAAGGGAAATACATGCAAAAATGGGGCAACTGATGCAGTTGTCTGTAAAGGTGGGAGAAGATGTCAAGAAGAAGACTAATACTTTAATTGACATTAATATTGGAAGGGTGTTTTTCAAATAACAGCGGACAGTCTCAAAATGTTGTGTACGTTGTATTTTACAGAGAGAAGTAGTAGTTTTCCTACTTCTGGTCCCTTTTAAAATCATGATCTTTACTGTTATTAAAAATTGTTCTCAACACTTGAGAATGGATTGGGCAAAGGTCAATATCAGAAATGTTAATCAGTATTTTATCAAATCAGAGAATTATTTAAGTACCAAAAGCTGGGGTGCTGATCTGAAGTTGTTGTATGTTTCCGTGCCTTTGAAATGGGCAGCGTTAAGTGTTATGTCATGTTAATCTTTAGTCACTCTGTTTTCTTACCCTCCCCAACACCTCCAAACAGTTCAGAGCCTTCCACATGGGCAATGGCTTTGGTGACTGTTTCCGAGCCTTCATATTCATAGCAGGGAATCGCCTCCATATTTGGATGCAAGTCTAAGCTTAAGTATTGTATACTTGCACAAAAAAGCAATGTTTGGTTTGTGGTTAATGCTCCATTTTAAGTGTTCACTCTTAACAAGTACTTAGTGTTCAGCAAAGCTGTAATACTACAAATTTTACAATCTGACATTACGACCGCAACTCAGTGTTAATGAACCCTTTAAAGCAGCCATCACCAACATTTTTTTTATGAAACTAGAAAATACAGAACTATAGATATTTATAACGCACTATAACCTGCATACTTACAAAAAGTTAGATTGTTCAGTATATTTCGCATTGGATGCCTAAAATGACATGGGGTTGTTGTGCAATGATTTAATGATTAAATCTTTTCAAATGCTTCATAACTAATGTTTGTTACAAATTATGTATTACAAATTAAGTTCTGTATTTACACTTTTGCTAAAATATTACTAGTGGTGCATTTTTTCTATTTTCATTTCAATTATAAGATGATAACATTAAACAACAAGCGCTCTTTTTATAGTTAGCAGCATTGGAGCTTTATTGAACATGGAGTACTAGTTTATAGTAGGTGCTTGAAGTGTCGGTTTATGTTTCTGTAAATAAGTCTTATTTGTAATGTATTTGGTGCGTTACAAACCAAATATTTTGAGAGTTCATCAGATTTAATGTCAGAGTCTTCCTTTCTTTGTTCATAAGAGTGCGACACTTTTTTGCGTGCAATACAAAAGCTGCATTACCTTAAGATGCAGCTTATATGCAACACTTCTGTCGTATATAAGAAAGTCTTATATATTGATCTGTGCTTGCTTCTTCTGTCACCATTGTATATGGTAAATGGGTGAATAATCTGCCTAATTTACATTAAAAATGCATTGAGAATTTTCCTGTTGAAGGCATTTTTTTAAGCATCCTTAAACTTTGAAATGGTTGACACATCATCCTCCTTCAACATCTCTCCATTCTCATCCAGCTGCGTGGGACTGGATTCACCTGGTTCCATTTTGTAGACTTAGTATCACATAATGGTCTCTCTTGCTACTCCCGCCCCATTACCTCTGATGTGCCCCAAGCCTCCTCTGTGTTTTCTGCCAGCCAGCCAGCCAATTTTCTATGCATGTAATTTTTTTCCTGCCCCCTACCTTGAGGTTTTCCGCAATAACCTTTGACGTGGCACCTTATTCACTGTCTTCTGGAAATCCAAGTACAGTACATCCACAGGTTCCCCTTTTCCCACAGCAAAGAACACTAATAAATTGGTTAAACACGATTTCCCTTTTATGAACCCTTGCTGACTCTTCCCAATTGCTTGAGTTTTTCTAGGTGTCCATCTATATCCTTAATGATCAGTTCTAGCACCTTCCCCACCACAGACATCAAACTAGCTGTGACATCATCCAAAAGCACGGTATTAGTATTCACATGTACCCAATTCTATCTCACCATCACCTCCCTCGACTCCTCCACTGTTACTAAATTATCAGACTGCTTATCTAACACCCAGTTTTGGATTAGCAGAAACTTCCTCCAGTTACATATAGAGCCATTGTCTTCAATCCATGCTGCAAACTCTGTTCCCTAACTACTGACTCCATCCCCCCCCCGACAACAGTCTGAGACTTCAGCCAAACTGTGTGCAACCTTATTGTGATATTTGACCTCAACATTATCTTTAACCATATACCTGCCTCATAACAAAGACTACCTGTTTCACCTCTGCAACATCACTTGATTTCGCCCCTGCCTCAACTCACATGCTGCAAAATCCTCATTCATGCCTTTGTTATCACTTGATTTAACCATTGTAATGTCTGCTTGACCTTCCATATTCTACCCACCCCAAACTTGAGGTCATCCAAAGCTGTTGCCTGTGTCCTTATTTACATAAGTCCCATTCACTTATCACTGACCAACATTGGTCCTGGTCAAATAACACCTTGATTTAAAATTTCTCATCCGTGTTTTTAAATCCCTCCATAGATTCACCACTCCCTGTCTCTAATCTTCTCCAGCCCCACAAACCTCCAAGATAGAATCATAGAATCACACAGTACAGAAGGAGGCCATTCAGCCCATTGAGTCTACACCGACAACAATCCCACCCAGGCCCTATCCCCGTAACTCAGTGCATTTACCCTAGCTAATCCCCCAACATTAAGGGGCAATTTAGCATAGCCAATCCACCTAACCCGCACATCTTTGAACTGTGGTAGGAAACCGGAGCACCCGGAGGAAACCCACGCAGACACGGGGAGAACGTGCAAATTCCACACAGACAGTGACCCAAGCTGGGAATCGAACCCGGGTCCTTGGTGCTGAGAGGCAGCAGTGCTAACCACTGTGCCACCGTGCACTCTGTGTTCAGCTAATTCTGGCCTCTTGAGCATCCTCAGTTTTAATTGCTCAATGGCTTCACTTTCAGCTGCCTGTGCACTAAGCTCTAGTGTTCCCTCCCAAGCTCTCTACTTCTCCTTCAAGACACCTTTTAAAACCTACCTCTTTGGCCAAGCTTTTGGCCATCTCCCCATATATTACCTTATATGGTATGGTGTCTAATTTTGCTTTATAACATTCCTGTGAAATGCCTCTGGACACTAAAGGCATTATAGTAAGTTGTTATACAAAGTAGTATTATAGTGTCATGCAGCTCTAATCCTTTTTCAGGAAAATCATTACTTAGTTAAGGAATTGCATGAGACTGCATCTTTGACAGTTGTCCTTCATTTTGGTTAAATCTTCGTTATGTGGTGGTGGTCATTATAGATACATTGCAATTTCTGTTGGCTATGAAAATGATGGAAACTCTTCATTTTCATGTTTTACTGTTTATTTGCACATAAATCCCCAGGAATTAGTTGCTTAACCAGTCTTTCAATCTAAGTTGATGACTTGAGCTTCTGTGATATTTAATATTTTGTGACCCTTAAGAATTTATCTTGTTCTCAACTTTCAGCTGCGTGTGAAGGTGGAATTTACTGGGGAATGTCTCCTTTAAAATTAAATTTGGTATTTTCTTGTATTATCTCCTGTAGATTTTGCGCCATTTTTCTTCCTACCCCAGAAATTTCAAAGCTTTTGTTCAAACAATTATGAACAAAGAATATTCGGCTCTAAATTTTGGTGTATAGTTTATGATAATTCATGACGGCCTCCTTAATAAAGCGACCTATAACCATTCTATTATTTTTTTTGCGTTAAATTCATGGCAAGATTATGTAAATGCTCAAATTTTGATCATCCGAAACTTTAGCAGAAAAACAAGTTTTGGTTTTTAGGCTGTAAGACTGACTTTCTTAAGTTGAGATGGCAATGAATCCATCAACAATGTTTTATCATTACGCTTTTAAACTATTGGCAAATTTAATTTCCAACCTTTCTACAAGTTACAGTTGATACAGAATTTTAGTGTGCACATACTGGAGAGAACATTCCACCAATGTAATTGTAATGTGATTGAATTGTCCATGCAAACTATTCTGTTATTAACTGCAGGTTCACTGTGGGGAAAGTGTTATTGATGCCCTGCTGCTATTTATGACACACACAAAGTAGGCTGTACAACCTTTGCTTTTGACATGGCGTTAAGCCCAAACAACCTTTCTCCAATGAATCGATAAGTAATGATGGAAAAGGTTGCTGAAGAAACTTGTCATGTTGTTCTCGTCCTTTGAATTAAAGTATGCGTCATACACTTAGAGAGGGTTGTGTTTGTCTTCTGGCTACAACAGAAGTAGTCTTTTTTATGATGTTTTGTCCCTTTGGGCTTTCCTGTGATTATGCTGTTAAAAGGTCAGCAGAATGGTGATTTGCTTTGACTTGAACATCCTGCGAGGAAGACTCTCTGCAAAGTCCTGAAGGGTTGACAAGTAGTCCAGTATGTGAAGATGCCTTTGTTCAAATACTGAAGAAGATCCTTCCATTCTCAACATTCTGTAGACATGAGACAAGTGCTTTATAGTACAATTCGAAGGAGAAAGCAGAGTTGCCAAAATGCACTTGCCAAAATTGGAATTATCTATAATTGCTGGCCCTAAAAATATCAGTAAAGGAATGTAGATTACTTGCCAAAATGTTATGCATGTTTTTTTCAAAAAATGTTTATCATAATGCTCATGCCTAAACTTGAAGATTTCTTATTGGTCGAGTGATAGCAGTGGAGAATCTTATCCTGTGTTTCAAAATGGCCATTTTCTAGATTTCCGTTCATGTTCTGTAGTTAACTATCCAATATCTATCTGTAAATTAGCATAAGCTGAGAGATGCAAGTGCCCTCAGCTCTCAAACTAGATGCTGTTTACTCATACACGCTCCTTTTTTGGGGGAATCCACTAAAATGTTCTGTGATGATGGATTATCTTTTTATACTTTCCAAAATATAAATCCAGACAAAAAGTCAATAAAAGTCAACTTTTGTCGTTTATTTGGTATTCTGCTCCATGAAAAACTCTCAACTTTGATTAGGTCATCTCTTAACCTTCTCTGCTCCAAGGAGATTTGCCCTAACTTTTCTAATCTCTCTTCATAGCTGAAGTCCCTCATCCATGGAAACATCCTGGTAACGCTCCCCTATACCCTTTTTAAAGCCTTTGCATCTTTCCTGAAGTGTGGTGTCCAGAATTATCCAGAATATGCCAGCTGGGGCAAACCAGCTTTTTCTTATAAAGTTCTAACATGATTTCTTTGCTTTTACATTCCATTTCTCTATTTATACAGTCAAGTAACCAAATGATTTTTAACCACCTTATCGACTTGCCCACCACCTTGAAAGATTTGCGTATGTGCATACCAAACTTCCTATGCCCATCTACATCTTTGTCAAAATCATGCTGTTCATTGTGTACTACTGCCTTTCCATTTTAATCATCTTCTGCACCAAACTCCACCTGCCATGTTTCTACCTACTTCATCTCTCTCTGACTTTCTGCAGCATATTGCAATCCTCATCACGACTCCTTCACCGATTTTTGTATTACCTGTACACATTGAGGAAATGCACACAGAAATGTTTTTGTCTATTAGAAGGGCATGGACATATTGTTCTCACATTTTCAATAAAAGCAAGTAAATATATTACCACAAACTCTCAAGCTTTAAGTATGACAAACAATGCCTGTATGGATTTCCCATTTGTGAGGCCAGATTGCAAGCAGCCAGGCTAATCTGCTGTTGTATTTTTTCTGTGCTGGAGCTGGGCAAAAATATATTAATTACTGATTCAGCCATCAATCAGCGTGTAAGGTGGACTGCTGAAGTAAAATTGGATTCAGCTCCTCTCGGTTTGTTTCGCAGTCTACATTGTTTTAGTCCAGGCGGACATTATCCTTTCCAAAATAAAGACAGGAAGTACTTTGGAACTAGATTCAAGTTAAGGCCATCTGGACTGAACCAAAGTCTACTTGGTTTCTGGAGAGCTTCTCTGTAAATGATTTCCCCCCACTCTATGGTAATTGGAAACTGAAGGAGCGGTAAACTAGGGGGGTTTCATGCAAGATTATTATGAGCCCATTGGGAGAGATTGTGAGCTAATGCTGATGAAACTTAGAGGGCCAGAGTGAAAACAAGAGCAAGACTGGAGAAAGATGTGCATGGTAAAACTATTATCATAAGTACATGTCCATGTAATGTGTCATTAGAAGATGTACAAGTAAAAGTGGTCTCATGCAAAATTAAATTTTAGTTTTTTTTAGAGCACGCTGTTTCACGGGATGAAAATTTGTGCATGAAAATGTGAAATTGGGCAGCTAAAAATATTGTATACTGCCTGTTACTGGTGGGCGTTTGGTGAGGTTACCAAGTGTTGAAGAGAGGCGGAGTGGAAGATCTTTAAAGTGACGATTCTGTGAGCTGAAACTGAAACAAAAGACATTCTGGTGGCACTGCTGAATTTGGCATCCTTCTGGTCCATTGCTGCCAGACAATTTCTTGGACATATTAGAAACATAGCTGGTATGAAGTTAACTATTTTAATTATCTGTTATTTCTGAACCGCTGCCTTATCTAATAACTCAACAACAACAGGTTAAATATATCATTAGATAAAGCAGCGGTTGTAACTGAATTCTTTGGGAGTGATGGGATTTTAAGTGTTAAAAATTAAAAGTGAAGGTTAGAAAATGTAGAGAATATTAGCAATAAAAAGGGAAATTCTGGAAATACTCAGCAGGGCTGGTGTCATCCGTGGAGAGAGAAATGGAGTTAACATTTCAGGTCATAGCTATTCATCAGAACTGAGATATTTGCATCAGATTATTTTGATGAGGTAATTTCTCAAAATAAAAACCTTGAGAGAATTTGTAAATTTTGGTTAAGTCGTGGAGAGGCAAAGTTAAAGTTAAATCTGCCCAGCAACTTTGTTTCTGTTCATTCATGGGATATGGACGTCGCTGGCTGGCCAGCATTTATTGCCCATCCCTAGTTGCCCTTGGAGGGCAGTTGAGAGTCAAACCACTTTGAGGACACTGGACTATTTGGGTTGTAATTCTGTAAAATTCTTCCAATAAAGGAGTGCTGCTGAAACTAACCATTGTGAATTTTCATGAATGCATGATGTACTTTTTGTAAGAGGCACTTTTTCTGGATGGTATTCCAGACAGTTCTGTTGGTGTTTTCTGAAAAAGTCTACTAAAGTTGAATCCTAAAATGTTTTAATCCTCAAAATTGCAGTAACTTTTGATGCAACTCAACAGAAAGGAAGGCTAATTTGCAAAGTACAAGATCAAATGCTGTGAATGATTCAGGTCCCAAACTCGATAGTATGACGATGACTGAACAGCAGCAGCCTAAAGATTATTGTAGTAATCTCACTGAGGCCAGTCTTCCGTCACCAGCACCCTGTATTTATATCGTGAATAAAGCACACTTCTGAGGCAACAGTACACAGGTCAACCCAGGAGTCCTTTGACTGCCAACCCGAGTAGACAGCTGATGCTAAACTCCCACTGCTCCTTTCCTATTGGGTGAGCCTCCACTTGCTTAATAGGGGAGTTTGTACACCACAAGGCCCACAGGAAGATCTAATGACCATTCCCCATGGCCGTCATAAGATCCCTTCTCCCTCAAGTCTGTTTCTTCCCCAGCACCGTGGGAGGGCCTTTTACGCCGCTTGCCGCTCGGCCTCTGGTCAGTTGATGGTGAAACTGGATACGAGGGTGTGAACTAAATTGGAAATCTTTGCTTTCCAAGGGAGCGCCTTAATGATACTGATGCAGGTTCTTCCTGGGACCCTGCGTCAGTTGGAGCGGCAGTCTCTTCTACTTTCATCTCGGAATCCAGGTACTCGTCACCCAGAGGGACAGGCGTAGGGTTTGCTTTTGGCTCGATGTTGGCATTAGTCATCTCCATGGCTGCTAATGAGGCATGCACTGGCAGGGGCTCCCTACTCCTGAGATGGTCCAGGTGCCTCTAGAACTAGAATCATAGAAGCCCTACAGTGCAGAAAGAGGCCATTTGGCCCATTGAGTCTGCACCGACCACAATCCCACCCAGGCCCCAGCCCCATATCCCTACATATTTACCTGCTAATCCCTCTAACCTACGCATCTCAGGACTCTAAGGGGCAATTTTTAGCATAGCCAATCAACCTAACCCGCACATCTTTGGACTGTGGGAGGAAACCGGAGCACCCGGAGGAAATTTGGAGTATTGTGTACAGTTTTGGTCACCTAGTTACAGGAAGGATGTAAATAAGGTTGCAAGAGTGCAGAGAAGGTTCACAAGGATGTTGCCGGGACTTGAGAAGCTGAGTTACAGAGAGAGATTGAATAGGTTGGGACTTTATTCCCTGGAGCGTAGAAGATTGAGGGGAGATTTGATAGAGGTGTATGAGATTTTGATGGGTATAGATAGAGTGAATGCAAGCAGGCTTTTTCAGCTGAGGCTAGGGGAGAAAAGAACCAGAGGGCATGGGTTAAGGGTGAAAGGAGAAAAGTTTAAAGGGAATATTAGGGGGGGCTTCTTCACGCAGAGAGTGGTATGAGTGTGGAATGAGCTGCTGGATAAAGTGGTAACATTTATGAAAAACTTGGACGGGTTCATGGATGAGAGGGGTGTGGAGGGATATGGTCCAAGTGCAGGTCAGTGGGACTAGGCAAAAAATGGTTCGGCACAGACAAGAGGGGCCAAAAGGCCCGTTTCTGAGCTGTAATTTTCTATGGTTCTATGGAAACCCATGCAGGCACGAGGAGAATGTGCAAACTCCACACAGCCAGTGACCCAAGCCGGGAATCGAACCCAGGTCTCTGGAGCTGTGAAGCAGCAGTGCTAACCACTGTGCTACCATGCCGCCCGTGCCTCCTCACTTTGCCCTGCACTTTTACTTCATAAGACCTGGCCCTGTTTTTTTCCTTTATGATCCTAGAAACCCAATTGAGACCATCTCCAAAGTTCCTCATGTGCACCGGGTCACCGGATTTGTACATTCTTTCTGAACTTGCAGAATCATGGTTCTTCTTCTGGTTCTCTTGTTGGGACTCCACCCTTCCTGCCAGGTTTGGAAACATTAGGCTTAATCTTGTCCGAAGTCCATCCCATTAACGATTCTGCTGGGGCAATTCCTGTCATTGTGTGAGGAGTAGTCCCATTGTCAAATAAAATTCTTGCCAGTTTTGTCTCTATGGATACTGTGGGTTGTTTCTTCATGCCAAGCTTAAAAGTCTGCACCATCTGTTCAGCCAACCCATTCAATGAAGATGTGACTAGGGCGGTTGATGGAGGAGAACCGGTGGATGCAGTGTTTTTGGATTTCCAAAAGGCGTTTGATAAGGTGCCCCATAAAAGGCTGCTGAAGAAGATTAGGGCACACAGAGTTGGGGGTAGTGTGTTAAAGTGGATTGGGGACTGGCTATCCGACAGGAAGCAAAGAGTCGGAATAAATGGGTGTTTTTCCGGTTGGAGGAAGGTAACTAGTGACGTGCCGCAGGGATCGGTACTCGGGCCGCAACTATTTACCATTTATATAGATGATCTGGAGGAGGGGACGGAGTGTAGGGTAACGAAGTTTGCAGACGACACAAAGATAAGTGGAAAAGTGAATCGTGTGGAGGACGGAGAAGATCTGCAGAGAGATTTGGACAGGCTGAGTGAGTGGGCGAGGATATGGCAAATGGAGTATAACGTTGATAAATGCGAGGTTATACACTTTGGAGGAAATAATAACAAATGGGATTACTATCTCAATGGAAACAAATTAAAACATGCTACCGTGCAAAGGGACCTGGGGGTCCTTGTGCATGAGACGCAAAAGCCCAGTCTGCAGGTACAACAGGTGATCAAGAAGGCAAATGGGATGTTGGCCTATATCGCGAGGGGGATAGAATATAAAAGCAGGGATGTCTTGATGCACCTGTACAGGGCATTGGTGAGGCCGCAGCTGGAATACTGTGTGCAGTATTGGTCCCCTTATATGAGGAAGGATATATTGGCATTGGAGGGAGTGCAGAGAAGGTTCACCAGGTTGATACCGGAGATGAGGGGTTTGGATTATGAGGAGAGGCTGAGGAGATTGGGTTTGTACTCGTTGGAGTTTAGAAGGATGAGGGGGGATCTTATGGAGACTTATAAGATAATGCGGGGGCTGGATAGGGTGGAGGCAGAGAGATTCTTTCCACTTAGTAAGGAAGTTAAAACTAGAGGACACAGCCTCAAAATAAAGGGGGGTCGGTTTAAGACAGAGTTGAGGAGGAACTTCTTCTCCCAGAGGGTGGTGAATCTCTGGAATTCTCTGCCCACTGAGGTGGTGGAGGCTACCTCGCTGAATATGTTTAAAGCGCGGATGGATGGATTCCTGATCGGTAAGGGAATTAAGGGTTATGGGGATCAGGCGGGTAAGTGGTACTGATCCACGTCAGATCAGCCATGATCTTATTGAATGGCGGGGCAGGCTCGAGGGGCTAGATGGCCTACTCCTGCTCCTATTTCTTATGTTCTTATGTTCTTAATGACAAGTGATGGGGTGCTGTTAATGTGTTTGATTCCATTGGAAAGCATGAAGTTATGAAACTTAGTGCTAGTGATGGCAGTAGCATTGTCAGAGACCAGGTATCCTATGCGTGCAGAAACTTTGTTGCAGTTTCTCAGTCGTGGCATGGGAGATGGTGCTCAAGTGATGAATCTCCAACCATTTGGAGTGCACATCCACCATAATTAAAAACAGATAAAAGGCCCAGCAAAGTCCAAGTACGCTCAAGGCCTACCAGGCCATTCCCATGGATGTAGATAGGCTGGGGGTGGGGGTTTGATGGGGGGGGGGGGCTGGGTGAGGAGTAGTAGTTTTTGATTCACCTGGCTTAAAACACACTGTCTGATCAAGTTAGTCATGTGTGCTCCTAATTGAGATTTTTGAAATCTCAAGGTGGCCATGGTGTAATTCCATAAGTATCGGACGTCGCCCTGAACGAGGGACAACTCCTCAGGACGATCAGAGGATGATACCATTTTAATTTAGACAGGACTGGGTCCTTTTGCATCCAAGCCTTGATTTACCTTGCAGACACCGGCAAGGTGTCCAAAAAATTCAGGGTCATCACGACCTCTTCCACAGCTGGTAATGAAGCTGGGCTTGTCGGTAACAGCAGACTAAGTGCATCAGCATTAGCTATCCAGGTCCCAGGGTGGTGCTCCAGGAAGTATTCATAAGTCACCAGTAACAAGGCTCATTGCTGTATCTGACTGGAGGCAATAGGGGATATTGCCTTGCCTTCTTTAAGAAGTACCAAAAAGGATTTATGATTAGTTACAATGATGAAGCATAGGCGTATTGATGGAATCTTTTAATGCTGAAGACAAGAGCCAACCCATCTTTCTTGATTTTTGGAATACCTTCCTTCAGCATTCGAAAGGGTCCTGGTTGCAGATGCAATAGTCTTCCAGCTTTCCAGCAGTGTGCCACTACTGCCACAAGCTCATAAGGGGAGGCATCACATGTCAAGATAAGATCCTTTTTGGGGTTGAAATGGGCCAATAAATTAGAGGACAAGAGCTGCTGCTTAACGCTGTTGAAAGCCTCCATCTGCGGCGCCCTCTCACACCCCTCCCCCAAAACTATCTCTGATGTTTCTGTAGTAGGGCATGCAAGGGGCCAATAAGGAAGCCACATTAAACTTCCTGTGATAATTCACTAACTCCAGGAAGGATTTCAATTCCGTGGTATTCCTTGGAGTTGGCACCTCCTTAATAGCCCTTATTTTGTCCTCCATGAGATGAAGACCCTTGCCATGCACCCGATAGCCTAAATAGGTCACAGCACTTGCTTGGAAGACACATTATTCCCTCTTCAGGTGTATCCCAACCTCCGGGAAACACAGTTTTGCTAAGGTTTGCTAAGTATTCGCGTTCTGAAGTTCCTGTGACCAGGGCATCATCTATGTACATCGCTACCTGAGGTAACCCTTGAAATATATTATCCATGAGCCGTTGGAAAATGGTGCATACAGCCGAGACCCCGAATGGCAGGTGAGTGTACTCTGACAGGCCTTTGTGCATGTTAATTGTTGCATACTTCCAGGAAAGCTCAGTTAATTCAAGTTGGAGATATGCGTGGCTCAGGTCCAAATTAGAGAATGTTTGGCCGTCTGTTAACTTGGCGTACAGGTCTTCTATTCAGGGCACGGAATCTCTGTCAGGTTCAGAAACCCAATTGACGGTCAGCTTATAGTCTCCACAAAGTTGAACTGACTTATCCGGCTTAAGGACAAGAACAACTGGTGCAGCTCACTCCGCAAATTATACAGGTCTTATTCTGCCCAGTTTTTCCAGGTATTCCAGTTCTGACTCTATCTTTTCCAATAGGTAGTGTGGAACTAGCCTCACTCGAAAGTACTTAGGTGTAGCATTGGGTTGACATACATTTTAGCTTTGGCTCCCTTTATTCTTCCCAGTCCTTCCTGGAAAGCTTTAGGGTATTTATTGATGACTTCAAACAGCCCCCCTTCACCCAGCCTGAAGATCTCCAGCAAGTTCAGCCTGATGTGCTGGAGCCAATATCTCCCCATCAGGCTTGGACTTTGCCTCATACAATGATGAGTGAAAGTTGAGCCGACTGCTGCCTATGAGTCACTAAGGTTGCCATGGTGCCTGTTACCTGCAATGGTTCCTCCATATAGGTAACTGGCCTGGCCTTTGTGTCTTTTTAGCTCAGGAGCTAAATACCTGTCCAAAGGTGATCATAGGTCTGCTCCCCGGTAACGGAGACCGCTGCCCCCATAGCCACTTCAATTTTACCGAGTGGCCACTTACTAACAACACCACCATTATGGGGGCAACCTTCATTTGGAGATGTGGTTTAGTCGCATTGTCCATGTTCCTGGTAGTGGACAAACCTGCAACTTCTGGTCTGGCACCAACCTTGACCCTTTTCGAGACCGCACAGGTTTTAACTATCCCTAGATTTTTGCCTTGGTTGTGGTCTTTTGCAACATTTGCATAGTCCATCATCTGGCATCTACAACCTTTTGAAATACGCTCCCTAGGAGTCTGAAGGCTGCCCCTACCTTTCCTTGACTGCTTGCTAATGTGACTTGTGCTCCATTGATGTAAGGGATTCTCTGATATTTTACTGACACAATCGCTCTCAGCTGGGGATGGACATTGCATGAGGCCCCTCTCCCTAATCGGAGACACTGCTTTCTGAAATCCCCTGTAGTTCCTGAGCTCCTGTCTCTTCATTCTCCAATGATAGAGCTATCTCGATGATCTACTTTAGATTCAAATTGGCCCGAACTCTCAGTGCTCTGCCAATTTTCATAACTTAGTTAGAGATTCAGTGACAGATTCCCCAGGAGTTTACTGGAGTATTATAGAAGGCTTTGGGTCAGAGTAGCCTTTGACCAAGTCGACCAATTCATTACAGGTTTGTGAGTCAGGGACATCCGGGTAGGACAGGCTTTGTATTGCACTGAATGCCAAGACCCCACATGCCATCAACAGGTCTACTTTCTGCTTCTCATCCCCCTCAATATTGTTAGCTCGGTAAGTAATCACGCATGCCCTCTCTGTATTGGGCCCAGTCTTCGAGACTTGCAATATAGGCTTTAACTTTGCTAAAAACAAGTATTTTGCTTACCGGAGAATTAGGTCTTGATAATGAAGTTTGTCCAAAGGGAAGAAAAGAAATTGTTTCACTCCTCATCGTCAAATGTAATAATCTCATCGAGGTCAGTTGTCTGTCACCAACACCCTCTATTTACATAGTGTATAAAGCAGCACCTCTACAGCTACAGTACACAGGTCAAGCCCAGGGGTCCTTTGACTGCCAGCCTGAGTAGGGATAGCTAATTTTAAACTCCCGCTACTCCTCCTTTATTGAGTGAACCTCCACTCGTACTCCACGAGGCCCATGGGGAGATCTATTGATGATACCCCGTGACCGCCATAACAATTATCGTCTGTAATGAACAATTGATCTGATCTTAAAAACTGAAAGGTTCATTTGTCGCAATATCATTTGTTTCCCTACTATTATCTTTGCATTTCCTGCTGCAATAGATTGTTAAATAATTGTTTTGCTTACTATACTGAAAATTATATTTTATCTCCGTTATGTTTACAATAAATAATCATTTGCTTGACTACTAGAATGAACAGTGCACTTTGTGTGCATGTGAATATTCCTAACTCATTAAGTTGTGAATGTTGGCATTTCAGCAATTTGTTAATTGGTAAGAAACAACTTTTCAACTACTCAGGCCTATTTTGAACTTTTGAGATGATAATTCTAAGTTTTTTTAAGTTTAAGTTTTTAAGTTTAGTTTATTAGGGTCACAAGTAGGCTTACATGAATGCTACAATGAAGTTACTGTGGGCGGCACGGTAGCACAGTGGTTAGCACTGCTGCTTCACAGCTCCAGAGACCTGGGTTCGATTCCTGGCTTGGGTCACTGTCTGTGTGGAGTTTGCACATTCTCCTCGTGTCTGCGTGGGTTTCCTCCGGGTGCTCCGGTTTCCTCCCACAGTCCAAAGATGTGTGGGTTAGGTTGATTGGCCATGCTAAAATTGCCCTTAGTGTCCTGAGATGCATAGGTTAGAGGGATTAGTGGGTAAAATATGTAGGGGTATGGGAGTAGGGCCTGGGTGGGATTGTGGTCGGTGCAGACTCGATGGGCCGAATGGCCTCTTTCTGTGCTGTAGGGTTTCTATGATTCTATGAAAATCTCTTAGTCGCCACACTCTGGCACCTGTTCGGGTACACTGAGGGAGAATTTAGCATGGCCAATGCAACTAAACTGCACATCTTTCGGACTGTGGCAGGAAACCGGAGCACCCGGAGGAAACCCACGCAGACACAGGGAGAATGTGCAGACTCTGCACAGGCAGTGACCCAAGCTGGGAATGGAACCAGGGTCCCTGGTGCTGTGAGGCAGCAATGCTAACCACTGTGCCACTGTGCTGCCCACATATACTTGATAATACGTATCAATTTAAATGAAGTTTACAAAGTCATCTGACAAATCTATAACCGCCAAATTTATTTTGAATGTATACATGTTTGAAGTTTTCATTCTGAAATGTTCACTAGATGGCAGTAAAAACTGTTTGCAATTCTGTTAGTCTCCTGTGGTGCATACGATTATGTTCATTGTGTATTTTTATACACTGTAGATGTGTTTTAAAAAAAATATTAAACCCTGGAAACCACAATCCCACTTCGCTATCCATAAAAGATAGATTTATTTTTTTTTAAATCAGTTGGAACACTGAGCATGTAGTAACCACATAGAAACTAGAAGCAAGAGTAGGCTTTTTGGCCCTTCAAACCTCCTCTGCCATTCATTTTGATCATGGCTGATCATCAAATTCATTATCCTGATCATCAAATTCAATATCCTGATCCCCCCCCTTCCCACCATATCCCTTGATCCCTTTAGTCCCAAGAGCTACATCTAATTTCTTCTTGAAATCACACAACATTTTGGCCTCAACTACATTCTGTAGTACTGAATACCACACATTCACCATCCTCTGGATGAAGAAATTTCTCCCCATCTCAGTTCTAAAACTTTACCCTTTATCCTCAAACTGTGACCTCTAGTTTTGGACTCCCCCACCATTGGGAACATTCTTTCTGAATCTATCCTGTCTAACACTGTTATTTTATATGTTTCTTTGAGAACCCCTCTCACTCTTCCAAACTCCAGTGAATATAATCCTAACTGACTTAGTCTCTCCTCGTATGACAAACCATGGTGTAGTTGCTCTTATAAAGTACTCTGCTTGCAGCATAAAAAAGACATAACTGCAAATGTTGGAAATGTGTTGCCTGTGAGCAAGCAAATAAGTAAAGGTGTTTCAGGTATAGTCACTTTGTCATTCACAAAGGACCTACAACCAAAGTTTAAAGTCTTTTCCCGACATCACAGCAATGGTAACAATCCAAAAGGTACTTTGTTGGCTGTAGGGCACTTGGAATGTCCTGAAGTTACAGCAGGTGTTATATACATGCATGTTCTTTCCTTAAAATTAAGGGAAAGTTCGGGTTAACCCTAACCCTATCTCATATGCTATTCTTGTAACTTGAGAGGAGCACAAGCACCGCATCAACAACTCGGGCTGAATGGCCTGTTTCTACACTGTAAACATTATGTAATAACTCCACTACGAAAGCAGGTAGGAAAATGGAGAAACAGAGACTTCCCAGTTTATGACCCAAGAAGGAAGTAAGTTCCTGCACAGACCTCTTGCCCTGTGTTCTTCTGTCCTGACCCACCCCTTCCGATTCACTCTTGCGTTATCTGCTACTTCACCACTAGGCACCAGAGCAGATCATTTCACCCAACACAGTCGGGCAGTGTCAGTGAGGACATGATTCACAGAACATGAGAGAATCAGAGGAATGGGAAGTAAGCGAGGAATTGTCCCATTTCCAGTAAAGACCAGAGTGAGTCGACGGCATCAGATTCGTGAGTACTTGCCTGAAAAGATCCTGGAGGGCGGGATTTTCTGGCCGCACTTGCCCCAAGACCAGAAAGTCCTGCCCGAGGTCAAAGGACCTTTGTATGGTCTGTGTCCCATGGTGGGTGGGACAGGAAAATTCTGGTGTTAAAGTCTCCATAGTCTCTTAAAAAAAAAAGTCTGTACTTAGTATGGGCAGTACTTGAGTACAAAATGCTGGTGCATGTAATGTAACTCTTAACATCAATTCTGTTCACGTTATGAATTATCCACTTGCATACACTCCCAACATTGGCCTGGGTACAGGCTGATGAAATTATGTACGCATATGGTAAGCAGACGTCAATAAGATTGGAATTCGCAACACATGAAAAATGTGGAGAAGACATCCTCCCTCACAACTTATTGCTGTGAACTTAAAATGGAACTTCCTGGAAGATGACTCATTCTAATGAAAACAGTGTAACTTTCAGAAATTAGTTACTTCTTGACTGGATACCTAAGAATGTGTGCATGTAAATAATAAGCTTCTGGTAAAAAGTGACTAAAAGTGGCCTCTCGCATCCTCTTGGCAGATTGACACACGTTTCATCCAGGCTTGAAATGTTGGCTCTATTCTCTCTTCACTGATACTGTCAGCCTGCTGAGATTTTCCAGCATTTCCTGTTTTTGTTTCAGATTCCAGCATCCGCAGTAGTTTGTTTTTATCACTGCAGCAAACACCTGGGAAACTTGGTGTTGCCTCTCAAATCCTACTGGTGTGATGCTGCCTCCTGAGAAACCCCAGCCATCAGCAGACCTGGCCTGGATCTGGAATGGCACGAGTCAGTGGGATGGCTGGTTTAATGAAGCTGAGGCAGCAGCATGTGTCATAGTCACCATGGCGTGGAAGTCACTATGCAGCTTGCTCATTCCTCCTGCTGCCAACAGTGCTGCAGTTTGGGCTTTCACGGAGACAGAGGCCCCAACTGGTTTAGGCTATTTCTTTGAGAACAAGTTCCAGTGGAGTGCCATCTGTCTCTGCAAAGACGAAACTTCCATGATGTTGCAACAATGATGTGGGTGGCACTGTTAGCACTGCTGCCTCACAGCACCAGGGACCCGGGTCTGATTCCCGGCTGGGGTCACTGTCTGTGCGGAATCTGCACGTTCTCCCCGTGTCTGCGTGGGTTTCCTTTGCGTGCTCCGGTTTCCTCTCTCAGTCCAAAAGACATGCTGGTTAGGTGCATTGGCCATGCTAAATTCTCCCTCCGTGTACCCGAACAGGCGCCGGAGTGTGGCGACTAGGGGATTTTCACAGTAACTTAATTGCAGTGTTAATGTAAGCCTACTTGAGACATTAATAAATAAACTTTATCTTTAACTTTATCGCCTTTCACTGCAACATAAGATAGAGTTAAGATAGAATGCTGCCCGGCTGCATACCACCACAATTATGCATGTGTATATTTTGTATTACAGTACTGCTTAAACGTAATGAACTAGTTCTGAAATCCCGATATTTGATTTATAAATAATGCAGCAATTTCAGTTGATAGTATGTCACCATCAGTCACAAAGATTAATTTTAAATGCTGTTTTTAATATTATGCTTCAAGTTCCTTGAAAGCACAAATGGCTGCGATACTAAAGGTACTTTAAAATTCCAAATGAGTAAAGAACTTAATGGTATCTGTCTGTCGCTGCAAGTTGAATGTCTTATAATCAGAGACTTGAACCTTTTAATGTTTTTCTCAGTGGAATAGAGCCATAAATTGATACTGCAGCCTGTGGTTCCTGTAGCACACATGGTTGATTGACAGCTGAGCCTTCCTCTGCTAAAATATGCAATTACTGTTAATTGCTTTTGGCATCTGTGCTGTTTGTTGGATGTTAATATAATTGGAGTTCCAAAAGCACACTTACACACAATTTATGTAATCAATGGTGTGTTGCTAATAAAATGTGTGTTAAATTCAAGATTAAACTAAAATATTTAGCTTTTTAACCTTTTGGTCCCTCAATTGCCTTCACCTCAAGTAAATAATGGACAACATTATTCGTTCAGCAAAAATAGGTCAGGTTGTCTGCTTCACAGGTGGTGCTTACAAAGAGACATACAGACCAATGGTATTTGTGTGAATTCACAGTGCATATATTTTGTAGCATTGAAGGGGTTAAAATCATTGAACGCAGTAGAATTCCCCTGTGAATTAAATACAGGACAGTTCCGAGGGCAGCTGCTGTGCAGATGTTTCAGTGCAGTTCCCACACTTACAGATGGGCAGCACAAACAAGCTGACCAAGGGACAAGACGGTCAGAGCTCTGATAACCACAAGATGGTAGCCATAACAGCAGGTGTGAATATTTGGATGATGTAGCTATGTAGGCGTGTTTGATTAGTAATTAATCATTATAATTAGACAAGCATATAGAGGTTTTAACTGGTTAACTATATTCACCTGTCACAAAGGAAGGAATCAGAACTATTTGGATAGCAATGACTGCAGAACAAATGTGTACTTGTGACTGGTATGTGCCAATCACTTGTAAGATAAGCAAAGGTATAATTGTGCATGCCTTGTATCACTCAACAAGTCTGTACACCACGTTGTGGAAGGCAGATTTTTTCACTATAGCTTGAATAAAAGGTTGATTTAAAACTCCAAAAGCTTTGTCTGGTCTATCGAGGGTACAAAGTACACTGCCACCCGGTTGGAGCGACATTCCATTATGGGATGAATTTCCAAATACTGTAGGACGAAGTCTGCTCTGACTTGGGCAGACAAGCAGCAGAAACTGCATTTATGCTAAATTTGCAGGATTTCAAAGTCTCACCTGCCAAAGTTACAGAACGTTCAGGAGAACTCTTGCTGAAATTTACCCCCCACCATTCCAGCCCCTTGGAAGATATGTGGCTAACTTCCCAACTAATAAGTTGTTTGAGTTCTTGGGCTAGCTATAACTGGATAAAATACAGACAACAGCTGAACGAATAAATTGGCCTCTAAATTCTGGTTTTCAACAGCCTTCCAAGCCTTCAATATGATGGGCAGTAAACACGCATATATTTCATAGAATCATAGAATCCTACAGTGCAGAAGGAGGCCATTCGGCCCATCGAGTCTGCACTGACAACAATCCTACCCAGGCCCTATCCCCACAACCCCATGCATTTACCCCAGCTAGTCTCCCTGACACTAAGGAGCAATTTAGCATGGCCAATCCACTTTTGGACTGTGGGAGGAAACCGGAGCACCCGGAGGAAACTCACGCAGACACATGAAGAATGTGCAAACTGCACACAGACATTGACCCAAGCTGTGAATCGAACCTGGGTTCCTGACGCTGTGAGGCAGCAATGCTAAACACTGTGCCACCATGATGCCCTGGACAGAGATGCCATATTGGTGAAGAAAGTAATTAGATATACAGGGCCTATGTCCAAAACAGGTAAACGGCCCTTCACATATGCACGTAAGGGGCCTATAGTCTATTTGAAGACTTCATTGCAAATTTGATTTGCTCTGTGGTCTTGAAAATAATGGTAAGTATTTTTTTTAAATGTACTTCCTGCATGTTGAGTACGGCAATCACAGCTTCCTCCTGTCAGTTGTTCAGGTCACATTGGATCCGTTGAGGTACCTTTTAGGCCTCCCCATTCAGGCATGGGGAATGTTCTGGATTACTACACTGTCATCACGTGGAAAGAAAATGCTATTTTGTAGTTAGAAAAGTGATCTCTTGATTAATATGTCAACAACATTTGGAGTGAAGAGGAGCAATGTAGAAATCTGAAGGAAATATGCTGCATACTTCAGAATGTATAATTATTTGAAAATTAGTGCCTGATTGAATAAATAAATTAACATTTAAACACTCAAAACTGGTTCCACGATTCTTGTTTCAAATAGAATGTGTGTAAAAATGCTCTGTCGCTCAAATTTGCGATCTTACTATCTGCCAATAATTGGAGTAATAATTCAAGCAGTTATTGGGATAGGCACATGGAGCACACCAGAATGATAGGGAGTGGGATAGCTTGATCTTGGTTTCAGACAAAGCTCGGCACAACATCGAGGGCCGAAGGGCCTGTACTGTTCTATGTTCTATGGAGTGAGCTGTTATGTTTCATTATCTCCAGCAGTCGTCTTAATGAATTGATCTATAAAAACAATTATTTTATCCAAAAAAATTATATTTGTAGAATAAAGGTTTAACATCAGGAGCACCTGATAGTGATGTAACTGTAATGATGCAATGTCACAGGGCTAAGAGATTGAGCTGGGGGAACGCAGAAATGCAATCTCATGCAGAGTACTGAGATGTATATAGATCTGTAAATAAACAAAAATGTTTTTTATGAATAAGAGTTTCTGTTAGCATTCTTGGGGGAACAGGCAGACAGACCCTAAAGAAATCCTATCTAGACCCTGAACCCAAGATGAAACATGGCAGCAGACAGGGCATAAAGACCCAGAGGAACTCCCAGGAGAAGACTGCAGACCTACTAATTATAGGAAAAAAGACAAAAGAAAGGATTGTGACTCAGCTGAGGCTGGATCATCGTGTGTGCTGCAGATGCAAGCAGGCGCGCAGACCCAGAGTCTAGCCAGCCGCAAGTACGGACCACAATCTACAAGCCAAACAACTGAAGCAACAACTGATCCAGAGTTTAGAGTAAGCATGGAATCCACGTTGCCACTCCCAGAACCATTCCGGAGCATTGACTGCTCACAACACTGGGATAATTAGTGGAAGGGATCCTTCGGATGTAAAACAGCTTCAGGTTTGCATAAGAACGAACAAAAGGATGAGGTTGGTACTTTATGCAGTCAAGGGTATCGCAGACAAACAACATGATAGAGAGACAGAGAATCATTGAGGCTTCAAGTTCATGATGAAGTCCTCCAGGCATTCAATGCATATTTCAATGCTTGAAAAATGTGATCATTCAAAAAGAGGAAGGAAAACTGGGTGAGTCTCTTAATCCAAGGAGGAAATGATAACAGGGAAACTCACAGCTCCTGCTCCACTGACAAGAATTCCATCCATTTCTTTTCCGTAAGTCAGTGTTGAGAAATCCAATTCACACAGGTAGGTTGTGGGAACATTAAGAGTACAGCTATAGCACCATCAGAAATTGGTGGATATTCCTGTCCCGCAAGCAACTAAAATGTGTCCAGAGACATCTCTGCAAACTTCAGTTTCAGTGTATGATCCATCCTGAACTCTGAGAATTCCTCTTGTTCTGTATTTGACTATTCAGAAGAAAATGAACTAAATGGATCACATACCCAGTACCATACTCGTGGTGGGGAAGTAGCATTCAAACTTCTCTTGTAGTGTGTCAAGATGTGTGGAGGTGAGATTGGGTATGGTTTTGCCAGCAGGATTTACCGATGCCAGCTTGAACCTCAATTGACCCACTTGCCAGTTTTTCCTGCCAAAGGGCCAGTTTCAATCTGAAGCCTTGAAGTTTATTTGTGGCAGTCCAAATGTTCTCTCTTTTCCCCTGCATTTTAACATTCAAATGTCTGAATATATCTGAAGTATATGCAAGCTTAGCACACAAAAATCATCACATCTCAAAACTTTGTGTGGCAATTCATGCAGAGCTGAAAACATTTGCAGCGCATTATGAAGCTCAAGTATGGGAGACAACCTTTCCCGAGAAAACTATCATACTTCTATGTGCACGAGTAAACCCTGATACTCGGCTCCCATCTCTTCACACAAAGTAGTCAGCAAGTGCAATTTCAAAGGACCTAACTTCACATCATTCATAATTTTCACTGCTTGGTCTTAACACTGCAGTTAACTCAGACAGCATTGTTTTGGCAACAAGGCCAGTGCATGATGCTGACCTGAATGTCAGGATTCTGTTCTTGCACCTTACTCGTGGATCCTTTGACTTTTCCCGTCATGGAAGTTGCTCCGTCAATGCAGATTGCACTTAATCCAATTCAGATTGTTGTCCTCTGGCTAATCAATTGTGGTCATGATGTGGAGATGCCGGCATTGGACTGGGGTAAACACAGTAAGAAGTCTAACAACACCAGGTTAAAGTCCAACAGGTTTATTTGGTAGCAAATAATAATATTTGCTACCAAATAAACCTGTTGGACTTTAACCTGGTGTTGTGAGACTTCTTACTGTAATCAATTGTGACGCAGAAGATTTCATCTCTGGTTGCACGACAACCAGACAATTCTTTGCAAAAGAAGGAATTCTCTTTGATAGAAACCCCGCCAACATACCTGACATTGGCTAACAGCTGGCAGTGTCCACTGATATCTGTGGAGTCAGCAATCTGCAGGGAAAAGTTTCCATTCATTTCTAATTTCACTTGAAGAACCTATTCAGTATCAACTGACATTTCGTCAATAAGCCAATTGGTGGTATTATCCGAAAGGGGAACTTTGTCGATTTGTTTTGGCAGCATCAGCTCTCAACATAACTTTTTCAATACTTTTGCATGCTGGTAGAATTAGGGCAATGGTTTGCACCTTCTTTGATTTCACGGTGAGCTCAGCCACGAGGTAGCTTGCCTCCTGTGTATTATCTGAAACCTGCACACACTCTACCATATGTTTGTTTTTCTTTATGTTTTGGTTCTCTCAGGCACTGGAAGTCCTGTATATCCTTGCTGGAGAGTGAACTGTATCTTGCACTGAAATGACATTTCAACTTACTTGGTACCATTGCAGCATTTGAGAACGTCTCCCTTGAAAACTAGCATTCTGGACAGAGCAAGAAGCATCACCAGTTCATTACAATCCAAAGGACAAGTAGCTGTCCCTGTACCGGGGAGGGAAACTTACAAAAAAATGGCAGAGTGTTGTTTCCATTGCAGAGTCGTACGCATGGAGGAAATAGCAAGAAGTTATTTCTTGTCGCCTGGATTTGGTGTGGAAATTGAAGAGAAAGCTAGAACAGTTTCTTCTTGTGTGAAGGTAAGAAACCTGTCATCCTTCGCACCGCTGCATCAATGGGAATGACCTGAAGAACCTCCAGACCATCTGACTCATTCATAGTGACTGACTTATTGACTATGGTTCACATTGAACTTGTTTGGGGATGCTCAAAGATATCCAAAGATATGCAGGTTAGATGGATTGGTCATGCAAAATCACCCCTTAGTGTCCAGCCATGTGTAGGTTAGGTGGATTAGCTATTATAAATGTGTGGGGTAAAGGGATAGGGCTAGGAGGGGGGTCCTGGGTAAGATGTTCTTTTGGAGACTTGGTGCAGACTCAATGCATGGCCTCCTTCTGCACTGTAGGGATTCTATGATTCTATGGTTCAATTTAAGTGCAGAGGAAATGTTATGTATTTGTATTAATTCCTACTGGCTCACTGCATTAACTGATTTCAGATGGTCCGTGGGTCTGTCTCTTCTGGTATGTGCAGTGTGCGTCTCATCTGATTTTCAGTAGAAAATGTCTATGAACCAACACAACTCCCCCCCCACCCCCCCCCCCACCCCCCCACCCCCCCCCCCCCCCCCCACTCCCGGCCTCCCGACCACCCCCTCCATCCCCCCCTCCGCCGCCCCAACACAATATTTCTAAAGTTCAATACAGCTGAAAATTGTTTACATGGACAATACTCAGGACTGCTTCCTTCCAAGGGGAGTAAATTCCTTTAAGACACTGGCCCTGATTTTACCAGCACGCCCGCTCTGATTTCGGGGCGGGCGAGGATCACAGAACGGCATTCTCCTTTGGCCTCGGGTGCGATTTTACAAACCTCAGGCGGGCGTGCCGGTAAAACTCTGGCCTCTCGCTCTGCTGTATAAATGTGTGCACCGGAAATGATGTAATAGGCCTAGTGCAGGAAACAGAGAGAGAAGCAGCAGCCATGGAAGAGATCACACACCATTAATAAAACTCCATTGGTTTTTAACCAAAGTCTGTCCTGCATATCACGTCTCCAATACACAACAGCAGCATTGTTTGGGTAACAGGAAAACCCTAAACTAACCCCATCTGGACGCCGAACTCAAGATGAAACGACATCCTTCCCATATATCTTATTGACAGCTGAACGCAATGTGAACGGTCGAAACAGACCCCCTTTCACATGTGCTTTCAGAAATATTAACTAACCCATGCCTGTAATTTAGGAAAGCTTTAAAGTTTTAACCAGACTTTGTGAGTGTGTTAAAGGAATTGACGCCCCTTGGAAAGAAACAGTCCTGAGTATTGTTAGTGTAAACAATATTTGGCTGTGTTGCGGGGGCGGAGGGTGGGGGGGGGTGGGGGGGTGGGGGGCGCGGTGGTTGTGTTGGTTCATAGACATTACATACTGAAATCCAGATGAGGTACACACTGCACATACCAGAAGAGACTGGTCCACTGATCATCTACAATCGGTGTTGCGGCTTCACCTTTGGCTCACGTCAAGGGTCCAGGTTTGAACAACTGAGGGCTGGTAGCAGCCACAAAATATTGTTTTTCAAATTAGCTTTGTCATGGCTCACTGAAGTAGGCTTCCTCACTAATGCCTGGCACCGATCCACAACCTCAGAGTTAAAATAAAATTGTGAGAACTGCATATAAATGAAACATGAACCACAAACTGACAATGAGAAGTGAGGTATCAGTCAAGCTGTGGCCATTTAAAAAGCTTTTGGTTTATTCCAGTATTCAATGTCATTCAGGCTCATTTTCCTTCATTAGACACACCACCAGTGTGTTTCATGGTAAACGGTGGTGATAAGTTTTATTTTAACAATCAGATCTGTTTTTAGGGTCTGTGTCAATTGATAGCCTGCTGTAAGTGAGGTTGTGATGCAGAGGTATTCTCAAGGTGGCACAGTGGTTAGCACTGCTGCCTCACCACGCCAGGGAGCTGGGTTCGAGTCCAGCCTTGGGTTTCCATGTGGAGTTTGCACATTCTCCCCGTGTTTGCGTGCGTTTCCTCCAGGTGCTGCAGTTTCCCTCTCACAGTCCATGGATGTGCAGGTTAGGTGGATTGGCCATGCTAAATTGACCTTTAGTGTCCCAGGATGTGTAAGTTAGGTGGATTAGCCATGGGAAATGCACAGGATTACGGGGATAGAGCAGAGAGGATGGCCTGGGTGGGGTGCTCTTCCAGTGCAGACTCGATGGGATGAATGGCCTCTTTCTGTACTGTAGAGATTCTATAGTTCTATGGATAGTTTGCAACCCCTGTAGAGTCCTTTCGAAGGCTTCAAGGAGTCGGCCATTGGTTCCTCATCCTCACTGTGCAGATAACTTAAATTTAATGCCAATTTCCAAAGGTTGTAGCATCCACTCTCAAGTATTTGATTAACAGCAGTACAGCGTCCCTTCACCCCGACCCTGGCCCCATTCAGAATGTGAGGAGCCGGAAACTGCCAAGGCCCCAGAGGCTCATGGTCATCAAAATAATGTTTTTTTCAAAGTTTAAGAAAGTGCAAATGAATCAATGGCTCCTGGAAAAATGTAATTTTAAATTTATGGAAACAGGTACAAATAGGCAGCATGGTGGCACAGTGGTTAGCACTGCTGCCTCACAGCACCAGGGACCCGGGTTCGATTCCCGGCTTGGGTCACTGTCAGTGTAGTGTTTGCACGTTCTCCCTGTGTTTGCATGGGTTTCCTCCGGGTGCTCCAGTTTCCTCCCACAGTCCAAAGATGTGCAAGTTAGGTGAATTGGCCATGCTAAATTCTCCCTGTGTGCTAGCAAGCATGGCAGGATACTGAACCGGGGTCCCCAGAACCTTAGCTGAACTTCTGGATTAATAGTCTAGTGATAATACTATTAGGTCATCGCTTGGTTCGTTAGCAAAGGATAAGAGCAGAAATAATAGTTTGTTTGGCAGATAACACCTTTGGTAGCATTCTGTCAGTTCCAGTGACAGTCTACCAACCATGGAAATGGTCTAAAAACTTGAGCTTAACCAAGGCAGGATGAATATTAAGTATAACATGCATGTGTGCTTGTTGAAGCTATCTCCATGTCTTGGCAGAATTGTTCCTCAGTACTAGCGACAAGTTTCACATTAAATAGATAAAACAAAAATTGTGTAACTAATTGCAATACAGTAAAATTACTTTCATTGTATCACAGGATTTCCATGGAATTTTTGTAACATGGGAACGGGAGGCTCAGAAGTAAAAAGGTAGGGACAGAGGACTGGAGTGTCCCACTGTTTGGCTGATAGAGATGGAGAAAGGTTTTCTCACAATTCGAAATAACTCTTTGTTAAAGTTTAAAAGTTTATTTATACCAAGCCGAGGGTCGAACCCGGGTCCCTGGCGCTGTGAGGCAGCAGTGCTAACCACTGTGCCACCATGCTGCCTATTTGTACCTGTTTCCATAAATTTAAAATTAAATTTTTCCCGGAGCCATTGATTCATTTGCACTTTCTTAAACTTTGAAAAAACATTATTTTGATTCACATTGAAAGATCAAAGACACTTTCAACAAATTTAGCCACAGTAGATATTCAGTCTAATGTGATACTGCGTCTCCATGTATACCACATTTCAACTGATTTTTGGAACACTTTAAACAATATTTTCTATCACTTGGTTATGGATGGTGAACGAGCTCTGACATTACTTTCTGTTTAATCCCCAATGCCAAAGCATGAAGTTTGTAGATTAGTTTTATTTCATGTTAATTCCATCTGCATGGCTTTCATGTAACTGATGCATAGACATTTTGTAACTTCTGACGAAGCTTTTGAGGGTGAAGTTGAATGAGGATGGTTTGAAATGACCTGATTCTGTTTTATATCCAGCATTAATATTTAAAGAAATCGATTTGGAAGAAGTTACAATGTGTGGATTTTAAATTCTAATCTACAAAGGACACTCAAAAGATTAATCACTGCTGCTGCAGAAGGAAAACATTTCATGTATGAATGTTTTGATGTGACATGAACTGTAATGTAGTGTGATATTAATGTTCATTTTTGGGATTAGTATTTGGGGATTAATATTGTAATAGCACTGAACTAAAGCTTGTATGAAATAGGATTTTCTTTTCAACTCAGTATATGACAAATAAGTGCATCTGGTTGATGAATGCTAAAATAAGTACAGTTGACCATTAGTGTAATAGCATTTATGTAAAAAGGTTTTTGTTTCTACATGCTGCTACAGGATTTATTGAATAGCATCAAGGCACATGATTTGCTCCATGTACTGTCTAGACTTTCCCTAATTAAAGCTGTCTGCTGTACCTTCCTGAAAGTTGGCAGCATAGAAAATAGGAGTGAAAGTAGACCATTCGGTCCTTCAAACCTGTTCCACTATTCATTATGATCATGGCTGATTAGATCCTGAGATCAGGAACAAAGTGTCAGCAAATTGGGTTTTCTGCTTAAAATGAGCACAGTGAGCTTTTGAAATTTGCAACAATGGGAAAGCTTAAATGTATCGGTCAGTTTGTACCAGCGTGACGTGCCTGAAATTGATCAAACCGATGTATAAACAACATCATTGAGCTTTAAGCCCAAGTTAAATTGAGCATAAATAGAGTTTCTGCGAGTTGCAATAACATGCTGGAAACTGGCCAAAACACCCACAAAACTGACCACACCTCCAGATGGAAATAATGAGCATGGCAAGTTTCCACCAATTGCTGACTATTCAGGGAGGCTCTTCAAATTATGCTTGGGTTGTTTTTAGGCGGATTATTGGGCACATTTTGAAATAATTAATTCACTAAGAAATTGTTTACTCCATACCAGTGTAATTAAATGGAATAAATGTGAATGTCATTTTCAGTGATTTAGTGATCTGGAGGGCAATCTTGAGCCCGCGTTCGCCTTCAGCGGGAATGATAGCGGCGGCTCAAGATTTCGCCAGTGAGCTTCGCAACTTCTGATATTTGCTGCCCTTCACCAGCGACATCATTAGGTTCATGCCCACAACGGGCGTGAACCTGATCTCAATACATTTAAATATATTACCATATTATTAAATACCCCCCCCCTCGCCATTTACTGAGTCCGAAACATATTTTCAAACCTCGCTGACGTGACATCTCCAGTTCTGATCATGGGGCGGGGGTGAGGTGAGTGGAGGGGAGGTCCTGAGACCTCCATGGTGGGGCAGGGGGAGGTTACTTTTCGGTTTAATCAGAGCATCCTTCAAATATGGTGCCCCGATCTCAGTGCAGCTGGGCTTTGCTGGCGTGCCCTGCACCTCTACATGATGGTGTGAAACACACCGACCTGTCTTTAGTGACAGAGTGTGGTGAGATCTGGAGAGAAAACTGGCTTCTTTCTCTTGAGAGAGACACAAGGTTGTCAAGGGTGGGCCGCACAGTGGTTAGCCTCACAGCGCCAAGGACCCGGTTAGCCTCAGTGCCTCACAGCGCCAGGACCCAGCCTCGATTCCCGGATTGGGGTCACTGTCTGTGAGGAGACTGCACGTTCTCCCCGTGTCTGCCTGGGTTTCCTCCAGGTGCTCCAATTTAACCCCACAGTCTGAAAGACGTGCTGGTTAGGTGCATTGGCCATGCTAAATTCTCCCTCAGTATACCCGAACAGGCGCTGGAGTGTGGCAACTAGGGGATTTTCACAGTAACTTCATTGCAGTGTTAATGTAAGCCTACTTGTGACAATAATAAATAAACTTAAACTTTTAACATTTTTCTCACCGGAAACAAGACTCTGCTATTTTTTGGTAAGGTTTTGCCCTCTTCTTTCATGCCTTTATGTTTGTGACAAACACATTTTAGCTGTTTTAATAAAACTGCACCAGGTTACCACTCTTAAACACATATATATACTTATATAAACTTATATTTTTAATGCAAGGAAAATAAATCCTGCTCTAAAATTGCTGCTCAATTGCCCTAGTTCATGAGAACTTTTGCATTTGTGATCATGGAAATGAGTTTGGACAGAAATTTCAACTGCAACTTCACTTCAACAATCCAGTACCATTTCAAGTGGATTTTTCACTCTGGTTTTGATTGTACCTAAAATGGAAACTCCAACCCTTGTGTGAGCAGGTAAGCATGGTATTGTGCACTATTTTTGTAAATGCATACTGCATTCCACATAATAATTAGAAAAATTGAAGTTTTTTTAAAAATTGGTAATAGATCATTTCAAACTGAGTATCATTCATAATTTCAAAAAAATACATCTTTCACTACCTCAACACTCCCAAAATGCTTCACAGCTGATAAGAATACTTTCGAAGTGTGGTCACTGTCCTAATGAAAGGAAAAACAGCAGCAAGTTTGCACAAATCAAGATCAATTCTGTTCTAACTCGATTTTCATGTTTGCTGATGACATCACCCATAGTGGGTCGGATCTCAAACAATGATGAGACGAAGTAAAGAGATAGAGAATCTGGTGAATTGGTGCAACAACAATAATCTCTCCCTCAATGCCAACAAAACAAAGGAGATAGTCATTGACTTCAGGAAACGTAGTGGAGGACATGCCCCTGTCTACATCAATGGGGATGGATTGGAAATGGCCAAAAGCTTCAAGTTTCTAGGTGTTCAGATCATCAACAACTTGTTCTGGTCCCTCCACAGTGACACTATAGTTAAGAAAGCCCACCAACGCCATCTACTTTTTCAGGAGCTTATGGAAATTCAGCATGTCCGCTACGGCTCTCACCAATTTTTACAGATGCACCATAGAGAGCATCTTTTCTGAATGTATCACAGCTTGGTATGGCTCCTGTTCTATCCAAGACCGCAAAAATCTACAAACGGTTGTGAATGTAGTCCAGGACATCACGCAAACCAGCCTCCCATCCATTGACTCCGTCTACCCTTCCTGCTGCCTCGGAAAAGCAGCCAGCATAATCAAGGACTCCATGCGCCCTGGACATTCTCTCTTCCACCTCCTTCCGTTGGGAATAAGATACAAAAGTCTGAGATCACATACCAAGCGACTCAAGAACAGTTTCTTCCAGGCTGCCTCCAGGCTTTTGAATGGACCTACCATATATTAAGCTGATTTTTCTCTGCACCCTAGCTATGACTGTAACACTATAGGCTGATCCCTCTTCTGGTTGGAGTTAAATCTGGCACAAAGGAAAGATGGTTATGGTGATTGGAGGTCAATCATCTCAGCTCCAGGACATCACTGCAGGAGTTCTTTAGGGTAGTCTCCTTGGCCCAACCATCGTCAGCTCATACATCAATGACTTTTCTTCCTTCTTAAGGTCAGAAGTGAGTTGTTTGCTGATGACTACACAACGTTCAGTATCATTCACAACTCCTCAGAAACTCAAGTAGTCCATGTCCAAATGCAGCAAGACCTGGACAATATCCAGGTTTGGGCTGACAAGTGGCAAATAACATTCACACCACACAAGTGCCCAGCAGTGACCATCTCCAACAAGAAAGAATCTAACCATCGCCCCTTGACATTCAATGGCATTGCCATCACTGAATTCCCCACTATCAACATCCTGGGGGTTACCATTGACCAAAAACTGAACTGGAGTAGCCATATAAATATTGTGGCTACAAGTGCAAGCCAATGGCTAGGAATCCTGTGGCGAGTAACTCACCACAGTACAAGGCACAAGTCAGCAGTGTAATGGAATATTCTCCACTTGCCTGGAACAGTGCAGCTTCAGCAACACTCAAAAAGCTTGACAGCACCCAAGACAAAGCAACCCGCATGATTGCTACCCCTTCCACAAACATTCAATCCCTCCATCACCAATGAACAGGGCAGCCGGATGTACCATCTACAAGATGGTACATACGGTTCATTTCTGCCACCAAAAGCATGGAGAAGAATATGCCAAAGCGTATTGGTGCCAGAATGCAGCCCTGCTTTACCCCATTGCCCATCTTGAAGACCTCCAATGATGCTTCATTGTGAAGAACTAAAACTGTGCATTGTGGAAAGAGGAAATGGTGTCCAGGAGTCAAGGCAAGCAGCCTATTTGCTGCAGCAGTTTAAAGTTTATTTCTTGACTCTACTTATTTTTACCACTCCAACATCAGCCCTCCCCCTCTCCTCTCCCCGCCACCCTGTGAAAGAGCAATGAGGCAATCTGTTAATGATGCTCGTGAGGCATTTCCAAGTGACAGTATGTGCAATAAACACATGTGCAGCTCTTCTTAAATGGTTAGGTAGCTGGAGCTTATCATGTGTGGAATCATGAATGAACTCGCAATGAACAAGCAGACACGCTTCCTGTTACAGGTTCATAATAACAATGGTACAGAATCATAGGCTATTCAATCACGAAAGACATCTGTACACTTGCTGAATGTGTACAAGACAGAGATGCATTGAACCCTGAAAAACATTAAAAATGAAATAGAAACTTTAAATTAAAATGAATAAGAATGTCACTAATTCGTGCATCCAAGGGGAGACGTGATCACCAAAAGATACACATGATAAAGAAAATGAATTTGAGAAGGAGGTTATCAAAAGTGGCTATGGCAATGCCCTAGATTCTCGTGTCATTTTAAGAGCTTCTACTTGAGAAGTCTGCAATGCATTAAATTGACATCTGCATTCCTCTGGGCTTACATATTCCTGGCTGTAGTAAAACTGTGCAATTGTTTAGTGAGACTGGAATTAGTCCTCTGATGCGCATACACCTGCCGTTACACACATAAGGAACTGACTGGTCTATGGTAACTGATTCCCCACAGCAGACACAATATGAATATTTGTAATGAGGCATGTCTCTGCTCTGAACAAAAAGACTTGGAAGGGAATATTTTAAATTCATAGACTGGCACTTACAATGTGTAACAAATCTCAGTAGTAAAATGAGCCCTGAATCTTTGACAAAATTCTGTGGCGCTGCGTTGTTTATTTAATTCTCAGAACTGATTTAATTTGGAGCAGATGCCTAAGGGATGGGTAATATAGTATAAACACACCTGCTATGGTTTTTGGACTGGTGAGCATTTATGCTCCTGGAGCCACTGTTGTGGCATTAATGCGACACATTGCCTTAACACTCCATAAACCAGCGGTTGTGCCTTAAGTGTGATCGGTGGTCCGAGTGGCACAGAATTGAGAATATGACTGAGAGCTCAGGGGAAGTACAGAAAATTAAAATGTCAAACTGGAGCTGTAAAATTGTGTATTACAGGAGCTAATCTGCAATACTGAGACTTATACTGTCCTTGGCTGAGGATATTTAAAGATGACATTGAATGCTACAAGATTAATGCTGCAAATATCCTCCTTCTCCTTGTCAGTGACATAAAGACCACTTATTGCAATGTCATTAGGTGTAGCATAGCTGTGGCGAGTATTTAGATATCACCACTAGAGTGGGTGTCACATTAAATTGAAAACCAATGTTTGGTCCATATAACACGAAATAAAATATAAAACTTCATTCTTTTGCCCTTGCTAAACAATGACTTTCTGCTGCTCCAGAAAGATGGCTGCTTCCATTCATATGACTACAGGATTGGATCTTTGTTCTGGGAGCTACCAGCAGGAGTTACAAAAATAATGGAATTCCTCACTCAGCCTGTGGAATCTGTCACCTCATTGTACAGATCCCTTGTAATCAACAAAAGCAAAGGAAGCGCAGAATAGCTGGCTCTCCAACCTGAACTATCACAAAAGAGAGGGAAATTTGTTATGACCGCAGAACTGTTAACAGACTCATCTCACACCTGGGACTGTCCAGGTCTCAAAGGGCTGGACTGCTTACTCCTGCTTCTAATTTTTGTGTTTCTATTTCAAAAGGGGACCAATGGAATTGTGGCCAGAAGCACAGAAACTGATTGTAAAGCTGAAATTAACCATTAATGGGCTGTGTCACGTGACCAAGCCCCTGGACATTTGGATGGTTTTAGCATTATAGATTTGGCCTTACAGAAAGACTGCTGTTTTAATATCAATTGGAAAGGACTCCAGTCTCCTGGCTGAGCAAATAATTAGTTATCATCTCTCAGCTCCATAGACCCTGCTTGATTAAAAAATCTAATCAATACCTGCCAAGTGGTCTAAGCACAGAAAATCCAATATGTTGGGGTGCCATTCGTGTTAACGATTTTCATGTGGTTGTCTCCAGCCAGAAACCATCATACCTGAGCTCAGCCGTTGAGGAAACTGCATCTGGATTTAGAGTGGACGGATTCTAGAAATCAGGTGAACCAATATTCATTTCTGTGGTCTTGTACTATCGCTATCCATAGTGGTAAAACTCATTTTTCTAAACCAGCCCCACCCACCACCACCCCTTTATTGTGTGTGTGTGTATGTGTATGGGGGGGGAGGGGGGGAACAGTTGGAATGGGAAGTTGCAAATACTCCTCCCCCAGGTTTTGAATGTGAAATAAACTGACCTTCTAAATTAATCATAATGCGTGTTTTCTGTCAGTTAATAATAGATTGGATCACACAAACCGAGGGTTTAAGAAAATCCACCAGAGCACATTTTGAAAAGAATTCAAAACACCTTCTGCTCACAGTTGGTGAGAGAAAAACAGAAAGTTTGCCTGTCTCTCTGCTGTCTGTAACATTCATTTCTCATGTCTTTGCAATAACTATATTTTTGAAAAGTATGGTCTCCATTTATTTTTAAATACATTTTCTTCCAAAGTCAGTTACATCTGTCTGGGTAGAAAACAGGACTGGTGTAATTGGTCTCAGTTTAAAAATAATCTCTTTCCAGACACTGGCTTGCCCATTTGCTTTTCTTTTCCTCTCAAATTATTTTTCTGTGTCAAATTCTGTCTTTGGCATGAGACATCAAGAGAATCAGACTATGTGAGACCAGATGCAGAGTGCTTTGTTTCTCAATCATAGGATCTAACGTTTATTGGTGGTGTTGAGCTGCTGCCCTGAATACGGCTGCTTGGTTTCATAGAATCATAGAGTCTCTACAGTGCAGAAGGAGGCCATTCAGCCCATCGAGTTTGCACCAACTCTCCACTGGAGCATCCCACCCAGATCCTATCCTAGTAACCCCACGTATTTACCCCCTCATCCCCTCTAGCCTACATATATTGGGACACTAAGGGGCAATTTAGCATGTCCAATCCATCTAACCGACACATCTTTGGGCTGTGGGAGGAAACCAGAGCACCCAGAGGAAATCCACGCAGACACAGGGAGAACATGCAAACTCCATACAGTCAGTCATGCAAGGCTGGAATCGAACCTGGATCTCTGGCGCTGTGAGGTAACAATGTTAACCACTCTGCCAGGGGCAGCACAGTGGTTAGCACTGCTGCCTTACAGCGCCAGGGACCCAGGTTCAAGTCCTGACTTAGGTCACTGTCTGTATGGAGTCTGTACGTTCTCCCCGTGTCTGCGTGGGTTTCCTCTGGGTGCTGCGGTTTCCTCCCACAGTCTGAAAGATGTGTTGGTTAGATTGATTGGCCATGCTAAATTCTCCCTCAGTCTTCCCAAACAGGTGCTGGAGTGTGGCGACTACTTTCTTGCTTGATCATTTTAGAGTGCTTTAATTTTTTTTTACTTGCTTGCTCCAAAATTCAAATTCCATTTGAATCCAATTCAAGATCCCCAAACACATTGATATGGGTCTGGTGTCACACAGGTGTCAGGTCTGTTTGCCCTACGGGATGTTGACTGAATGAAATGGGTTTTTACAACAATCTGGTACTTTCATGGTCACCGTTACTAATTCCAATTCCAATTCTCTTCCTGCATCTAATGGTGCACTGAGGCAGACTTTCATCTGTTTCCATAGCTAGTTATTCCTGGAACGGGTTGCTAGTCTGTCACCAGAGGCTTATAGCTTGAAGAGGGCCATTCCTTATCAAGCATGGCTGACCAGAGTCTCTTCCACTCTTACCATCTGCCATTGGCGTGTTGGAAGAAATTTGCAGGCAGACACTCAGCCTGTTTCTGCCACTTTATAAACGCATCTACCTTGACTGTCAAGTTTTGAGTGGGATTCAAATCCAGAGCTTCTGGCTCAGAGACAGGAATGCTACCCACTGCACCACAAGACATACACATATTGATAGCAGCTTTTAGTTCCAGATTTATTTAATTTATGTAAGTATTGCTGAAAAACGACATTTAGTTGAAGCTTTTTGTCTTGTACACATCAGAATAGTCACAAAAATACCAATGTTAGGGGAGACAACAACTTTATACTGCATGAGAAGAGAGTGCTGATTGGTTGGCAAGTGAACTCTGATTGGTTGAGGTATTGCCATAGAGAAAGTACCAATTAATGGTGACTGACAGTTTAGCTATCACCCTGACTTGGAAATCTATCACCAATCCTTCACTGTCGCTGGGTCAAAATCCTGGAACTCCCTCCCAAACAGCACTGTGGGTGTACCTACACCACATGGACTGCAGCGGTTCAAGAAGGCAGCTCACCACCACATTCTCAAGGGTAATTAGGGATGGACAATAAATGCTGACCTAGCCAGCGATGCCCAAATCCCGTAAAAATTAATTTAAAAGTTGTTCTATCTCAATTTTATAAGCACTGCACTGTTTAGTTTCTTCTCTCAATTTCTTCTACTTTGTGAAGCTCTTATTCTCCTGATTCAATTCTTCACTGGACTTGTTATTATATTCTATTTTGATTGTACATGGATATCAGCGTACTCTCCATTTTCTTCAATAATTTCTCCTTCATTTTGTAAATTTGGGAACTTTCTTCTTTTTTCTCCAGGTTTGCTGTCAGCCTTCAAAAGGTTAGTCATGGCCGCATCTACTCCGGTCTCCCAGATTGCTTGGATCCACTACAGTTCGCCTATCGCTGCAATAGGTCCACAGCAGATGCCATCTCCCTGGCCCTACACTCAACCCTGGAACACGTGGATAACAAGGACACTTACGTCAGACTCCTATTCATTGACTACAGCTCAGCCGTCAACACCATTATCCCAACAAAACTCATCTCCAAACTCCGCGGCCTACGGCTCGGCTCCTCCCTCTGCAACTGGATCCTAGACTTCCTAATCTGCAGATCGCAATCAGTAAGGATACAAAAACCTCCTCCACGATTATCCTCAACACTGGTGCCCCCCAAGGCTGTGTCCTCAGCCCCTTGCTATACTCTTTATACACTTATCCGCTCCAACTTCATTTTCAGGTTTGCTGATGACACCACCATAGTGGGTCAGATCTCAATCAATGATGAGACGGAGTACAGGAAACAGAGAATCTGATTAAATGGTGCGACAACAATAATCTGTCACTGAATGTCATTAAAACAAAAGGTCAGCGACTTCAGGAAGCATAGTGGAGGACATGCCCCTGTCTACATCAATGGTGATGAAGTGGAAATGGACAAAAAGTCTGAGGTCATGTACCAACCAACTCGAGAACAGCTCTTCCCTGCTGCCATCAGACTTTTAGAATCATAGAAATCATAGAAACCCAACAGTACAGAAAGAGACCATTCGGCCCATCGCGTCTGCACCTACCACAATCCCACCCAGGCCCTACCCCCACATATTTACCCACTAATCCCTCCAACCTACGCACCTCAGGACACTAAGGGCAATTTTTAGCATGGCCAATCAACCTAACCCGCACAGCTTTGGACTTTTGAATGAACTTACCATATATTAAGCTGATCTTTCTCTACTCCCTAGCTATGACTGTAACATTACATTCTGTACCCTGTTCTTTCCTTTTCCCCTATGTACTCTTTGAGCAGTATGTTTTGTCTGTGTAGCGCTTAAGAAAAAATACTTTTCTTACTTTTATACTCTTGCAGGGCTTTTTTGAATGTCTTGTGTTGTGGGAGTTTCAGCAGGCACGCTTCATGTTCAAAGTGCGAGCTAGCAGTTTAGTTCTGTCTTTAATTTTCCCGCACTTTGGGGGGCCTGATGGATGCACGCTATTTTGAAAGCCATGAGGCTGTAAACTCTACTGGTTGTTTGCTTCCTTTCTTCTAAAAAATGTAAAGCAACACCTTGTCTTTTGAACAATTCATTTTTTTTCCTTCAGTTCCTTTTTTAATTTAAAACCACAGCACTTCTTGCTGTTATCTCTGCAGGGTTCTCTTTTTGTTAATTCTGCAAGTTTCTTTTTAAACTTTTGACTCTGCCAACCAATTTTACAGAATTTCCATCTCTACCTGTGCCTTCTTCCTTTCCAGATTTTTTTCTGCGGCTTTCAGCTTTTCCAATCTACTGAACCTCTTTGGACCACCACTTATTCTACAAGATAAGTACAGCTACTATTCATGTGGATTCTGACCCATAGGCTTTCCCATGTTCTCTATTTTGCTCACCCATTTTGTAACCGCTCATGTTCTTTGACTCTACATTACTCAGGGTCTGGTTATTTGTTTCTTGGGTGCGCATGTCTCGAGCTAGGCTTCTAATTTCTGTATTTTGAGTTCCGGCATTTAATTGTCATCCTTCGTATCACTGTTAATCACCACTGTCACTCACCATATTATTACCACCACATCCCGTTCCAACACCATGTCATAACATGGGTTCTTTATGCTGCTGTGATTGGCTCATCAATGAGGTCTTAAGACTTGTAGGTTTTAATATAAACACTTTATTGGTAGGCTTGAACTAATTACAATTTCAAGTATGATCATGTATGGTGGAGATCCACCATGCAGTCTCGTTGCTTACAGAGTGTTGTTTCTAGACTGTTTTCTAAGAGTCTCTTACCATGTGACTGCATACATCACATCGTGGGGGGTGCCATTCTCCAGTCCCACATTAACCCTTGCTCTGCTGAGTACCTTTACATTATATTGCATGCAGGTACATATCATCACAGCTGTCAGTTATTTTGTTTAGCTGAAATAGGTGCAATGTGTAGACATGTTCTTTCTGTCTGTGTATTGGTACCTGTAAGTTCCAGCACATGCAAATACTCCACACTGCGAGCCTAACTAACAATCTTAAATTGGTTGTCAGTGTAATTGTTGGCACACTGAGATTATTTAACAAATCTTGTCCAGTTGCGTTGGACACTGTGGGGGCGATTGTTTGGCCTTACTGCATCTGGCGAGATTGTGCTGATCACGGAAAATAGCGTACAAGCCTAAAAATTGGTTCCGAGCTTGGCACCAAATGGTTTGCAATTGTCCCGGCCCCTTTCTACTGGTGAAAATCAATCTCGCTCAGAAAGGACGTGAGGCCGATTAGTACAAGATTGACTGGATTTCAATCTCATTTGTGAGTTCGGTACATGATTGTCCCCCGTCCCGGAATGTTCACACCCCTTTGGTGGGATGTCACACCGGTGCGAATCACTACTGGTCCCCTGAAGTGTGGTTCAGGTGTCACAGTTAGAATCATAGAATCATAGAAACCCTACAGTACAGAAAGAGGCCATTCGGCCCATCGAGTCTGCACCGACCGCAATCCCACCCAGGCCCTACCCCCATATCCCTACATGTTTTACCCGCTAATCCCTCTAATCTACGCATCCCAGGACACTAAGGGGCAATTTTAGCATGGCCAATCAACCTAACCCACACATCTTTGGACTGTGGGAGGAAACCGGAGCACCCGGAGGAAACCCACGCAGACACGAGGAGAATGTGCAAACTCCACACAGACAGTGACCCAAGCTGGGAATCGAACCCAGGTCCCTGGAGCTGTGAAGCAGCAGTGCTAACCACTGTGCTACCGTGCCGCCACAGTAGTGAGGGTGAGCGAGGAGGTGAGTACCACTTAGCATCAACCTCCAGGGTGCAAGAGGGTGGGTTGGCCACTGCCATGGTGCAGAGTGGGGGACCTTCAACAGTGCAGGTGTTTGGGGGGGGGCCCGGGCTTGTACAGAGATCCTTAGGTCAGGGATCGCCGCTGGGTTGGAGATCATGTGGCGAGCATTCTCCATGCCTGCTGAAAGATCTTTGAGGGGTTTCATATGAGGCCAAGTTCAAATCCCACTAATGTCACACCATTCACCCTGCCACCTATCTGCTGGAAAGGATATGGGGAACAGGTAGGGAGATGGATTTAAAACCAGAAAGAAATCAGCCATGACCTGATTGAATGGCGGAGCAGACTCAAAGGGCTGAATTGTCTACTTCTGCCCCTCATTTCTATGTTCCTATGTGATGGCGGGAAGGAGGAGTCAGCAGCAAGGGGAGGGGAGTGACTCACAGAGAGCCCCCTCTTTCCCGATGCTGAGTCCCTTGATCAGGGGCTGAATGCCTTGAATGAGGGACCTGCCCTCGAAGTCCATCAGCATACATGCTAGGGTTTTGCTTTTTGGGCTTCCCGACTGACGAGTCCTCCATCCGGCGGGTACATAAATTGCCCACTTAAGGGCCTCAGTTGATGGCATCCACGAGTCTTCCTGCTCTGGAATTAACCGGATCAGAGGCAGCAAGGTTTTGGGGATCTGCACCTGATTCAGTGACCCACCACCATGAAACCCACCTCGGGAAAGGCCATTAATTTCCACCACTGGACTGGAAACGATGTGGAAGAACTCACAGACCCTAATACAAAGGTATGGTATATATATTTAGAGGATGATGTTTTCGTGTAAAATGCAACTTCTTGTCGTAAGGCATAATTGTTGAGCGATGGATGTGGTTTTGGGGCATTTCTAGCCATGCATTACTCAGGCTGGATGCTATTTATTTCCAACCAATTACTGTAAATAGGGGATGCTTTTTTGATTTCTTGCTTATTCTGGCAATTACTTTCATGACCAACGAATTATATAAACAAATCTGTCATTTAAATTACAGCGTTAAAGCACCATCTCCTAAAATTATAAACCTCGAAATTATTGTTGCCAACATTCAACACTTGTAAGACTTTCCTCAATTCACTATTTTAACAGTGTGGCATTACCTATTTATTTCCAATTGATTAATGTCTTCATTAAATTAAGGAACAAGCGATGAACACATTAAATGTTCGTCTGCTATTAACAGTAATAGTAATTTCTAGGCTTGGGTAGAAGTATCACTTATTAATGTGACTTTTTCCCTGAGGCTTATTCAGATCTAGACTCTACATCAATCATTTAATTTCATGGACATTTAGCTGTAATTAAATATGCTCACTCCTGAATGGATTGAATAAAATTGTACTTTTCTAGAAGGTAGAAAGCTTCTTCCGCTATCTCAGATGTTGTCTCCCTGGACGAATCATCAAACCAAGGCCTTTCTGCCCCTCTCAAGTGGGCATAAAAGCTCCTACAGCACTGTTTTGTAATGAAGCAGGTAGGTTCTTCCTGGTATCCTGACCAATACTTATCCCTCAACCAACATCATTTAAGCAAATTATCACATTGCTGTTTGTGGGATATTGATGTGCACATATTAGCTGCCACATTTCCTAAATTGATTTGATTTATTATTGTCACATGTATCGGTATACAGTGAAAAGTATTGTTTCTTGCGCTATACAGACAAAGCAGACCGTTCATAGGTATATAGGGAAGAAGGAAAGGTGTGGGTGCAGAATATAGTGTTACAGTCATAGCCAGGATGTAGAGAAAGATTAGCTTAATACAAGGTAGGTCCATTCAAAAGTCCGATGGTAGCAGGGAGTCGGTTGATCTCAGACTTTTGTACCTTTTTCCCAATGGAAGAAGGTAGAAGAGAATATGTCCAGGGTGCATGTGGTCCTTGATTATGCTGGTTGCTTTTCCGAGGCAACAGGAAGAGTAGACTGAGTCAATGGATGGGAGGCTGGGTTGCGTGATGGACTGGGCTACGTTCACAACTCTTTGTAGTTTCTTGTGGTCTTGGGCAGAGCAGGAGCCACAACAATGCTTTCTGTGGTGTACGTGTGAAAAGATTACAACAGCAGCTGCACTTCAAAGCTCCACTGACGATAAAATGCCTTGCAACAATTTAAAAGCTGTAATACAAAGGCAAGTCTTTTCACCAAACAAGAACTTACATTTAATATCACACCTTTTATGACCATGGCTTGTCCCAAAGCACTTTACAGCAAATGAGCAATTTAGAAAAAAAAAATCAACTTTTTGCTTTGGTCTTCTGTAATTCACATCTATAATTGACACCAAAATGAACAATGGAACAGAATCATTTGAAGTGTGATGATTTATTCACTCTTTCTGAAACCCTTGGCAAGGTCACCTTGCTATTCCTCAAAATAATGGCATGGAGCCTTTTACACCCACCAGGAAGGGCAAATTGGGCCTAAATTAATATCTCATCCAAAAGACACCACCTCCAACAGTGCATCAATATTTCCATCACCCATCCATCCATCCCCACATTGAATATATCCCACCGTGAATGCTATAACTGAAACCATGCAGTTGTGACCAAGCTGCTGTCTCCATCTTTACCACTTACTGTTTTCTGGCTTACGTACTGGTAAATGTTGGCAGAGGCTTTTACTTTCCCACTAATGGAGAGGAAACCTGTTATTCAAGTTAGTTGCACAGAACACCTTTACCTTCTTCTGTCCCCTTTCTCTTCCCAACCCAGGAGAATAAGTTAGGAACGGTTTTGCCGGGATCTCTTCTGAAAAGGTTTGCAAAACAAAAATTGAGTATCTAAGTATACATTGTGCGTGCTCCCAGTAGATCACACTTAGCAACAATACTTTTCACTGTATACTAATACACGTGACGATAATAAATCAAATCAAATCAAAACTTCAAACACATGTTCTCTGCCCCCGTACATGCCCTAAGAAATCGTACAGGAAAGGCTGCCGAATGCCAGCCTGTGCAGGACCTTCATTTGTATTTCAAGCTTTCGCATTTAGAAGTTAATTCGCGTTGGTAAGTGAATGCTATGAGTGTTGCTAGGAGACAATGTTTTACCCTGAAGGGTCAATTGAGCTAAAGATGAGGCGCTGATAAGCTGCATTACCACAGATAATTATATCTACTTGAGAGCCACCATCATGTCAGCCTCCTTATTCATGGCTGAATGTGCTGTGGAATATAAATGTTTGCATTTTAACAAGCCTTTCCGTCTCAGGGGCATTGCCGAGAGAAGAGAAGTACATGAATGCTGTGTGCATCAAAAAAATCTATGATATTTCGACTGACTGTACTTCTGCCCAAGGTCATTATTAGTTGATAGCCGCCTTAGATCCGAATCTTCAGCAAGCATAAAGCATATGACCACGTTAGAGCCATATGCTGCACCCATTTCCATTTCCATTTTAAACTTGCTGCAGCTGAAGAGTTTTATTTTAAATAAAGGAATTATTACATTGTGATTGTAAGTTTTGCATTGTTTGTGGTCTAATATGCCCAGGTATATTGTACTACTTGATAGTTTACTTTAGAACCACATACATTAAACCATTAAAAATAACTTTTTGGTCTGTGCACATAAAATAGCAACCTATTCACTGCTTCTTGGAATAGTGCATTTAATGTTGTTTCAAATAAAATGCAACATGATTGAAAGCATCAAGGCTTTCTTCTTGAAAGCCACCCCATGTATCAAACAGATAAACTGGCATGAAAACTTGGCAACCAATTGTTCGTTCTGTCTTCAAACCATTTATTAAATGCCTATCTTCTGCTCAGCGGAAGGGAAAAACATCAATAGATGTTGGCCCAACATTATTCATCTGTGCCATCTGTGGAAGGAACTGCCACTCAAAAGTCGGTCTTTACAACCACAACAAACTAACTTGAATACAGAGTGACACACATCCTGGGCGCAGTCCAATGTCTACTGAGACAGATGTACGTCAATCTTCAGACTTGTATTTTGCTCATTCTACAAAACTTCAAGAAACATTGGGCTGAACCTTCGGCGGAGTGGCAATCACCATCAATTGCCACTCTGCTCTTATTTATTTACCTTGCACTGGAACGCCACATTGCTCACCCGGACTGCCAAATGAGGAGGGCTCCCTGAGAAATCTGCACTTTGGAGACCTCCTTGTAGTGCAAGAGCGTTGGGGAAAGTCAAGCCATGTACGTCCTTTTTGCAGCACAAGTTACCGTATACTGATAGGTTTAAATCATAGAATAGAATCCCTACTGTACTGAAGGAGGCTATTTGCCCAACGAGTCTGTACCGACCACAATCCCACCCGGGCCCTATTCCCGTAACCCCACACATTTACCCTGCGTAATCCCCCTGACACTAGGGTCAATTTAGTATGGCCAATCCACCTAACCCGCACATCTTTGGACCGTGGGAGGAAACTGCAGCCACCAGAGGAAACCCACACAGACACAGGAAGAATGTGCAAACTCCACACAGACAGTGACCGAGGCCAGAATTGAACCTGGGTCCCTGGCGCTGTGAGGCAGCAGTGCTAACCACAGTGCCCCCGTGCTGCCCCAAATGTCCCAAAGCCACCTTGAAAAGCTACGGAGAGAAGCTAATTGTGTAAAGCAAGTGGGTGAGGGGATGGGGTGGTGGGTAAAAGGATAACAGGTAGGGTAGTCGGGTAACGGGGGGAACTATGATAGTTGGGAAGATAGTCGGATGGGGGGGTTAGTCAGGTGGTTGGGGGAGGGTGTTAGGTGGATGCTGGTGGGGGTGGTAAGTGGTGGGTCCAGTGGAGAGTCAGGAGGTCTGTAGAATATTCACCCAGGAGTTAAAATTGGTTTTAATCCTTTTAACTTTTCCTGTGTAATTCTGATAAGTAAGTCGGAACCATCTGGAGTCTCTGTCTTGAACTCAGAGTTTTGGAAGGTTCCAGATGCAGGATGGGTAATTGACCATCAGAAGTCCAAATGTCCTGAGAGGTTCCCATGTGATCAGCGCGTGGGGACTTCCAAGGGATCCCCCAGCACATCTTGTGGGGTATCTCCAGGTATGACCATCCAGAGGTGGAAGCCTGGACATTATTTTACAAAACTGTCATTAAGAACAAAGTTTTTAAATATATATTTTTCTTCATGAGAATATACACCCCAGCGCCTTTTTGTAAAAAAAGTTAATCTCAATCCATTAAACAGGAGTTACCTCATTAAAATTTAAAATGAGTAGAAAATGAAAACCTGAGGTTCCAAATTGATAACCTCATCATAATAAATTGGGAAATTAAATTCAATACAGTTTTAAATATGTAGGCTCTGACCAAGAATGTTGTTGGATTTTTGTAATACCCTAAAGCAAAATACTGTGAATTCTGCAGATCTGCATGAAACTGAACATGCTGGAAATAAGTCAATAGGTCTGGGAGTATCTACAAGAGTCAAACAATGGGCTGAGTTTTCCTAAACCCCATGTTGTCCCAACTCCAGGAAACCAAGTCCGGTGCAGAGCCCATAAGGAGGGATGGCAGGACCCAGGGCAGGATTCCGTCTGAGGACAGCAGCCCACCTCCCAGTCCAATCAGAGGGCTGAATGTCTCAACAACCTTGATGTCACCACAGATAGACTGGCCGCTGCTGAGGCGGCAGGAAGAGGAGGAGGGCACCCCAAAGATCAGACCATCCTTTTATTGGCCCCAGCAAATTGGGTGAACCCTGCGGAGATGGTATCAGAGCAGTGGGACCAAACTTTCCATGGGCCGGGAAGCAACTATGAAGGAACACCACCCCACCCCCCTCTCCCATACCAACCGACTCTAGAGCAGCTTCTTCCCTGCTGCTATCAGACTTTTGAATGGACCTATCTCGCACTAAGTTTATCTTTCTCCGCGCCCTAGCTATGACTTTAACACTACATTCTGCACTCTCTCCTTTTCTTCTCTATGAATGGTATGCTTTATCTATGTAGTGCGCAAAAAAACAATATTTTTCACTGTATGCTAATATATCTGACAATAATAAATCAAATCAAATCAAATTTTTTCCCCCTTCCCACCCAGAAACCGTAACTCTGTTTCTCTCTTCACAGATGCTGCCTGACCTGCTGAGCATTTCCAGTATTTTCTGTGTATGCTTCAGTTGCACATTACATGGTTTTCCTCCAGATTGGGCATGCAAGCCGCACCGTTATAAAAAGTAAACCAACAGCCGCCTCAGTGTAACTAAAGATAGGCAATAATTTGTTATTTAATGATGCTGATTGAGGGATAAATATTGGCAAAGGGCTCCAATTTTATGAAAGTGATGCAATGTATTGTAATTAATTTGTCTGCAGTGTTTTTGGTCCTAATTGTGAGAGATTGATTAACCCACTGCACTGACTTTGAACACAGAATAGAGTAATGTAATAAAAGTCCACATTCTGACAGGTAGAATGGCGATCAATTATATTAGATTGGGAAGTTTCAATATATTTTCTAATGGGTATGAATCCACAGCACAAAACTGCTCATAATTTGGCACTAATTGGCATTAAATTGGCAATCTGATTTAGAGTGTATAAGGATGGCTGATTTGAGAAATTGCAATGGCACAATAATGCAGGCAGACTCTGTGGCTGCGATTCAGTTAACATACATTATTGAGAGAATGTGGCAGGAGCTTAATTCTGCCCATCAGTGATGCTATATCTGAACGTGCGCTGCATAATGCTGATACCAACTGCAAAAAGTAGATTAATGAGATTAGGTCTTGTTCCAACAATGTAGAGAGCAAGTTTTCCTGTATCTAACTCATGTTGTCACAAAAATGCCTGATAACAAGACTGAGTGTGAAGTCTAGAAAAATGTTTCCTTCTCTGTCGAAGTTCTTCACCCAGCTGACCAAAAGAATTCCCCAAAGAAAACTTAAAACAATTTCTCTCGTACTCAATCCGTAAAATATCTACCAAGAGCAAATGTAACCAAAAGAGAAAATGCTGGAAAATCTCAGCAGGTCTGGCAACATATGTAAGGAGAGAAAAGAGCTGACGTTTCGAGTCCAGATGACCCTTTGACCGGCTGAGATTTTCCAGCATTTTCTCTTTTGGTTTCAGATTCCAGCATCCGCAGTGATTTGCTTTTATTAAGAACAAATGTAACAAATCCATGGATCTAATTATATAACGAATTGCAAATCTGTATTTCTGCATTCACATTCTAGCACAGGGGCAGAAGCCAGGAACATTGGTGTCTGGCATTGTGCCTATTCTCTGTGTATTCTATCCATTCATTGTTAATAGGAGATAATCCGGATCATGCAATTTTATGAAGTGCATGTTCAAATAATGAAGGAATTGAAACTATAACAGTACTTAGGCCTTCATTTCAAACTGTCTAAGCCTCTTTTGTAGTGTGTCATCACAGTGTAGAGCAACATGGTTGCGATAGCCAAGTTTGCGCACAAAGATCCTAAAACGCCATCTGTCATAACACAAAGATAATAAATCTCAGTTATGGTACCGCACAGTCAATATTATTTCCATTTACTGGCATGTTATGGGAGCCAAAGATTAAGGGTGAGCCAATCTGCTCAGTTCAGCACGCCAGACAGTTTTTTAAATTTAGCCTAAAAGAAATGATCTTTAAACTTTACAAAAACTCATATATTATGAATTAATCTATCAAATATATTCCTGCCTGAATTTATACTATTTGGAATATTGTGATTTTTGGTATCACACTGAAAAATCAAATAAAGTTATTCCAACACAGGGGGGTAGGGGGGAGAATTCCCCTCCTCTGTGATATGTAACGAACAGATTTATGATATAAATAATGCACAGAGGAAATTTCCCTTTGTATTTGAAATTGCTGCTTATTACAACATATGTATTGTGTATGACACTGAAAGCACATGGAGCAAGGGTTTAGTCTGCATGTGAGCTTTTCTAAAAACAATTTGACTTTCAAGCTGTACTGGGGAATGACTCCAGAAAATAGCGATTGTATTAAGTGCAAATGTATCGAGGGCGGTTCTCCCATTCCGCTGCGCTGCTCTTATAGCGCAGTGGGGCCGGGAGACTCGGGCGGAGGCCGTTTCGCAGGCTCCCCGCTGGACGCCACGGTCTCCGCGAGTGGCCGAGTGTCAGATTTCCGGCACTGTCAGCTCCACACTGGAACTCGGTGCGGAGCTGAATAATTTATAGAGATGCTAATTTGAATATCATTTAAATATCATAAGCGGGCCTGGGGCCGAAATCTCCAGGCCCGCTAGCCTCTCCCCCTTCCCCTACCCCCGCCACAAGGAGTAAGGAGTGATTCACTCCAGCGGGGTATATATCATCATAGAATCATAGAACCCTACAGTGCAGAAAGAGGCCCTTCGGCCCATCGAGTCTGCACCGACCACAATCTCACCCAGGCCCTACCCCCATATCCCTGCATATTTTACCCGCTAATCCCTCTAACCTATGCATCTCAGGACACTAAAGGGCAATTTTACCATGGCCAATCAACCTAACCCGCACATCTTTGGACTGTGGGAGGAAACCGGAGCACCCGGAGGAAACCCATGCAGACACGAGGAGAATGTGCAAACTCCACACAGACAGTGACCCGAGCCGGGAATCGAACCCAGGTCCCTGGAGCTGTGAAGCAGCAGTGCCAACCACTGTGCTACCGTGCCGCCGTAAATATAGTCGCTCCCCACTTGCGGGGGGCTGGCGGCTCGACCCCGCTGGCATGATGGGAGGCCAATGAGGCTCCCCAGGAGGTCGAGTGCTGTGGGGATGCCCCCTGGGCATAAACACCTTGGCAGTGCCAGCCTGGACCCCCTGGCACTGCCCAAGGGACAAAGTGCCAATACCCAGGTGGCACCTTGTCACTGCCCACCAGGTATCGGGCAGTGCCAAGGGGGCGGAGCCTAATGGGTGTGGGGCCTGCTGGGAGGGCGAGGCCCCTGGAGGCGATTGGTGGGAGTGGGCAGGGCCTCTGGAGGCGATTGGTGGGAGTGGGCAATTGCACTGCCACTCTACATTTGGGCTGAGTGACAGAGGGAGGGAGGCCAGCGATCGGGGCTGGCCATTGGGGTGGGGGGTGAGTCAGCCTGCTGGAGGGATCGGGGCTGCAGGAGGGGAGTTGGGACTGCGGGGAGGCAGATTTGAGGAAACAGGGCTGCAGGGGGGGAACATCGAGTGGGCTGGGGGTGGGTAGGGTCAAGGCTGGCCCAGGCATGTTTGGGGGACCAGCAATCGGGCCATGGGGGGTCAACGGCCGGTGATGCGGGGGCCACGGGGCTAGTCAGCAATTGAATTGGCCAGTGAACGGGAGGCAGGCAGCACGGGGCTACTGCACATGCTCCGATCTCCATCTGACAGATAGGTGCGTGCGTAATGGCCTGCTCAGCGCCGTCCTGTCGGCCTCTCCAGTGGGAATTGGCCCTGCCCACTGATTTTTGGAGTGATTCACACTAGTGCACTCTGCAGTGCACAGAGTGTGGGAGATTCATTTTGAAACTCCCGCTGAAAAAACCAACGGCATTTACTCCAGTTTTTACGCGAATCCGACACTTAGAATTTTGGGGGGAGGCCCCTGTCATCTTTTTCAGTGAATCTTGCAGTGTGGAATATTGCTGTTATCAGACGGAATTTTCTGGCTTTTTTTTGACTGTGTTGTTTTGAGTGGGAGAAGTGGTGAGTCGCCCACCGTCACTTTTGGCACGTTTTTGCACCCTATTTTTAGGTACTCTGAAAAGAAAAGAAAATGTTTGCACCGGTTTCACGCCACTTCCATGGCGAGGGCACTTTGACATCTTCTACTCCTGCGTTGTTGGGACGAGGGGAACCCCTTCCATGATCGGAGCAATTTCAGGGTTGGGTTTAGGACAGTAAAAAAGTGCCCTCTCCAATGATGAGATTTTGTTGTCCATCCTGGTCCTCCTGATCATCCATGAAGTGGGAGGCTCCTAGGGAGCTCCAAGCTCTCCTACTCCATCTTCAGACCCTCACCATCACCTGACTGCCTTCCCCCGCTTCCTCCAGTGCCCCACCCCCCCCCCCCCCCCCCCCCCCCGCCAGTCCCTCCTCAACATCATCTTCATCAGAGGAGATGTGCCGCTCATCCAGCTCCTCCTCTGCCAGATCTTCTCCCCATTGCAACACTAGGTTGTGCAGGGCACAGCGCACAACAACAATGCGCAACACTCTCTGGGGCTATATTGGTTGGGTTCCGCCTGACCGCTCCAAGCACTGGAACTACCTCTTCAGCAACCCGATCATCTGCTCAACCAAAGCACGAGTAGCAGCATGCCCCTCATTATAGCGGGTCTCTGCCGCACTCGGTGGCATCCTCAAAGGTGTCATCAGTCACATCCTGAAGAGGTGCCCCATCCCCAAGGAGCCAACCCTGTACTGCTAAGCTCTCTCCAATACCTTGGGTATCTGAGAGTGGCCAAGGATGTAGCTGCTGTGGATGCTGCCTGTAAACCTAGCACACACCCTGCAGGATGTGCTTGGCATGGTTGCAGATGATCTAGAAATTCAGGGAGTGGAAGCCCTTGCAGTTAATGATGCCATGGGGAACAAAAAGCCACGTGCGTGCAATCAATGTCTCCCTGCACTTGTGGGAAGCCAGTTAACTGGTCGAATCCCATGTGTCTCATGTCCTGGCTAGCCTGAACCCAGTCAAAATTAAAGTAGTGATGCGGCTGCACAAAGGTCCGTGACCTCCTTAAGGCACTTATGTGCAGAGGCCTGTGAGATGCCATGAAGGTCATTGGTGGAGTCATGAAAGGAGCCACTTGCATAGATATTTAGAGCAGCTGTGACCTTCAGGGTGACAGGCAGTGAGTGACCTCAAAGTCCATGTGGCACTGACTCTTGGAGAACCTGGTAAAGGTGAGTGACTGTGTCCTTGGACATTTGGAGTCTCCTCCTGCACTGGTTCCCACATATTTCCAAGAATGTAAGGTGTCATCTGTAACTCAGGGCCAACAGTGGTACCTTCAAATGGCCACTCTCTGTGATTCAGTCTCCGGCAGCTGAGCAGACCCTGCCACTCCTTCCTCCTCAGACTCCTGCTCCTGCCTCTTGGGAGCCAGATTTTAACGCAGGTGTTGTCTCTCTTGCCTCATGGCAAGATGGATTATTGCCAAATTTACTGGCTCCATGTGTGTCTCTGTCTACTAACTGCGTGGGAAGAAAGAGGCAGAGTGAACACTCAAGGGTCCAATCCATGCTCTGACCCATTGCCCATCTAACCCAGGAACATCCTTTCCGATGGTCCATGAAAGCTGTGCTAGCCATCACAATGAGCTCCACTCCCTTACAATCTCCCTGGCTGGGCAAGTCCCTACACCAGCCTCTCCCCATTCAACCTAACTGATAGGCGTCACCTTTGGAGACCTTCTTGAGCCCTGAGGTCTCCCGCATCAGCCGCATGGTTAACTGTAATGCCCTATGCGCAAACCTTTTGTGGGGGGAGGGTGAATGGCCTGTGAGGAAGTCACTGCAACATCACCTGCTGGATGCCTGGTGAGCTCTGAAACCTTTCCTGCTTGTCTGGGATATAGTAATTCTGCTCTCCCTCTCAGTGAATGAACAAAGAACAAAGAGCAATACAGCACAGGAACAGGCCCTTCGGCCCTCCAAGCCTGCGCCGCTCATGTGCCCAACTAGACCATTCGTTTGTATCCCTCTATTCCCAGTCTGTTCATGTGGCTATCTAGATAAGTCTTAAACGATCCCAGTGTGTCCGCCTCAATCACCTTGCTTGGCAGTGCATTCCAGGCCTCCACCACCCTCTGTGTAAAATACGTCCCCCTGACATCTGTGTTGAACCTTGCCCCCCTCACCTTGAACCCGTGACCCCTTGTGTTCGTCACCTCCGACCTGGGAAAAAGCTTCCCACTGTTCACCCTATCTATGCCCTTCATAATTTTATACACCTCTATTAGGTCGCCCCTCATCCTCCGTCTTTCCAGGGAGAACAACCCCAGTTTACCCAATCTCTCCTCATAGCTAAGACCCTCCATACCAGGCAACATCCTGGTAAACCTTTTCTGTACTCTCTCCAAAGCCTCCACGTCCTTCTGGTAGTGTGGCGACCAGAACTGGACGCAGTATTCCAAATGTGGCCTAACCATCGTTCTATACAGCTGCAACATCATATGCCAACTTTTATATTCTATGCCCCGTCCAATAAAGACAAGCATGCCATATGCCTTCTTGACCACCCTCTCCACCTGTGCTGCCACCTTTAAGGATCTGTGGACTTGTACACCCAGGTCCCTCTGTGTGTCTATACTCCTGATGGTTCTGCCATTTATTGTATAGCTCCCCCTTACTGCTGAAGGCAAGTCTTGGAATGAACTGAATGGTTGTGCAAGTGGTTAACTGGTAAGCAGTAATCAGTGGCACTAGCACATCATAACTTAGTTAGTGGGCATCCTTAGCTAAGAAATATTAACAGACTAGCGGGTTACTGATCTGGCAGGCAAGGGTGAGCTCACTGCTGTCATAGCTCCATATTAAAGCTAGCATGGTCAGCCATGACATCTTGGCAGCCCCTCACCCCATAGAGTTGTTAGCTCCCACCAGCCTTGTATTCTGGACACCCACTCTCCCACCCACCCACCCAGCGCAGCTGCCCAGGCTTCCCAGCCCCAGTACCAGGGCCCCTCGAGAAGGCAGGGGTCCTTCAGCCCCAGAGTGGGTGAGGGGCCAAACCATCCTCCCACAGTCAGGCCCCACCACAATTGGCCCCCACCTCCACTGATGAATATTGCCCTTCCCCCCTCCACTTTGCTCCCCATTGCCTGTACCCCCCATGCAGTTCAACCTAACTCCCTGGATCACCAGTCCCAAGAAGGAGTTATCCCCCTCACCCTACCAGGCCTCCCCAATTCCTGGCCCCAACTGACAACCCTCCCCCCCCTCCCCCATCCCGCTCCCACAGCGTGAGCCCCTTAGCTGGCTCCGCCCCGCCCCACCCCATTCCCTCTGGTGTCCTCTCTCCTCATGAACTGCATGGTTGATAGTGGCACTCATCTCCAAACTCCTCCTCGGAGGTGAGGTCGCCAGGTTTTTGTTTTGAAAGACTTGTTGTAAACCCTGGTAGTGTAATGTAGATGTTCCAATAATTGGGGTCGGGGGGGTGGTTTACAATGGGGATGCCTGCCCATTGATATACTAATTACATTATAATGAGGTTTCTGATCTTCCTGGATGTGAATTGCCTTACGTCAATGGCAGGAAGTGGGAACAATTGCCTCGCTGGATCTTGTTGGCACATGTCTCGTTTCTCGGTTCCCATGGGATTTTGCACCCCCATCACCATTTACACCCGCAGTAATGACTCAACAAGCTCAGTCCTGGACCTGCCTCATAAAAGGCTCAAGTAATGAGTTCCAGGTGGACAGGCCACTGCCTGTTACCAGGGGAACTCATACTCTCCAAGCTCCACAGGGAGATCAATCAGTGATTCCCCATGGGCCTTGTGGGGATTACCACACACGGCAAACCTGAACACAAATTCCCAGCCATCATTGCGAGCCCATTTATTTGCTAAAATTACCTGTTCCAAGGATCCATTTGCTTGAAATGAAATACTTTGAGTACAAAATCTGTCAGTTTCATATATTTTTGCTGTTACAAGCAAGCACAGTTCTTACAATCTGCAAAAATGTCATTTTCCCCCTCCTTGATAGAAGCAAAGCGATGTTGTGCCCAACATCTTTGCTAGAAAATAATATCACCACAGAGCTAGTAGCAAAAGCTAAAAAGTTGGAAACTTTAACATAAAAGACAGTTATTCCAAGAGGAGCCGACATCCCACTTTTTCTGTGTTTCATTATTTTGATTAACTGAAAAGAATTGCCCTGATATTCCTAGGGCTGGAAACCTAATTTCTGTAATGGTGAGCTGCAATTGGCAGTTTCATTGCTTCTTTAATTCCGGTGGTGTGAGGAGGGGCTTTGATTCCCCCCCCCCCCCACCCCACCCACACACACACACACACACCACCCCTCCAACATATCAAGGCATTGTTTCTGGGACATTTCCTGCAGGCATCTCAGGAACTTGAGTTATAAGGAGAGGCTGGATAAAATGGGATTTCTTTTCTCTGGAGCATAGGAGGCTTAGGGGTGATCTTATAGAGGTCTATAAAATAATGAGGGGCATAGATCAGCTAGATAGTCAATATCTTTTCCCAAAGGTAGGGGAATATAAAACTAGAGGGCATAGGTTTAAGGTGAGAGGGGACGCAAAAGTGTCCAGAGGAGCAATTTTTTCACAGAGAGGGTGGTGAGTGTCTGGAACGAGCTGCCAGAGGTAGTAGTAGAGGCGGGTACAATTTTGTCTTTTAAAAAGTGTTTAGACAGTTATATGGGTAAGATGGGTAGAGACTTAATTGGCAGCCAACACTTGGGGTTGCAGGCAATTGGGATTAGCTTAGTCGTTAAAAACAAGGGCGGCATGGACAACTTGGGCCGAGGGGATTTTTCCATACCATGAACCTCTATGACTCTATGAATTACCCCAGCATTTACCCTCCATCACATCAACTGAGGCTTTTGAAAATGCATTCTGTTTATCATGGTTAATACAGTCAGGCCAGAATGTATTTATTATCCTTGTCTGCGCTAAGCACAGAGGAATTTTGTAGCCATTTTGTTTCCTTGGCCTTCGCCACCTCTCAGATGAATTGAGCCGATGCAGTGTGCCGTGTCGATCACTCTATCCCTGGAGGCGGGAGAGCTGGCAGAGTAGGCCCCAGGTAATTTTGGGACTGATTATAATTTCCTCCAAAGTTTCCTGTCTGAGTTTATTCTTCAGCTGGAACTGGAACTGGAAGGTATAATTCACTAATGCAGCAAAATGGACTAATGTTCTCCATTAGGGAGAGGGGAAAACCAACTAAAATTTATATTAAATTAAATTAAAAGCAAAAAGGGATAATATCAAATGAGGTCTGGACTGGATCGTTCAGGGATAGGCAAGCTGCTGTTGATTCAAAGTTTATTTTATCAATAACAGCCACAAAACCCTGAAACAAAAGATGGTCCATGACCACAATAACACTGCCATACTCTATATCCTTGTCCATTCAATATTCCAATTTGCAATGTTTGGAGAATTGTTGATGGAGATCATGCCCAAGGGAGTTAGACTGTGACATGACACCCCTTCCAGTTGTAATTTTTTATCAACCATCTGTGCGAATGACCTTTAATGGAAACTCCTTTTTAGTCAAAGGTCCAAGCTCGACAGCTTTCCTGACCAAATTAGAAGTCAAATCCCAAAAGAATGTCCCAAATTATTTACCTTCAATCATTATCATCATCCTCCTCTTCTTTTTCTGGGCATGATTGTGGCGTTAGCTTGGCTTGATGCGAAGCAGTATTGAGGAAGTGCTGCATTGCGGCAGATTCTGTCTTTTAGATGATGACGTGTTGTTCAAATGAAGTCCAGTCTGCTCTTTATGATGGGATGTAAAATTTCCTGCAGGGCTGCTTGGAAGAAGAGCAGAGGCCTTCTCTTGGTGGCCTGCCTAATAATTATTTCTCCATCAACATCATCAGAGTAGATTACCTAGTCGTGCACAGTTTCTCTTTTCTGTTTATGGCATCTTACTGTGCATGCATTGGAATCCCATGTTTCTCGACATTGCAACATTGATTGCGCTTCAAAAGTACTTAATTGGCAGCCAACACTTGGGGTTTCAGGGCAAATGTTTTATATATAAGTTCAAACCCCTTCCTTTCTCTGCTTGTGTATTCTTGAGCAAGAATTAACAAATACCTTGGGAATGAATGTTGTATCTCCTAGTTGGACTTATATTGAATTTGTCAGATTCTCAATCCAATGAATCTGTAGAGCGACCCGAGGGCGTTTGACAATTTTACAAGTTATGAGATAATCGTATCCCTCTGGAAAGTGCATAGGCATAGATTGCGGCCTGATTTAGCAAAGAGCCATTGGGGATCCAACACACCATCATTTCTTTCTAAACCGACACTAGTGTCAGGGCCGGGGGCAAGTCAAGTACTTGTGTTGTTCTTTGAAAGATGCATAGTTCTACTATTTTTTGCTGACACCTTTTGGAGAAGCATATTATGATCTTTGAACAACAACAATCAGCCTTACTACGCTGTGAAATATCGTTGTTTTATTTTAAGTCAGTATAAGCAAAGGGCAATAGTCTTAAAATGCAATATAGAAACTGATGAATAACTCATTAAAATCTTGTGTCCACTTAAGTTAAGAATTGTGATCCAGCAGGGAATCAGAAAAATGCATGCACAAATGCGGCAGACACTAAGGCAACGTCCTGACTGTATATCACGTTATATATTTAAACAATTCAATCTTCCGTGCAATTTAAACAAAATTAAAGAGCGCATGTAGCTTATCAGGAAGATACTCCAAGGGACAGGGGAAATCACTTTTATTTCGAGTGCACTGCTGTGGGTTATTTCCATATATAGATTCTGTTGACAACAGATTGTCTGAGATATGGCATTCTTGAAAATAAATATAGATTCAACATGCATTGAGATCCTTCAACTGGACATATTCTCCTCGCCATATTTCTTCATAGTCTTTTCTGGTAGTGAAGAACTAGAATATTGTTGAAAAATAAGACATTTTTTGTCAAAGTTTTTCATCTTGCATTCATCAAGACATTCACAAGATTATAATGTAAGGGAAATCAATGAATGTAAACTGTATGAGAATAGTGTGATGATTGGTTGGCAAGTGGACTCTGGTAGAGGCATTGCCATGCTTGGCAGTTAACTGTGAAGGCACCATCAACTAGTGCATTCTCCATCGCAGTACCTCTCTGGGAGAAACTGGCAGAGGTGGGCCAAGGTTTCCTGGTGAATTCCAGAACATCAGCCTGCTCTTACTGGTCCATGTGGAAACTGAGAGAAGAAGTAAAAATGTTGCCTTGCAGGGAACTCCAGCTGCTGATTGTGGCCACTTTGGTCTTAAACGGAAGCCATTCTTCCACTGTTCAAACTTCAGATTAAAGTCCAGATCATGCCCCAGTTACAATATTGGTGTTAGGAATTTGAAAGTTAACAAGGTTAACAGTGAACTTGAGATGAAAATAAAATAACAAATGAGGAACAAGATTAGTAGGCATCAAGAGGCATAGTGAGATGTGATTTGACCAGTAACATGATTAGCAGGCGTCTAGAAAAATTGAGGTGTGATGTGCCACATCAGAAACATTGTTTACCAGAGATCAGTATGATCAAAATGATAAATTTCTAAAGGTTAGGAATTAGGGAGATAGACAGCTGAATCCACAGGGTGGGATTTCAAAGTGGTTGAACAGAATAACTGCTAACACCCTTACAGGGGAAGGTGGCTAGTTTTCCATTAAGCAGCAGGGCCAAAATCTTCAGAGTGATCAGTTCCATCTAACATTTAGAGCCACAGTAGATTGAAGATATTCTCTTCTAACATACATGGTTTTGTACCTTCGCTGAACCAGCAAAAGACATTCTCCCAGACTTTGTCATCTAAGCTGTATAGTGTGGTAATTATGAGCTAGATTTGAGTTACTGGAGTGAATGTGAAAAGGAATGTCTTCGTGTGTTCAAGGAACATGGTATATTTTGAGGACAAGAGAAAGTTTCAGATCAAACGCTGTGTTTAGTTATTAGTCTACTGAAGTATCAGTATACATCAGTCTTTGTTGTGTGTTTTTTTCTCTTACTTTCGTAAATACTCTTTATTACTTGTTTACACAATGACTGGACTGGTTCGTCACTGGGTTCTACATTATTCCTCACATTATTCCAAACAAATATACATCACTAAGAATCAATGTTTTAAGTTATCGTTCAGGGTTTTGAGACACTCTCACAGGTAAAATCAGCTGGGTTCTTAACACCGACCTGCACATTTAAAGAGGTTGATATGGAATAGCTGTCCTTGCCATTTGCAATTTAAAATCGGAGTCAGGGTGCGAAAGAAATGGGTGTGTCCCTCACTCCGTTTTAACTGCCCCCACACCCACCTGCGTTCCAACAGGCAGGGGGAGTTAAAGTTGAGGCTGCCTACCCCTCTCTTCTTGCTAATTAAGGAAGTAACTGTGCAGAGGATTGCGCAACAACAGAGGAGTTGAAAGTCGTACCAAATAGAATAATATATGAATGATCAGAAAGTCACCAAGGCAGGTAGCAAACAAGATTGTACTGCAATCCTGCTTGGAAGTGGAAATGGTGTTGGATAGGAGCGGTAATAGGAGCTTAAACCAGGAGAAAATGTAACTAAATAGACTCCAGGGTTGGCTTGGTAATTTTATCTATTTTGATTCTAACACATCAATTTAATCCGAGTGCTCTCACTTTTTAAATTATCTGGTTAGGTCAAAGAACAGGTTGTTAGTGAGAATGCAGTGCATTTTACAACTAATGACATTGTTTTTAAATTATTTCCTGGAAATCACTTTTTACTAATGGAGTGCTCCGAGCACTTTCTGAACCACATTAAAGGGAACTAGTTATTGACTGATCCTGCCCCTGAGTATTGCCTCCAGCATCCAAAGCAGTTTGAGAGCATATCATTAATTGTTTGTCATTAAAATCATATAATACGGTATATATTAGCAGCTTCCAGTGAACTGCTTTAATGTGTATGTGCCTTATATAAGCCTCGCTTTTCACAATTCTAAATAGATGTTGCCCATTACCCTAAATTATAGATTTCATGCAAAATGGTTTTTATTTCAGGTACCTGGACAAAAACCTAGTTCGATAAATGCTGTGTCCTTGCCATCAGAACCTTTGCTTCTTGAAAGAGTCAGAATTTGTTGATTTTTACTTTAGATCCATCTCCATGGTTACTATTTGTCTCTGAGAAAACCCTTTGGCGACTGATGGAATAAAACCTACCTTTTAGTTGCAAGGTAGGAACCCTTTATTGCACTTTAAAATTTAAAACTGATTTGATCCAAGTAAATTCATGAGGAAGAACATATCTTAGCAACTCAATAATAATAATAACATGTACCTCTCAAAAGTCTTAAGGAATATATTAAGGAATATATAAGGAAAACAAGGTGACAAAATGTGCCATGAAAATCTGAAAAGAGAAAACCTATTCACTTGAGTAAGACGTTTAGTAAACTTTGATTGAAGATTGGATTGCGAATTATAACCCAAGTGATAATTGGGAAGTCAATATTGAAAAACAAACATAAGAAAATCGCATGGAAAAGCAAATAGTTATCTGAAATACGCAGCAGGTCAGGCAGGTATCTGGAGGGAACAGTAAAAATAATGGATTGGATTGAGAGGGAAGCAGAGGTACAGACTGTTTCTGAGTCCTGAACCCATCTGCAAGTGATTTCCCCTGAGGCAGCCCAATTCAGGATGGCAAACAGGCTCTTGAAGCTGAAGGGCTGATCAGAGAGCTTTCAGCTTGAAACAAGCAAAAGGCTACAATGGAAGGTGAGTAAGAGAGAGGGTGTTTCAACAAGAGACACCTCCTTCCCAACTTTTTAAGTTAAAAATTAGATTCATAGAATCTTACAGTGCAGAAGGAGGCTATTTGGCCCATCAAGTCTGCAACAACCACAATCCCATCCAGGTACTAGCCCCATAACCCCATGCATTGACCCTAGCTAGTTCCCCTGACCACTAAGGGGCAACTTAGCATGGCCGATCCACCTAACCCGCGCACCTCATGGGAGGAAATCGGAGCACCCAGAGGAAACCCATGCAGACACGGGGAGAATGTGCAAACTCCACACTGACAGTGATCCAATCCGGGAATTGAACACGGGTCCCTGGTGCCACGAGGCAGCAGTGCTAACTACTGTGCTGCCCGGAGCTAGGGCCAGGTAGGAGGACTACTTTACAGGGTGGTCTGGACTATTCCTCCACCAAGGCAGGCAGAGAGAACCTCTAAGCCTATCGGGAATGATATGCCCCAGACCTGCCCACTTACAGGCACCTAAATTGGAAAGATGTGTAGGTTAGGGGGGATTAGCAGGATCAATGAATGGGGATAGGGTGGGGGGGGGGGGGGGGGGGGGAGTGGTGGGGGGCCTGAGTGAGATACTCTGTTGGCGAGTCGGTTCAAACTCGATGGGCCAAATGGCTCCTTCTGCACTGTAGGGGTTCTATTCTATTTTAAACTGGCTCCATCGCCTTCAGGTACATGGAGGCTAAGTGGAAAATTCCAGTCAGCCTCCTTGAATTGGCCTCAGTTTGACTGTTGATGACCCTGATTAGCTCCTTGCCCTGCACGGGGGAGTAGCCCTGCTGTCCCCCTCTTTGCAAAAATGGTCAGGAGGTGGAATGGAGCCTGGAAACTGGCACGGTGGTCATTGCAGCTATTTTTACCTATCCCCTCCATTCCTGGCCCCAGTGGGGTCCAAAACTCCAACCCAATGGGCCCAATTTTAACATTTTAATTCTAAGTGCTGGACGGACTTGAATCTGGGAATGTTTCAGATCCGGCTTTCAGGCCCGTTCTCTGGCACCCCCATACGCACTCTGCCTAAAAAATATCAGCAAGTCCGAATCACGCTGCACAAGCCTGTGGGCGGAGCTTAACACGCCTGAAACCCTGCAGCTCCAATCAGTGCCTCCAACTGCGCACGCGCAGACAAAAAAGTTATAGAATGCTGCCCCCCCTACCACATCACGCCTGGGCCGGATAATGCCTCCCCCTATCCCCCACAGACATTGCCCCACACCCACAACATTACTGACCTCCTTATTCCCCCCCCACCTGCCCGCCACCCAAACCGATCACAGCCCTCTCCCCCCCCCTTCCTCCCAATGATCTCGGGCAGAGTGGCAGCGGACCCCCCTTCCCCCTCACTGATCTAAGGCAGAGAGATCTACCCTCCCCCCCCCCCCTCCACCCTAGAGATATCAGGCAGGGTGATCCCCCTTACCCCCACCCCGGACTCTCCCGCACAAGGCCCCAATCTGTTCCGGACTCCAATGGCTGTGTGACACCTCCCTCTCTCTCCCCTGTCCCCAATCATTGGGCATTCAGCCTTGGATCACGGGCATTCAGCCTTGGATCTTCAGGTAAGCGTTCTCCAAGGCGGCCTTCACGACACACGACAGCGCAGAGTCGCTGAGCAGAAACTGATAGCCAAGTTCCGCACACATGAGGACGGCCTAAACCGGGATGTTGGATTTATGTCACATTATCAGTAACCCCCACAGCTTGCCTCCTGATCTTGCAGAATCTTACTAGTTGTTCTGTCTGGAGACAATACACATCTCTTTAACCTGTGTTTAATGTTCCCTCCACCCACATTATCTGTACCTTTAAGACCTGGCTGGCTGTAGAGATTTGCATTCTAATTAGTATTCTGTAACTTGATGTTGTGTCTCTGTGCACTGTTGGAGAACAGATTTTCACTCCATCTGACGAAGGGGCAGCGCTCCGAAAGCTTATGGTATTTGCTTCCAAATAAACCTGTTGGACTTTAACCTGGTGTTGTGAGACTTCTTACTGTCCCAATCATTGAGGCACTGATCCACCACCACCCCACCCCCCCCCCCCTCCCCACCCCCCATCAGCACACCTGCAAGTGCTCATTTGCCTTCCCCTCAATGTTAACAAGCAAACTGCATGGAACTTGCTGGAAAGCTCTGCCAAACTGCCTGCAGCTGATCTGCCCGAACAAGGGGCAGCTCCATTAAAAACTGCACAAAATGAGCGCATGA